>NW_027640733.1:0-600000 GCF_949752795.1 Hyperoodon ampullatus | reverse complement strand
CCATTTTGCTGCTACTGGTCTTATGACATTGATTTCATGGCTGAGGGATATTCCATCATACGTAAGTACCACAATTTTTTGAACCATTTTTATATTTCCTGGGATATTTAAGGTGTACCCAAGTTGAGGTCCTTGTAAGCAGTGCAGCCATAAATTTTGGGGTGGCTCTGTCTTATTGATTTTCAGTTTTCCCAAGGTATATTCCCTAGACTGGAAGTGCCCTTGGCTCTGTGGCTCTGTTCTTTACTTGTTTTAGGGAACACAATGTACTCCTCCAGAGAGGCAGTTGGCAATTTACATCCCGCCCATCAGCATAACAAGGCTCCCTGTTCTCCAGGGCCTGTCTTGCCTTTCTGGTTTTTACACATTTTGTGGATGTCCCTTTTGAACGGTCGGAAGTGATACTTCTTTGTAGTGCAGATTTGCATTGCCCGCTTGCTTGCTTGGCCAAAAAGGGCGTATGCGTTTTCTCCTGAATATATTCAGGAGAAAACGCATACGCCCTTTTTGGCCAAGTGCATCATTGGCAAAGTTGTTCAACCCTTCCTGTGCTTTAAAGGCGATTCCAACGTACCTCTTGAAATCTGTTTCCTGCTATTCTGCCTCGCTTTCAAGTCCGCCTCGTTGTCTTCCCTCAACAGATTTTTGGACAATAGTTGTCCTTTATTACTCGGCCAGTTTGTGAATTGCTGTGCCCCTGAGCTCCATTTTTCAACTCGTTTTTGGTGAGCTGACCGCAAGTCCAAAATTTTGGTTCAGGACTTATACTGGTTCCCGTTGGGTGGCTGAATCTTTGGTTAATTCTTCTTCCTGTCGGGAAATAACAGTGACATGTGCCCGTCCAAATGCCTAACAACTACTCTCTCATTGGTTCTCCCTCTTCCCTTTCATCCTCTGCCAAACTGTCAACCTGTGCGAAACAGGAGGTTAAAGGGGCTGTCTCTCCAAGTTGGGAGGTTGATAGTAAAGCAGATGGAAAGTCAAACTGGAGCACCAGGAGAGGGACTATTCGTTGAGTTTTAGAAACCTTTCGTATTCACAGTGTGTCCGTTCTCTAGGTTTCCCGTACATGTTATAACTGTAGTAATATTCCCTTCAACCTGGAGAGTTGAGACCCATGGAATGGGTGCCATGCATTATTACTTTAAAGGGTCTGCATTTGCTCACCCAATCTCAGCAATCCTCTCTGTCCCAAGTGTCCAGCCTTATGCCACATCCAGCTGTCGTTGTAGTTAGGGTCATTCCAGGTTTCATCAGAGACCCTGAAGGAATTGTAAAGAATTTCCCAGTTTTTTTGTTTTGTTTTTGAAATTCCTTTTTATAGTGGGTTTGAGCTGATTCTCGCTGCCATGTTTATGCCAGTCTAGACACACTTGATTCCCTTACGGAGACATATCAATACATAGGTTTTAAGATTCTTACTAGTCAGATATATTCCTCTGCGGGAAATATGGTGTTTTGAGTCCCTTTCACTGAGGAAGGTGTAGGTCTTGTCTATTCCATACTTGGTTTTTGGAACGGTACCTGTGCTTATATCAAACTCTGGTTTTATGCATCACCCCACCTCTCCTTCCCCCTTAAGCAGGCATAAGAGTGTTTTCTAAATGTGAGACACTGTTCTCTTTCCTAACTCAGTTCAAGTGTAGCCATGTTTACAGGATCTTCATAAGTGATATCTTATGATAAGTTTCTTTTTCTCTGTGACTTATTTCACGTAGAATCATCGTACCTGAATCCACCCATTTTGCTGCTACTGGTCTTATGACATGATTTCATGGTTTAGGGATATTCCATCGTATGTAAGTACCACAATTTTTTGAACCATTTTTTATTTCCTGGGATATTTAAGGTGTACCCAAGTTGAGGTCCTTGTAAGCAGTGCAGCCCTAAATTTTGTGGTTCCTCTGTCTTATTGATTTTCAGTTTTGCCAAGGTATATTCCCTAGACTGGAAGTGCCCTTGGCTCTGTAGCTCTGTTGTTTACTTGTTTTAGGGAACACAATGCACTCCTCCAGAGAGGCAGTTGGCAATTTACATCCCGCCCATCAGCATAACAAGGCTCTCTGTTCTCCAGGGCCTGTCTTGCCTTTCTGGTTTTTACACATTTTGTGGATGTCCCTTTTGACCGGTGGGAAGTGATACTTCTTTGTAGTGCAGATTTGCATTGCCCGCTTGCTTGCTTGGCCAAAAAGGGCGTATGCGTTTTCTCCTGAATATATTCAGGAGAAAACGCATACGTCCTTTTTGGCCAAGTGCATCATTGTCCAAGTTGTGCCCCTCTTCCTGTGCTTTAAAGGCGATTCCAACGTACCTCTTGAAATCTGTTTCCTGCTATTCTGCCTCGCATTCAAGTCCGCGTCGTTGCCTTCCCTCAACAGATTTTTGGACGATAGTTGTCCTTTTTTACTTGGCCAGTTTGTGTGTTGCTGTGCCCCTGATCTCCATTATTCAACTAGTTTTTGGTGAGCTGACCGCAGGTCCAAAATTTTGGTTCAGTACCTATGCTGGTTCCCGGTGGGTGGCTGAGACTTTGGTTAATTCTTCTTCGTGCCCGGAAGTTAGAGTGATATTTGCCCGTCCAAATGCCTAACAGCTACACTCTCATTGGATCTCCATCTTCCCTTTCATCCTCTGCCAAATTGGCAACCTGTGCGAACCAGGAGGTTAAAGGGGCTGTCTCTCCAAGTTGAGAGGTTGATAGTAAAGCAGATGGAAAGTCAAACCGGAGCACCAGGAGAGGGACTATTTGTTGAGTTTTAGAAACCTTTCGTATTCACAGTGTGTCCGTTCTCTAGGTTTCCCGTACATGTTATAAATTTAGTAATATTCCCTTCAACCTGGAGAGTTGGGACCCATGGAATGGGTGCCATGCCTTATTGCTTTAAAGGGTCTGCATTTGCTCACCCAATCTAACCAATCCTCTCAGTCCCAAGTGTCCAACCTTATGCCACATTCAGCTGTCGTTGTTCATAGGGTCATTCCAGGTTTCATCAGAGACCCTGAAGGAATTGTAAAGAATTTCCCAGTTTTTTTGTTTTGTTTTTGAAATTCCTTTTTATAGTGAGTTTGAGCTGATTCTCGCTGCCATGTTTATGCCAGTCTAGACACACTTGATTCCCTTACGGAGACATATCAATACATAGGTTTTAAGATTTTTACTAGTCAGATATATTCCTCTGCGCGAAATATGGGGTTTTGAGTCCCTTTCACTGAGGAAGGTGTAGGTCTTGTCTATTCCATAGTTGGTTTTTGGAACGGTAACTGTGCTTGTATCAAACTCTGGTTTTATGCAACACCCCACCTCTCCTTCCCCCTTAAGCAGGTATAAGAGTGTTTTCTAAATGTGAGACACTGTTCTCTTTCCTAACTCAGTTCAAGTGTAGCCATGTTTACAGAATCTTCATAAGTGATATCTTATGATAAGTTTCTTTTTCTCTGTGACTTATTTCACTTAGAATCATCGTACCTGAATCCACCCATTTTGCTGCTACTGGTCTTATGACATTGATTTCATGGCTGAGGGATATTCCATCGTACGTAAGTACCACAATTTTTTGAACCATTTTTATATTTCCTGGGATATTTAAGGTGTACCCAAGTTGAGGTCCTTGTAAGCAGTGCAGCCCTAAATTTTGGGGTGGCTCTGTCTTATTGATTTTCAGTTTTCCCAAGGTGTATTCCCTAGACTGGAAGTGCCCTTGGCTCTGTAGCTCTGTTCTTTACTTGTTTTAGGGAACACAATGTACTCCTCTAGAGAGGCAGTTGGCAATTTACATCCCGCCCATCAGCATAACAAGGCTCCCTGTTCTCCAGGGCCTGTCTTGCCTTTCTAGTTTTTACACATTTTGTGGATGTCCCTTTTGAACGGTGGGAAGTGATACTTCTTTGTAGTGCAGATTTGCATTGCCCGCTTGCTTGCTTGGCCAAAAAGGGCGTATGCGTTTTCTCCTGAATATATTCAGGAGAAAACGCATACACCGTTTTTGGCCCAGTGCATCATTGTCTTAGTTGTGCCCCTCTTCCTGTGCTTAAAAGGCGATTCCAACGTACCTCTTGAAATCTGTTTCCTGCTATTCTGCCTCGCTTTCAAGTCCGCCTCGTTGCCTTCTCTCAACAGATTTTTGGACGATAGTTGTCCTTTATTACTCGGGCAGTTTGTGAATTGCTGTGCCCCTGAGCTCCATTTTTCAATTCGTTTTTGGTGAGCTGACCGCAAGTCCAAAATTTTGGTTCAGGACATATGCTGGTTCCCGGTGCAGGGCTGAGACTTTGGTTAATTCTTCTTCCTGCCGGGAAGTTAGAGTGATATGTGCCCGTCCAAATGCCTAACAGCTACTCTCTCATTGGTTCTCCCTCTTCCCTTTCATCCTCTGCCAAATTGGAAGCCTGTGCGAACCAGGAGGTTAAAGGGGCTGTCTCTCCAAGTTGGGAGGTTGATAGTAAAGCAGATGGAAAGTCAAACCGGAGCACCAGGAGAGGAACTATTCGTTGAGTTTTAGAAACCTTTCGTATTCACAGTGTGTCCGTTCTCTAGTTTTCCCGTTCATGTTATAGCTGTAGTAATATTCCCTTCAACCTGGAGAGTTCTGACCCATGAAATGGGTGCCATCCATTATTGCTTTAAAGGGTCTGCATTTGCTCACCCAATCTCACAAATCGTCTCAGTCTCAAGTGTCCCTCCTTATGCCACATCCAGCTGTCGTTGTAGATAGGGTCATTCCAGGTTTCATCAGAGTCCCTGAAGGAATTGTAAAGAATTTCCCAATTTTTTTTATTTTGTTTTTGAAATTCCTTTTTATAGTGGGTTTGAGCTGATTCTCGCTGCCATGTTTATGCCAGTCTAGACACACTTGATTCCCTTACGGAGACATATCAATACATAGGTTTTAAGATTCTTACTAGTCAGATATATTCCTCTGCGGGAAATATGGGGTTTTAAGTCCCTTTCACTGAGGAAGGTGTAGGTCTTGTCTAATCCATAGTTGGTTTTTGGAACCCTACCTGTGCTTATATCAAACTCTGGTTTTATGCATCACCCCACCTCTCCTTCCCCCTTAAGCAGGCATAAGATTGTTTTCTAAATGTGAGACACTATTCTCTTTCCTAACTCAGTTCAAGTGTAGCCATGTTTACAGGATCTTCATAAGTGATATCTTATGATAAGTTTCTTTTTCTGTGTGACTTATTTCACTTAGAATCATCGTACCTGAATCCACCCATTTTGCTGCTACTGGTCTTATGACATTGATTTCATGGCTGAGGGATATTCCATCGTTCGTAAGTACCTCAATATTTTGAACCATTTTTATATTTCCTGGGATATTTAAGGTGTACCCAAGTTGATGTCCTTGTAAGCAGTGCAGCCCTAAATTTTGGGGCGGCTCTGTCTTACTGATTTTCAGTTTTCCCAAGGTATATTCCCTAGACTGGTAGTGCCCTTGGCTCTGTAGCTCTGTTCTTTACTTGTTTTAGGGACCACAATGTACTCCTCCAGAGAGACAGTTGGCAACTTACATCCCACCCATCAGCATAACAAGGCTCCCTGTTCTCCAGGGCCTGTCTTGCCTTTCTGGTTTTTACACATTTTGTGGATGTCCCTTTTGACCGGTGGGAAGTGATACTTCTTTGTAGTGCAGATTTGCATTGCCCGCTTGCTTGCTTGGCCAAAAAGGGCGTATGCGTTTTCTCCTGAATATATTCAGGAGAAAACACATACACCCTTTGGGCCAAGTGCAACATTGTCGAAGTTGTGCCCCTCTTCCTGTCCTTTAAAGGCGATTCCAATGTACCTCTTGAAATCTGTTTCCTGCTATTCTGCCTCGCATTGAAGTCTGCCTCGTTGCCTTCCCTCAACAGATTTTTGGACGATAGTTGTCCTTTATTACTCGGCCAGTTTGTGAATTGCTGGGCCCCTGAGCTCCATTTTTCAACTCGTTTTTGGTGAGCTGACCGCAAGTCCAAAATTTTGGTCCAGGACCTATACTGGTTCCCGGTGGGTGGCTGAGACTTTGGTTAATTCTTCTTCCTGCCGGGAAATTACAGTGATATGTGCCCGTCCAAATGCCTAACAGCTACTCTCTCATTGGTTCTCCCTCTTCCCTTTAATCTTCTGCCAAATTGGCAACCTGTGTGAACCAGGAGGTTAAAGGGGCTGTGTCTCCAAGTTGGGATATTTATAGTAAAGCAGATGGAAAGTCGAACCGGAGCACCAGGAGAGGGACTATTCGTTGAGTTTTAGAAACCTTTCGTATTCACAGTGTGTCCGTTCTCTAGGTTTCCTGTACATGTTATAGCTGTAGTAATACTCCCTTCAACCTGGAGAGTTGGGACCCATGGAAAGGGTGACAGGCATTTGTGCTTCAAAGGGTCTGCATTTGCTCACCCAATCTCAACAATCGTCTCAGTTCCAAGTGACCAGCCTTATGCCACATCCAGCTCTCATTGTAGATAGGGTCATTCCAGGTTTCATCAGAGACCCTGAAGGAATTGTAAAGAATTTCCCAGTTTTTTTGTTTTGTTTTTGAAATTCCTTTTTATAGTGGGTTTGAGCTGATTCTCGATGCCATGTTTATGCCTGTCTAGACACACTTGATTCCCTTACGGAGACATATCAATACATAGGTTTTAAGATTCATACTACTCAGATATATTCCTCTGCGGGAAATATGTGGTTTTGAGTCCCTTTCACTGAGGAAGGTGTAGGTCTTGTCTATTCCATAGTTGGTTTTTGGAACGGTACCTGTGCTTATATCAAACTCTGGTTTTATGCATCACCCCACCTCTCCTTCCCCCTTAAGCAGGCATAAGAGTGTTTTCTAAATGTGAGACACTGTTCTCTTTCCTAACTCAGTTCAAGTGTAGCCATGTTTACAGGATCTTCATAAGTGATATCTTATGATAAGTTTCTTTTTCTGTGTTACTTATTTCACCTAGAATCATCGTACCTGAATCCACCCATTTTGCTGCTACTTGTCTTATGACATTGATTTCATGGCTGAGGGATATTCCATCGTACGTAAGTACCACAATTTTTTGAACCATTTTTATATTACCTGGGATATTTAATGTGTACCCAAGTTGAGGTCCTTGTAAGCAGTGCAGCCCTAAATTTTGGTGTGGCTCTGTCTTATTGATTTTCAGTTTTCCCAAGGTATATTCCCTAGACTGGAAGTGCCCTTGGCTCTGTAGCTCTGTTCTTTACTTGTTTTAGGGAACACAATTCACTCCACCAGAGAGGCAGTTGGCCATTCACATCCCGCCCATCAGCATAACAAGGCTCCCTGTTCTCCAGGGCCTGTCTTGCCTTTCTGGTTTTTCCACATTTTGTGGATGTGCCTTTTGACCGGTGGGAAGTTATACTTCTTTGTAGTGCAGACTTGCATTGCCCGCTTGCTTGCTTGGCCAAAAAGGGCGTATGCGTTTTCTCCTGAATATATTCAGGAGAAAACGCATACGCCCTTTTTGGCCAAGTGCATTTATGTCGAAGTTGTGCCCCTCTTGCTGTGCTTTAAAGGCAATTCCAACGTACCTCTTGAAATCTGTTTCCTGCTATTCTGCCTCGCTTTCAAGTCCGCCTCGTTGCCTTCCCTCAACAGATTTTTGGACGATAGTTGTCCTTTATTACTCGGCCAGTTTGTGAATTGCTGTGCCCCTGAGCTCCATTTTTCAACACGTTTTTGGTGAGCTGACCGCAAGTCCAAAATTTTGGTTCAGGACCTATACTGGTAACCGGTGGGTGGCTGAGACTTTGGTTAATTCTTCTTCCTGCCGGGAAGTTAGAGTGATATGTGCCCATCCAAATGCCTAACAGCTACTCTCTCATTGGTTCTCCCTCTTCCCTCTCATCCTCTGCCAAATTGGCAACCTGTGTGAATGAGGAGGTTAAAGTGGCTGTGTCTCCAAGTTGGGAGATTGATAGTAAAGCAGATGGAAAGTCAAACCGGAGCACCAGGAGAGGGACAATTCGTTGAGTTTTAGAATCCTTTCGTATTCACTGTGTTTCCGTTCTCTAGGTTTCCCGTACATGTTATAGCTGCAGTAATATTCCCTTCAACCTGGAGAGTTGGGACCCATGGAATGGGTGCCAGGCATTTGAGCTTTAAAGGGTCTGCATTTGCTCACCCAATCTCACCAATCGTCTCAGTCCCAAGTGTCCCTCCTTATGCCACATCCAGCTGTCGTTGTAGATAGGGTCATTCCAGGTTGCATCAGAGACCCTGAAGGAATTGCAAAGAATTTCCCAGTTTTTTCTTTTGTTTTTAAAATTCCTTTTTATACTGGGTTTGAGCTGATTCTCGCTGCCATGTTTATGCCAGTCTAGACACACTTGATTCCCTTATGGAGACATATCAATACATAGGTTTTAAGATTCTTACTAGTCAGATATATTCCTCTGCGGGAAATATGGTGTTTTGAGTCCCTTTCACAGAGAAAGGTGTAGGTCTTGTCTATTCCATAGTTGGTTTTTGGAACGGTACCTGTGCTTATATCAAACTCTTCTTTTATGCATCACCCCACCTCTCCTTCCCCCTTAAGCAGGCATAAGAGTGTTTTCTAAATGTGAGACACTGTTCTCTTTCCTAACTCAGTTCAAGTGCAGCCATGTTTACAGGATCTTCATAAGTGATATGTTATGATAAGTTTCTTTTACTGTGTGACTTATTTCACTTAGAATCATCGTACCTGAAATCACCCATTTTGCTGCTACTTGTCTTATGACATTGATTTCATGGCTGAGGGATATTCCATCGTACGTAAGTACCACAATTTTTTGAACCATTTTTATATTACCTGGGATATTTAATGTGTACCCAAGTTGAGGTCCTTGTAAGCAGTGCAGCCCTAAATTTTGGTGTGGCTCTGTCTTATTGATTTTCAATTTTCCCAAGGTATATTCCCTAGACTGGAAGTGCCCTTGGCTCTGTAGCTCTGTTCTTTACTTGTTTTAGGGAACACAATTCACTCCACCAGAGAGGCAGTTGGCCATTCACATCCCGCCCATCAGCATAACAAGGCTCCCTGTTCTCCAGGGCCTGTCTTGCCTTTCTGGTTTTTCCACATTTTGTGGATGTGCCTTTTGACCGGTGGGAAGTTATACTTCTTTGTAGTGCAGACTTGCATTGCCCGCTTGCTTGCTTGGCCAAAAAGGGCGTATGCGTTTTCTCCTGAATATATTCAGGAGAAAACGCATACGCCCTTTTTGGCCAAGTGCATTTATGTCGAAGTTGTGCCCCTCTTGCTGTGCTTTAAAGGCAATTCCAACGTACCTCTTGAAATCTGTTTCCTGCTATTCTGCCTCGCTTTCAAGTCCGCCTCGTTGCCTTCCCTCAACAGATTTTTGGACGATAGTTGTCCTTTATTACTCGGCCAGTTTGTGAATTGCTGTGCCCCTGAGCTCCATTTTTCAACACGTTTTTGGTGAGCTGACCGCAAGTCCAAAATTTTGGTTCAGGACCTATACTGGTAACCGGTGGGTGGCTGAGACTTTGGTTAATTCTTCTTCCTGCCGGGAAGTTAGAGTGATATGTGCCCATCCAAATGCCTAACAGCTACTCTCTCATTGGTTCTCCCTCTTCCCTCTCATCCTCTGCCAAATTGGCAACCTGTGTGAATGAGGAGGTTAAAGTGGCTGTGTCTCCAAGTTGGGAGATTGATAGTAAAGCAGATGGAAAGTCAAACCGGAGCACCAGGAGAGGGACAATTCGTTGAGTTTTAGAATCCTTTCGTATTCACTGTGTTTCCGTTCTCTAGGTTTCCCGTACATGTTATAGCTGCAGTAATATTCCCTTCAACCTGGAGAGTTGGGACCCATGGAATGGGTGCCAGGCATTTGAGCTTTAAAGGGTCTGCATTTGCTCACCCAATCTCACCAATCGTCTCAGTCCCAAGTGTCCCTCCTTATGCCACATCCAGCTGTCGTTGTAGATAGGGTCATTCCAGGTTGCATCAGAGACCCTGAAGGAATTGCAAAGAATTTCCCAGTTTTTTCTTTTGTTTTTAAAATTCCTTTTTATAGTGGGTTTGAGCTGATTCTCGCTGCCATGTTTATGCCAGTCTAGACACACTTGATTCCCTTATGGAGACATATCAATACATAGGTTTTAAGATTCTTACTAGTCAGATATATTCCTCTGCGGGAAATATGGTGTTTTGAGTCCCTTTCACTGAGAAAGGTGTAGGTCTTGTCTATTCCATAGTTGGTTTTTGGAACGGTACCTGTGCTTATATCAAACTCTTCTTTTATGCATCACCCCACCTCTCCTTCCCCCTTAAGCAGGCATAAGAGTGTTTTCTAAATGTGAGACACTGTTCTCTTTCCTAACTCAGTTCAAGTGCAGCCATGTTTAGAGGATCTTCATAAGTGATATCTTATGATAAGTTTCTTTTACTGTGTGACTTATTTCACTTAGAATCATCGTACCTGAAATCACCCATTTTGCTGCTACTGGTCTTATGACATTGATTTCATGGCTGAGGGATATTCCATCGTACGTAAGTACCCCAATATTTTGAACCATGTTTATATTTTCTGGGATACTTAAGGTGTACCCAAGTTGAGGTTCTTGTAAGCAGTTCAGCCCTAAATTTTGGGGTGGCTCTGTCTTATTGATTTTCAGTTTTCCCAAGGAATATTCCCTAGACTGGAAGTGCCCTTGGCTCTGTAGCTCTGTTCTTTACTTGTTTTAGGGAACACAATGTACTCCTCCAGAGAGGCAGTTGGCAATTTACATCCCGCCCATCAGCATAACAAGGCTCCCTGTTCTCCAGGGCCTGTCTTGCCTTTTTGGTTTTTACACATTTTGTGGATGTCCATTTTGACCGGTGGGAAGTGATACTTCTTTGTAGTGCAGATTTGCATTGCCCGCTTGCTTGCTTGGCCAAAAAGTGTGTATGCGCTTTCTCCTGAATATATTCAGGAGAAAACGCATACGCCCTTTTTGGCCAAGTGCATCAATGTCGAAGTTGTGCCCCTCTTCCTGTGCTTTAAAGGCGATTCCAACGTACCTCTTGAAATCTGTTTCCTGCTATTCTGCCTCGCTTTCAATTCCGCCTCGTTGCCTTCCCTCAACAGATTTTTGGACGATAGTTGTCCTTTATTACTCGGCCAGTTTGTGAATTGCTGTGCCCCTGAGCTCCATTTTTCAACACTTTTTTTTGTGAGCTGACCGCAAGTCCAAAATTTTGGTTCAGGAAATATGCTGGTTCCCGGTGGGGGCCTGAGACTTTGGTTAATTCTTCTTCCTGCCGGGAAGTTAGAGTGATATGTGCCCGTCCAAATGCCTAACAGCTACTCTCTCATTGCTTCTCCCTCTTCCCTTTCATCCTCTGCCAAATTGGAAACCTGTGCGAACCAGGAGGTTAAAGGTGCTGTCTCTCCAAGTTGGGAGACTGATAGTAAAGAAGATGGAAAGTCAAACCGGAGCACCAGGAGAGGGACAATTCGTTGAGTTTTAGAAACCTTTCGTATTCACAGGGTGTCCGTTCTCTAGATTTCCCGTACATGTTATAACTGTAGTAATATTCCCTTCAACCTGGAGAGTTGGGACCCATGGAATGGGTGCCATGCATTATTGCTTTAAAGGGTCTGCATTTGCTAACTCAATCTCAACCTTCCTCTCAGTCCCAAGTGTCCAGCCTTATGCCACATCCAGCTGTCGTTGTAGATAGGGTCTTTCCAGGTTTCATCAGAGACCCTGAAGGATTTGTAAAGAATTTCCCAGTTTTTTTGTTTTGTTTTTGAAATTCCTTTTTATAGTGGGTTTGAGTTGATTCTCGCTGCCATGTTTATGCCAGTCTAGACACACTTGATTCCCTTACGGAGACATATCAATACATAGGTTTTAAGATTCTTACTAGTCAGATATATTCCTCTGCGGGAAATATGGGGTTTTGAGTCCCTTTCACTGAGGACGGTGTAGGTCTTGTCTATTCCATAGTTGGTTTTTGGAACGGTACCTGTGCTTATATCAAACTCTGGTTTTATGCATCACCCCACCTCTCCTTCCCCCTTAAGCAGGCATAAGAGTGTTTTCTAAATGTGAGACACTGTTCTCTTTCCTAACTCAGTTCAAGTGTAGCCATGTTTACAGGATCTTCATAAGTGATATCTTATGATAAGTTTCTTTTTCTGTGTGACTTATTTCACTTAGAATCATCGTACCTGAATCCACCCATTTTGCTGCTACTGGTCTTATGACATTGATTTCATGGCTGAGGGATATTCTATCGTACGTAAGTACCACAATTTTTTGAACCATTTTTATATTTCCTGGGATATTTAAGGTGTACCCAAGTTGACGTCCTTGTAAGCAGTGCAGCCCTAAATTTTGGGGCGGCTCTGTGTTATTGATTTTCAGTTTTCCCAAGGTATATTCCCTAGACTGGAAGTGCCCTTGGCTCTGTAGCTCTGTTCTTTACTTGTTTTAGGGAACACAATGCACTCCTCCAGAGAGGCAGTTGGCAATTTACATCACGCCCATCAGCATAACAAGGCTCCCTGTTCTCCAGGGCCTGTCTTGCCTTTCTGGTTTTTACACATTTTGTGGATGTCCCGTTTGACCGGCGGGAAGTGATACTTCTTTGTATTGCAGATTTGTATTGCCCTTTGCTTGCTAGGTCAAAAAGGGCGTATGCGTTTTCTCCTGAATATATTCAGGAGAAAACGCATACGCCCTTTTTGGCCAAGTGCATCATTGTCGAAGTTGTGCCCCTCTTCCTGTGCTTTAAAGGCGATTCCAACGTACCTCTTGAAATCTGTTTCCTGCTATTCTGCCTCACTTTCAAGTCCGCCTCGTTGCCTTCCCTCAACAGATTTTTGGATGATAGTTGTCCTTTATTACTCGGCCAGTTTGTGAATTGCTGTGCCCCTGAGATCCATTTTAACTCGTTTTTGGTGAGGTGACCGCAAGTCCAAAATTTTGGTTCAGGACCTATACTGGTTCCCTGTGGGTGTCTGAGACTTTGGTTAATTCTTCTTCCTGCCGGGAAGTTAGAGTGTTATGTGCCCATCCAAATGTCTAACAGCTACTCTCTCATTGGTTCTCCCTCTTCCCTTTCATCCTCTGCCAAATTGGGAACCTGTGTGAACCAGGAGGTTAAAGGGGCTGTCTCTCCAAGTTGGGAGATTGATAGTAAAGCAGATGGAAAGTCAAACCGGAGCACCATGGGAGGGTCTATTCGTTGAGTTTTAGAAACCTTTCGTATTCACAGTGTGTCCGTTCTCTAGGTTTCCTGTACATGTTATAACTGTAGTAATATTCCCTTCAACCTGGAGAGTTGGGACCCATGGAATGGGTGCCATGCATTATTGCTTTAAAGGGTCTGCATTTCCTCACCCAATCTCACCAATCCTCTCAATCCCAAGTGTCCAGCCTTATGCCACATCCAGCTGTCGTTGTAGATAGGGTCATTCCAGCTTTCATCAGAGACCCTGAAGGAATTGTAAAGAATTTCCCAGTTTTTTTGTTTTGTTTTTGAAATTCCATTTTATAGTGTGTTTGAGCTGATTCTCGCTGCCATGTTTATGTCAGTCTAGACACACTTGATTCCCTTATGGAGAGATATCAATACATAGGTTTTAAGATTCTTACTAGTCAGATATATTCCTCTGTGGGAAATATGGGGTTTTGAGTCCCTTTCACTTAGGAAGGTGTAGGTCTTGCCTATTCCATAGTTGGTTTTTGGAACGGTACCTGTGCTTATATCAAACTCTGGTTTTATGCATCACCCCACCTCTCCTTCCCCCTTAAGCAGGTATAAGAGTGTTTTCTAAATGTGAGACACTGTTCTCTTTCCTAACTCAGTTCAAGTGTAGCCATGTTTACAGGATCTTCATAAGTGATATCTTATGATAAGTTTCTTTTTCTGTGTGACTTATTTCACTTAGAATCATCGTACCTGAATCCACCCATTTTGCTGCTACTGGTCTTATGACATTGATTTCATGGCTGAGGGATATTCCATCGTACGTAAGTACCACAATATTTTGAACCATGTTTATATTTTCTGGGATACTTAAGGTGTATCCAAGTTGAGGTCCTTGTAGGCAGCGCAGCCCTAAATTTTTGGGTGGCTCTGTCTTATTGATTTTCAGTTTTCCCAAGGTATATTCCCTAGACTGGTAGTGCCCTTGGCTCTGTAGCTCTGTTCTTTACTTGTTTTAGGGAACACAATGCACTCCTCCAGAGAGGCAGTTGGCAAATTACATCCCGCCCATCAGCATAACAAGGCTCCCTGTTCTCCAGGGCCTGTCTTGCCTTTCTGGTTCTTACACATTTTGTAGATGTCCCTTTTGACCGGTGGGAAGTGATACTTCTTTGTAGTGCAGATTTGCATTGCCCGCTTGCTTGCTTGGCCAAAAAGGGCGTATGCGTTTTCTCCTGAATATATTCAGGAGAAAACGCATAATCCCTTTTTGGCCAAGTGCATCATTGTCGAAGATGTGCCCCTCATCCTGTGCTTTAAAGGCGATTCCAACGTACCTCTTGAAATCTGTTTCCTGCTATTCTGCCTCGCTTTCAAGTCCGCCTCGTTGCCTTCCCTCAACAGATTTTGGGACGATAGGTGTCCTTTATTACTCGGCCAGTTTGTGAATTGCTGTGCCCCTGAGTTCCATTTTTCAACTCGTTTTTGGTGAGCTGACCGCAAGTCCAAAATTTTGGTTCAGGACCTATACTGGTTCCCGGTGGGTGGCTGAGACTTTGGTTAATTCTTCTTCCTGCCGGGAAATTACAGTGATATGTGCCCGTCCAAATGCCTAACAGCTACTCTCTCATTGGTTCTCCCTCTTCCCTTTCATCCTCTGCCAAATTGGCAACCTGTGCGTACCAAGAGGTTAAAGGGGCTGTCTCTCCAGTTGGGAGGTTGATAGTAAAGCAGATGGAAAGTCAAACCGGAGCACCAGGAGAGGGACTATTCTTTGAGTTTTAGAAACCTTTCGTATTCACAGTGTGTCCGTTCTCTATGTTTCCCGCACATGTTATAGCTGTAGTAATATTCCCTTCAACCTGGAGAGTTCGGATCCATGGAATGTGTGCCATGCATTATTGCTTTAAAGGGTCTGCATTTGCTCACCCAATCTCACCAATCGTCTCAGTCCCAAGTGTCCCTCCTTATGCCACATCCAGCTGTCGTTGTAGATAGGGTCATTCCAGCTTTCATCAGAGACCCTGAAGGAATTGTAAAGAATTTCCCAGTTTTTTTGTTTTGTTTTTGAAATTCCTTTTTATAGTGGGTTTGAGCTGATTCTCGCTGCCATGTTTATGCCAGTCTAGACACACTTGATTCCCTTACGGAGACATATCAATACATAGGTTTTAAGATTCTTACTAGTCAGATATATTCCTCTGCGGGAAATATGGGGTTTTGAGTCCCTTTCACTGAGGAAGGTGTAGGTCTTGTCTATTCCATAGTAGCATTTTGGAACGGTACCTGTGCTTATATCAAACTCTGTTTTTATGCATCACCCCACCTCTCCTTCCCCCTTAAGCAGGCATTAGAGTGTTTTCTAAATGTGAGACACTGTTCTCTGTCCTAACTCAGTTCAAGTGTAGCCATGTTTACAGGATCTTCATAAGTGATATCTTATAATAAGTTTCTTTTTCCCTGTGACTTATTTCACTTAGAATCATCGTACCTGAATCCACCCATTTTGCTGCTACTGGTCTTATGACATTGATTTCATGGCTGAGGGATATTCCATCGTACGTAAGTACCACAATTTTTTGAACCATTTTTATATTTCCTGGGATATTTAAGGTGTACCCAAGTTGAGGTCCTTGTAAGCAGTGCAGCCCTAAATTTTGGGGTTGCTCTGTCTTATTGTTTTCAGTTTTCCCAAGGTATATTCCCTAGACTGGTAGTGCCCTTGGCTCTGTAGCTCTGTTGTTTACTTGTTTTAGGGAACACAATGCACTCCTCCAGAGAGGCAGTTGGCAGTTTATATCCCGCCCATCAGCATAACAAGGCTCCCTGTTCTCCACGGCCTGTCTTGCCTTTCTGGTTTTTACACATTTTGTGGATGTCCCTTTTGACCGGTGGGAAGTGATACTTCTTTGTAGTGCAGATTTGCATTGCCCGCTTGCTTGCTTGGCCAAAAAGGGCGTATGCGTTTTCTCCTGAATATATTCAGGAGAAAACGCATACGCCCTTTGTGGCCAAGTGCATCATTGTCGAAGTTTTGCCCCTGTTCCTGTGCTTTAAAGGTGATTCCAACGTACCTCTTGAAATCTGTTTCCTGCTATTCTGCCTCGCTTTCAAGTCCGCCTCGTTGACTTCCCTCAATAAATTTTTGGACGATAGTTGTCCTTTTTTACTTGGCCAGTTTGTGAATTGCTGTGCCCCTGAGCTCCATTTTTCAACTCGTTTTTGGTGAGCTGACCGCAAGTCCAAAATTTTGGTTCAGGACCTATACTGGTTCCCGGTGGGTGGCTGAGACTTTGGTTAATTCTTCTTCCTGCCGGGAAGTTAGAGTGATATGTGCCCGTCCAAATGCCTAACAGCTACTCTCTCATTGGTTCTCCCTCTTCCCTTTCATCCTCTGCCAAATTGGCAACCTGTGCGAACCAGGAGGTTAAAGGGGCTGTCTCTCCAAGTTGGGATGTTGATAGTAAAGCAGATGGAAAGTCAAACCGGAGCACCAGGAGAAGGACTATTCGTTGAGTTTTAGAAACCTTTCGTATTCACAGTGTGTCCGTTCTGTAGGTTTCCCGTACATGTTATAACTTTAGTAATATTCCCTTCAACCTGGAGAGTTGGGACCCATGTAATGGGTGCCATGCATTTTTGCTTTAAAGGGTCTTCATTTGCTCACCCAATCTCACCAATCCTCTCAGTCCCAAGTGTCCAACCTTATGCCACATCCAGCTGTCGTTGTAGATAGGGTCATTCCAGGTTTCATCAGAGTCCCTGAAGGAATTTTAAAGAATTTCCCAGTTTTTTTGTTTTGTTTTTGAAATTCCTTTTTATAGTGGGTTTGAGGTGATTCTGGCTGCCATGTTTATGCCACTCTAGACACACTTGATTCCCTTACGGAGACATATCAATACATAGGTTCTAAGATTCTTACTAGTCAGATATATTCCTCTGCGGGAAATATGGGGTTTTGAGTCCCTTTCACTGAGGAAGATGTAGGTCTTGTCTATTCCATAGTTGGTTTTTGGAACGGTACCTGTGCTTATATCAGACTCTGGTTTTATGCATCACCCCACCTCTCCTTCCCCCTTAAGCAGGCATAAGAGTGTTTTCTAAATGTGAGACACTGTTCTCTTTCCTAACTCAGTTCAAGTGTAGCCATGTTTACAGGTTCTTCATAAGTGATATCTTATGATAAGTTTCTTTTTCTGTGTGACTTATTTCACTTAGAACCATCGTACCTGAATCCACCCATTTTGCTGCTACTGGTCTTATGACATTGATTTCATGGCTGAGGGATATTCCATCATACGTAAGTACCACAATTTTTTGAACCATTTTTATATTTCCTGGGATATTTAAGGTGTACCCAAGTTGAGGTCCTTGTAAGCAGTGCAGCCATAAATTTTGGGGTGGCTCTGTCTTATTGATTTTCAGTTTTCCCAAGGTATATTCCCTAGACTGGAAGTGCCCTTGGCTCTGTGGCTCTGTTCTTTACTTGTTTTAGGGAACACAATGTACTCCTCCAGAGAGGCAGTTGGCAATTTACATCCCGCCCATCAGCATAACAAGGCTCCCTGTTCTCCAGGGCCTGTCTTGCCTTTCTGGTTTTTACACATTTTGTGGATGTCCCTTTTGACCGGTCGGAAGTGATACTTCTTTGTAGTGCAGATTTGCATTGCCCGCTTGCTTGCTTGGCCAAAAAGGGCGTATGCGTTTTCTCCTGAATATATTCAGGAGAAAACGCATACGCCCTTTTTGGCCAAGTGCATCATTGGCAAAGTTGTTCAACCCTTCCTGTGCTTTAAAGGCGATTCCAACGTACCTCTTGAAATCTGTTTCCTGCTATTCTGCCTCGCTTTCAAGTCCGCCTCGTTGTCTTCCCTCAACAGATTTTTGGACAATAGTTGTCCTTTATTACTCGGCCAGTTTGTGAATTGCTGTGCCCCTGAGCTCCATTTTTCAACTCGTTTTTGGTGAGCTGACCGCAAGTCCAAAATTTTGGTTCAGGACTTATACTGGTTCCCGTTGGGTGGCTGAATCTTTGGTTAATTCTTCTTCCTGTCGGGAAATAACAGTGACATGTGCCCGTCCAAATGCCTAACAACTACTCTCTCATTGGTTCTCCCTCTTCCCTTTCATCCTCTGCCAAACTGTCAACCTGTGCGAAACAGGAGGTTAAAGGGGCTGTCTCTCCAAGTTGGGAGGTTGGTAGTAAAGCAGATGGAAAGTCAAACTGGAGCACCAGGAGAGGGACTATTCGTTGAGTTTTAGAAACCTTTCGTATTCACAGTGTGTCCGTTCTCTAGGTTTCCCGTACATGTTATAACTGTAGTAATATTCCCTTCAACCTGGAGAGTTGAGACCCATGGAATGGGTGCCATGCATTATTACTTTAAAGGGTCTGCATTTGCTCACCCAATCTCAGCAATCCTCTCTGTCCCAAGTGTCCAGCCTTATGCCACATCCAGCTGTCGTTGTAGTTAGGGTCATTCCAGGTTTCATCAGAGACCCTGAAGGAATTGTAAAGAATTTCCCAGTTTTTTTGTTTTGTTTTTGAAATTCCTTTTTATAGTGGGTTTGAGCTGATTCTCGCTGCCATGTTTATGCCAGTCTAGACACACTTGATTCCCTTACGGAGACATATCAATACATAGGTTTTAAGATTCTTACTAGTCAGATATATTCCTCTGCGGGAAATATGGTGTTTTGAGTCCCTTTCACTGAGGAAGGTGTAGGTCTTGTCTATTCCATAGTTGGTTTTTGGAACGGTACCTGTGCTTATATCAAACTCTGGTTTTATGCATCACCCCACCTCTCCTTCCCCCTTAAGCAGGCATAAGAGTGTTTTCTAAATGTGAGACACTGTTCTCTTTCCTAACTCAGTTCAAGTGTAGCCATGTTTACAGGATCTTCATAAGTGATATCTTATGATAAGTTTCTTTTTCTCTGTGACTTATTTCACATAGAATCATCGTACCTGAATCCACCCATTTTGCTGCTACTGGTCTTATGACATGATTTCATGGTTTAGGGATATTCCATCGTATGTAAGTACCACAATTTTTTGAACCATTTTTTATTTCCTGGGATATTTAAGGTGTACCCAAGTTGAGGTCCTTGTAAGCAGTGCAGCCCTAAATTTTGTGGTTCCTCTGTCTTATTGATTTTCAGTTTTGCCAAGGTATATTCCCTAGACTGGAAGTTCCCTTGGCTCTGTAACTCTGTTGTTTACTTGTTTTAGGGAACACAATGCACTCCTCCAGAGAGGCAGTTGGCAATTTACATCCCGCCCATCAGCATTACAAGGCTCTCTGTTCTCCAGGGCCTGTCTTGCCTTTCTGGTTTTTACACATTTTGTGGATGTCCCCTTTGACCGGTGGGAAGTGATACTTCTTTGTAGTGCAGATTTGCATTGCCCGCTTGCTTGCTTGGCCAAAAAGGGCGTATGCGTTTTCTCCTGAATATATTCAGGAGAAAACGCATACGCCCTTTTTGGCCAAGTGCATCATTGTCGAAGTTGTGCCCCTCTCCCTGTGCTTTAAAGCCGATTCCAACGTACCTCTTGAAATCTGTTTCCTGCTATTCTGCCTCGCATTCAAGTCCGCGTCGTTGCCTTCCCTCAACAGATTTTTGGACGATAGTTGTCCTTTTTTACTTGGCCAGTTTGTGTGTTGCTGTGCCCCTGATCTCCATTATTCAACTCGTTTTTGGTGAGCTGACCACAGGTCCAAAATTTTGGTTCAGTACCTATGCTGGTTCCCGGTGGGTGGCTGAGACTTTGGTTAATTCTTCTTCGTGCCCGGAAGTTAGAGTGATATTTGCCCGTCCAAATTCCTAACAGCTACACTCTCATTGGATCTCCATCTTCCCTTTCATCCTCTGCCAAATTGGCAACCTGTGCGAACCAGGAGGTTAAAGGGGCTGTCTCTCCAAGTTGAGAGGTTGATAGTAAAGCAGATGGAAAGTCAAACCGGAGCACCAGGAGAGGGACTATTCGTTGAGTTTTAGAAACCTTTCGTATTCACAGTGTGTCCGTTCTCTAGGTTTCCCGTACATGTTATAACTTTAGTAATATTCCCTTCAACCTGGAGAGTTGGGACCCATGGAATGGGTGCCATGC
This sequence comes from Hyperoodon ampullatus, assembly GCF_949752795.1. Classification (NCBI taxonomy): domain Eukaryota; kingdom Metazoa; phylum Chordata; class Mammalia; order Artiodactyla; family Ziphiidae; genus Hyperoodon; species Hyperoodon ampullatus. Next base: position 579,746 of record NW_027640733.1, on the reverse strand, counting down.
ATTATTGCTTTAAAGGGTCTGCATTTGCTCACCCAATCTCACCAATCCTCTCAGTCCCAAGTGCCCAGCCTTATGCCTCATCCAGCTGTCGTTGTTCATAGGGTCATTCCAGCTTTCATCAGAGACCCTGAAGGAATTGTAAAGAATTTCCCAGTTTTTTTGTTTTGTTTTTGAAATTCCTTTTTATAGTGAGTTTGAGCTGATTCTCGCTGCCATGTTTATGCCAGTCTAGACACACTTGATTCCCTTACGGAGACATATCAATACATAGGTTTTAAGATTCTTACTAGTCAGATATATTCCTCTGCGCGAAATTTGGGGTTTTGAGTCCCTTTCACTGAGGAAGGTGTAGGTCTTGTCTATTCCATAGTTGGTTTTTGGAACGATAACTGTGCTTGTATCAAACTCTGGTTTTATGCATCACCCCACCTCTCCTTCCCCCTTAAGCAGGTATAAGAGTGTTTTCTAAATGTGAGACACTGTTCTCTTTCCTAACTCAGTTCAAGTGTAGCCATGTTTACAGAATCTTCATAAGTGACATCTTATGATAAGTTTCTTTTTCTCTGTGACTTATTTCACTTAGAATCATCGTACCTGAATCCACCCATTTTGCTGCTACTGGTCTTATGACATTGATTTCATGGCTGAGGGATATTCCATCGTACGTAAGTACCACAATTTTTTGAACCATTTTTATATTTCCTGGGATATTTAAGGTGTACCCAAGTTGAGGTCCTTGTAAGCAGTGCAGACCTAAATTTTGGGGTGGCTCTGTCTTATTGATTTTCAGTTTTCCCAAGGTACATTCCCTAGACTGGAAGTGCCCTTGGCTCTGTAGCTCTGTTGTTTACTTGTTTTAGGGAACACAATGTACTCCTCCAGAGAGGCAGTTGGCAATTTACTTCCGGCCCATCAGCATAACAAGGCTCCCTGTTCTCCAGGGCCTGTCTTGCCTTTCTGGTTTTTACACATTTTGTGGATGTCCCTTTTGACTGGTCGGAAGTGATACTTCTTTGTAATGCAGATTTGCATTGCCTGCTTGCTTGCTTGGCCAAAAAGGGCATATGCGTTTTCTCCTGAATATATTCAGGAGAAAAAGCATACGCCCTTTTGGCCAAGTGCATCATTGTCGAAGTTGTGCCACTCTTCCTGTGCTTTAAAGGTGATTCCAACGTACCTCTTGAAATCTGTTTCCTGCTATTCTGCCTCGCTTTCAACTCCGCCTCGTTGCCTTCCCTCAACTGATTTTTGGATGATAGTTGTCCTTTATTACTCGGCCAGTTTGTGAATTGCTGTGCCCCTGAGCTCCATTTTTAACTCGTTTTTGGTGAGCTGACCGCAAGTCCAAAATTTTGGTTCAGGACCTATACTGGTTGCCGGTGGGTGACTGAGACTTTGGTTAATTCTTCTTCCTGCCGGGAAATTACAGTGATATGTGCCCGTCCAAATGCCTAACAGCTACTCTCTCATTGGTTCTCCCTCTTCCCTTTCATCCTCTGGCAAATTGGCAACCTGTGCGAACCAGGAGCTTAAAGGGGCTTTCTCTCCAAGTTGGGAGGTTGATAGTAAAGCAGATGGAAAGTCAAACCAGAGCACCAGGATAGGGACTATTCGTTGAGTTTTAGAAACCTTTCGTATTCACAGTGTGTCCGTTCTCTAGGTTTCCCGTACATGTTATAACTTTAGTAATATTCCTTTCAACCTGGAGAGTTGGGACCCATGGAATGGGTGCCATGCATTATTGCTTTAAAGGGTCTGCATTTGCTCACCCAATCTCACCAATCCTCTCAGTCCCAAGTGTCCAGCCTTATGCCTCATCCAGCTGTCGTTGTTCATAGGGTCATTCCAGGTTTCATCAGAGACCCTGAAGGAATTGTAAAGAATTTCCCAGTTTTTGTGTTTTGTTTTTGAAATTCCTTTTTATAGTGAGTTTGAGCTGATTCTCGCTGCCATGTTTATGCCAGTCTAGACACACTTGATTCCCTTACGGAGACATATCAATACATAGGTTTTAAGATTCTTACTTGTCAGATATATTCCTCTGCGCGAAATATGGGGTTTTGAGTCCCTTTCACTGAGGAAGGTGTAGGTCTTGTCTATTCCATAGTTGGTTTTTGGAACGGTAACTGTGCTTGTATCAAACTCTGGTTTTATGCATCACCCCACCTCTCCTTCCCCCTTAAGCAGGTATAAGAGTGTTTTCTAAATGTGAGACACTGTTCTCTTTCCTAACTCAGTTCAAGTGTAGCCATGTTTACAGAATCTTCATAAGTGATATATTATGATAAGTTTCTTTTTCTCTGTGACTTATTTCACTTAGAATCATCGTACCTGAATCCACCCATTTTGCTGCTACTGGTCTTATGACATTGATTTCATGGCTGAGGGATATTCCATCGTATGTAAGTACCACAATTTTTTGAACCATTTTAATATTTCCTGGGATATTTAAGGTGTACCCAAGTTGAGGTCCTTGTAAGCAGTGCAGACCTAAATTTTGGGGTGGCTCTGTCTTATTGATTTTCAGTTTTCCCAAGGTACATTCCCTAGACTGGAAGTGCCCTTGGCTCTGTAGCTCTGTTGTTTACTTGTTTTAGGGAACACAATGTACTCCTCCAGAGAGGCAGTTGGCAATTTACTTCCGGCCCATCAGCATAACAAGGCTCCCTGTTCTCCAGGGCCTGTCTTGCCTTTCTGGTTTTTACACATTTTGTGGATGTCCCTTTTGACCGGTGGGAAGTGATACTTCTTTGTAGTGCAGATTTGCATTGCCCGCTTGCTTGCTTGGCCAAAAAGGGCATATGCGTTTTCTCCTGAATATATTCAGGAGAAAAAGCATACGCCCTTTTTGGCCAAGTGCATCATTGTCGAAGTTGTGCCACTCTTCCTGTGCTTTAAAGGTGATTCCAACGTACCTCTCGAAATCTGTTTCCTGCTATTCTGCCTCGCTTTCAAGTCCGCCTCGTTGCCTTCCCTCAACTGATTTTTGGATGATAGTTGTCCTTTATTACTCGGCCAGTTTGTGAATTGCTGTGCCCCTGAGCTCCATTTTTCAACTCGTTTTTGGTGAGCTGACCGCAATTCCAAAATTTTGGTTCAGGACCTATACTGGTTGCCGGTGGGTGGCTGAGACTTTGGTTAATTCTTCTTCCTGCCGGGAAATTACAGTGATATGTGCCCGTCCAAATGCCTAACAGCTACTCTCTCATTGGTTCTCCCTCTTCCCTTTCATCCTCTGGCAAATTGGCAACCTGTGCGAACCAGGAGCTTAAAGGGGCTTTCTCTCCAAGTTGGGAGGTTGATAGTAAAGCAGATGGAAAGTCAAACTGGAGCAACAGGAGAGGGACTATTCGTTGAGTTTTAGAAACCTTTCGTATTCACAGTGGGTCTGTTCTCTAGGTTTCCCGTACATGTTATAGCTGTAGTAATATTCCCTTCAACCTGGAGAGTTGGGACCCATGGAATGGGTGCCATGAGTTATTGGTTTAAAGGGTCTGCATTTGCTCACCCAATCTCACCAATCGTCTCAGTCCCAAGTGTCCCTCCTTATGCCACCTCCAGCTGTCGTTGTAGAACGGTTCATTCCAGGTTTCATCAGAGACCCTGAAGGAATTGTAAAGAATTTCCCAGTTTTTTTGTTTTGTTTTTGAAATTCCTTTTTATAGTGGGTTTGAGGTCATTCTCGCTGCCATGTTTATGCCAGTCTAGACACACTTGATTCCCTTACGGAGACATATCAATACATAGGTTCTAAGATTCTTACTAGTCAGATATATTCCTCTGCGGGAAATATGGGGTTTTGAGTCCCTTTCACTGAGGAAGGTGTAGGTCTTGTCTATTCCATAGTTGGTTTTTGGAACGGAACCTGTGCTTATATCAAACTCTGGTTTTATGCATCACCCCACCTCTCCTTCCCCCTTAAGCAGGCATAAGAGTGTTTTCTAAATGTGAGACACTGTTCTCTTTCCTAACTCAGTTCAAGTGTAGCCATGTTTACAGGTTCTTCTTAAGTGATATCTTATGATAAGTTTCTTTTTCTGTGTGACTTATTTCACTTAGAACCATCTTACCTGAATCCACCCATTTTGCTGCTACTGGTCTTATGACATTGATTTCATGGCTGAGGGATATTCCATCGTACGTAAGTACCACAATTTTTTGAACCATTTTTATATTTCCTGGGATATTTAAGGTGTACCCAAGTTGAGGTCCTTGTAAGCAGTGCAGCCCTAAATTTTGGGGTGGCTCTGTCTTATTGATTTTCAGTTTTCCCAAGGTATATTCCCTAGACTGGAAGTTCCCTTGGCTCTGTAGCTCTGTTGTTTACTTGTTTTAGGGAACACAATGCACTCCTCCAGAGAGGCAGTTGGCAATTTACATCCCGCCCATCAGCATAACAGGGCTCCCTGTTCTCCAGGGCCTGTCTTGCCTTTCTGGTTTTTACACATTTTGTGGATGTCCCTTTTGACCGGTGGGAAGTGATACTTCTTTGTAGTGCAGATTTGCATTGCCCGCTTGCTTGCTTGGCCAAAAAGGCCGTATGCGTTTTCTCCTGAATATATTCAGGAGAAAACGCATACGCCCTTTTTGGCCAAGTGCATCATTGTCGAAGTTGTGCCCCTCTCCCTGTGCTTTAAAGGCGATTCCAACGTACCTCTTGAAATCTGTTTCCTGCTATTCTGCCTCGCATTCAAGTCCGCGTCGTTGCCTTCCCTCAATAGATTTTTGGACGATAGTTGTCCTTTTTTACTTGGCCAGTTTGTGTGTTGCTGTGCCCCTGATCTCCATTATTCAACTCGTTTTTGGTGAGCTGACCGCAGGTCCAAAATTTTGGTTCAGTACCTATGCTGGTTCCCGGTGGGTGGCTGAGACTTTGGTTAATTCTTCTTCGTGCCCGGAAGTTAGAGTGATATTTGCCCGTCCAAATGCCTAACAGCTACACTCTCATTGGATCTCCATCTTCCCTTTCATCCTCTGCCAAATTGGCAACCTGTGCGAACCAGGAGGTTAAAGGGGCTGTCTCTCCAAGTTGAGAGGTTGATAGTAAAGCAGATGGAAAGTCAAACCGGAGCACCAGGAGAGGGACTATTCGTTGAGTTTTAGAAACCTTTCGTATTCACAGTGTGTCCATTCTCTAGGTTTCCCGTACATGTTATAACTTTAGTAATATTCCCTTCAACCTGGAGAGTTGGGACCCATGGAATGGGTGCCATGCATTATTGCTTTAAAGGGTCTGCATTTGCTCACCCAATCTCACCAATCCTCTCAGTCCCAAGTGTCCAGCCTTATGCCTCATCCAGCTGTCGTTGTTCATAGGGTCATTCCAGGTTTCATCAGAGACCCTGAAGGAATTGTAAAGAATTTCCCAGTTTTTTTGTTTTGTTTTTGAAATTCCTTTTTATAGTGAGTTTGAGCTGATTCTCGCTGCCATGTTTATGCCAGTCTAGACACACTTGATTCCCTTACGGAGACATATCAATACATAGGTTTTAAGATTCTTACTAGTCAGATATATTCCTCTGCGCGAAATATGGGGTTTTGAGTCCCTTTCACTGAGGAAGGTGTAGGTCTTGTCTATTCCATAGTTGGTTTTTGGAACGGTAACTGTGCTTGTATCAAACTCTGGTTTTATGCATCACCCCACCTCTCCTTCCCCCTTAAGCAGGTATAAGAGTGTTTTCTAAATGTGAGACACTGTTCTCTTTCCTAACTCAGTTCAAGTGTAGCCATGTTTACAGAATCTTCATAAGTGATATCTTATGATAAGTTTCTTTTTCTCTGTGACTTATTTCACTTAGAATCATCGTACCTGAATCCACCCATTTTGCTGCTACTGGTCTTATGTCATTGATTTCATGGCTGAGGGATATTCCATCGTACGTAAGTACCACAATTTTTTGAACCATTTTTATATTTCCTGGGATATTTAAGGTGTACCCAAGTTGAGGTCCTTGTAAGCAGTGCAGACCTAAATTTTGGGGTGGCTCTGTCTTATTGATTTTCAGTTTTCCCAAGGTACATTCCCTAGACTGGAAGTGCCCTTGGCTCTGTAGCTCTGTTGTTTACTTGTTTTAGGGAACACAATGTACTCCTCCAGAGAGGCAGTTGGCAATTTACTTCCGGCCCATCAGCATAACAAGGCTCCCTGTTCTCCAGGGCCTGTCTTGCCTTTCTGGTTTTTACACATTTTGTGGATGTCCCTTTTGACCGGTGGGAAGTGATACTTCTTTGTAGTGCAGATTTGCATTGCCCGCTTGCTTGCTTGGCCAAAAAGGGCATATGCGTTTTCTCCTGAATATATTCAGGAGAAAAAGCATACGCCCTTTTGGCCAAGTGCATCATTGTCGAAGTTGTGCCACTCTTCCTGTGCTTTAAAGGTGATTCCAACGTACCTCTTGAAATCTGTTTCCTGCTATTCTGCCTCGCTTTCAAGTCCGCCTCGTTGCCTTCCCTCAACTGATTTTTGGATGATAGTTGTCCTTTATTACTCGGCCAGTTTGTGAATTGCTGTGCCCCTGAGCTCCATTTTTCAACACCTTTTTGGTGAGCTGACCGCAAGTCCAAAATTTGGGTTCAGGACCTATACTGGTTGCCGGTGGGTGGCTGAGACTTTGGTTAATTCTTCTTCCTGCCGGGAAATTACAGTGATATGTGCCCGTCCTAATGCCTAACAGCTACTCTCTCATTGGTTCTCCCTCTTCCCTTTCATCCTCTGGCAAATTGGCAACCTGTGCGAACCAGGAGCTTAAAGGGGCTTTCTCTCCAAGTTGGGAGGTTGATAGTAAAGCAGATGGAAAGTCAAACTGGAGCAACAGGAGAGGGACTATTCGTTGAGTTTTAGAAACCTTTCGTATTCACAGTGGGTCTGTTCTCTAGGATTCCCGTACATGTTATAGCTGTAGTAATATTCCCTTCAACCTGGAGAGTTGGGACCCATGGAATGGGTGCCATGAGTTATTGGTTTAAAGGGTCTGCATTTGCTCACCCAATCTCACCAATCGTCTCAGTCCCAAGTGTCCCTCCTTATGCCACCTCCAGCTGTCGTCGTAGAACGGTTCATTCCAGGTTTCATCAGAGACCCTGAAGGAATTGTAAAGAATTTCCCAGTTTTTTTGTTTTGTTTTTGAAATTCCTTTTTATACTGGGTTTGAGGTGATTCTCGCTGCCATGTTTATGCCCGTCTAGACACACTTGATTCCCTTACGGAGACATATCAATACATAGGTTCTAAGATTCTTACTAGTCAGATATATTCCTCTGCGGGAAATATGGGGTTTTGAGTCCCTTTCACTGAGGAAGGTGTAGGTCTTGTCTATTCCATAGTTGGTTTTTGGAACGGTACCTGTGCTTATATCAAACTCTGGTTTTATGCATCACCCCACCTCTCCTTCCCACTTAAGCAGGCATAAGAGTGTTTTCTAAATGTGAGACACTGTTCTCTTTCCTAACTCAGTTCAAGTGTAGCCATGTTTACAGGTTCTTCTTAAGTGATATCTTATGATAAGTTTCTTTTTCTGTGTGACTTATTTCACTTAGAACCATCATACCTGAATCCAACCATTTTGCTGCTACTGGTCTTATGACATTGATTTCATGGCTGAGGGATATTCCATCGTACGTAAGTACCACAATTTTTTGAACCATTTTTATATTTCCTGGGATATTTAAGGTGTACCCAAGTTGAGGTCCTTGTAAGCAGTGCAGCCCTAAATTTTGGGGTGGCTGTGTCTTATTGATTTTCAGTTTTCCCAAGGTATATTCCCTAGACTGGAAGTGCCCTTGGCTCTGTAGCATGTTCTTTACTTGTTTTAGGGAACACAATGTACTCCTCCAGAGAGGCAGTTGGCAATTTACATCCCGCCCATCAGCATAACAAGGCTCCCTGTTCTCCAGGGCCTGTCTTGCCTTTCTGGTTTTTACACATTTTGTGGATGTCCCTTTTGACCGGGGGGAAGTGATACTTCTTTGTAGTGCAGATTTGCATTGCCCGCTTGCTTGCTTGGCCAAAAAGGGCGTATGCGTTTTCTCCTGAATATATTCAGGAGAAAACGCATACGCCCTTTTTGGCCAAGTGCATCATTGTCGAAGTTGTGCCCCTCTTCCTGTGCTTTAAAGGCGATTCCAACGTACCTCTTGAAATCTGTTTCCTGCTATTCTGCCTCGCTTTCAAGTCCGCCTCGTTGCCTTCCCTCAACAGATTTTTGGACGATAGTTGTCCTTTATTACTCGGCCAGTTTCTGAATTGCTGTGCCCCTGAGCTCCATTTTTCAACTCGTTTTTGGTGAGCTGACCGCAAGTCCAAAATTTTGGTTCAGGACCTATACTGGTTCCCGGTGCGGGGCTGAGACTTTGGTTAATTCCTCTTCCTGCCGGGAAGTTAGAGTGATATGGGCCCGTCCAAATGCCTAACAGCTACTCTCTCATTGGTTCTCCCTCTTCCCTTTCATCCTCTGCCAAATTGGAAACCTGTGCGAACCAGGAGGTTAAAGGGGCTGTCTCTCCAATTTGGGAGATTGATAGTACAGCAGATGGAAAGTCAAACCGGAGCATCAGGGGAGGGACTATTCGTTGAGTTTTAGAAACCTTTCGTATTCACAGTGTGTCCGTTCCCTAGGTTTCCCGTACATGTTATAACTATAGTAATATTCCCTTCAACCTGGAGAGTTGGGACCCATTTAATGGGTGCCATGCATTATTGCTTTAAAGGGTCTACATTTACTCACCCAATCTCACCAATCCTCTCAGTCCCAAGGGACTAGCATTATGCCACATCCAGCTGTCGTTGTAGATAGGGTCATTCCAGGTTTCATCAGAGACCCATAAGGAATTGTAAAGAATTTCCCAGTTTTTTTGTTTTGTTTTTGAAATTCCTTTTTATAGTGGGTTTGAGCTGATTCTTGCTGCCATGTTTATGCCAGTCTAGACACACTTGATTCCCTTACGGAGACATATCAATACATAAGTTTTAAGATTCTTACTAGTCAGATATATTCCTCTGTGGGAAATATGGGGTTTTGCGTCCCTTTCACTGAGGAAGGTATAGGTCTTGTCTATTCCATAGTTGATTTTTGGAACGGTACCTGTGCTTATATCAAACTCTGGTTTTATGCATCACCCCACCTCTCCTTCCCCCTTAAGCAGGCATAAGAGTGTTTTCTAAATGTGAGACACTGTTCTCTTTCCTAACTCAGTTCAAGTGTAGCCATGTTTACAGGATCTTCATTAGTGATATCTTATGATAAGTTTTTTTTTTCTGTGTGACTTATTTCACTTAGAACCATCGTACCTGAATCCACCCATTTTGCTGCTACTGGTCTTATGACATTGATTTCATGGCTGAGGGATATTCCATCGTATGTAAGTACCACAATTTTTTGAACCATTTTAATATTTCCTGGGATATTTAAGGTGTACCCAAGTTGAGGTCCTTGTAAGCAGTGCAGACCTAAATTTTGGGGTGGCTCTGTCTTATTGATTTTCAGTTTTCCCAAGGTACATTCCCTAGACTGGAAGTGCCCTTGGCTCTGTAGCTCTGTTGTTTACTTGTTTTAGGGAACACAATGTACTCCTCCAGAGAGGCAGTTGGCAATTTACTTCCGGCCCATCAGCATAACAAGGCTCCCTGTTCTCCAGGGCCTGTCTTGCCTTTCTGGTTTTTACACATTTTGTGGATGTCCCTTTTGACCGGTGGGAAGTGATACTTCTTTGTAGTGCAGATTTGCATTGCCCGCTTGCTTGCTTGGCCAAAAAGGGCATATGCGTTTTCTCCTGAATATATTCAGGAGAAAAAGCATACGCCCTTTTTGGCCAAGTGCATCATTGTCGAAGTTGTGCCACTCTTCCTGTGCTTTAAAGGTGATTCCAACGTACCTCTCGAAATCTGTTTCCTGCTATTCTGCCTCGCTTTCAAGTCCGCCTCGTTGCCTTCCCTCAACTGATTTTTGGATGATAGTTGTCCTTTATTACTCGGCCAGTTTGTGAATTGCTGTGCCCCTGAGCTCCATTTTTCAACTCGTTTTTGGTGAGCTGACCGCAAGTCCAAAATTTTGGTTCAGGACCTATACTGGTTGCCGGTGGGTGGCTGAGACTTTGGTTAATTCTTCTTCCTGCCGGGAAATTACAGTGATATGTGCCCGTCCAAATGCCTAACAGCTACTCTCTCATTGGTTCTCCCTCTTCCCTTTCATCCTCTGGCAAATTGGCAACCTGTGCGAACCAGGAGCTTAAAGGGGCTTTCTCTCCAAGTTGGGAGGTTGATAGTAAAGCAGATGGAAAGTCAAACTGGAGCAACAGGAGAGGGACTATTCGTTGAGTTTTAGAAACCTTTCGTATTCACAGTGGGTCTGTTCTCTAGGTTTCCCGTACATGTTATAGCTGTAGTAATATTCCCTTCAACCTGGAGAGTTGGGACCCATGGAATGGGTGCCATGAGTTATTGGTTTAAAGGGTCTGCATTTGCTCACCCAATCTCACCAATCGTCTCAGTCCCAAGTGTCCCTCCTTATGCCACCTCCAGCTGTCGTTGTAGAACGGTTCATTCCAGGTTTCATCAGAGACCCTGAAGGAATTGTAAAGAATTTCCCAGTTTTTTTGTTTTGTTTTTGAAATTCCTTTTTATAGTGGGTTTGAGGTGATTCTCGCTGCCATGTTTATGCCAGTCTAGACACACTTGATTCCCTTACGGAGACATATCAATACATAGGTTCTAAGATTCTTACTAGTCAGATATATTCCTCTGCGGGAAATATGGGGTTTTGAGTCCCTTTCACTGAGGAAGGTGTAGGTCTTGTCTATTCCATAGTTGGTTTTTGGAACGGAACCTGTGCTTATATCAAACTCTGGTTTTATGCATCACCCCACCTCTCCTTCCCCCTTAAGCAGGCATAAGAGTGTTTTCTAAATGTGAGACACTGTTCTCTTTCCTAACTCAGTTCAAGTGTAGCCATGTTTACAGGTTCTTCTTAAGTGATATCTTATGATAAGTTTCTTTTTCTGTGTGACTTATTTCACTTAGAACCATCTTACCTGAATCCACCCATTTTGCTGCTACTGGTCTTATGACATTGATTTCATGGCTGAGGGATATTCCATCGTACGTAAGTACCACAATTTTTTGAACCATTTTTATATTTCCTGGGATATTTAAGGTGTACCCAAGTTGAGGTCCTTGTAAGCAGTGCAGCCCTAAATTTTGGGGTGGCTCTGTCTTATTGATTTTCAGTTTTCCCAAGGTATATTCCCTAGACTGGAAGTTCCCTTGGCTCTGTAGCTCTGTTGTTTACTTGTTTTAGGGAACACAATGCACTCCTCCAGAGAGGCAGTTGGCAATTTACATCCCGCCCATCAGCATAACAGGGCTCCCTGTTCTCCAGGGCCTGTCTTGCCTTTCTGGTTTTTACACATTTTGTGGATGTCCCTTTTGACCGGTGGGAAGTGATACTTCTTTGTAGTGCAGATTTGCATTGCCCGCTTGCTTGCTTGGCCAAAAAGGCCGTATGCGTTTTCTCCTGAATATATTCAGGAGAAAACGCATACGCCCTTTTTGGCCAAGTGCATCATTGTCGAAGTTGTGCCCCTCTCCCTGTGCTTTAAAGGCGATTCCAACGTACCTCTTGAAATCTGTTTCCTGCTATTCTGCCTCGCATTCAAGTCCGCGTCGTTGCCTTCCCTCAATAGATTTTTGGACGATAGTTGTCCTTTTTTACTTGGCCAGTTTGTGTGTTGCTGTGCCCCTGATCTCCATTATTCAACTCGTTTTTGGTGAGCTGACCGCAGGTCCAAAATTTTGGTTCAGTACCTATGCTGGTTCCCGGTGGGTGGCTGAGACTTTGGTTAATTCTTCTTCGTGCCCGGAAGTTAGAGTGATATTTGCCCGTCCAAATGCCTAACAGCTACACTCTCATTGGATCTCCATCTTCCCTTTCATCCTCTGCCAAATTGGCAACCTGTGCGAACCAGGAGGTTAAAGGGGCTGTCTCTCCAAGTTGAGAGGTTGATAGTAAAGCAGATGGAAAGTCAAACCGGAGCACCAGGAGAGGGACTATTCGTTGAGTTTTAGAAACCTTTCGTATTCACAGTGTGTCCCTTCTCTAGGTTTCCCGTACATGTTATAACTTTAGTAATATTCCCTTCAACCTGGAGAGTTGGGACCCATGGAATGGGTGCCATGCATTATTGCTTTAAAGGGTCTGCATTTGCTCACCCAATCTCACCAATCCTCTCAGTCCCAAGTGTCCAGCCTTATGCCTCATCCAGCTGTCGTTGTTCATAGGGTCATTCCAGGTTTCATCAGAGACCCTGAAGGAATTGTAAAGAATTTCCCAGTTTTTTTGTTTTGTTTTTGAAATTCCTTTTTATAGTGAGTTTGAGCTGATTCTCGCTGCCATGTTTATGCCAGTCTAGACACACTTGATTCCCTTACGGAGACATATCAATACATAGGTTTTAAGATTCTTACTAGTCAGATATATTCCTCTGCGCGAAATATGGGGTTTTGAGTCCCTTTCACTGAGGAAGGTGTAGGTCTTGTCTATTTCATAGTTGGTTTTTGGAACGGTAACTGTGCTTGTATCAAACTCTGGTTTTATGCATCACCCCACCTCTCCTTCCCCCTTAAGCAGGTATAAGAGTGTTTTCTAAATGTGAGACACTCTTCTCTTTCCTAACTCAGTTCAAGTGTAGCCATGTTTACAGAATCTTCATAAGTGATATCTTATGATAAGTTTCTTTTTCTCTGTGACTTATTTCACTTAGAATCATCGTACCTGAATCCACCCATTTTGCTGCTACTGGTCTTATGTCATTGATTTCATGGCTGAGGGATATTCCATCGTACGTAAGTACCACAATTTTTTGAACCATTTTTATATTTCCTGGGATATTTAAGGTGTACCCAAGTTGAGGTCCTTGTAAGCAGTGCAGACCTAAATTTTGGGGTGGCTCTGTCTTATTGATTTTCAGTTTTCCCAAGGTACATTCCCTAGACTGGAAGTGCCCTTGGCTCTGTAGCTCTGTTGTTTACTTGTTTTAGGGAACACAATGTACTCCTCCAGAGAGGCAGTTGGCAATTTACTTCCGGCCCATCAGCATAACAAGGCTCCCTGTTCTCCAGGGCCTGTCTTGCCTTTCTGGTTTTTACACATTTTGTGGATGTCCCTTTTGACCGGTGGGAAGTGATACTTCTTTGTAGTGCAGATTTGCATTGCCCGCTTGCTTGCTTGGCCAAAAAGGGCATATGCGTTTTCTCCTGAATATATTCAGGAGAAAAAGCATACGCCCTTTTGGCCAAGTGCATCATTGTCGAAGTTGTGCCACTCTTCCTGTGCTTTAAAGGTGATTCCAACGTACCTCTTGAAATCTGTTTCCTGCTATTCTGCCTCGCTTTCAAGTCCGCCTCGTTGCCTTCCCTCAACTGATTTTTGGATGATAGTTGTCCTTTATTACTCGGCCAGTTTGTGAATTGCTGTGCCCCTGAGCTCCATTTTTCAACACCTTTTTGGTGAGCTGACCGCAAGTCCAAAATTTGGGTTCAGGACCTATACTGGTTGCCGGTGGGTGGCTGAGACTTTGGTTAATTCTTCTTCCTGCCGGGAAATTACAGTGATATGTGCCCGTCCAAATGCCTAACAGCTACTCTCTCATTGGTTCTCCCTCTTCCCTTTCATCCTCTGGCAAATTGGCAACCTGTGCGAACCAGGAGCTTAAAGGGGCTTTCTCTCCAAGTTGGGAGGTTGATAGTAAAGCAGATGGAAAGTCAAACTGGAGCAACAGGAGAGGGACTATTCGTTGAGTTTTAGAAACCTTTCGTATTCACAGTGGGTCTGTTCTCTAGGATTCCCGTACATGTTATAGCTGTAGTAATATTCCCTTCAACCTGGAGAGTTGGGACCCATGGAATGGGTGCCATGAGTTATTGGTTTAAAGGGTCTGCATTTGCTCACCCAATCTCACCAATCGTCTCAGTCCCAAGTGTCCCTCCTTATGCCACCTCCAGCTGTCGTCGTAGAACGGTTCATTCCAGGTTTCATCAGAGACCCTGAAGGAATTGTAAAGAATTTCCCAGTTTTTTTGTTTTGTTTTTGAAATTCCTTTTTATACTGGGTTTGAGGTGATTCTCGCTGCCATGTTTATGCCCGTCTAGACACACTTGATTCCCTTACGGAGACATATCAATACATAGGTTCTAAGATTCTTACTAGTCAGATATATTCCTCTGCGGGAAATATGGGGTTTTGAGTCCCTTTCACTGAGGAAGGTGTAGGTCTTGTCTATTCCATAGTTGGTTTTTGGAACGGTACCTGTGCTTATATCAAACTCTGGTTTTATGCATCACCCCACCTCTCCTTCCCACTTAAGCAGGCATAAGAGTGTTTTCTAAATGTGAGACACTGTTCTCTTTCCTAACTCAGTTCAAGTGTAGCCATGTTTACAGGTTCTTCTTAAGTGATATCTTATGATAAGTTTCTTTTTCTGTGTGACTTATTTCACTTAGAACCATCATACCTGAATCCAACCATTTTGCTGCTACTGGTCTTATGACATTGATTTCATGGCTGAGGGATATTCCATCGTACGTAAGTACCACAATTTTTTGAACCATTTTTATATTTCCTGGGATATTTAAGGTGTACCCAAGTTGAGGTCCTTGTAAGCAGTGCAGCCCTAAATTTTGGGGTGGCTGTGTCTTATTGATTTTCAGTTTTCCCAAGGTATATTCCCTAGACTGGAAGTGCCCTTGGCTCTGTAGCATGTTCTTTACTTGTTTTAGGGAACACAATGTACTCCTCCAGAGAGGCAGTTGGCAATTTACATCCCGCCCATCAGCATAACAAGGCTCCCTGTTCTCCAGGGCCTGTCTTGCCTTTCTGGTTTTTACACATTTTGTGGATGTCCCTTTTGACCGGGGGGAAGTGATACTTCTTTGTAGTGCAGATTTGCATTGCCCGCTTGCTTGCTTGGCCAAAAAGGGCGTATGCGTTTTCTCCTGAATATATTCAGGAGAAAACGCATACGCCCTTTTTGGCCAAGTGCATCATTGTCGAAGTTGTGCCCCTCTTCCTGTGCTTTAAAGGCGATTCCAACGTACCTCTTGAAATCTGTTTCCTGCTATTCTGCCTCGCTTTCAAGTCCGCCTCGTTGCCTTCCCTCAACAGATTTTTGGACGATAGTTGTCCTTTATTACTCGGCCAGTTTCTGAATTGCTGTGCCCCTGAGCTCCATTTTTCAACTCGTTTTTGGTGAGCTGACCGCAAGTCCAAAATTTTGGTTCAGGACCTATACTGGTTCCCGGTGCGGGGCTGAGACTTTGGTTAATTCCTCTTCCTGCCGGGAAGTTAGAGTGATATGGGCCCGTCCAAATGCCTAACAGCTACTCTCTCATTGGTTCTCCCTCTTCCCTTTCATCCTCTGCCAAATTGGAAACCTGTGCGAACCAGGAGGTTAAAGGGGCTGTCTCTCCAATTTGGGAGATTGATAGTACAGCAGATGGAAAGTCAAACCGGAGCATCAGGGGAGGGACTATTCGTTGAGTTTTAGAAACCTTTCGTATTCACAGTGTGTCCGTTCCCTAGGTTTCCCGTACATGTTATAACTATAGTAATATTCCCTTCAACCTGGAGAGTTGGGACCCATTTAATGGGTGCCATGCATTATTGCTTTAAAGGGTCTACATTTACTCACCCAATCTCACCAATCCTCTCAGTCCCAAGGGACTAGCATTATGCCACATCCAGCTGTCGTTGTAGATAGGGTCATTCCAGGTTTCATCAGAGACCCTTAAGGAATTGTAAAGAATTTCCCAGTTTTTTTGTTTTGTTTTTGAAATTCCTTTTTATAGTGGGTTTGAGCTGATTCTTGCTGCCATGTTTATGCCAGTCTAGACACACTTGATTCCCTTACGGAGACATATCAATACATAAGTTTTAAGATTCTTACTAGTCAGATATATTCCTCTGTGGGAAATATGGGGTTTTGCGTCCCTTTCACTGAGGAAGGTATAGGTCTTGTCTATTCCATAGTTGATTTTTGGAACGGTACCTGTGCTTATATCAAACTCTGGTTTTATGCATCACCCCACCTCTCCTTCCCCCTTAAGCAGGCATAAGAGTGTTTTCTAAATGTGAGACACTGTTCTCTTTCCTAACTCAGTTCAAGTGTAGCCATGTTTACAGGATCTTCATTAGTGATATCTTATGATAAGTTTTTTTTTTCTGTGTGACTTATTTCACTTAGAACCATCGTACCTGAATCCACCCATTTTGCTGCTACTGGTCTTATGACATTGATTTCATGGCTGAGGGATATTCCATCGTACATAAGTACCACAATTTTTTGAACCATTTTTATATTTCCTGGGATATTTAAGGTGTACCCAAGTTGAGGTCCTTGTAAGCAGTGCAGCCCTCAATTTTGGGGTGGCTCTGTCTTATTGATTTTCAGTTTTCCCAAGGTATATTCCCTAGACTGGAAGTGCCCTTGGCTCTGTAGCTCTGTTGTTTACTTGTTTTAGGGAACACAATGCACTCCTCCAGAGAGACAGTTGGCAATTTACATCCCGCCCATCAGCATAACAAGGCTCCCTCTTCTCCAGAGCCTGTCTTGCCTTTCTGGTTTTTACACATTTTGTGGATGTCCCTTTTGACCGGTGGGAAGTGATACTTCTTTGTAGTGCAGATTTGCATTGCCCGCTTGCTTGCTTGGCCAAAAAGGGCGTATGCGTTTTCTCCTGAATATATTCAGGAGAAAACGCATACGCCCTTTTTGGCAAAGTGCCTCATTGTCGAAGCTGTGCCCCTCTTCCTGTGCTTTAAAGGCGATTCCAATGTACCTCTTGAAATCTGTTTCCTGCTATTCTGCCTCGCTTTCAAGTCCGCCTCGTTGCCTTCCCTCAACAGATTTTTTTACGATAGTTGTCCTTTATTACTCGGCCAGTTTGTGAATTGCTGTGCCCCTGAGCTCCATTTTTCAACTCCTTTTTGGTGAGCTGACCGCAAGTCCAAAATTTTGGTTCAGGACCTATACTGGTTCCCGGTGGGTGGCTGAGACTTTGGTTAATTCTTCTTCCTGCCGGGAAATTACAGTGATATGTGCCCGTCCAAATGCCTAACAGCTACTCTCTCATTGGTTCTCCCTCTTCCCTTTCATCCTCTGCCAAATTGGAAACGTGTGCGAACCAGGAGGTTAAAGGGGCTGTCTCTCCAAGTTGGGAGGCTGATAGTAAAGCAGATGGAAAGTCAAACAGGAGCGCCAGGAGAGGGACTATTCGTTGAGTTTTAGAAACCTTTTGTATTCACAGTGTGTCCGTTCTCTAGGTTTCCGGTACCTGTTATAACTGTAGTAATATTCCCTTCAACCTGGAGAGTTGGGACCCATGGAATGGGTGCCATGCATTATTACTTTAAGGGGTCTGCATTTGCTCACCCAATCTCAGCAATACTCTCAGTCCCAAGTGTCCTGTCTTATGCCACATCCAGCTGTCGTTGTAGATAGGGTCATTCCAGGTTTCATCAGAGACCCTGAAGGAATTGTAAAGAATTTCCCAGTTTTTTTGTTTTGTTTTTGAAATTCCTTTTTATAGTGGGTTTGAGCTGATTCTCGCTGCCATGTTTATGCCAGTCTAGACACACTTGATTCCCTTATGAAGACATATCAATACATAGGTTTTAAGATTCTTACTAGTCAGATATATTCCTCTGCGGGAAATATGGGGTTTTGAGTCCCTTTCACTGAGGAAGGTGTAGGTCTTGTCTATTCCATAGTTGGTTTTTGGAACGGTACCTGTGCTTATATCAAACTCTGGTTTTATGCATCACCCCACCTCTCCTTCCCCCTTAAGCAGGCATAAGAGTGTTTTCTAAATGTGAGACACTGTTCTCTTTCCTAACTCACTTCAAGTGTAGCCATGTTTACAGGATCTTCATAAGTGTTATCTTATGATAAGTTTCTTTTTCTCTGTGACTTATTTCACATAGAATCATCGTAGCTGAATCCACCCATTTTGCTGCTACTGGTCTTTTGACATGATTTCATGGTTGAGGGATATTCCATCGTACGTAAGTACCACAATTTTTTGAACCACTTTTATATTTCCTGGGATATTTAAGGTGTACCCAAGTTGAGGTCCATTTAAGCAGTGCAGCCCTAAATTTTGTGGTTGCTCTGTCTTATTGATTTTCAGTTTTGCCAAGGTATATTCCCTAGACTGGAAGTGCCCTTGGCTCTGTAGCTCTGTTGTTTACTTGTTTTAGGGAACACAATGCACTCCTCCAGAGAGGCAGTTGGCAATTTACATCCCGCCCATCAGCATAACAAGGCTCCCTGTTCTCCAGGGCCTGTCTTCCCTTTCTGGTTTTTGCACCTTTTGTGGATGTCCCTTTTGACCAGTGGGAAGTGATCCTTCTTTGTAGTGCAGATTTGCATTGCCCGCTTGCTTGCTTGGCCAAAAAGGGCGTATGCATTTTCTCCTGAATATATTCAGGAGAAAACGCATACGCCCTTTTTGGCCTAGTGCATCATTGTCGTAGTTGTGCCCCTTTTCCTGTGCTTTAAAGGCGATTCCAACGTACGTCTTGAAATCTGTTTCCTGCTATTCTGCACCGCTTTCAAGTCCGCCTCGGTGCCTACCCTCAACAGATTTTTGGACGATAGTTGTCCTTTATTACTCGGCCAGTTTGTGAATTGCTGTGCCCCTGAGCTCCATTTTTCAACTCGTTTTTGGTGAGCTGACCACAAGTACAACATTTTGGTTCAGGACCTATGCTGGTTCCGGTGAGTGGCTGAGACTTTGGTTACTTCTTCTTCCTGCCGGGAAGTTAGAGTGATATGTGCCCGTCCAAATACCTAACAGCTTCACTCTCATGGATTCTCCTTCTTCCCTTTCATCCTCTGCCAAATTGGCAACCTGTGCGAACCAGGAGGTTAAAGTGGCTGTCTCTCCAAGTTGGAGGTTGATAGTAAAGCAGATGGAAAGTCAAACCGGAGCACCAGGAGAGGGACTATTCATTGAGTTTTAGAAACCTTTCGTATTCACAGTGGGTCCGTTCTCTAGGTTTCCCGTACATGTTATAGCTGTAGTAATATTCCCTTCAACCTGGAGAGTTGGGACCCATGGAATGGGTGCCTTGCATTATTGCTTTAAAGGGTCTGCATTTGCTCACCCAATCTCACCAATCGCCTCAGTCCCAAGTGTCCAGCCTTATGCCACATCCAGCTGTCGTTGTAGATAGGGTCATTCCAGGGTTCATCAGAGACCCTGAAGGAATTGTAAAGAATTTCCCAGTTTTTTTGTTTTGTTTTTGAAATTCCTTTTTATAGTGGGTTTGAGCTGATTCTCGCTGCCATGTTTATGACAGTTTAGACACACTTGATTCCCTTACGGAGACATATCAATACATAGGTTTTAAGATTTTTACTAGTCAGATATATTCCTCTGAGGGAAATATGGGGTTTTGAGTCCCTTTCACTGAGGAAGGTGTAGGTCTTGTCTATTCCATAGTTGGTTTTTGGAACGGTACCTGTGCTTATATCAAACTCTGGGTTTATGCATCACCCCACCTCTCCTTCCTCCTTAAGCAGGCATAAGAGTGTTTTCTAAATGTGAGACACTGTTCTCTTTCCTAACTCAGTTCAAGTGTAGCCATGTTTACAGGATCTTCATAAGTGATATCTTATGATAAGTTTCTTTCTCTGTGACTTATTTCACTTAGAATCATCGTACCTGAATCTACCCATTTTGCTGCTACTGGTCTTATGACATTGATTTCATGGCTGAGGGATATTCCATCGTACGTAAGTACCACAATTTTTTGAACCATTTTTATATTTCCTGGGATATTTAAGGTGTACCCAATTTGAGGTCCTTGTAAGCAGTGCAGCCCTAAATTTTGGGGTGGCTCTGTCTTATTGATTTTCAGTTTTCCCAAGGTATATTCCCTAGACTGGAAGTGCCCTTGGCTCGGTAGCTCTGTTCTTTACTTGTTTTAGGGAACACAATGCACTCCTCCAGAGAGGCAGTTGGCAATTTACATCCCGCCCATCAGCATAACAAGGCTCCCTGTTCTCCAGAGCCTGTCTTGCCTTTCTGGTTCTTACACATTTTGTAGATGTCCCTTTTGACCGGTGGGATGTGATACTTCTTTGTAGTGCAGATTTGCATTGCCCGCTTGCTTGCTTGGCCAAAAAGGGCGTATGCGTTTTCTCCTGAATATAATCAGGAGAAAATGCATACGCCCTTTTTGGCCAAGTGCATCATTGTCGAAGTTGTGCCCCTCTTCCTGTGCTTTAAAGGCGATTCCAACGTACCTCTTGAAATCTGTTTCCTGCTATTCTGCCTCGCTTTCAAGTCTGCCTCGTTGCCTTCCCTCAACTGATTTTTGGATGATAGTTGTCCTGTATTACTCGGCCAGTTTGTGAATTGCTGTGCCCCTGAGCTCCATTTGACAACTCGTTTTTGGTGAGCTGACCGCAGGTCCAAAATTTTGGTTCAGGACCTATACTGGTTCCCGGTGGGTGGCTGAGACTTTGGTTAATTCTTCTTCCTGCCGGGAAATTACAGTGATATGTGCCCGTCCAAATGCCTAACAGCTACTCTCTCATTGGTTCTCCCTCTTCCCTTTCATCCTCTGCCAAATTGGCAACCTGTGCGAACCAGGAGGTTAAAGGGGCTGTCTCTCCAAGTTGGGAGGTTGATAGTAAAGCAGATGGAAAGTTAAACCGGAGCACCAGGAGAGGGACTATTCGTTGAGTTTTAGAAACCTTTCGTATTCACAGTGTGTCCGTTCTCTAGTTTTCCGGTACATGTTATAACTGTAGTAATATTCCCTTCAACCTGGAGAGTTGGGACCCATGGAATGGGTGCCATGCATTATTGCTTTAAAGGGTCTGCATTTGCTCACCCAATCTCACCAATCGCCTCAGTCCCAAGTGTCCAGCCGTATGCCACATCCAGCTGTCGTTGTAGATAGGGTCATTCCAGGGTTCATCAGAGACCCTGAAGGAATTGTAAAGAATTTCCCATTTTTTTTTGTTTTGTTTTTGAAATTCCTTTTTATAGTGGGTTTGAGCTGATTCTCGCTGCCATGTTTATGCCAGTCTAGACACACTTGATTCCCTTATGGACACATATCAATACATAGGTTTTAATATTCTTACTAGTCAGATATATTCCTCTGCGGGAAATATGGGGTTTTGAGTCCCTTTCACTGAGGAAGGTGTAGGTCTTGTCTATTCCATAGTTGGTTTTTGGAACGGTACCTGTGCTTATATCAAACTCTGGGTTTATGCATCACCCCACCTCCCCTTCCCCCTTCAGCAGGCTTAAGAGTGTTTTCTAAATGTGAGACACTGTTCTCTTTCCTAACTCAGTTCAAGTGTAGCCATGTTTACAGGATCTTCATAAGTGATATCTTATGATAAGTTTCTTTTTCTGTGTGACTTATTTCACTTAGAATCATCGTACCTGAATCCACCCATTTTGCTGCTACTGGTCTTATGCCATTGATTTCATGGCTGAGGGATATTCCATCGTACGTAAGTACCACAATTTTTTGAACCATTTTTATATTTCCTGGGATATTTAAGGTGTACCCAAGTTGAGGTCCTTGTAAGCAGTGCAGCCCTACATTTTGGGGTGGCTCTGTCTTATTGATTTTCAGTTTTCCCAAGGTATATTCCCTAGACTGGAAGTGCCCTTGGCTCTGTAGCTCTGTTGTTTACTTGTTTTAGGGAACAGAATGCACTCCTCCAGAGAGGCAGTTGGCAATTTACATCCCGCCCATCAGCATAACAAGGCTCCCTGTTCTCCAGGGCCTGTCTTGCCTTTCTGGTTTTTACACATTTTGTGGATGTCCCTTTTGACCGGTGGGAAGTGATACTTCTTTGTAGTGCAGATTTGCATTGCCCGCTTGCTTGCTTGGCCAAAAAGGGCGTATGCGTTTTCTCCTGAATATATTCAGGAGAAAACGCATACGCCCTTTTTGGCCAAGTGCATCATTGTCGAAGTTGTGCCCCTCTTCCTGTGCTTTAAAGGCGATTCCAACGTACCTCTTGAAATCTGTTTCCTGCTATTCTGCCTCGCTTTCAAGTCCGCCTCGTTGCCTTCCCTCAACAGATTTTTGGACGATAGTTGTCCTTTATTACTCGGCCAGTTTGTTAATGGCTGTGCCCCTGAGCTCCATTTTTCAACTCGTTTTTGGTGAGCTGACCGCAAGTCCAAAATTTTGGTTCAGGACCTATACTGGTTCCCGGTGGGTGGCTGAGATTTTGGTTAATTCTTCTTCCTGCCGGGAAATTACAGTGTTATGTGCCCGTCCAAATGCCTAACAGCTACTCTCTCATTGGTTCTCCCTGTTCCCTTTCATCCTCTGCCAAATTGGCAACCTGTGCGAACCAGGAGGTTAAAGGGGCTGTCTCTCCAAGTTGGGAGGTTGATAGTAAAGCAGATGGAAAGTTAAACCGGAGCACCAGGAGAGGGAGTATTCGTTGAGTTTTAGAAACCTTTCGTATTCACAGTGTGTCCATTCTCTAGTTTTCCTGTACATGTTATAACTGTAGTAATATTCCCTTCAACCTGGAGAGTTGGGACCCATGGAATGGGTGCCATGCATTATTGCTTTAAAGGGTCTGCATTTGCTCACCCAATCTCACCAATCGCCTCAGTCCCAAGTGTCCAGCCTTATGCCACATCCAGCTGTCGTTGTACATAGGGTCATTCCAGGTTTCATCAGAGACCCTGAAGGAATTGTAAAGAATTTCCCAGTTTTTTTGTTTTGTTTTTGAAATTCCTTTTTATAGTGGGTTTGAGCTGATTCTCGCTGCCATGTTTATGCCAGTCTAGACACACTTGATTCCCTTACGGAGACATATCAATCCATAGGTTTTAAGATTCTTACTAGTCAGATATATTCCTCTGCGGGAAATATGGGGTTTTGAGTCCCTTTCACTGAGGAAGGTGTAAGTCTTGTCTATTCCATAGTTGGTTTTTGGAACGGTACCTGTGCTTATATCAAACTCTGGGTTTATGCATCACCCCACCTCTCCTTCCCCCTTAAGCAGGCATAAGAGTGTTTTCTAAATGTGAGACACTGTTCTCTTTCCTAACTCAGTTCAAGTGTAGCCATGTTTACAGGATCTTCATAAGTGATATCTTATGATAAGTTTCTTTCTCTGTGACTTATTTCACTTAGAATCATCGTACCTGAATCTACCCATTTTGCTGCTACTGGTCTTATGACATTGATTTCATGGCTGAGGGATATTCCATCGTACGTAAGTACCACAATTTTTTGAACCATTTTTATATTTCCTGGGATATTTAAGGTGTACCCAAGTGAGGTCCTTGTAAGCAGTGCAGCCCTAAATTTTGGGGTGGCTCTGTCTTATTGATTTTCAGTTTTCCCAAGGTATATTCCCTAGACTGGAAGTGCCCTTGGCTCGGTAGCTCTGTTCCTTACTTGTTTTAGGGAACAGAATGCACTCCTCCAGAGAGGCAGTTGGCAATTTACATCCCGCCCATCAGCATAACAAGGCTCCCTGTTCTCCAGGGCCTGTCTTGCCTTTCTGGTTTTTACACATTTTGTGGATGTCCCTTTTCACCGGTGGGAAGTGATACTTCTTTGTAGTGCAGATTTCCATTGCCCGCTTGCTTGATTGGCCAAAAAGGGCGTATGTGTTTTCTCCTGAATATATTCAGGAGAAAACGCATACGCCCTTTTTGGCCAAGTGCATCATTGTCGAAGTTGTGCCCCTCTTCCTGTGCTTTAAAGGCGATTCCAACGTACCTCTTGAAATCTGTTTCCTGCTATTCTGCCTCGCATTCAAGTCCGCCTCATTGCCTTCCCTCAACAGATTTTTGGACAATAGTTGTCCTTTATTACTCGGCCAGTTTGTGAATTGCTGTGCCCCTGAGCTCCATTTTTCAACTCGTTTTTGGTGAGCTGACCACAAGTCCAAAATTTTGGTTCAGGACCTACACTGCTTCCCAGTGGGTGGCTGAGACTTTGGTTAATTCTTCTTCCTGACGGGAAATTACAGTGATATGTGCCCGTCCAAATGCCTAACAGCTACTCTCTCATTAGTTCTTCCTCTTCCCTTTCATCCTCTGCCAAATTGGCAACCTGTGCGAACCAGGAGGTTAAAGGGGCTGTCTCCCCAAGTTGGGAGGTTGATAGTAAAGCAGATGGAAAGTCAAACCGGAGCACCAGGAGAGGGACTATTCGTTGAGTTTTAGAAACCTTTCGTGTTCACATGTGTCCGTTCTCTAGGTTTCCGGTACATGTTATAGCTGTAGTAATATTCCCTTCAACCTGGAGAGTTCTGACCCATGGAATGGGTGCCATCCATTATTGCTTTAAAGGGTCTGCATTTGCTCACCAAATCTCACCAATCGTCTCAGTCCCAAGTGTCCATCCTTATGCCACATCCAGCTGTCGTTGTAGATAAGGTCATTCCAGGGTTCATCAGAGACCCTGAAGGAATTGTAAAGAATTTCCCAGTTTTTTTGTTTTGTTTTTGAAATTCCTTTTTATAGTGGGTTTGAGCTGATTCTCGCTGCCATGTTTATGCCAGTCTAGACACACTTGATTCCCTTACGGAGACATATCAATACATAGGTTTTAAGATTCTTACTAGTCAGATATATTCCTCTGTGGGAAATATGGGTTTTGAGTCCCTTTCACTGAGGAAGGTGCAGGTCTTGTCTATTCCATAGTTGGTTTTTGGAACGGTACCTGTGCTTATATCAAACTCTGGGTTTATGCATCACCCCACCTCTCCTTCCCCCTTAAGCAGGCATAAGAGTGTTTTCTAAATGTGAGACACTGTTCTCTTTCCTAACTCAGTTCAAGTGTAGCCATGTTTACAGGATCTTCATAAGTGATATCTTATGATAAGTTTCTTTTTCTGTGTGACTTATTTCACTTAGAATCATCGTACCTGAATCCACCCATTTTCCTGCTACTGGTCTTATGACATTGATTTCATGGCTGAGGGATATTCCATCGTACGTAAGTACCACAATTTTTTGAACCATTTTTATATTTCCTGGGATATTTATGGTGTACCCAAGTTGAGGTCCTTGTAAGCAGTGCAGCCCTAAATTTTGGGGTGGCTCTGCCTTATTGATTTTCAGTTTTCCCAAGGTATATTCCCTAGAATGGAAGTGACCTTGGCTCTGTAGCTCTGTTGTTTACTTGTTTTAGGGAACACAATACACTCCTCCAGAGAGGCAGTTGGCAATTTACATCCCGCCCATCAGGATAACAAGGCTCCCTGTTCTCCAGGGCCTGTCTTGCCTTTCTGGTTTTTACACATTTTGTGGATATCCCTTTTGACCGTTGGGAAGTGATACTTCTTTGTATTGCAGATTTGCATTGCCCGCTTGCTTGCTTGGCCAAAAAGGGCGTATGCGTTTTCTCCTGTATATATTCAGGAGA
This sequence comes from Hyperoodon ampullatus, assembly GCF_949752795.1. Taxonomy (NCBI): domain Eukaryota; kingdom Metazoa; phylum Chordata; class Mammalia; order Artiodactyla; family Ziphiidae; genus Hyperoodon; species Hyperoodon ampullatus. The sequence goes on along the minus strand of NW_027640733.1, from coordinate 554,319 downwards.
AAACACTTACGCCCTTTTTGGCCAAGTGCATCATTGTCGAAGTTGTGCCCCTCTTCCTGTGCTTTAAAGGCGATTCCAACGTACCTCTTGAAATCTGTTTCCTGCTCTTCTGCGTCGCTTTCAAGTCCGCCTTGTTGCCTTCCCTCAACAGATTTTTGGACGATAGTTGTCCTTTATTACTCGGCCAGTTTGTGAATTGCTGTGCCCCTGAGCTCCATTTTTCAACTCGTTTTTGGTGAGCTGACCGCAAGTCCAAAATTTTTGTTCAGGACCTATGCTATTTCCTGGTGGGGGGCTGAGACTTTGGTTAATTCTTCTTCCTGCCGGGAAATTACAGTGATATGTGCCCGTTCAAATGCCTAACAGCTAATCTCTCATTGGTTCTCCCTTTTCCCTTTCATCCTCTGCCAAATTGGCAACCTGTGCGAACCAGGAGGTTAAAGGGTCTGTCTCTCCATGTTGGGAGGTTGAGAGTAAAGCAGATGGAAAGTCAAACCAGAGCACGAGGAGAGGGATTATTCGTTGAGTTTTAGAAACCTTTCGTATTCACAGTGTGTCCGTTCTCTAGGTTTCCCGTACATGTTATAGCTGTAGTAATATTCCCTTCAACCTGGAGAGTTGGGACCCATGGAATGGGTGCCAGGCATTTGTGCTTTATTGGGTCTGCATTTGCTCACCCAATCTCACCAATCGTCTCAGTCCCAAGTGTCCCTCCTTATGCCACATCCAGCTGTCATTGTAGATAGGGTCATTCCAGGTTTCATCAGAGACCCTGAAGGAATTGTAAAGAATTTCCCAGTTTTTTTGTTTTGTTTTTGAAATTCCTTTTTATAGTGGGTTTGAGCTGATTCTCGCTGCCATGTTTATGCCAGTGTATACACACGTGATTCCCTTACGGAGACATATCAATACATAGGTTTTAAGATTCTTACTAGTCAGATATATTCCTCTGTGGGAAATATGGGGTTTTGAGTCCCTTTCACTGAGGAAGGTTTAGTTCTTGTCTATTCCATAGTTGGTTTTTGGAACGGTACCTGTGCTTATATCAAACTCTGGGTTTATGCATCACCCCACATCTCCTTCCGCCTTAAGCAGGCATAAGAGTGTTTTCTAAATGTGAGACACTGTTCTCTTTCCTAACTCAGTTCAAGTGTAGCCATATTTACAGGATCTTCATAAGTGATATCTTATGATAAGTTTCTTTTTCTGTGTGACTTATTTCACTTAGAATTATCGTACCTGAATCCACCAATTTTGCTGCTACTGGTCTTATGACATTGATTTCATGGCTGAGGGATATTCCATCATACGTAAGTACCACAATTTTTTGAACCATTTTTATATTTCCTGGGATATTTAAGGTGTACCCAAGTTGAGGTCCTTGTAAGCAGTGCAGCCTTAAATTTTGGGGTGGCTCTGTCTTATTGATTTTCAGTTTTCCCAAGGTATATTCCCTAGACAGGAAGTGCCCTTGGCTCTGTAGCTCTGTTCTTTACTTGTTTTAGTGAACACAATGTACTCCTCCAGAGAGGCAGTTGGCAATTTACATCCCGCCCATCAGCATAACAAGGCTCCCTGTTCTCCAGGGCCTGTCTTGCCTTTCTGGTTTTTACACATTTTGTGGATGTCCCTTTTGACCGGTGGGAAGTGATACTTCTTTGTAGTGCAGATTTACATTGCCCGCTTGCTTGCTTTGCCAAAAAGGGCGTATGCGTTTTCTCCTGTATATATTCAGGAGAAAACACATACGCCCTTTTTGGCCAAGTGCATTGTTGTCGAAGTTGTGCCCCTCTTCCTGTGCTTTAAAGGCGATTCCAACGTACCTCTTGAAATCTGTTTCCTGCTATTCTGCCTCGCTTTCAAGTCCGCCTCGTTGCCTTCCCTCAACAGATTTTTGGACGATAGTTGTCCTTTATTACTCGGCCAGTTTGTGAATTGCTGTGCCCCTGAGCTCCATTTGTCAACTCGTTTTTGGTGAGCTGACTGCAAGTCCAACATTTTGGTTCAGGACCTATGCTGATTCCAGGTGGGGGGCTGAGACTTTGGTTAATTCATCTTCCTGCCAGGAAATTACAGTGATATGTGCCCGTCCAAATGCCTAACAGCTACTCTCTCATTGGTTCTCCCTCTTCCCTTTCATCCTCTGCCAAATTGGCAACCTGTGCGAACCAGGAGGTTAAAGGGGCTGTCTCTCCAAGTTGGGAGGTTGAGAGTAAAGCAGATGGAAAGTCAAACCGGAGCACGAGGAGAGGGACTATTCGTTGAGTTTTAGAAACCTTTCGTATTCACAGTGTGTCCGTTCTCTAGGTTTCCCGTACCTGTTATAGCTGTAGTAATATTCCCTTCAACCTGGAGAGTTGGGACCCAAGGAATGGGTGCCAGGCATTTGTGATTTAATGGGTCTGCATTTGCTCACCCAATCTCACCAATCGTCTCAGTCCCAAGTGTCCCTCCTTATGCCACATCCAGCTGTCATTGTAGATAGGGTCATTCCAGGTTTCATCAGAGACCCTGAAGGAATTGTAAAGAATTTCCCAGTTTTTTTGTTTTGTTTTTGAAATTCCTTTTTATAGTGTGTTTGAGCTGATTCTCGCTGCCATGTTTATGCCAGTGTAGACACACTTGATTCCCTTACGGAGACATATCAATATATAGGTTTTAAGATTCTTACTAGTCAGATATATTCCTCTGCGGGAAATATGGGGTTTTGAGTCCCTTTCACTGAGGAAGGTGTAGTTCTTGTCTATTCCATAGTTGGTTTTTGGAACGGTACCTGTGCTTATATCAAACTCTGGGTTTATGCATAACCCCACCTCTCTTTCCCCCTTAAGCAGGCATAAGAGAGTTTTCTAAATGTGAGACACTGTTCTCTTTCCTAACTCAGTTCAAGTGTAGCCATGTTTACAGGATCTTCATAAGTGATATCTTATGATAAGTTTCTTTTTCTCTGTGACTTATTTCACTTAGAATCATCATACCTGAATCCACCCATTTTGCTGCTACTGGTCTTATGTCATTGATTTCATGGCTGATGGATATTCCATCGTACGTAAGTACCACAATTTTCTGAACCATTTTTATATTTCCTGGGATATTTTAGGTGTACCCAAGTTGAGGTCCTTGTAAGCAGTGCAGCCCTAAATTTTGGGGTGGCTCTGTCTTATTGATTTTCAGTTTTCCCAAGGTATATTCCCTTGACTGGAAGTGCCCTTGGCTCTGTAGCTCTGTTGTTTACTTGTTTTAGGGAACACAATGCACTCCTCCAGAGAGGCAGTTGGCAATTTACATCCCGCCCATCAGCATAACAAGGCTCCCTGTTCTCCAGGGCCTGTCTTGCCTTTCTGGTTTTTACACATTTTGTGGATGTCCCTTTTGACCGGTGGGAAGTGATACTTCTTTGTAGTGCAGATTTGCATTGCCCGCTTGCTTGCTTTGCCAAAAAGGGCGTATGCGTTTTCTCCTGAATATATTCAGGAGAAAACGCATACGCCCTTTTTAGCCAAGTGCATCATTGTCGAAGTTGTGCCCCTCTTCCTGTGCTTTAAAGGCGATTCCAACGTACCTCTTGAAATCTGTTTCCTGCTACTCTGCCTCGCTTTCAAGTCCGCCTCGTTGCCTTCCCTCAACAGATTTTTAGACTATAGTTGTCCTTTATTACTCGGCCAGTTTGTGAATTGCTGTGCCCCTGAGCTCCATTTTTCAACTCGTTTTTGGTGAGCTGACCGCAAGTCCAACATTTTGGTTCAGGACCTCTGCTGGTTCCCGGTGGGGGTTGAGACTTTGGTTAATTCTTCTTCCTGCTGGGAAATTACAGTAATATGTGCCCATCCAAATGCCTAACAGCTACTCTCTCATTGGTTCTCCCTCTTCCCTTTCATCCTCTGCCAAATTGGAAACCTGTGCGAACCAGGAGGTTAAAGGGGCTGTCTCTCCAAGTTGGGAGATTGATAGTAAAGCAGATGGAAAGTCAAACCAGAGCACCAGGAGAGGGACTATTCGTTGAGTTTTAGAAACCTTTCGTATTCACAGTGTGTCCGTTCTCTAGGTTTCCCGTACATGTTATAGCTGTAGTAATATTCCCTTCAACCTGGAGAGTTGGGACCCATGGAATGGGTGCCAGGCATTTGTGCTTTAATGGGTCTGCATTTGCTCACCCAATCTCACCAATCGTCTCAGTCCCAAGTGTCCCTCCTTATGCCACATCCAGCTGTCATTGTAGATAGGGTCATTCCAGGTTTCATCAGAGACCCTGAAGGAATTGTAAAGAATTTCCCAGTTTTTTTGTTTTGTTTTTGAAATTCCTTTTTATAGTGGGTTTGAGCTGATTCTCGCTGCCATGTTTATGCCAGTCTAGACACACTTGATTCCCTTACGGAGACATATCAATACATAGGTTTTAAGATCCTTACTAGTCAGATATATTCCTCTGCGGGAAATATGGGGTTTTGAGTCCCTTTCACTGAGGAAGGTGTAGGTCTTGTATATTCCATAGTTGGTTTTTGGAACGGTACCTGTGCTTATAGCAAACTCTGGTTTTATGCATCACCCCACCTCTCCTTCCCCCTTAAGCAGGCATAAGAGTGTTTTCTAAATGTGAGACACTGTTCTCTTTCCTAACTCAGTTCAAGTGTAGCCATGTTTACAGGATCTTCATAAGTGATATCTTATGATAAGTTTCTTTTTCTGTGTGACTTATTTCACTTAGAATCATCGTACCTGAATCCACCCATTTTGCTGCTACTGGTCTTATGACATTGATTTCATGGCTGAGGGATATTCCATCGTACGTAAGTACCACAATTTTTTGAACCATTTTTATATTTCCTGGGATGTTTAAGGTGTACCCAAGTTGAGGTCCTTGTAAGCAGTGCAGCCCTAAATATTGGGGTGTTTCTGTCTTATTGATTTTCAATTTTCCCAAGGTATATTCCCTAGACTGGAAGTGCCCTTGGCTCTGTAGCTCTGTTCTTTACTTGTTTTAGGGAACACAATGCACTCCTCCAGAGAGGCAGTTGGCAATTTACATCCCGCCCATCAGCATAACAAGGCTCCCTGTTCTCCAGGGCCTGTCTTGCCTTTCTGGTTTTTACACATTTTGTGGATGTCCCTTTTGACCGGTGGGAAGTGATACTTCTTTGTAGTGCAGATTTGCATTGCCCGCTTGCTTGCTTGGCCAAAAAGGGCGTATGCGTTTTCTCCTGAATATATTCAGGAGAAAACACATACGCCCTTTTTGGCCAAGTGCATCATTGTCGAAGTTGTGCCCCTCATCCTGTGCTTTAAAGGTGATTCCAACGTACCTCTTGAAATCTGTTTCCTGCTATTCTGCCTCGCTCTCAAGTCCGCCACGTTGCCTTCCCTCAACAGATTTTTGGACGATAGTTGCCCTTTATTACTCGGCCAGTTTGTGAATTGCTGTGCCGCTGAGCTCCATTTATCAACTCGTTTTTGGTGAGCTGACCGCAAGTCCAAAATTTTGGTTCAGGACCTATGCTGGTTCCCGGTGGGGGGCTGAGACTTTGGATAATTCTTCTTCCTGCCGGGAAATTACAGTGATATGTGCCCGTTCAAATGCCTAACAGCTACTCTCTCATTGGTTCTCCCTTTTCCCTTTCATCCTCTGCCAAATTGGCAACCTGTGCGAACCAGGAGGTTAAAGGGGCTGTCTCTCCAAGTTGGGAGGTTGATAGTAAAGCAGATGGAAAGTCAAACAGGAGCGCCAGGAGAGGGACTATTCGTTGAGTTTTATAAACCTTTCGTATTCACGGTGTGTCCGTTCTCTAGGTTTCCCGTACATGTTATAGCTGTAGTAATATTCCCTTCAACCTGGAGAGTTGGGACCCATGGAATGGGTGCCAGGTGTTTGTGCTTTAAAGTGTCTGCCTTTGCTCACCCAATCTCACCAATCCTCTCAGTCCCAAGTGTCCCTCCTTTTGCCACATCCAGCTGTCATTGTACATATTGTCATTCCAGGTTTCATCAGAGACCCTGAAGGAATTGTAAAGAATTTCCCTGTTTTTTTGTTTTGTTTTTGAAATTCCTTTTTATAGTGGGTTTGAGCTGATTCTCGCTGCCATGTTTATGCCAGTCTAGACACACTTGATTCCCTCACGGAGACATATCAATACATTGGTTTTAAGATTCTTACTAGCCAGATATATTCCTCTGCGGGAAATATGGGGTTTTGAGTCCCTTTCACTGAGGAAGGTGTAGGTCTTGTCTATTCCATAGTTGGTTTTTGGAACGGTACCTGTGCTTATAGCAAACTCTGGGTTTATGCATCACCCCACCTCTCCTTCCCCCTTAAGCAGGCATAAGAGTGTTTTCTAAATGTGAGACACTGTTCTCTTTCCTAACTCAGTTTAAGTGTAGGCATGTTTACAGGATCTTCATAAGTGATATCTTATGATAAGTTTCTTTTTCTGTGTGACTTATTTCACTTAGAATCATCGTACCTGAATCCACCCATTTTGCTGCTACTGGTCTTATGACATTGATTTCATGGCTGAGGGATATTCCATCGTACGTAAGTACCACAATTTTTTGAACCATTTTTATATTTCCTGGGATATTTAAGGTGTACCCAAGTTGAGGTCCTTGTAAGCAGTGCAGCCCTAAATATTGGGGTGTTTCTGTCTTATTGATTTTCAGTTTTCCCAAGGTATATTCCCTAGACTGGAAGTGCCCTTGGCTCTGTAGCTCTGTTCTTTACTTGTTTTAGGGAACACAATGCACTCCTCCAGAGAGGCAGTTGGCAATTTACATCCCGCCCATCAGCATAACAAGGCTCCCTCTTCTCCAGGGCCTGTCTTGCCTTTCTTGTTTTTACACATTTTGTGGATGTTCCATTTGACCGGTGGGAAGTGATACTTCTTTGTAGTGCAGATTTGCATTGCCCGCTTGCTTGCTTGGCCAAAAAGGTCGTATGCGTTTTCTCCTGAATATATTCAGGAGAAAACGCATATGCCCTTTTTAGCCAAGAGCATCATTGTCGAAGTTGTGCCCCTCTTCCTGTGCTTTAAAGGCGATTCCAACGTACCTCTTGAAATCTGTTTCCTGCTATTCTGCCTCGCTTTCAAGTCCGCCTCGTTGCCTTCCCTCAACAGATTTTTGGACTATAGTTGTCCTTTATTACTCGGCCAGTTTGTGAATTGCTGTGCCCCTGAGCTCCATTTTTCAACTCGTTTTTGGTGAGCTGACCGCAAGTCCAACATTTTGGTTCAGGACCTCTGCTGGTTCCCGGTGGGGGTTGAGACTTTGGTTAATTCTTCTTCCTGCCAGGAAATTACAATGATATGGGCTCGTCCAAATGCCTAACAGCTACTCTCTCATTGGTTCTCCCTCTTCCCTTTCATCCTCTGCCAAATTGGAAACCTGTGCGAACCAGGAGGTTAAAGGGGCTGTCTCTCCAAGTTGGGAGGTTGATAGTAAAGCAGATGGAAAGTCAAACCGGAGCACCAGGAGAGGGACTATTCGTTGAGTTTTAGAAACCTTTCGTATTCACAGTGTGTCCGTTCTCTAGGTTTCCCGTAAATGTTATAGCTGTAGTAATATTCCCTTCAACCTGGAGAGTTTGGACCCATGGAATGGGTGCCAGGTATTTGTGCTTTAAAGTGTCTGCATTTGCCTACCCAATCTCACCAATCCTCTCAGTCCCAAGTGTCCCTGCTTATGCCACATCCAGCTGTCATTGTAGATAGGGTCATTCCAGGTTTCATCAAGGACCCTGAAGTAATTGTAAAGAATTTCCCAGTTTTTTTGTTTTGTTTTTGAAATTCCTTTTTATAGTGGCTTTGAGCTGATTCTCGCAGCCATATTTATGCCAGTCTAGACACACTTGAGTCCCTCACGGAGACATATAAATACATAGGTTTTAAGATTCTTACTAGCCAGATATATTCCTCTGCGGGAAATATGGGGTTTTGAGTCCCTTTCACTGAGGAAGGTGTAGGTCTTGTCTATTCCATAGTTGGTTTTTGGAACGGTACCTGTGCTTATAGCAAACTCTGGTTTTATGCAGCACCCCACCTCTCCTTCCCACTTAAGCAGGCAAAAGAGTGTTTTCTAAATGTGAGACACTGTTCTCTTTCCTAACTCAGTTCAAGTGTAGCCATGTTTACAGGATCTTCATAAGTGATATCTTATGATAAGTTTCTTTTTCTGTGTGACTTATTTCACTTAGAATCATCGTACCTGAATCCACCCATTTTGCTGCTACTGGTCTTATGACATTGATTTCATGGCTGAGGGATATTCCATCGTACGTAAGTACCACAATTTTTTGAACCATTTTTATATTTCCTGGGATATTTAAGGTGTACCCAAGTTGAGGTCCTTGTAAGCAGTGCAGCCCTAAATTTTGGGGTGGCTCTGTCTTATTGATTTTCAGTTTTCCCCAGGTATATTCCCTAGACTGGAAGTACCCTTGGCTCTGTAGCTCTGTTCTTTACTTGTTTTAGGAAACACAATACACTCCTCCAGAGAGGCAGTTGGCAATTTACATCCCGCCCATCAGCATAACAAGGCTCCCTCTTCTCCAGGGCCTGTCTTGCCTTTCTGGTTTTTACACATTTTGTGGATGTCCCTTTTGACCGGTGGGAAGTGATACTTCTTTGTAGTGCAGATTTGCATTGCCCGCTTGCTTGCTTGGCCAAAAAGGGCGTATGCGTTTTCTCCTGAATATATTCAGGAGAAAACGCATACGCCCTTTTTGGCCAAGTGCATCATTGTCAAAGTTGTGCCCCTCTTCCTGTGCTTTAAAGGCGATTCCATCGTACCTCTTGAAATCTGTTTCCTGCTATTCTGCCTCGCTTTCAAGTCCGCCTCGTTGCCTTCCCTCAACAGATTTTTGGACGATAGTTGTCCTTTATTACTCGGCCAGTTTGTGAATTGCTGTGCCCCTGAGCTCCATTTTTCCACTCGTTTTTGGTGAGCTGACCGCAAGTCCAAAATTTTGGTTTAGGACCTATGCTGGTTCCCGGTGGGGTGCTGAGACTTTGGATAATTCTTCTTCCTGCTGGGAAATTACAGTGATATGTGCCCGTCCAAGTGCCTAACAGCTACTCTCTCATTGGTTCTCCCTCTTCCCTTTCATCCTCTGCCAAATTGGCAACCTGTGCGAACCAGGAGGTTAAAGGGGCTGTCTCTCCAAGTTGGGAGGTTGATAGTAAAGCAGATGGAAAGTCAAATCGGAGAACCAGGAGAGGGACTATTCGTTGAGTTTTAGAAACCTTTCGTATTCACAGTCTGACGTTCTCTAGGTTTCCCGTACATGTTATAGCTGTAGTAATATTCCCTTCAACCTGGAGAGTTGGGACCCATGGAATGGGTGCCAGGTATTTGTGCTTTAAAGTGTCTGCATTTGCTCACCCAATCTCACAAATCCTCTCACTCCCAAGTGTCCCTCCTTATGCCACATCCAGCTGTCATTGTAGATAGGGTCATTCCAGGTTTCATCAGAGACCCTGAAGGAATTGTAAAGAATTTCCCAGTTTTTTTTTTTGTTTTTGAAATTCCTTTTTATAGTGGGTTTGAGCTGATTCTCGCTGCCATGTTTATGCCAGTCTAGACACACTTGATTCCCTTACAGAGACATATCATTACATAGGTTTTAAGATTCTTACTAGTCAGATATATTCCTCTGCGGGAAATATGGGGTTTTGAGTCCCTTTCACTGAGGAAGGTGTACGTCTTGTCTATTCCATAGTTGGTTTTTGGAACGGTACCTGAGCTTATATCAAACTCTTCTTTTATGCATCACCCCACCTCTCCTTCCCCCTTAAGCAGGCATAAGAGTGTTTTCTAAATGTGAGACACTGTTCTCTTTCCTAACTCAGTTCAAGTGTAGCCATGTTTACAGGATCTTCATAAGTGATATCTTATGATAAGTTTCTTTTTCTCTGTGACTTATTTCACTTAGAATCATCGTACCTGAATCCACCCATTTTGCTGCTACTGGTCTTATGACATTGATTTCATGGCTGAGGGATATTCCATCGTACGTAAGTACCACAATTTTTTGAACCATTTTTATATTTCCTGGGATATTTAAGGTGTACCCAAGTTGAGGTCCTGGTAAGCAGTGCAGCCCTAAGTTTTGGGGTGGCTCTATCTTATTGATTTTCAGTTTTCCCAAGGCTTATTCCCTAGACTGGAAGTGCCCTTGGCTCTGTAGCTCTGTTCTTTACTTGTTTTAGGGAACACAATGCACTCCTCCAGAGAGGCAGTTGGCAATTTACATCCCGCCCATCAGCATAACAAGGCTCCCTGATATCCAGGACATGTCTTTCCTTTCTGGTTTTTACACATTTTGTGGATGTCCCTTTTGACCGGTGGGAAGTGCTACTTCTCTGTAGTGCAGATTTGCATTGCCCGCTTGCTTGCTTGGCCAAAATGTGCGTATGCGTTTTCTCCTTAATATATTCAGGAGAAAACGCATACGCCCTTTTTGGCCAAGTGCATCATTGTCGAAGTTGTGCCCCTCTTCCTGTGCTATAAAGGTGATTCCAACGTACCTCTTGAAATCTGTTTCCTGCTATTCTGCCTTGCTTTCAAGTCCGCCTCGTTGCCTTCCCTCAACAGATTTTTGGAGGATAGTTGTCCTTTATTACTCGGCCACTTTGTGAATTGCTGTGCCCCTGAGCTCCATTTTTCAACTCGTCTTTTGTGAGCTGACCGCAAGTCCAAAATTTTGGTTCAGGACCTATACTGGTTCCCGGAGTGTGGCTGAGAATTTGGTAAATTCTTCTTCCTGCCAGGAAATTAGAGGGAAATGTGCCCGTCCAAATGCCTAACAGCTACGCTCTCATTGGTTCTCCCTCTTCCCTTTCATCCTCTGCCAAATTGGAAAGCTGTGCGAACCAGGAGGTTAAAGGGGCTGTCTCTCCAAGTTGGGAGATTGATAGTAAAGCAGATGGAAAATCAAACTGGAGCACAAGGAGAGGGACTATTCTTTGAGTTTTAGAAACCTTTTGTATACACAGTGTGTCCGTTCTCTAGGTTTCCCGTACATGTTATAGCTGTAGTAATAGTTCCTTCAACCTGGAGAGTTGGGACCCATGGAATGGGTGCCACATATTATTGTTTTAAATTGTCTGCATTTGCTCACCCAATCTCACCAATCCTCTCAGTCCCAAGTGTCCAGCCTTATGCCACATCCAGCTCTCGTTTTTTATAGGGTCATTCCAGGTATCATCAGAGACCCTGAAGGAATTCTAAAGAATTTCCCTGTCTTTTGTTTTGTTTTTGAATTTCCTTTTCTAGTGTGTTTGAGCTGATTCTCGCTGCCATGTTTATGCCAGTCTAGACACTCTAGATTCCCTTATGGAGACATATCAATACATAGGTTTTAAGATTCTTACTAGTAAGATATATTCCTCTCCGGGAAATATGGGGTTTTGAGTCCCGTTCACAGAGGAAGTAGTAGGTCCTGTCTATTCTGTATTTGGATTATGGAACCGTACCTGTGCTAATATCAAACTCTGGTTTTATTCATCACCCCACCTCTGCTTTCCCCTTAAGCATGCATAAGAGTGTTTTCTAAATATGAGACTCTGTTCCCTTTCCTAATTCATTCCATGTGTAGCCATGTTTATATACCCTTCATAAGTGATATCTTATGATAAGTTTCTTTTTCTGTGTGATTTTTTCAGTTAGAATCATCGTACCTGAATCCCGTCATTATGCTGCTACTGGCCTTATGACATTGACTTCATGGCTGACGGATATTCCATCATACGTATGTAGCACAATTTCTTTACCACTTTTGTCTTTCCTGGGATATATAAGGTGTCCCGAAGTCGAGGTTCTTGTAAGCAGTGCTGCCATAAATTTTGGGGTGGCTGTGTCTTATTGATTTTCAATTTTCCCAAGGTATATTCCCGTGACTGGAAGTGCCTTAGGTTGTGAAGCACTGTTGTTTTCTTCTTTTTGGGAACACAATGCACTCCTCCAGAGTGGCTGTTGGCAATTTACATCCCACCCTTCCGCATAACAAGGCTCCCTTTTCTCCAGATCCTGTCTTGCCTTTCTTGTTTTTACACATTTTACGGATGTCCCTTTTGACCGGTTGGAAGTGATACATCTTTGTAGTGCAGATTTGCATTGTGCGGTTGCTTGGTTGGCCAAAATGGGCGTATGCGTTTTCTCCTGAATATATTCAGGAGAAAACGCATGCGCCCTTTATGGACAATTCCATAATTGTCGAAGTTGTGATGCTTTTCCTGTGTTTAAAGGCGATTCCAATGTACTTCTGGAAATCTGTTTCGTGCACTTCTGCCTCATTTTCAAGTCCGCCTCATGGCTTTATCTCAACAGATTTTTGGAAGAGAGTAGTCCTTTATAACTCTGCAAGTTAGTGAATTTCTGTGCCCCTGAGTTCCATTTTTCAACTCGCGTTTTTGTGAGCTGACTGCCAATCCACAATTTTGCTTCAGGACCTATACTGGTTCCATTGGGGGGGCTGGCTCAGAGTTTGTTAATTCTTCTTCGTGACGGGAATTTAGAGTGACATGTGGCCATCCAAATGCCTACAGCTAGTCTCTAATTGTTTCTCCCTCTTCCCTTATATCCTCTGCACAACGTGCCAACTGTCTGAACCAGGAGGTTAAAGGTGCTGACTCTCCAATTTGGGAGATTGATACTAAAGCAGTTGGAATGTCAAACTGGTGCACAAGGAGAGAAAAAAATTAGTAGAGTTTTAGAAACCTTTCACCATCAGATGGTGTCCATTCTCTAGGTTTCCCATACATGTTATAACTGTAGTGATATTCCCTTCTACCTGGAGAGTTGGGACCCATGGAATGGGTGCCAGGTATTATTGCTTTAAACGGTCTGCATTTTCTCACCCAATCTCACCAATCCTCTCAGTCCCAAGTGACCAGCCTTATGCCACATCCAGCTGTCGTTGTAGATAGGGTCATTCTAAGTTTCATCAGAACCCCTGAAGGTATTGTGTAAGAATTTCACTGTTTCTTTGTTTTGTTTTGAAATTCCTTTTTATAGTGGGTTTGAGCTGATTCTCTTTGCCGTGTTTATGTCGTTCTAGACACACTTGGTTACCTTATGGAGACATATCAATACATAGGTTTTAAGATTCTTACTAGTCAGATATACTACTCTGCGGGGAATAGGGGTGTTGAGCCCCATTCACTGAGGAAAGAGTAGGTCTTGTCTATTCTGTATTTGGATTATGCAACCGTACCTGTGCTAATATCAAACTCTGGTTTTATGCATCACGCCACCTCTCCTTTCCTCTTGAGCAGGCATAAGAGTGTTTTCTAAATGTGAGACTCTTCTCTTTCCTAATTCAGTTCATGTGTAGCCATGTTTACAAGACCTTCATAAGTGATATCTTATGATAAGTTTCTTTTTCTGTGTGACTTATTTCAGTTAGAATCATCGTACATGAATCCACTCATTATGCTGCTACTGGCCTTATGACATTGATTTCATGGCTGAGGGATATTCCATCGTATGTATGTACCACAATTTCTTTACTATTTTTGTCTTTACTGGGATATTTAATGTGTCCCGAAGTCGAGGTTCTTGTAAGCAGTGCTGCCCTATATTTTGGGTTGGCTGTGTCTTATTGATTTTCAATTTTCCCAAGGTATATTCCCATGACTGGAAGTGCCTTAGGTTGTGAAGCTCAGTTGTTTAATTCTTTTAGGGAACACAGTGCACTCCTCCAGAGTGGCTGTTGGCAATCTACATCCCACCCATCAGCATAACAAGGCTCCCTGTTCTCCAGAGACCCTCTTGCCTTTCTGGTTTTTACACATTTTACGGATATCCCTTTTGACTGGTGGGAAGTGATACTTCTTTGTAGTTCAGATTTGCATTGTGCGGTTGCTTGGTTGGCCAAAATGGGTGTATGTGTTTTCTCCTGAATATATTCAGGAGAAAACGCATGCGCCCTTTATGGACAATTCCATAATTGTCGAAGTTGTGATGCTTTTCCTGTGTTTAAAGGCGATTCCAATGTACTTCTGGAAATCTGTTTCGTGAAAATCTCCCTCATTTTCAAGTCCGCCTCATGGCTTTTCCTCAACAGATTTTTGGAAGAGAGTAGTCCTGTATAACTTTGCAAGTTAGTGAATTGCTGTGCCCCTGAGCTCCATTTTTCATCTTGTGTTTTTGTGAGCTGACTGAAAACCCACAATTTTGCTTCAGGACCTATACTAGTTATGCAGGTGGGGCAGGCTGAGAGTTTGGTTAATTCTTCTTCGTGATGGGAAATTAGAGTGACATGTGGCCGTCCAAATGCCTACAGCTACTCTCTCATTGGTTCTCCGTCTTCCCTTATATCCTCTGCACAATGTGCCAACTTTGCGACCCAGGAGGTTATAGGGGCTGACTCTCCAAGTTGGGAGATTGATATTAAGGCAGTTGGAATGTCAAGCGGGAGCACATGGAGAGAAAAAATTAGTAGAGTTTTAGAAACCTTTCACCATCAGAGGGTGTCCATTCTCTAGGTTTCCCATACATGTTATAACTGTAGTGATATTCCCTTCTACCTGGAGAGTTGGGAACCATGGAATGGGTGCCAGGTATTATTGCTTTAAACGGTCTGCATTTTCTCACCCAATCTCACCAATCCTCTCAGACCCAAGTGAACAGCCTTATGCCACATCCAGCTGTCGTTGTAGATAGGGTCATTCCAAGTTTCATCAGAACCCCTGAAGGTATTGTGTAAGAATTTCACTGTTTCTTTGTTTTGTTTTGAAATTCCTTTTTATAGTGGGTTTGAGCTGATTCTCACTGCCGTGTTTATGTCATTCTAGACACACTTGGTTCCCTTATGGAGACATATCAATACATAGGTTTTAAGATCCTTACTAGTCAGATATATTTCTCTGTGGGGAATAGAGGTGTTGAGTCCCATTCACTGAGGAAGGAGTTGGGCTTGTCTCTTCTGTATTTGGATTATGGAACGGTACCTGTGTTAATATCAAACTCTGGTTTTGTGTGTCTCCCCACCTCTCCTTCCCCCTTAAGCAAGCATAAGAGTGTTTTCTAAATCTGAGACTCTGTTCTCTTTCCTAATTCAGTTCATATGTAGCCAGGTTTACATTCCCTTCATAAGTGATATCTTATATCAGAATGCACCATGGCCCTTGTCATAATAATGCTCCATGACCCCTGTCATCACAATGCTCCATTCCCTGGTTATCACAATGCTCCATGTCCCTTGTCATAACAATTCTCCACGTACTTGTCATCACAATGCTACATGACACTTCTCATCACAAAGTTACATGCTCGTTTCATCACAATTCTCCATGCACTTGTCATTGCAATGTTCCATGACCCCTGTCATAGGAAGCTCCAAGTGTTTGTCATCACAATGCTTCAAGACTTTATCATCAAAATTTTCAATGGCACTTTTCATCACAATGTTCCGTACCCTTGTCATCACAATGCTCCTTGCCCTTGTCATCACAATGCTCCATGACCCCTGTCATCACAATGCTTCATGCCCCTTGTCATTACAGTGCTCCATGATGCTCGTCATCACAATTACCCAAGGTCTTCTCATCACAATGCTCCACGGCTTTGCCATCACAATGCTCCATGCCCTGGTCATCTCAAAGCTCAATGTCCCTTGTCCTCACAATTCTCCACGTCCTTGTCATCACAGTGCTCCATGGCACTTCTCATCACAATGTTATATGCTCTTGTCATAACAATACTCCATGCACTTGTCATCGCAATGCTCCATGAACCCTGTCATAGGAAGCTCCATGCGCTTGTCATCACAATGTTTCACGACATGGACATTAAAATTATCAATGGCCCTTGTCATCTCAATGCTCCATGCGCTTATCATCACAATGCTCCTTTACCTTTGTCACAACAATCCTCCATGACACTTGGCATCACAATGCTCCGTGCTATTGTCATCACAGTGGAACATGACATATGTCATCACAATGCTCCCTGACACCTGTCTTCACAATACTCCATGACCTTGTCATCACAATGCTCCATGCCCTTGTCATCACAAAGTGCCATGCCCACTGTCATCAAAATAATCCATGAAACTTGTCAGACCAAAGCTCCATGCCACCTTTCATCACAACGCTCCATGAACCCTGTCATCTCAATGCACCATGCCCATCATCATAATGCTTCATGCTCTTGCCATCACAATGAAATCAAAATGCTCCATGACCTCTGTCATCACAATGCTCCAAACCCTTGTGATCACAATGTTCCATAACACTTGTCATCACAATACCCCATGACGCTACTCATCACAATTATCCATGGACTTCTCATCACAATGCCCATGACATTTGTCATCACAATGCGCAATACACATGTCATCACAATGCTCCCTGACTCTTGCCATCAGTATGCTCCCTGAACCCTTTCATGACAAGGCTCCATGCCTTTTTCATCACAGTGATCCATGCCATTTTCATCACAATGCTCCAAGACCCATGTAATCACAATGCTCCATGCCCTTGTCATCACAAAGCTCCATGATGCATGTCATCAGAATGCTCCATGGCCTTCTCATCACAATGCTCCATGCCCTTGTGATCACAATGCTCCAAGACCCCTGTAATCACAATGGTCCATGCCCCTTTTCATCAGAATGCTCCATGAGACTTGTCATCACAAGGCTCCATGGTCTTCTCATCACAATGCTCCAGGACATTTTCATCAAAATGCCCCATTCCCTTATCATCACAATGCTTCATGACCCCTGTCATCACAATACTCCATGAACATTTTCAGCCCAATGCTCCATGACCTTCTCATCACAATGCTCCATGACCAATATCATCACAATGCTCCATGACCACAGTCATCACAACGGTCAATATCACCTGACAACACAATGATCCGGGACTCTTGTCATCACAATGCTCCATTCCCTTGTCATCACAATGCTCCATGAACATTTTCAGCCCTATGCTCCATGACCTCTGTCATCACAATGCTCCAAACCCTTGTGATCACAATGTTCCATAACACTTGTCATCACAATGCTCCATGATGCCTGTCATCACAATACTCCATGCCCTTTTCATCACAATGCTCCATGACCTTTGTCATCACAATTCTCGATACACTTGTCATCACAATGCTCCCTGACACTTGTCATCAGAATGCTCCTTGAACCCTGTCACAAAAAGGCTCCATGCCTTTTTCATCAAAATGCACCATGCCGTTTTCATCACAATGCTCCATGCCATTTTCATCAAAATACTCCACAAGCTTGTCATCAGAATGCTCCATGTCGCTTGTCATCACAATTTTCCATGCACTTGTCAGCACAATGCTCCCTGACCCTTGTCATCACAATGCTCCAAGCCATTGTCATCACAATGCTCCATTACCTTTGTCATCAGAATCCTCCATGACACTTGGCATCACAATGCTCCATGGCATTGTCATCACAATGGGCCATTACATATGTCATCACAATGCTCCCTGACACCTGGCTTCACAATAATGAATGACCTGGTCATCACAATGCTCCATGTCCTTGTCATCACAATGCACCATTCCAACTGTCATCGCAATAAGCCATGAAACTTATTAGACCAATGCTCCATGCCCTTGTCATCACAATGCCCCATGCCCTTGTTATCACAATGCTCCATGACCCCTGTCATCACAATGCTCCGTGACTCCAGTCATCACAAGGCTTCATGACCTTTGTCATCACAATGGTCCATGCCCTTGTCATCAACAGTCTCTGTGACCTTTTTAACCACAATGCTTCATGAACATTTCATCACAATGCTCTTTGACCCTTGTCATCACAATGCTCTATGCCTTTCTCAGCACAATGCTCCATGACCCTTGTCATCACAATGCTCCATGCACTTGTCAGCACAATGCTCCATGACCCATGTCATCACAATGCACCATGCGCTTGTCGTCACAGTGCTCCACAATCTTGTCATCACAATGCTCCATAAACCTTGTCATCACAATGCTCCATGCACTTCAAATCAAAATGCTCTCTCACCACTGATATCACAATGTTACATCACTATTCATCACAATACTCCCTCAACCCTGTCATCACAATGTTCCATGACTCCTGTCATCACAATGCTACATGCACTTATCATCACAATGTTTGATGATCCCTGACATCACAATGTTCCATAACCCCTGTCATCAAAATGCTCCATGAGCCTTTTCATCAAAATGCTCCATGACCCCTAACATCACAATGTTACATAACGCCTCTCATCAAAATGTTCCATGACACTTTTCATCAAATTGGTCCATGACAATGTCATCACAATGTTCCCTGCCCTTCTCATCACAATGCACCACGCCCTTGTCATCAAAATGCTCCATGACCTTTGTCATCACAAAGCTCCATGACCCTTGGCATCACAATGCTCCATGCCATTGTCATCACAATACTCCATGAAACCTCTCATCACATTGTTCCATGCAATTGTCATCAAAAAGCTCCATGGTGCTTGTCATCACACTGCTCGATGCCCTTCTCATCACAATGCTCCATGCCCTTGTCATTACAAACCTCCATGACCCATGTATCACTGTGTTCCGTGCCCTTGTCATCACAATGCTCCATGCCCACTCTCATCACAATAATCCATGAAACTTTTCAGACAAATGTTCCATGCCCTTGCCATCACAATGCTCCATTACCCCTGTGATAACAATGCTCCATGACCCCTGCCACCACGATGTTCCATGGCCTTGTCATCACAAGGCTCCATGACCCTTCTCATCACAATCCTCCAAGACCCCTGTAATCACAATGCTCCATGTCCCTTTTTATCTCAATGATCCATGAACCCTGTCATCACAATGCACCATGCCCATCATCATAATGCTTCAGGCTATTGTCATCACAATGAAATCAAAATGCTCCATGACCTCTGTCATAACACTGCTCCAAACCCTTGTGATCACAATATTCCATAACACTTGTCATCACAATGCCCCATGACGCTCGTCATCACAATTATCTATGGTCTTCTCTTCACAATGCTCCATGACCTTTGTCCTCACAATGCTCAATACACTTGTCATCAAAATGCTCCCTGACACTTGTTCTCTGAATGCTCCTTGAACCCTGTCATGACAAGGCTCCATGCCTTTTTCATCACAATGATCCATGCCTTTTTCATCACAATGCTCCAAGACGCCTGTAATTACAATGCTCCATGCCCTTGTCATCACAAAGCTCAATGACGCATGTCATCAGACTGCTCCTTGGTCTTCTCATCACAATGCTCCATGCCCTTGTCATCACAATTTTCCAAGACACTCTAATCACAATGCTCCATGCCCCTTTTCATCAGTATGCTCCATGAGACTTGTCTCACAAGGCTCCATGGTTTTCTCATCACAATGCTCCAGCACCATGTCATCACAATGCTTCACGACTTTGTCATGAAAATTTTCAATGGCCCTTGTCATCATAATGCTCCAAGCCCTAGTCATCACAATGCTCCATTATATTTATCATCACAATCCTCCATTACATTTGGCATCACAATGCTCCATGCCATTGTCATCGCAAGGGACCATGACATATGTCATCACAATGCTCCGTGACACCTGTCTTCACAATGCTCCATGACCTTCTCATCACAATGCCCCATGCCCTTGTCATCACAATGCCCCATGCCCACTGTCATCACGATAATCTATTAAACTTGTCAGACCAATGCTCCATGCCCCTGTCATCACAATGCTCCATGCCCTTGTCATCACAATGCTCCATGACACCTGTCATCACAATGCACTGTGACTCCAGTCATCACAATGCTTCATAACATTTGTCATCACTGTGGTCCATGCCCACATCATCACAAGGCTCTGTGACCTTTGTAACCACAATACTCCATGAACTTTTCATCACAATGCTCCGTGACCCTTGTCATCACAATGCTCCATGCCTTTGTCAGAACAATGCTCCATGACCCTTGTCATCACAATGTGCCACGTGATTTTCATCACAACGGTCCACAACCTTGTCATCGTCATGCTCCATAAACCTTGTAATCACAATGCTCCATGCACTTCTCATCAAAATGCTCTCTCAACAGAGATATCACAATGTTCCATCACTAATCATCACATTACACCCGCACCCCTGTAATCACAATGTTCCATGACCCCTGTCATCACAATGCTACATCCCCTTATCATCACAATGTTCCATGACCCCTGACATCACAATGTTCCATAACCCCTGTCATCAAAATGCTCCATGACCCTTTTCATCCCAAAGCTCCATGACCCCTGAACATCACAATGTTCCATAACCCCTGTCATCAAAATGCTCCATGACCCTTTTCATCCCAAAGCTCCATGACCCCTGACATCACAATGTTCTATAACCCCTGTCATCAAAATGTTCCATTACACTTTTCATCAAATTGCTGCATGACCCTGTCATCAAAATGCTCCCTGCCCTTCTCATCACAATGCACCACGCCCTTGACATCAAAATGCTCCATGACTTTTGTCATCACAAAGCTCCATAACCCTTGGAATCACAATGTTCCATGAACCCTCTCATCACATTGTTCCATGCCCTTGTCATCACAAAGCTCCATGACGCTTGTCAAAACAATGTACGATGCCCTTCTCATCACAATGCTCCATGCCCTTGTCAGTACAATCCTCCATGACCCATGGATCACAGTGTTCCGTGACCTTGTCATCACAATGCTCCATGCCCACTCTCATCACAATAATCCATGAAACTTTTCAGACCAGTGCTCCATGCCCTTCTCATCACAATGCTCCATTACCCCTGTCATAACAATGCTCCATGACCCCTTCCATCACAATGTTCCACACCATTGTCATCACAAGGCTCCATGACCCTTGTCATCACAATGCTCCAAGACCCCTGTAATCACAATGCTCCATGCCCTTGTCATCACAAAGCTCAATGACGCATGTCATCAGAATGCTCCATGGCCTTCTCATCACAATGCTCCTTGCCCTTGTCATCACAATGCTCCAAGACCCCTGTAATCACAATGCTCCATGCCTCTTTTCATCTCAATGCTCCATGAACGCTGTCATCACAATGCACCATGCCCATCACCATAATGCTTCAGGCTATTGTCATCACAATGAAATCAAAATGCTCCATGACCTCTGTCATCACAATGCTCCAAACCCTTGTGATCACAATGTTCCATAAAACTTATCATCACAACACCCCATGACGCTCATCATCAAAATTATCCATGGTCTTCTCATCACAATGCTCCATGAACTTTGTCATCACAATGCTCAATACACTTGTCATCACAATGCTCCATGACACTTGTTGTCAGTATGCTCCTAGAACCCTGTCATGACAAGGCTTCATGCCTTTTTCATAACAATGATCCATGCCATTTTCATCACAATACTCCATGCCCTTGTCAGCACAAATCTCCATGACGCATGTCATCAGAATGCTCCATGGCCTTCTCATCACAATACTCCATGCCCTTGTCATCACAATGCTCCAAGACCCCTGTAATCACAATGCTCCATGCCACTTTTCATCAGAATGTTCCATGAGAATTGTCATCACAAGGCTCCATGGACTTCCCATCACAATGCTCCAGGACCTTGTCATCACAGTGCTCAATTCCCTTCTCATTACAATGCTCCATGACCCCTGTCATCACAATACTCCATGAACATTTTCAGCCCAATGCTTCATGACCTTCTCATCACAATGCTCCATGACCCATATCATCACAATCCTCCATGACCACTGTCATCACAACACTCCATGACCCCTGACAACACAATGATCCGGGACTCTTGTCATCACAATGCTCCATTCCCTAGTCATCACAATGCTCCATGACCCCTGTCATCACAATACTCCATGAACATTTTCAGCCCAATGCTCCATGACACTTGTCATCACAATGATGCATGCCCTTGTCATCCCAATGCTCCATGACCCCTGTAATCACAATGCTCCATGACGCTTATCATCACAGTGCTCCATGACCCTTATCATCACAATTCTCCATGCCTGTGTCATCAAAATCCTACATGACCTTGTCATCACAATGCTCCATGAGCTTGTCATCACAATACTCCATTACCATTTTCATCACAATCCTCCATGAACCTTGGGATCACATTGCTCCATGCCCTTGTCATCACAATGCTCCATGCTCCTTGAAATCAAAATGGTCCATGACCTCTGTCATCACAATGCTCCAACCCCTTGTGATCACAATGTTCCATAACACTTGTCATCACAACACTCCATGATGACTGTCATGACAATACTCCATGCACTTGTCGTCACAATGCTCCATGACCTTTGTCATCACAATTCTCAATACACTTGTCATCACAATGCTCCCTGACACTTGTCGTCAGAATACTCCTTGAACACTGTCATGAAAATGCTCCATGCCTTTTTCATAAGAATGCTCCATGCCCTTTTCATCACAACGCTCCATGTCATTGTCATCACAAAACTCCACAAGCTTGTCATCAGAATGCTCCCTGTTCATTGTCTTCAGAATGCTCCATGACCCCTGTCATCAAAATGATCCATACCCCTTGTCATTACAGTGTTCCATGACGCTCGTCATCACAATTATCCATTGTCTTCTCATCACAATGCTCCACGGTCTTGCCATCACAATGCTCCATGCCTTGGTCATCACGATGCTCCATGTCCTCAGTCATCACAATGTTCCATGACCCCTGTCATCACAATGCTCCATACCCCTTGTAATTACAGTGCTCCATGACGCTCGTCATCACAATTATCCATGGTCTTCAAATCACAATGCTCCACGGTCTTGCCATCACAATGCTCTATGCCCTGGTCATCACAATGCTCCATGTCCCCTGTCATCACAATTATCCACGTTCTTGGCATCACTATGCTCCATGATACTTCTCATCACAGTGTTACATGTTTTGTCATCACAATTCTCTATGCACTTGTCATCGTAATGCTCCATGACCCCTGTAATAGCAAGCTCCATGTGATTGTCATCACAATGCTTCATGAACATGTCATCAAAATTCTCAATGGCCCTTGTTATCACAATGCGCCATGACCCTTGTCATCACAATGCTCCAAGCCCTTGTCATCAAAATGCTCCATTACCTTTGTCATCACAATCCTCCATGACACTTGGCATCACAATGCTACATTCCATTGTCATTGCAATAGACCATGACATATGTCATCACAATGCTCCCTGACACCCTTCTTCACAATACTCCATGACCTTCTCATCACAATGCTCCATGCCCTTGTCATCACAATGCGCCATGCCCACTGTCATCACAATAATCCATGAAACTTGTCAGAAAAATGCTCCATGACCCTGTCATCACAATGCTCCATGCCCTTTCATCACAATGCTCTATGACCCCTGTCATCAAAATGCTCCGTGACTACAGTCATCACAATGCTTCATGACCTTTGTCATCACAATGGTCCATGCCCTCGTCATCACAAGGCTCTGTGACCTTTGTGACCACAACACTCCATGAACATTTCATCACAATGCTTGGTGACCCTTGTCATCACAATGCTCCATGCGTTTGTCAGCACAATGTTCCATGACCCATGTCATCACAATGTGCCCTGCGTTTCTCATCACAATGCTCCACAGCCTTGTCATCACAATGCTCCATGCACCTCTCATCAAAATGCTCTCTCTCCACTGATATCACAATGTTCCATCACTAGTCAACACAATACTCCCTCCACCCTGTCATCCCAATGTTCCATGACCCTTGTCACAACAATGCTACATGCTCTTACCATCACAATGCTCCATGACCCCTGACATCACAATGTTCCATAACCCCTGTCATCACAATGCTCCATGACCCTTTTCATCACAATGCTCCATGACCCCTAACATCACAATGTTCCATAAACACTGTCATCAAAATGTTCCATGACCCTTTTCATCCAATTGCTCCATGACCCTCTCATCACAATGCTCCCTGCCCTTCTCATCACAGTGCACCACGCCCTTGTCATCAAAATGCTCCATGGCCTATGTCATCACAAAGCTCCATGACCCTTGGAATCACAATGCTCCATGCCATTGTCATCACAAACCTCCATGAAACCTCTCATCACATTGCTCCATGCCGTTGTCATCACAAAGCTCCATGGCGCTTGTCATCACAATGCTCCATGCCCTTGTCATTGCAATCCTCCATGACACATGTATCACTGTGTTCCGTGCCCTTGCCATCACAATGCTCCATGCTCACTCTCATCACAATAATCCATGAAACTTTTCAGACCAATGCTCCATGCCCTTGTCATCACAATGCTCCATTACACCTGTCATAACAATGCTCCATGACCCCTGCCATCACAATGTTCTACGGCCTTGTCATCACAAGACTCCATGGCCCTTGTCATGACAATGCTCCAAGACCCCTGTAATCACAATGCTCCATGCCCATGTCATCACAAAGCTCCCTGACGCATGTCATCAGAATGCTCCATGGCCTTCTCATCACAATACTCCATGCCCTTGTCATCACAATGCTCCAAGACCCTTGTTATTACAATGATCCATGACTCTTTTCATCTCAATGCTCCATGAACCCTGTCATCACAATGCACCATGCCCATCATCATAATGCTTCATGCTATTGTCATCACAATGAAATCAAAATTCTCCATGACCTCTCTCATCACAATGCTCCAAACCCTTGAGATCACAATGTTCCATAACACTTGTCATCACAACGCCCCATGACGTTGGTCATCACAATTATCCATGGACTTCTCATCACAATGCTC
This sequence comes from Hyperoodon ampullatus, assembly GCF_949752795.1. Lineage (NCBI taxonomy): Eukaryota > Metazoa > Chordata > Mammalia > Artiodactyla > Ziphiidae > Hyperoodon > Hyperoodon ampullatus. Next base: position 529,538 of record NW_027640733.1, on the reverse strand, counting down.
CATGACCTTTGTCATCACAATTCTCAATACACTTGTCATCACAATGCTCCCTGACACTTGTCATCAGTATGCTCATTGAACCCTGTCATGACAAGTCTCCATGCCTTTTTCATCACAATGATCCATGCCCTTTTCATCACAATGCTTCATGACATTGTCATCACAATACTCCACAAGCTTGTCATCAGAATGCTCCCTGACCCTTGTCATCTCAATGATCCATGACCCCTGTCATCACAATGCTCCATGACACCTGTCATCACAATGCTCCATGCCCCTTGTCCTTACAGTGCTCCATGATGTTCGTCATCACAATTATCCATGGTCTTCTCATCACAGTGCTCCACGGTCTTGCCATCACAATGCACCATGCCCTGGTCATCACAATGATCCATGTCCCCAGTCATCACAATGCTCCTTGACCCTGTCATCACAATGCTCCATACTGCTTGTCATTACAGTGCTCCATGACACTCGTAATCACAATTGTCCATGGTCTTCTCATCACAATGCTCCACGCCCTTGTCATCAAAATTCTCCATGACAATTGTCATCACAATGCTCCATGACCACTGTCATAACAATGCTCCATGACCCCTGTCATCACAAGGCTCCATACCACTTGTCATTACAGTGCTCCATGACGCTCCTAATCACAATTATGCATGGTCTTCTCATCACAATGCTCCACGGTCTTGCCATCACAGTGCTCCATGCCTTGGGCATCACAATGCTCCATGTCCCCGGTCATCACAATGCTCCATGACCACTGTCATCACAGTGCTCTATACCCCCTGTCATTACAGTGCTCCATGACACTCGTCATCACAATTATCCATGATCTTCTCATCACAGTGCTCCACGATCTTGCCATCACAAGGCTCCATGCCCCCGGTTATCACAATGCTCCATGTCCCCAGTCATCACAATGCTCCATGACCCCTGTCATCACAATGCTCCATACCCCTTGTCATTACAGTGCTCCATGACGCTCGTCATCACAATTATCCATGGTCTTCTCATCACAGTGCTCCACGGTCTTGCCATCACAATGCTCCATGCCCTGGTCATCACAATGCTCCATGTCCCCTGTCATCACAATTCTCCACGTTCTTGGCATCACTATGCTCCATGATACTTCTCATCACAGTGTTACATATTTTGTCATCACAATTCTCTATGCACTTGTCATCGCAATGCTCCATGACCCCTGTCATAGCAAGCTCCATGTGATTGTCATCACAATGCTTCATGAACATGTCATCAAAATTCTCAATGGCCCTTGTTATCACAATGCTCCATGACCCTTGTCATCACAATGCCCCAAGCGCTTGTCATCAAAATGCTCCATTACCTTTGTCATCACAATCCTCCATGACACTTGGCATCACAATGCTCCATTCCATTGTCATCGCAATGGACCATGACATATGTCATCACAATGCTCCCTGACACCCTTCTTCACAATACTCCATGACCTTCTCATCACAATGCTCCATGCCCTTGTCATCACAATGCGCCATGCCCACGGTCATCACAATAATCCCTGAAACTTGTCAAACCAATGCAACATGCCCCTGTCATCACAATGCTCCATGCCCTTTCATCACAATGCTCTATGACCCCTGTCATCACAATGCTCCGTGACTACAGTCATCACAATGCTTCATGACCTTTGTCATCACAATGGTCCATGCCCTCGTCATCACAAGGCTCTGTGACCTTTGTGACCACAACACTCCATGAACATTTCATCACAATGCTCGGTGACCCTTGTCATCACAATGCTCCATGCCTTTGTCAGCACATTACTCCATGACACATGGCATCAAATGTGCCATGCGCTTGTCATCACAATGCTCCACATCGTTGTCATCACAATGCTCCATAAACCTTGTCATCACAATGCTCCATGCGTTTGTCAGCACAATGTTCCATGACCCATGTCATCACAATGTGCCCTGCGTTTCTCATCACAATGCTCCACAGCCTTGTCATCACAATGCTCCATGCACCTCTCATCAAAATGCTCTCTCACCACTGATATCACAATGTTCCATCACTAGTCAACACAATACTCCCTCCACCCTGTCATCCCAATGTTCCATGACCCTTGTCACAACAATGCTACATGCTCTTATCATCACAATGCTCCATGACCCCTGACATCACAATGTTCCATAACCCCTGTCATCACAATGCTCCATGACCCTTTTCATCACAATGCTCCATGACCCCTAACATCACAATGTTCCATAAACACTGTCATCAAAATGTTCCATGACCCTTTTCATCCAATTGCTCCATGACCCTGTCATCACAATGCTCCCTGCCCTTCTCATCACAATGCACCACGCCCTTGTCATCAAAATGCTCCATGGCCTGTGTCATCACAAAGCTCCATGACCCTTGGAATCACAATGCTCCATGCCATTGTCATCACAAACCTCCATGAAACCTCTCATCACATTGCTCCATGCCGTTTTCATCACAAAGCTCCATGACGCTTGTCATCACAATGTTCCATGCCCTTGTCATTGCAATCCTCCATGACACATGTATCACTGTGTTCCGTGCCCTTGCCATCACAATGCTCCATGCTCACTCTCATCACAATAATCCATGAAACTTTTCAGACCAATGCTCCATGCCCTTGTCATCACAATGCTCCAAGACCCTTGTTATTACAATGATCCATGACTCTTTTCATCTCAATGCTCCATGAACCCTGTCATCACAATGCACCATGCCCATAATCTTAATGCTTCATGCTATTGTCATCACAATGAAATCAAAATTCTCCATGACCTCTCTCATCACAATGCTCCAAACCCTTGTGATCACAATGTTCCATAACACTTGTCATCACAACGCCCCATGACGCTGGTCATCACAATTATCCATGGACTTCTCATCACAATGCTCCATGACCTTTGTCATCACAATTCTCAATACACTTGTCATCACAATGCTCCCTGACACTTGTCATCAGTATGCTCATTGAACCCTGTCATGACAAGTCTCCATGCCTTTTTCATCACAATGATCCATGCCCTTTTCATCACAATGCTCCATGCCATTGTCATCACAATACTCCACAAGCTTGTCATCAGAATGCTCCCTGACCCTTGTCATCTCAATGATCCATGACCCCTGTCATCACAATGTTCCATGACACCTGTCATCACAATGCTCCATGTCCCTTGTCATTACAGTGCTCCATGATGTTCGTCATCACAATTATCCATGGTCTTCTCATCACAGTGCTCCACGGTCTTGCCATCACAATGCTCCATGCTCTGGTCATCACAATGCTCCATGTCCCCAGTCATCACAATGCTCCATGACCCTTGTCATCACAATGCTCCATACTGCTTGTCATTACAGTGCTCCATGACACTCGTAATCACAATTGTCCATGGTCTTCTCATCACAATGCTCCACGATCTTGCCATCAAAATGCTCCATGACACTTGTCATCACAATGCTCCATGACCACTGTCATAACAATGATCCATGACCCCTGTCATCACAAGGCTCCATACAACTTGTCATTACAGTGCTCCATGACGCTCCTCATCACAATTATCCATGGTCTTCTCATCACAATGCTCCACGGTCTTGCCATCACAGTGCTCCATGCCTTGGGCATCACAATGCTCCATGTCCCCGGTCATCACAATGCTCCATGACCACTGTCATCACAGTGCTCTATACCCCTTGTCATTACAGTGCTCCATGACCCTCGTCATCACAATTATCCATGGTCTTCTCATCACAATGCTCCACGATCTTGCCATCGCAGTGCTCCATGACCTGGTCATCACAACGCTCCATGTCCTCTGTCATCAGAATTCTCCACGATCTTGGCATCACTATGCTCCATGACACTTCTCATCACAGTGTTACATGCTTTGTCATCACAATTCTCTATGCACTTGTCATCGCAATGCTCCATGACCCCGTCATAGCAAGCTCCATGTGCTTGTCATCACAATACTCCATGCCCTTGTCGTCCAAATTCTCCATGACCTTTGTCATCACAATGCTCCCTGACACTTGTCGTCAGAAAGCTCCCTGAAAATTGTCATGAAAAGGCTCCATGTCTTTTTCATCACAATGCCCAATGCCATTTTCATCAAAATGCTCCATGTCATTGTCATCAAAATACTCCACAAGCTTGTCATCAGAATGCTCCATGAACCTTGTCATCACAATGCTCCATGACCCCTTTTATCACAATGCTCCATACACCTTGTCATTACAGTGCTCCATGACGCTCATCATCACAATTATCCATGGTCTTCTCATCACAATGCTCCACGGTCTTGCCATCACAATACTCCATGCCCTGGTCATCACAATGCTCCATGTCCCCTGTCATCACAATTCTCCACGTTCTTGGCATCACTGTGCTCCATGATGCTTTTCATCACAGTGTTACATGCTTTGTCATCACAATTCTCTATGCACTTGTCATCGCAATGCTCCATGATCCCTGTCACAGCAAGCTCCATGTGATTGTCATCACAATGCTTCATGAACATGTCATCAAAATTCTCAATGGCCCTTGTTATCACAATGCTCCATGACCCTTGTCATCACAATGCCCCAAGCGCTTGTCATCAAAATGCTCCATTACCTTTGTCATCACAATCCTCCATGACACTTGGCATCACAATGCTCCATTCCATTGTCATCGCAATGGACCATGACATATGTCATCACAATGCTCCCTGACACCCTTCTTCACAATACTCCATGACCTTCTCATCACAATGCTCCATGCCCTTGTCATCACAATGCGCCATGCCCACTGTCATCACAATAATCCCTGAAACTTGTCAAACCAATGCAACATGCCCCTGTCATCACAATGCTCCATGCCCTTTCATCACAATGCTCTATGACCCCTGTCATCACAATGCTCCGTGACTACAGTCATCACAATGCTTCATGACCTTTGCCATCACAATGGTCCATGCCCTCGTCATCACAAGGCTCTGTGACCTTTGTCACCACAGTGCTCCATGAACATTTCATCACAATGCTCGGTGACCCTTGTCCTCCCAATGCTCAATGCCTTTGTTAGCACAATACCTCATGACCCATGGCATCACAATGTGCCATGCGCTTGTCATCACAATGCTCCACATCTTTGTCATCACAATGCTCCATAAACTTTGTCATCACACTGCTCCATGCACTTCTCATCAAAATTCTCTCTCACCACTGATATCACAATGTTCCATCACTAGTCAACACAATACTCCCTCACCCCTGTCATCACAATATTCCATGACCCTTGTCACAACAATGCTACATGCCTTTATCATCACAATGCTCCATTCCCCTGAAATCACAATGTTCCATAACCCCTGTCATCACAATGCTCCCTGCCCTTCACAACAGAATGCACCACACCCTTGTCATCAAAATGCTCCATGACCTTTGTCATCACAAAGCTCAATGACCCTTGTCATCACAATGCTGCATGCCATTGTCATCACAATGCTCCATGAACCCTCTCATCAAATTGTTCCATGCCCTTGTCATCACAGGCTCCATGATGCTTTTCATCACAATGCTCGATGCCATTCTTATCACAATGCTCCATGCGCTTGTCATTACAATCCTCCATGACCCATGTATCACAGTGTTCCATGCCCTTCTCATCACAATGCTCCTTGCCCCCTCTCATCACAATAATCCATGAAACTTTTCAGACCAATGCTCCATGCTCTTGTCATCACAATGCTCCATTACCCCTGTCATAACAATGCTCCATGACCCCTGCCATCACAATGTTCCACAGCCTTGTCATCACAAGGCTCCATGACCCTTGTCATCACAATGCTCCAAGACCCCTGTAATCACAATGCTCCATGCCCTTGTCATCACAAAGCTCCATGACGCATGTCAACAGAATGCTCCATGGCCTTCTCATTCACGATGTTCCATGCCTTTGTCATCACAATGCTCCAAGACTCCTGTAATCACAATGCTCCATGCCCCTTTTCATCTCAATGCTCCATGAACCCTGTCATCACAATTCACCATGCCCATCATCATAATGCTTCAGGCTATTGTCATCACAATGAAAGCAAAATGCTCCATGACCTCTGTCATCACAATGCTCCAAATCCTTGTGATCAATATGTTCCATAACACTTATCATCACAACGCCCCATGACGCTCGTCATCACAATTATCCATGGTCTTCTCATCACAATGCTCCATGACCTTTGTCATCACAATACTCAATACCCTTGTCATCACAATGCTCCCTGACACTTGTTGTCAGTTTGCTCCTTGAACCCTGTCATGACAAGGCTCCATGCCTTTTTCATCACAATGATCCATGCCCTTTTCATCACAGTGCTCCAAGACCGCTGTAATCACAATGCTCCATGCCCTTGTCATCACAAAGCTCCATGATGCATGTCATCAGAACGCTCCATGGCCTTCTCATCCCAATGCTCCATGCCCTTGTCATCACAATGCTCCAAGACCCCTGTAATCACAATGCTCCATGGCACTTTTCATCAGAATGCTCCATGAGACTTGTCATCACAAGGCTCCATGGTCTTCTCATCACAGTGCTCCAGTACTTTGTCATCACAATGCTCCATGACCCCTGTCATCACAGTACTCCATGGACATTTTCAGCCCAATGCTCCATGACCTTCTCATCACAATGCGCCATGACCCCTGTCATCACAATGCTCCATGACCACTGTCATCACAACGCTCCATGAACCCTGACAACACAATGATCTGGGACTCTTGTCATTAAAATGCTCCATGACCATTGTCATCACAATGATCCATGCACTTGTCATCCCAATGCTCCATGACCCGTGTAATCACTATGCTCCGTGATGCTTGTCATCACAGTGCTCCATGAACCTTGTCATCATAATGCTCCTTGCCTTTGTCAACAAAATGGTACATAATCTTGTCATCACAATTCTCCATGCGCTTGTCATCACAATCCTCCATGACCATTGGGATCACATTGCTTCATACCCTTGCCATCTCTCTCTTGCCTTTCTGGTTTTTACAGATATTCGGATGTCCCTTTTGACCGGTGGTAAGTGACAATTCTTTGTAGTGTGGATTTGTATTGCACACTTGCTTGATTGGCCAAAAAGGGTGTATGCGTTTTCTTCTGAATATATTCAGGAGAAAAGGCATATGTCCTTTTTGGCCAAGTGCATCTCTGTCCAAGTGGGGATGCTTTTCCTGTGCTTTAAAGGCGATTCCAATTTACCTCTTGAAATATGTTTTGTGAAATTCTGCGTCATTTTCAAGGCCGCTTCATTTCCTTCCCTCAACAGATTTTTGGAAGTGAGTAGTCCTTTATAAGTCTGCACGTTTGTGAATTGCTGTGCCCCTGAGCTCCAATTTTCAAATCCCATCTTTGTGAGCTGGCTGCAAATCCACAATTTTGCTTCAGGACCTATACAGGTTCCAGGGGTGGCTATATTGGTTCCCTGTGGGTGGCTGAGGCTTTGGTTAATTCTTCTTCCTGCCAGGAAATTAGAGTGACATGTGCCCGTCCAAATGCCTACATCTACTCTCTGATTGGTTCTCCCTCTTCCCTTTCATCCTCTGCACAATTAGCAAACTGTGCGAACCAGGAGGTTATAGGGGCTGACTCTCCTAAGTTGGGAGATTGATAGTAAAGCAGTTGGAATGCCAAAGTGGAGCACAAGGAGAGGAAAAATTAGGAGAGTTTTAGAAACCTTTCGCCATCACAGGGTGTCCATTTTCTAGGTTTCCCATACATGTTATAATTGTAGTGATATTCCCTTCTACCTGGAGATTTGGGACACATGGAATGGTGGCATGCATTACTACTTTAAAAGGTCTGCATTTTCTCTCCCAATCTCACCAGTCCTCTCAGTCCCAAGTGTCCAGCCTTATGTCTCATCCAGCTGTCTTTGCAGATAGGGTCATTCCAGGTTTCATCAGAACCCCTGAAGGAATTGTGTAAGAATTTCGCTGTTTTGGGGGGGTTTTTTGAAATTCATTTTTATAATGGGGTTGAGCTGATTTTCACTGACGTGTTTATGCCAGTCTAGACACAATTGATTCCCTTACGGAGACATATCAATACATAGGTTTTAAGATTCTTAGTACTCAGATATATTCCTCTGTGGGGCATAGGGGTGTTGAGTCCCGTTCACTGAGGAAGGTGTAGGTCTTGTCTATTCTGTATTTGGTTTATGGAATGGTACCTGTGCTAATATCAAACTCTGGTTTTATGCATCACCCCACCTCTCCTTTGCCCTGAAGCAGGCATAAGAGATTTTTGCTAAATGTGAGACTCTGTTCTCTTTCCTAATTCAGTTCATGTGTTGTGATATTGACATTCCCTCTATAAGTCATATCTTATGATAAGATTCTTTTTCTGCGTGACTAATTTCCCTTAAAATCATCATACGTAAATCCACTCATTATGCTCCTACTGGCCTTATATACATTGATTTCATGTCTGAGTGATATTCCGTTGTACAAAATTACCACAAGTTCTTTATGCATTTCTCTTTTTCCTGGGATATTTTAGGTGTACCAAAGTTGAGGTTCTTGTATGCAGAGCAGCCCTAAACTTTGGGGTGCCTGTGTCTTATTGACATTTAGTCTTCCCAAGTTATATGTCCATGAGTTGAAGTCCCCTTGCTCCGGGGCTTTGTATTTTAGATGTTTTAAAAGCAGCATACACTTCTTCAGAGTGGCTCTTGGATATTTATACCCCACCCATCAGCGTGACTAGGCTCCCTGTTTTCCATGGCCTCTCCTGCATTTCTGGTTTGTACACATTTTTTGGATGGCCTTTCTGAGCAGTGGAAATTGAGACTTCTTTGTTGTGCGGATTTGCATTTCCCTCTTGCTTGGTTGGACAAAAACTCTGCATGTGTTTTTTTCCTGAAGATATTCACGAAAAAAACGCATACACCCTTTTGCCCAACCGCATCATTTTAGAAATTCTGCTGCTTTTCATATGCTTTAAATGTGAGTACAATCTACCTTTTGAAATCTGTTTCCTGCAATTCTGCCTCTCATTCAGATCCTCTTCGTTGCCTTACCTGAATATATTTTTGGACGTTGGTTATCATTTATATCTTTGCAGGTCTTTGAATTGTCTGCTCCTGAGCTCCATTTTGCAACTCGCTTTTTTTGTGAGCTGGCCGCCAAACCATTGGATTACTTCTGGCCCTATTCTGGTTCTGGGGAGGCAGGCTGAGCCTTTGGTTAATTCTTCTTCCTAATGGGAAATTAGAGTGACATGTGCCTGTCAAAAGTCCTACAGCTAATCTCTCATTGGTTCCCCCTCTTCCCATTTATCCTCTGCACAAATTGCAAACTGTGTGAAACAGGAGGTTAAAGGTGCTGATTCTCCAAGTGGGGAGATTGTTAGTAATGTGGCTGGAATGGCGAACCCCAGCACCAGGAGATCAAAAATGAGGTGCATTTTAGACACCTTTCCTGAGCACACGGTGTACATTCATCTCGGTTTCCCGGGCATGTTTTCGCTGTCAGAAGATTCCCTTGAACCTGCAGATTTGGGACCCATGGAATGGGTAACAGGCAGTATTAGTTTAAAAGGTCAGCATTTCCTCACCCAGCCTCTCTAACATCTCTTAGCGTGCATAGCTTCCAGCCTTATATAATCATCCTGCTGTGGGTCTACATGTGTTCAATCCATGTTACATCGTAGCCCTTCAACAAAAGTTGTAAGAATTTTTGTCTGTCTCACTGTTTTTATAAATAGTTTTAAATTTATTTTTATATTGGTTACAGCTGATTTTCAAAGCTCTGTTTTTTGCTGCTGTACATCCACTTGATTCATGTACTGTGAGACAACAATAACTTCTTTTTCAGATGCTTACCAGTCATATGTATTATTTTCCAGTGACTTGAGTGGGCTGAGTGCAGTTCTTTGAGGTACCGTGTAGGCCTTGTCAGTTATTCAATTTGGTACTTGGAATGGTATCTTTGCTAATTTCAACCTCCTGGATAATACCTCACCATTCCCCACCTTTCCCATTTAGCAGCCTTATGTCTATTTTCTACATATTTGACTATGTTTCTGTTTTGTAATTTATTTCATGTGTAGCCATTTTTGATTCCACCTTTAAGTGACATCTTATGATATGTGTCTTTTTCTTTCTGACATATGTCACTCAGAATGATCGTATGTAACTCCTCCAGAGTTGTTACAACTGGCCTTATTTCATTGATTTCTGGATGAGTAATATTCCACTCTACATAAGTACCCCATCTCTTTTATCCATTTTATCCTTCCAGGGACATTTAGGTTATATCCAAGTTGAGGCCCTTTTTAACAGAGAGGTGGTAAACGTTCGGGTGCCTGTTTTCTGTCGATTTTTGTTTTTCCCAAGGTACACGCCCATGAGTGCAAGTGCCCTATGCTCTGTAGCTCATTTTTTAGATGTTTTAGCAAACACAATACACTTCTCCAGAGTGGCCGTTGGCAAATTACATTTCCACTATCAGCCTCACAGGGCTCCTTTTTCTCCTCGCCCTGTCCTGCATTTCTGGTGTTTACACTTTATGTGGATGGCCCTTCTGACTGATGTGAAGTGATACATTTTGTGATATTGATTTCCAGTGCCCACCTGTTGGGTTGGATAAAAAGTGTGTATGGCCTTTACTTGAATATATTCAGAAAAAATGCATACACCCTTTTTGGCCAACTGCATCATTGGCGATGTTCAGCCCCTTTTCTTGTGCTTTAATGGGGAGTCCTTTCTACCTCTTCAATTCTGTTTCCTGCCACTCTCCCTTGCTTACAAGTCCTTTTCTGTGACTTACCTCAAGACATTTTTCGACGATAGATATTTTCAACTCTGCAGTTTCATGAATTTTAGTGCCCCTGAGTTCCATTTTTCAACTTGTGTTTTTGGAAACTGGACACAAAACAGCGGGATTTCCTCTAGCCCTATTCTGTTTCCGTGGGCAATTCTAGCCTTTGATGAATTTGTCTTCTGGATTGGAAATTAGAGTGGCATGTGCCTGTCCGAACACCTAAGACTTGTCTCTAAATTTTTCTCATCCTTCCGCTTCATCCTCTGGACAAATTCCAAACTGTGTGCAACAGGATGTTGATGGTGCCGATATCCCCAAGTGAGGAGATTGTTAGGAAATATGCTGGAGGGTTGAACCCGAGCACCAGGCGATGAGGAGATGAGTTGCCTTTTGCAAACTCTTTCCGATCAAACGTTGTACCATCCTCTAGGTGTGACAGGCATGTTTTAGCTGTAGGAAGGGTCCCGTGCATGTAAGGAGAACACCAGGGATTTTTCCAAATCAGTGCCTCCCCGAACCCCAAACTGGGGAATTTTTAAGCTACGGCTACACGTATGTCCTTTAAGGGCCTTGGGAAATAGGCAGAGCCCAAACTTTAGATGACTGAAATCTTCAGGGTCAGAAGCGCTCACCATCGGCCTTGCTTAGGTTACATTTTATCTGTCATTGATAGATGATGTCAATAAAAAATATCTATTCTTTTTCAGATTATTTCCCCTTATAGGTTATTGCAAAATATTCAGTGTAGTTCCCTGTGCTATACAGTAGTTCCTTGTTGATGATCTATTTTTTTTTTGTTTGTTTGTTTTTTGTGCTATGCGGGCCTCTCATTGTTGTGGCCTCTCCCGTTGTGGAGCACAGGCTCCAGATGCGGAGGCTCAGCGGCCCTGGCTCACAGGTCCAGCCGCTCCGTGGCATGTGGGATCTTCCTGGACCGGGGCACGAACCCATGTCCCCAGCATCGGCAGGCGGACTCTCAACCACTGCGCCACCAGGGAAGCCCGATGATCTATTTTATACATAGCAGTGTGTATGTGTTAATCCCAAACTGTTAATTTATCCCTTCTCCTACCTTTCCCCTTTGGTAATAATAAATTATAAGATTTTATACTTCTCAGAAATGGGGGAGCTGAAAGAGAGGTATCATTTTTAATGGAAAAGCATTCAAAACAAGATTGAAGCTTCAGCCAAGAGTATTCGATGTACATCCATGGAAATAAATCACTTCATTTCTCTAATGTTGACCTGACAAATAAGACAGACGTCTTCACTGAACTTGCTTATAGGAAAGTGATGGAAATATCAAATGTAAGTCTTAGAAACATCTTATTTTACCCGAGCATTATACACTGCTCTATGTTAACTACAGTTTGGCTCACACATCTGTTCATTGAAGTTACAATGTTCTCAATTTCTGTTACTGATCCTCCAGAGTGGACCCCAACAGGAGTCCCCGTGCCCAGTGTCATTGGAGCCAACAGATCAAGACTGAGTTTGGTTCAGAAGCAAAGGAAACATTATTTTGAAAACAGAATGGAGAGGTGAGAGCGTGCACTCCCCCATGGGCTGTGGGCTGGGCTGCTGTGTAGGGTCCCCGGCAGCGTCAGTGGGAGGGAGGGGATGGAGCTCTCGAGGACTGCGTTGGCTGCAGCTCAGGCTCTATGCCGCGGAGTCTGCATGGGACCCCGCTAGCTGAGGTGTCGACCCAGCCATTCTGCACTAGGAAATCGGGTCTGAAGTGCCGGGTGTGGGACCTCTGCATGCGGAACCCTAGGAGCACGTGAAATTAGACAAAGCACAAAGGAAAAACAGGTTAGACTTTATTTTATTGCCCAGATTCTCTTTTTATCTCCCAGGAATTTTTAATGAACGTTGCCGGAGACGAACACCTCCTCTGCTTTTTGTTCCGTTCCTTATTCTTGGGGTGTTGAGGGTGCAGACCCCTCTTTTGTAACTGCTTCATGCTGTGGTGGGAGCCCTGATACATGTGGGGAGGGGCAAAACGTCTCCACACCAGCCTCCTGGTGAGGTTGATTGTCCCAAGGCCTCCTGCCTCACTTCTCGTCCGCCTGAGCACCAGCATTGGAAGTGTTACAGATTCTAATGACCTTTAAGGGTCCAGGAAAGACAGGCGCAGAGATGCTGTGGTGGCAGGTTTCACCCCACCCCACATATGTTCGGCGACCTTAGGCTGACAGTTTTTGTCAGACTAGATGCTCTGACGAGTAGTCTGTGCTTTCTTTAATTAGGTCCCTGAATTAATGTACAAACAGCACCATGTGTCAGAGCCCTGCCCGCGCAACTCCCAGACAGTCCAGGGTCAGTGGTGATCCAGGACCATGACGTCCACTGAGTCAACGGCCTTTAGAAGTAGCCAGCAGTCCAGCCGGTCATATTGGCCACCATCACCGCGGTGTCTGTAGGGTTTTCTATGGTGAAAGCGTGATATACGTTTCCCCCACCAAGCTTATTAGCTCCCCTCTGGGTGCAGTAAGTCCTGCAAGCAGTAGTCTGCTCTTTCGGGGCACAGTCTTGTCGTTTTCTGAGAGAAACTCCAGGTCAAGTGATGGTCACACGAGTCATCTTGGGGGCCCGTTGCCCCTGTTTATCTCTCTGGAGGTTGGAGTTGGAGGGCCTCCTCACTCGAGGTCAGTGTGTCCACAGAGCGACCCCTGCAACTTCAGGGAATGATGGGCGGTTAGGATCACCACGTGGGGTCCTTTTCCCTTAGGAGGGAGCTGGCCTTGCGGGCTGCTGATTTCCAGCTTTTTAGATACCCCAGTATCCTGGCCTGATGAGTCGGTGGGCAAAGCCCTTGGTGACCATAGTTTATCATACCTGAAGAGCATTCTTGTGTTGCTCCATTTCAAGTGGTCCCAGTTTTTGCACTAAGGCTCCGAGGGCGATTAACCTTTGACCGGGTATGTAAAGGTCAAAGGGTTTAGCTAAATTAGGGAGTTCCTGGGCAAGGGTCTGTATTGACTGCTCTTTCCATTCTTGAAAGGCTGCTTCTGGATTCTATTCAAAAGGATCATCATCTTTTCGTGTCAGTGTTTCATGTAGAGGCCCAGCTATGACACTGTAGTTAGGGATCCAGATGCAGAAAACCTTGGCCTCCCCAGGAACCCCTAAGCTGTCTTCTAGTTGTAGAAGAGGTAAGGCTGCAAATGGCTTCTTCCCTATCCTGGGATGCGTTTCTCCGAATATCTGTGAGAATGAAGCCCAGGCATGTCACCTTAGCCTGGGATATTTGAGCGTTTTTCTTGGACACCTTCTATCCTTTCTTGGCTAGGTAGTTCAGAGGCGTCTTTAGTAGGCCTGGCGATCAGAATGTCATCTGCATATTGAAGGAGGGTTCCCTTTTACAGAGGTTGAACTTTAAGGTCTTTAGAGGACATTTCCCCAATGATGGTGTGGGGATTTTTGAACAATTGGGGCAGGACGGCCCAGCATTATTGCTTTTGTTGCATGTTGTGTCCTGCCACTCACAAGCCAAAAATTCTTGTGACTCTGAGATGAATGGAATACAGAAGAAGGCATCACTGAAGTCTGATACAGAATGCCATGGCCTGGTGGAAGGTAGAATGACCAGCAGGGAGTAGGAAATAGGAGCTACTGGATGTATATCCTCGGTGGCTTCACTGACTGTCCTGATATCCTTTACCAGGTCTCCAGCAGCCCATGGGGCTCTCGTGGTCAGGCCAATCCCAGGATATGGAGCTCACCTGGGCTTCATCCCTACCCCACATCCCACGGGGCTCTCGTGGTCAAGTCCCTCCCAGGGTATGGAGCTCACCTCTGCAGCTACCCAGCAGCCCATGGGGCTCTCCTACTCAGGTCCTTCCCAGGATATGGAGCTCCCCTGGGCAGGTACCCCAGCAGGGCTGGACACACAGGAACTGTGCACATAGCCCACCTTGCAGAGAACCCCCAGATCACCTGTCGCTCACAGCTGACACAGAATACCTCAGAGCAGGACTTGAACTAACAAACAGCAGCTCTGACAGGTCTGTGACCATGGCTATCACTCTCTGCAGGCTCTTTCTGCCTGGTCTTCCAGACACTTCCACTGCAGCCAGGGCACCAGGCCTCTGTCTCCACCCACCATCATTCCTCTCCCTGACTCCTGGGTTCCTCTCATTAGGATAGGGTCTTCTTGAAGTTGTTTTCCACTCATGGACCAGATAAAATGATAAGAAAACAAGCCGCAGCTGCAGCCCCTTGTCTATCCTGACTCTCAAGAGCCCACACCTGTTCCTAGGGCCTGGCCCATTTAGCAAGTTTCATTTTCTGCAACTTTGAGCCCCTGAGGGGTGAGGATTGGCTGATTTTGGCAGCCTGAAACTGCCTGCCAGCCCTCCACAGGTGTGCCTGGGTTGAGGGCAATATAAACAGCTCTCCAGTGAGCGACAGCCCTTGTAGCTGTGACTGACGCCATATTCTCTGGCCCGTAGGCAGTGCCGGGGCTGTGCTGGTGGGAGGGAGTGAGGGGCCGTGACTTTGTGGGTGGCCCAGTGTGAGTGGGCCTCTGCTGGACTTTCTGCAGGAGTTGCCAGGCTGCCACCTGCTAAAGAAGAGGATGTGTCACCCATACCTGCCACTGGAATTTCTCCCCAGGCAGAGGTGAGGAAGTAAAAAAGCAGTGGGGGCCGTGGCAGGAGGGGTATCTCAGGCAGGGAAATGGGAAGCTTCCAGAAGAGCATCTGTGGCCAGGACCATCCTGACTGGCCTGCAGGCACCAAGTCGGCCTGTGTGCTGTCGCTGGTGTGGCTCCACAGCCCTTCCTCTAGGCTTGCAAGTTTTTGTACATATTCAGGTGTTTTAACTGGAAAGGGTGGGAAGAGTTCAGCTGCAGCAGGACTGGGGCTCAGCTCACGTTTACTCACAGATGCCTTAGCTCGGTCCCCCAGCTTTGCAATGAGGACCCTCCTTGCTTGGGGGGTGGGCTGCTGGCTGTATGGGAGATGATTCCCAACCTCTGACCAATTTCAGAATTGTTTACCGCTGGAACAAGTGCCCTGATAGGGTTTTCCTCTATCTGGTGGGTTCAGTTTTTTTTTTCTTTTTTGGTTCATGTTAGATTCTATTCCTCTTTTATGTATTTATAGATATAAGCATGGAAATAATTCATTCATATAAATACATCTGTGTGAAGGGAAGAACTTTTTCCTCTATTATTTTTAAATTTTATTTTTTTAAATTTTGAAATTTAATTTTATTTATATTTTATACAGCAGGTTATTATTAGTTATGTATTTTATGCAAATACATGTATACAGGTCAATCCCAATCTCCCAACTCATCCCAACACCACCACCCCATGGCTTCCCACACTTGGTGTCCATACGTGTGTTCTCTACCTCTGTCTCTATTTCTTCCCTGCAAACCAGTTCATCTGTACCATTTTTCTAGGTTCCACATATATGCATTAATATACAATATTTGTTTGTCTCTTTCTGACTTACTTCATTCTGTATAACAGTCTCTAGATCCATCGACGTCTCTACAAATGACCCAGTTTCATTCCTTCTTATGGCTGAGTAATATTCCATTTTATATATGTACCACATCTTTATCCATTCGTCTGTCTGTGGGTATTTAGGTTGTTTCCATTACCTGGCTATCGTAAATAGAGCTGAAATCAGCATTGTGGTGAAAGTGCCTTTTTGATTTATGGTTTTCTCTGGGTATATGCCCAGAAGTGGGATTGCTGGATCATATGGTAATTCTATTTTTGTTTTTTTAAGGAAACTCCATAATGTTCTCCATCGTGACTGTATCAATTTACATTTCCACCACTAGTGGAAGAGGGATCCTTTTGTCCACACCCTCCCCAGAATTCGTTGTTTGTAGATTTTCTGATGATGCCGATTCTAACAGGTGTGAGGTGATACCTCATTGTAGTTTTGATTTTCATTTCTCTAATAATTAGTGATGTTGAGAAGCTTTTCATGTGCGTCTTGGCCATCTCTGTGTCTTCTTTGAAGAAACGTCTCTTTAGATCTTCTGCCCATTTTTGTATTGGGTTGTTTGTTTTTTTTAATATTAAGCTGCATGGGCTCTTTATATATATTGGAGATTAAACCTTTGTCCATTGATTCGTTTGCAAATATTTTCGCCCATTCTGAGGGATGCTTTTTGCCATTCCCGTTTTTTTAACAAAAAAAGAAAGAAAGAAAAAGAAGCAGAACACTAATGTGTGTAAAATATGCCTTTTGAAACTGTCGTTTTGAAATATGGACGTCCATTGAATTTTTTGGTCCATATATGAACCAAGGATTTGTTTTCAGGGCAGGTGTCATTTACAGGCCTGCAATGATTTTGAATATCAACTGACCATTAGCGCTGGGATTAAAGCTGCTGTTGTGTGAAACGGCCACAAGGTGGCAGCAGTTCTCCCTTACCAAATCTGGTTACTGGGGCAACAGAGCCTCAATGGAAGTCGTGTTCTAGATTGGAATTTAGAATGGAATGTGCCAGGAGAAAGCCCCTCAAGTTTGTCTCACTACTTCTTGTTCGTGTTTTTAATTTAATTTTTTATTTTTTATTACAGCACATTTGATTACAATGTTTGGCTTGTTGTAGGTGTGGAAGATGTGGTTCTTTTACACATACACATATGTCTGTTCTTCCTGGGATCCTTTTCCCATGTACCTTATGACAGAATGTTGAGTAGTCTTCTCTTGGTATTCTGTAGGTCTTTGGTGATTATATATGTCACCTGTGTTTGTATATGTCTGTTAACCCCAATATCATAATGAAACCAATCCTCACACCTTTCCATTGGTGAATCATAAGTTTGTTGAATGAATCTGTGATTGCCCTTCTGCGTGGAAATATCTGCCCTGGTATCCATTTTTCGGTCACACCTATAAGAGATATGATATGATATGTGTCTTTCACTTTCTGACTTACTACAAGTCACGTGATTACCTCTAGACACACCTATGGTGCTGCAAATGGCATTGTGTCCTTTTATTCCTTGGCTTCTATTCTGCCTTAGCGAGGTCCATTTTCAACAATGTGATTCCCTGAGGGCTGAGGGTTCGCTGACCTGGATAGCCTGACCCTGCCGGCTGGCCTCCCCTGGTGTGCCTGGGTTGAGGGCAATATAAAGAGTGCTGCAGGCAGCAATAGCCCCTGAAGCTGTGCCTGACTCCATATTCTCTGCCCCGTCAGCAGTCTCGGGGCTGTGCTGGTGGGAGGGAGTGAGGGGCCACGTCTTTGTGGGTGGCCCGGAGTGAGTGGGTCTCTGCTGGACTTTCTGCAGGAGTTGCCAGGCTCCCACCTGTAAAGAAGAGGATGTGTCACCCATACCTTCCGCTGGAATTTCTCTCCGGACAGAGGTGAGGAAGGAAAAAAGCAGTGGGGGCCGGGACAGGAGGGGTATCTCAGGCAGGGCTATGGAAAGCTTCCAGAAGAGCGCCCAAGGCCAGGACCATCCTGGCTGGCCTGCAGGCACCAAGTTGGCCTGCGTGCTGTCGCTGGTGTTGCTCCACGCCCCTTCCTCTAGGCTTTCAACACCTTGTACATATTCAGGTGTTTTACCTGGGAAGGGTGGGAAAAGTTCAGCAGCAGCTGGCCTGGGGCTCAGCTCACGGTTACTCACAGATGTCTCGGTATTGCCCCCAGCTTTGCAATGAGGACGCTCCCTGCGTAGGAGTGGGCTGCTGGCTGTATGGGAGATGATTCCCCACCTCTGACCAATTTCAGTATTGTTTACCGCTGGAGCAAGTGCCCTGATAGGGTTTTCCTCTGTCTAACTCGTGGGTTCAAGTTTTTTTTTTTTTTCTTTTTTGGTT
Organism: Hyperoodon ampullatus; assembly: GCF_949752795.1. Taxonomy (NCBI): domain Eukaryota; kingdom Metazoa; phylum Chordata; class Mammalia; order Artiodactyla; family Ziphiidae; genus Hyperoodon; species Hyperoodon ampullatus. Next base: position 510,900 of record NW_027640733.1, on the reverse strand, counting down.
CAAGTTAGATTTTATTCCTCTTTTATGTATTTATAGATATAAGCATGGAAATAATTCATTCATATAAATACATCTGTGTGAAGGGAAGAACTTTTTTCTCTTTTATTTTTAAATTTTTTTTCTTAAAATTTTGAAATTTAATTTTATTTATTTTTTTATACATCAGGTTATTATTAGTTATGTATTTTATGCATATACATGTATACAGGTCAATCCCAATCTCCCAACTCATACCACCACCACCTCCCCATGGCTTCCCACACTTGGTGTCCATACGTGTGTTCTCTACCTCTGTGTCTCTATTTCTTCCCTGCAAACCATTTCATCTGTACCATTTTTCTAGGTTCCACATATATGCATTAATATACAATATTTGTTTTTCTCTTTCTGACTTACTTCATTCTGTATGACAGTCTCTAGATCCATCGACGTCTCTACAAATGACCCAGTTTCATTCCTTCTAATGGCTGAGTAATATTCCATTTTATATATGTACCACATCTTTAAACATTCGTCTGTCTGTGGGTATTTAGGTTGCTTCCATTACCTGGCTATCGTAAATAGTGCTGAAATTAGCATTGTGGTGAATGTGCCTTTTTGATTTATGGTTTTCTCTGGGTATATGCCCAGAAGTGGGATTGCTGGATCATATGGTAATTCTATTTCTAGTTTTTTTAAGGAAACTCCATACTGTTCTCCATTGTGACTGTATCAATTTACATCTTCACCACTAGTGGAAGAGGGATCCTTCTGTCCACACCCTCCCCAGAATTCGTTGTTTGTAGATTTTCTGATGATGCCGATTCTAACAGGTGTGAGGTGATACCTCATTGTAGTTTTGATTTGCATTTCTCTAATAATTAGTGATGTTGGGCAGCTTTTCATGTGCGTCTTGGCCATCTCTGTGTCTTCTTTGAAGAAACGTCTCTTTAGACCTTCTGCCCAATTTTGTATTGGGTTGTTTGTTTTTTTAATATTAAGCTGCATGAGCTCTTTATATATATTGGAGATTAAACCTTTGTCCATTGATTCGTTTGCAAATATTTTCGCCCATTCTGAGGGATGCTTTTTGCCATTCCCGTTTTTTTAACAACAAAAGAAAGAAAGAAAAAGAAGCAGAACACTAATGTGTGTAAAATATGCCTTTTGAAACTGTCGTTTTGAAATATGGACGTCCTTTGAATTTTTTGGTCGATATATGAACCCAGGATTTGTTTTCAGGGCAGGTGTCATTTACAGGCCTGCAATGATTTTGAATATCAACTGACCATTAGCGCTGGGATTAAAGCTGCTGTTTTGTGAAACGGCCACAATGTGGCAGCAGTTCTCCTTTACCAAATCTGGTTACTGGGGCAACAGTGCCTCAATGGAAGTCGTGTTCTAGATTGGAATTTAGAATGGAATGTGCCAGGAGAAAGCCCCTCAATTTGTCTCACTACTTCTTGTTCGTGTTTTTAGTTTATTTTTTTATTTTTTATTACAGCAAATTTGATTACAATGTTTGGCTTGTTGTAGGTGTGGAAGATGTGGTTCTTTTACACATATACAGATGTCGTTCTTCCTGGGATCCTTTTCCCATGTACCTTATGACAGAATGTTGAGTAGTCTTCTCTTGGTATTCTGTAGGTCTTTGGTGATTATATATGTCACTTGTGTTTGTATATGTCTGTTAACCCCAATATCATAATGAAACCAACCCTCACACCTTTCTATTGGTGAACCATAAGTTTGTTGAATGAATCTGTGATTGCCCTTCTCCGTGGAAATATCTGCCCTGGTATCCATTTTTCGGTCACACCTATAAGAGATATGATATGATATGTGTCTTTCACTTTCTGACTTACTACAAGTCACGTGATTACCTCTAGACACACCTACGGTGCTGCAAATGGCATTGTGTCCTTTTATTCCTTGGCTTCTATTCTGCCTTAGCGAGGTCCATTTTCAACAATGTGATTCCCTGAGGGCTGAGGATTAGCTGACCTGGGTAGCCTGACCCTGCCGGCCGGCCCTCCCCAGGTGTGCCTGGGTTGAGTTCAATATAATCAGCGCTGCAGGCAGCAATAACCCCTGAAGCTGTGCCTGACTCCATATTCTCTGCCCCGTCAGCATTCTCGGGGCTGTGCTGGTGGGAGGGAGTGAGGGGCCACGGCTTTGTGTGTGGCCCGGTGTGAGTGGGTCTCTGCTGGACTTTCTGCAGGAGTTGCCAGGCTGCCACCTGTAAAGAAGAGGATGTGTCACCCATACCTTCTGCTGGAATTTCTCTCCGGACAGAGGTGAGGAAGGAAAAAAGCAGTGGGGGCCGGGACAGGAGGGGTATCTCAGGCAGGGCAATGGAAAGCTTCCAGAACACCGCCCAGGGCCAGGACCTTCCTGGCTGGCCTGCAGGCACCAAGTTGGCCTGCGTGCTGTTGCTGGTGTGGCTCCACGGCCCTTCCACTAGGCTTTCAAGTCCTTGTACATATTCAGGTGTTTTACCTGGGAAGGGTGGGAAAATTTCAACAGCAGCTGGCCTGGGGCTCAGCTCACGGTTACTCACAGATGCCTCGGCATGGCCCCCAGCTTTGCAATGAGGACGCTTCTTGCGTAGGAGTGGGCTGCTGGCTCTATGGGAGATGATTCCCCACCTCTGACCAATTTCAGAATTGCTTACCGCAGGAGCAAGTGCCCTGATAGGGTTTTCCTCTGTCTAACTGGTGGGTTTAGGTTTTTTTTTTCTTTTTTGGTTCAAGTTAGATTTTATTCCTCTTTTATGTATTTATAGATATAAGCATGGAAATAATTCATTCATATAAATACATCTGTGTGAAGGGAAGAACTTTTTTCTGTTTTATTTTAAAATTTTTTTTTCAAAATTTTGAAATTTAATTTTATTTATTTTTTTATATAGCAGGTTATTATTAGTTATGTATTTTATGAATATACATGTATACAGGTCAATCCCAATCTCCCAACTCATCCCACACGCACAATCCCATGGCTTCCCACACTTGGTGTCCATACGTGTGTTCTCTACCTCTGTGTCTCTATTACTTCCCTGCAAACCAGTTCATCTGTACCATTTTGCTAGGTTCCATATATATGCATTAATATACAATATTTGTTTTTCTCTTTCTGACTTACTTCATTCTGTATGACAGTCTCTAGATCCATCGACGTCTCTACAAATGACCCAGTTTCATTCCTTCTTATGGCTGAGTAACATTCCATTTTATATATGTACCACATCTTTAAACATTCATCTCTCTGTGGGTATTTAGGTGGCTTCCATTACCTGGCTATTGTAAATAGTGTTGCAATGAGCATTGTGGTGAATGTGCCTTTTTGATTTATGGTTTTCTCTGGGTATATGCCCAGAAGTGGGATTGCTGGATCATATGGTAATTCTATTTCTAGTTTTTTTAAGGAAACTCCATACTGTTCTCCATCGTGACTGTATCAATTTACATTTCCACCACTAGTGGAAGAGGGATCCTGTTGTCCACACCCTTCCCAGAATTCGTTTTTTGTAGATTTTCTGATGATGCCGATTCTAACATGTGTGAGGTGATACCTCATTGTAGTTTTGATGTGCATTTCTCTAATAATTAGTGATGTTGAGCAGCTTTTCATGTGCGTCTTGGCCATCTCTGTGTCTTCTTTGAAGAAACGTCTCTTTAGATCTTCTGCCCATTTTTGTATTGGGTTTTTTGCTTTTTTTTAATATTAAGCTGCATGAGCTCTTTATATATATTGGAGATTAAACCTTTGTCCATTGATTCGTTTGCAAATATTTTCGCCCATTCTGAGGGAAGCATTTTGCCATTCCCGTTTTTTTAACAAAAAAGAAAGAAAGAAAAAGAAGCAGAACACTAATGTGTGTAAAATATGCCTTTTGAAACTGTCGTTTTGAAATATGGACGTCCTTTGAATTTTTAGGTCGATATATGAACCCAGGATTTGTTTTCAGGGCAGGTGTCATTTACAGGCCTGCAATGATTTTGAATATCAACTGACCATTAGCGCTGGGATTAAAGCTGCTCTTGTGTGAAACGGCCGCAAGGTGGCAGCAGTTCTCCCTTACCAAATCTGGTTACTGGGGAAACAGAGCCTCAATGGAAGTCGTGTTCTAGATTGGAATTTAGAATGGAATGTGCCAGGAGAAAGCCCCTCAAGTTTGTCTCACTACTTCTTGTTCGTGTTTTTAATTTAATTTTTTATTTTTTATTACAGCAAATTTGATTACAATGTTTGGCTTGTTGTAGGTGTGGAAGATGTGGTTCTTTTACACATATACATATGTCTGTTCTTCCTGGGATCCTATTCCCATGTACCTTATGACAGAATGTTGAGTAGTCTTCTCTTGGTATTCTGTAGGTCTTTGGTAATTATATATGTCACCTGTGTTTGTATATGTCTGTTAACCCCAATATCATAATTAAAACAATCCACACACCTTTCCATTGGTGAACCATAAGTTTGTTGAATGTATCTGTGATTGCCCTTCTCCGTGGAAATATCTGCCCTGGTATCCATTTTTCGGTCACACCTATAAGACATATGATATGATATGTGTCTTTCACTTTCGGACTTACTACAAGTCACGTGATTACCTCTAGACACACCTACGGTGCTGCAAATGGCATTGTGTCCTTTTATTCCTTGGCTTCTATTCTGCCTTAGCGAGGTCCATTTTCAACAATGTGATTCCCTGAGGGCTGAGGATTAGCTGACCTGGGTAACCTGACCCTGCCGGCGGGCCCTCCCCAGATGTGCCTGTGTTGAGGTCAATATAAACAGCGCTGCAGGCAGCAATAGCCCCTGAAGCTGTGCCTGACTCCATATTATCTGCCCCGTCAGCAGTCTCGGGGCTGTGCTGGTGGGAGGGAGTGATTGGCCACGGCTTTGTGGGTGGCCCGGTGTGAGCGGGTCTCTGCTGGACTTTCTGCAGGAGTTGCCAGGCTGCCACCTGTAAAGAAGAGGATGTGTCACCCATACCTTTCGCTGGAATTTCTCTCCGGACAGAGGTGAGGAAGGAAAAAAGCAGTGGGGTCGGGACAGGAGCGGTATCTCAGGCAGGGCAATGGAAAGCTTCCAGAAGAGTGCCCAGGGCCAGGACCTTCCCGGCTGGCCTGCAGGCAACAAGTTGGCCTGCATGCTGTCGCTGGTGTGGCTCCACGGCCCTTCCTCTAGGCTTTCAAGCCCTTGTACATATTCAGGTGTTTTACCTGGGAAGGGTGGGAACAGTTCAGCAGCAGCTGGCCTGGGACTCAGCTCACGGTTACTCACAGAAACCTCGGCATGGCCCCCAGCCTTGCAATGAGGACGCTCCTTGCGTAGGAGTGGGCTGCTGGCTCTATGGGAAATGATTCCCCACCTCTGACCAATTTCAGAATTGTTTACCACTGGAGCAAGTGCCCTGAAAGGGTTTTCCTCTGTCTAACTGGTGGGTTCAGATTTTTATTTCTTTTTTGTTTCAAGTTAGATTTTATTCTTCTTTTATGTATTTATAGATATAAGCATGGAAATAATTCATTCATATAAATACATCTGTGTGAAGGGAAGAACTTTTTTCTGTTTTATTTTTAAATTTTATTTTTTAAAATTTTGAAATTTAATTTAATTTATTTTTTTATACAGCAGGTTATTATTAGTTATGTATTTTATGCATATACATGTATACAGGTCAATCCCAATCTCCCAACTCATCCCACCACCACCACCCCATGGCTTCCCACACTTGGTGTCCATACGTGTGTTCTCTACCTCTGTGTCTCTATTTCTTCCCTGCAAACCAGTTCATCTGTACCATTTTTCTAGGTTCCACATATATGCATTAATATACAATATTTGTTTTTCTCTTTCTGACTTACTTCATTCTGTATGACAGTCTCTAGATCCATCAACGTCTCTACAAATGACCCAGTTTCATTCCTTCTAATGGCTGAGAAACATTCCATTTTATATATGTACCACATCTTTATCCATTCGTCTGTCTGTGGGTATTTAGGTTTCTTCCATTACCTGGCTATTTTAAATAGTGCTGAAATGAGCATTGTGGTGAATGTGCCTTTTTGATTTATGGTTTTCTCTGGATATATGCCCAGAAGTGGGATTGCTGGATCATATGGTAATTCTATTTGTAGCTTTTTTTAAGGAAACTCCATACTGTTCTCCATAGTGACTGTATCAATTTACATTTCCACCAATAGTGGAAGAGGGATCCTTTTGTCCACACCCTCCCCAGAATTCGTTGTTTGTAGATTTTCTGATACTTCCGATTCTAACATGTGTGAGTTGATACCTCATTGTAGTTTTGATTTGCATTTCTCTAATAATTAGTGATGTTGAGGAGCTTTTCATGTGCGTCTTGGCCATCTCTGTGTCTTCTTTGAAGAAACGTCTCTTTAGATCTTCTGCCCATTTTTGAATTGGGTTGTTTGTTTTTTTAATATTAAGCTGCATGAGCTCTTTATATATATTGGAGATTAAACCTTTGTCCATTGATTCGTTTGCAAATATTTTCGCCCATTCTGAGGGATGCTTTTTGCCATTCCCGTTTTTTTAACAAAAAAAGAAAGAAAGAAAAAGAAGCAGAACACTAATGTGTGTAAAATATGCCTTTTGAAACTGTCGTTTTGAAATATGGACGTCCTTTGAAATTTTTGGTCTATATATGAACCCAGGATTTGTTTCCAGGGCAGGTGTCATTTACAGGCCTGCAATGATTTTGAATATCAACTGACCATTAGCGCTCTGATTAAAGCTGCTCTTGTGTGAAACGACCGCAAGGTGGCAGCAGTTCTCCCTTACCAAATCTGCTTACTGGGGAAACAGAGCCTCAATGGAAGTCGTGTTCTAGATTGGAATTTAGAATGGAATGTGCCAGGAGAAAGCCACTCAAGCTTGTCTCACTACTTCTTGTTCGTGTTTTTAATTTAATTTTTTATTACAGCAAATTTGATTACAATGTTTGGCTTGTTGTAGGTGTGGAAGATGTGGTTCTTTTACACATATAAATATGTCTCTTCTTCCTGGGATCCTTTTCCCATGTACCTTATGACAGAATGTTGAGTAGTCTTCTCTTGGTATTCTGTAGGTCTTTGATGATTATATATGTCACCTGTGTTTGCATATGTCTGTTAACCCCAATATCATAATGAAACCAATCCTCACACCTTTCCATTGGTGAACCATAAGTTTGTTGAATGAATCTGTGATTGCCCTTCTCTGTGGAAATATCTGCCCTGGTATCCATTTTTCGGTCACACCTATAAGAGATATGATATGATATGTGTCTTTCACTTTCTGACTTACTACAAGTCACGTGATTACCTCTAGACACACCTACGGTGCTGCAAATGGCATTGTGTCCTTTTATTCCTTGGCTTCTATTCTGCCTTAGCGAGGTCCATTTTCAACAATGTGATTCCCTGAGGGCTGAGGATTAGCTGACCTGGGTAGCCTGACCCTGCCGGCCGGCCCTCCCCAGGTGTGCCTTTGTTGAGGTCAATATAAACAGCGCTGCAGGCAGCAAAAGCCCCTGAAGCTGTGCCTGACTCCATATTCTCTGCCCCGTCAGCAGTCTCGGGGCTGTGCTGGTGGGAGGGAGTGAGGGGCCACGGCTTTGTGGGTGGCCCGGTGTGAGTGGGACTCTGCTGGACTTTCTGCAGGAGTTGCCAGGCTGCCACCTGTAAAGAAGAGGATGTGTCACCCATACCTTTCGCTGGAATTTCTCTCTGGACAGAGGTGAGGTAGGAAAAAAGCAGTGGGGTCGGGACAGGTGGGGTATCTCAGGCAGGGCAATGGAAAGTTTACAGAAGAGCGCCCAGGGCCAGGACCTTCCCGGCTGGCCTGCAGGCAACAAGTTGGCCTGCGTGCTGTCGCTGGTGTGGCTCCACGGCCCTTCCTCTAGGCTTTCAAGCCCTTGTACATATTCAGGTGTTTTACCTGGGAAGGGTGGGAAAAGTTCAGCAGCAGCTGGCCTGGGGCTCAGCTCACGATTACTCACAGATGCCTCGGGTCCCTTTCCCTGAGGAAGGTGAAGGTCTCGTCTATTCCATAGTTTGTTTTAGGAACGGTACCTGTGCTTATATCAAACTCTGGTTTTATGCATCACCCCACCTCTCCTTCACCCTTAAGCATGCATAAGAGTGCTTTCCAAAGATGAGACTCTGTTCTCTTTCCTAACTCAGTTCAAGTGTAGCCATGTTTACAGGATCTTCATAAGTGATATCTTAATATAAGTTTCTTTTTCTGTGTGACTTATTTCACTTAGAAGCATAATACCTCAATCCACTCATTTTGCTGTTACTGGTCTTATGCCATTGATTGCATGGCTGAGGGATATTCCATCGTACGTAAGTACCACAATTTTTTGAACCATTTTTATATTTCCTGGGATATTTAAGGTGTACCCAAGTTGAGGTTCTTGTAAGCAGTGCAGCCCTAAATTTTGGGGTGGCCCTGTCATATTGATTTTCAGGTTTCCCAAGGTATATTCCCTAGACTGGAAGTGCCCTTGGTTCTGTAGCTCTGTTGCTTACTCGTTTTAGGGAACACAATGCACTCCTCCAGAGAGGCAGTTGGCAATTTACATCGCGCCCATCAGCAAAACAAGCCACCCTGTTCTCCGGGGCTGGTCTTGCCTTTCTGGAATTTACACATTTTGTGGATGTTCCTTTTGAACAGTGGGAAGTGATACTTCTTTGTGGTGCAGATTTGAATTGCCCGCTTGCTTGCTTGGCCAAAAAGGGCGTATGCGTTTTCTCCTGAATATATTCAGGAGAAAAGGCATACGCCCTTTTCGGCCAGGTGCATCATTGTTGAAATTGTGCCCCTCTTCCTGTGCTTTAAAGGCGATTCCAACGTACCTCTTGAAATCTGTTTCCTGCCTTTCTGCCTCGCTTTCACTTCCGTCTCGTTGCCTTACCTCAACAGATTTTTGGACGATAGTTTTCCTTTATTACTCGGCCAGTTTGTGAATTGCTGTGCCCCTGAGCCCCATTTTTCAACTCGTTTTTGCTGAGCTGACCGCAAGTCCAAAATTTTGGTTCAGGACCTATACTGGTTCCCGGTGGGTGGCTGAGACTTTGGTTAATTCTTCTTCCTGCCGGGAAATTACAGTGATATGTGCCCGTCCAAATGCCTAACAGCTACTCTCTCATTGGTTCTCCCTCTTCCCTTTCATCCTCTGCCAAATTGGCAACCTGTGCGAACCAGGAGGTTAAAGGGGCTGTCTCTCCAAGTTGGGAGGTTGATAGTAAAGCAGATGGAAAGTTAAACCGGAGCACCAGGAGAGGGACTATTCCTTGAGTTTTAGAAACCTTTCGTATTCACAGTGTGTCCATTCTCTGGTTTTCCTGTACATGTTATAACTGTAGTAATATTCCCTTCAACATGGAGAGTTGGGACCCATGGAATGGGTGCCATGCATTATTGCTTTAAAGTGTCTGCATTTGCTCACCCAATCTCACCAATCGCCTCAGTCCCAAGTGTCCAGCCTTATGCCACATCCAGCTGTCGTTGTAGATAGGGTCATTCCAGGTTTCATCAGAGACCCTGAAGGAATTGTAAAGAATTTCCCAGTTTTTTTGTTTTGTTTTTGAAATTCCTTTTTATAGTGGGTTTGAGCTGATTCTCGCTGCCATGTTTATGCCAGTCTAGACACACTTGATTCCCTTACGGAGACATATCAATCCATAGGTTTTAAGATTCTTACTAGTCAGATATATTCCTCTGCGGGAAATATGGGGTTTTGAGTCCCTTTCACTGAGGAAGGTGTAGGTCTTGTCTATTCCATACTTGGTTTTTGGAACGGTACCTGTGCTTATATCAAACTCTGGGTTTATGCATCACCCCACCTCTCCTTCCCCCTTAAGCAGGCATAAGAGTGTTTTCTAAATGTGAGACACTGTTCTCTTTCCTAACTGAGTTCAAGTGTAGCCATGTTTACAGGATCTTCATAAGTGATATCTTATGATAAGTTTCTTTCTCTGTGACTTATTTCACTTAGAATCATCGTACCTGAATCTACCCATTTTGCTGCTACTGGTCTTATGACATTGATTTCATGGCTGAGGGATATTCCATCGTAGGTAAGTACCACAATTTTTTGAACCATGTTTATACTTCCTGGGATATTTAAGGTGTACCCAAGTTGAGGTCCTTGTAAGCAGTGCAGCCCTAAATTTTGGGGTGGCTCTGTCTTATTGATTTTCAGTTTTCCCAAGGTATATTCCCTAGACTGGAAGTGCCCTTGGCTCTGTAGCTCTGTTGTTTACTTGTTTTAGGGAACGCAATGCACTCCTCCAGAGAGGCAGTTGGCAATTTACATCCCGCCCATCAGCATAACAAGGCTCCCTGTTCTCCGGGGCCTGTCTTGCCTTTCTGGTTTTTACACATTTTGTGGATGTCCCTTTTGACCGGTGGGAAGTGATACTTCTTTGTAGTGCAGATTTGCATTGCCCGCTTGCTTGCTTGGCCAAAAAGGGCGTATGCGTTTTCTCCTGAATATATTCAGGAGAAAACACATAGGCCCTTTTTGGCCAAGTGCATCATTGTCGAAGTTGTGCCCCTCTTCCTGTGCTTTAAAGGCGATTCCAACGTACCTTTTGAAATCTGTTTCCTGCTATTCTGCCTCGCTTTCAAGTCCGCCTCGTTGCCTTCCCTCAACAGGTTTTTGGATGATAGTTGTCCTTTAATACTCAGCCAGTTTGTGAATTGCTGTGCCCCTGAGCCCCATTTTTCAACTCGTTTTTGGTGAGCTGACCGCAAGTCCAAAATTTTGGTTCAGGACCTATACTGGTTCCCGGTGGGGGGCTGAGAGTTTGGTTAATTCTTCTTCCTGCCGGGAAGTTAGAGTGATATGTGCCCGACCAAATACCTAACAGCTACTCTCTCATTGGTTCTCCCTCTTCCCTTTCATCCTCTGCCAAATTGGAAACCTGTGTGAACCAGGAGGTTGAAGGGGCTGTCTCTCCAAGTTAGGAGATTGATAGTAAAGCAGATGGAAAGTCAAACCGGAGCACCAGGATAGGGACTATTAGTTGAGTTTTAGAAACCTTTCATATTCACAGTGTGTCCGTTCTCTAGGTTTCTCGTACATGTTATAACTGTAGTAATATTCCCTTCAACCTGGAGAGTTGGGACCCATTGAATGGGTGCCATGCATTATTGCTTTGAAGGGTCTGCATTTTCTCACCCAATCTCACCAATCGCCTCAGTCCCAAGTGTCCAGCCTTATGCCACATCCAGCTGTCGTTGTAGATAGGGTCATTCCAGGTTTCATCAGAGACCCTGAAGGAATTGTAAAGAATTTCCCAGTTTTTTTGTTTTGTTTTTGAAATTCCTTTTTATAGTGGGTTTGAGCTGATTCTCGCTGCCATGTTTATGCCAGTCTAGACACACTTGATTCCCTTACGGAGACATATCAATACATAGGTTTTAAGATTCTTACTAGTCAGATATATTCCTCTGAGGGAAATATGGGGTTTTGAGTCCCTTTCACTGAGGAAGGTGTAGGTCTTGTCTATTCCATAGTTGGTTTTTGGAACGGTACCTGTGCTTATATCAAACTCTGGGTTTATGCATCACCCCACCTCTCCTTCCCCCTTAAGCAGGCATAAGAGTGTTTTCTAAATGTGAGACACTGTTCTCTTTCCTAACTCAGTTCAAGTGTAGCCATGTTTACAGGATCTTCATAAGTGATATCTTATGATAAGTTTCTTTCTCTGTGACTTATTTCACTTAGAATCATCGTACCTGAATCTACCCATTTTGCTGCTACTGCTCTTATGACATTGATTTCATGGCTGAGGGATATTCCATCGTACGTAAGTACCACAATTTTTTGAACCATTTTTATATTTCCTGGGATATTTAAGGTGTACCCAATTTGAGGTCCTTGTAAGCAGTGCAGCCCTAAATTTTGGGGTGGCTCTGTCTTATTGATTTTCAGTTTTCCCAAGGTGTATTCCCTAGACTGGAAGTGCCCTTGGCTCTGTAGCTCTGTTCTTTACTTGTTTTAGGGAACACAATGCACTCCTCCAGAGAGGCAGTTGGCAATTTACATCCCGCCCATCAGCATAACAAGGCTCCCTGTTCTCCAGGGCCTGTCTTGCCTTTCTGGTTTTTACACATTTTGTGGATGTCCCTTTTGACCGGTGGGAAGTGATACTTCTTTGTTGTGCAGATTTGCATTGCCCGCTTGCTTGCTTGGCCAAAAAGGGCGTATGCGTTTTCTCCTGAATATATTCAGGAGAAAACGCATATGCCCTTTTTGGCCAAGTGCATCATTGTCGAAGTTGTGCCCCTCTTCCTGTGCTTTAAAGGCGATTCCAACGTACCTCTTGAAATCTGTTTCCTGCTATTCTGCCTCGCTTTCAAGTCCGCCTCGTTGCCTTCCCTCAACAGATTTTTGGATGATAGTTGTCCTTTATTACTCGGCCAGTTTGTGAATTGCTGTGCCCCTGAGCTCCATTTTTCAACTCGTTTTTGGTGAGCTGACCGCAAGTCCAAAATTTTGGTTCAGGACCTATACTGGTTCCCGGTGGGTGGCTGAGACTTTGGTTAATTCTTCTTCAGGCCGGGAAATTACAGTGATATGTGCCCGTCCAAATGCCTAACAGCTACTCTCTCATTGGTTCTCCCTCTTCCCTTTCATCCTCTGCCAAATTGGCAACCTGTGAGAACCAGGAGGTTAAAGGGGCTGTCTCTCCAAGTTGGGAGGTTGATAGTAAAGCAGATGGAAAGTCAAACCGGAGCACCAGGAGAGGAACTATTCGTTGAGTTTTAGAATCCTTTCGTATTCACAGTGTGTCCGTTCTCTAGGTTTCCGGTACATGTTATAACTATAGTAATATTCCCTTCAACCTGGAGAGTTGGGACCCATGGAATGGGTGCCATGCATTATTGCTTTAAAGGGTCTGCATTTGCTCACCAAATCTCACCAATCGTCTCAGTCCCAAGTGTCCAGCCTTATGCCACATCCAGCTGTCTTTGTAGATAGGGTCATTCCAGGGTTCATCAGACACCGTGAAGGAATTGTAAAGAATTTCCCAGTTTTTTTGTTTTGTTTATGAAATTCCTTTTTATAGTGGGTTTGAGCTGATTCTCGCTGCCATGTTTATGCCAGTCTAGACACACTTGATTCCCTTATGGAGACATATCAATACATAGGTTTTAAGATTCTTACTAGTCAGATATATTCCTCTGCGGGAAATATGGGGTTTTGAGTCCCTTTCACTGAGGAAGGTGTAGGTCTTGTATATTCCATAGTTGGTTTTTGGAACGGTACCTGTGCTTATATCAAACTCTGGGTTTATGCATCACCCCACCTCTCCTTCCCCCTTAAGCAGGCATAAGAGTGTTTTCTAAATGTGAGACACTGTTCTCTTTCCTAACTCAGTTCAAGTGTAGCCATGTTTACAGGATCTTCATAAGTGATATCTTATGATAAGTTTCTTTTTCTCTGTGACTTATTTCACTTAGAATCATCGTACCTGAATCTACCCATTTTGCTGCTACTGGTCTTATGACATTGATTTCATGGCTGAGGGATATTCCATCGTACGTAAGTACCACAATTTTTTGAACCATTTTTATATTTCCTGGGATATTTAAGGTGTACCCAAGTTGAGGTCCTTGTAAGCAGTGCAGCCCTAAATATTGGGGTGTCTCTGTCTTATTGATTTTCAGTTTTCCCAAGGTATATTCCCTAGACTGGAAGTGCCCTTGGCTCTGTAGCTCTGTTCTTTACTTGTTTTAGGGAACACAATGCACTCCTCCAGAGAGGCAGTTGGCAATTTACATCCCGCCCATCAGCATAACAAGGCTCCCTGTTCTCCAGGGCCTGTCTTGCCTTTCTGGTTTTTACACATTTTGTGGATGTCCCTTTTGACCAGTGGGAAGTGATACTTCTTTGTAGTGCAGATTTGCATTGCCCGCTTGCTTGCTTGGCCAAAAAGGGCGTATGCGTTTTCTCCTGAATATATTCAGGAGAAAACGCATACGCCCTTTTTGGCCAAGTGCATCATTGTCGAAGTTGTGCCCCTCTTCCTGTGCTTTAAAGGCGATTCCAACGTACCTCTTGAAATCTGTTTCCTGCTATTCTGCCTCGCTTTCAAGTCCGCCTCGTTGCCTTCCCTCAACAGATTTTTGGACGATAGTTGTCCTTTATTACTCGGCCAGTTTGTGAATTGCTGTGCCCCTGAGCTCCATTTTTCAACTCGTTTTTGGTGAGCTGACCGCAAGTCCAAAATTTTGGTTCAGGACCTATACTGGTTCCCGGTGGGGGGCTGAGAGTTTGGTTAATTCTTCTTCCTGCCGGGAAGTTAGAGTGATATGTGCCCGACCAAATACCTAACAGCTACTCTCTCATTGGTTCTCCCTCTTCCCTTTATTCCTCTGCCAAATTGGAAACCTGTGTGAACCAGGAGGTTGAAGGGGCTGTCTCTCCAATTTAGGAGATTGATAGTAAAGCAGATGGAAAGTCAAACCGGAGCACCAGGATAGGGACTATTAGTTGAGTTTTAGAAACCTTTCATATTCACAGTGTGTCCGTTCTCTAGGTTTCTCGTACATGTTATAACTGTAGTAATATTCCCTTCAACCTGGAGAGTTGGGACCCATTGAATGGGTGCCATGCATAATTGCTTTGAAGGGTCTGCATTTTCTCACCCAATCTCACCAATCGCCTCAGTCCCAAGTGTCCAGCCTTATGCCACATCCAGCTGTCGTTGTAGATAGGGTCATTCCAGGTTTCATCAGAGACCCTGAAGGAATTGTAAAGAATTTCCCAGTTTTTTTGTTTTGTTTTTGAAATTCCTTTTTATAGTGGGTTTGAGCTGATTCTCGCTGCCATGTTTATGCCAGTCTAGACACTCTTGATTCCCTTACGGAGACATATCAATACATAGGTTTTAAGATTCTTACTAGTCAGATATATTCCTCTGAGGGAAATATGGGGTTTTGAGTCCCTTTCACTGAGGAAGGTGTAGGTCTTGTCTATTCCATAGTTGGTTTTTGGAACGGTACCTGTGCTTATAGCAAACTCTGGGTTTATGCATCACCCCACCTCTCCTTCCCCCTTAAGCAGGCATAAGAGTGTTTTCTAAATGTGAGACACTGTTCTCTTTCCTAACTCAGTTCAAGTGTAGCCATGTTTACAGGATCTTCATAAGTGATATCTTATGATAAGTTTCTTTCTCTGTGACTTATTTCACTTAGAATCATCGTACCTGAATCTACCCATTTTGCTGCTACTGGTCTTATGACATTGATTTCATGGCTGAGGGATATTCCATCGTACGTAAGTACCACAATTTTTTGAACCATTTTTATATTTCCTGGGATATTTAAGGTGTACCCAATTTGAGGTCCTTGTAAGCAGTGCAGCCCTAAATTTTGGGGTGGCTCTGTCTTATTGATTTTCAGTTTTCCCAAGGTATATTCCCTAGACTGGAAGTGCCCTTGGCTCTGTAGCTCTGTTCTTTACTTGTTTTAGGGAACACAATGCACTCCTCCAGAGAGGCAGTTGGCAATTTACATCCCGCCCATCAGCATAACAAGGCTCCCTGTTCTCCAGGGCCTGTCTTGCCTTTCTGGTTTTTACACATTTTGTGGATGTCCCTTTTGACCGGTGGGAAGTGATACTTCTTTGTTGTGCAGATTTGCATTGCCCGCTTGCTTGCTTGGCCAAAAAGGGCGTATGCGTTTTCTCCTGAATATATTCAGGAGAAAACGCATATGCCCTTTTTGGCCAAGTGCATCATTGTCGAAGTTGTGCCCCTCTTCCTGTGCTTTAAAGGCGATTCCAACGTACCTCTTGAAATCTGTTTCCTGCTATTCTGCCTCGCTTTCAAGTCCGCCTCGTTGCCTTCCCTCAACAGATTTTTGGATGATAGTTGTCCTTTATTACTCGGCCAGTTTGTGAATTGCTGTGCCCCTGAGCTCCATTTTTCAACTCGTTTTTGGTGAGCTGACCGCAAGTCCAAAATTTGGGTTCAGGACCTATACTGCTTCCCGGTGGGTGGCTGAGACTTTGGTTAATTCTTCTTCCTGCCGGGAAATTACAGTGATATGTGCCCGTCCAAATGCCTAACAGCTACTCTCTCATTGGTTCTCCCTCTTCCCTTTCATCCTCTGCCAAATTGGCAACCTGTGCGAACCAGGAGGTTAAAGGGGCTGTCTCTCCAAGTTGAGAGGTTGATAGTAAAGCAGATGGAAAGTTAAACCAGAGCACCAGGAGAGGGACTATTCGTTGAGTTTTAGAAACCTTTCGTATTCACAGTGTGTCCGTTCTCTAGGTTTCCGGTACATGTTATAACTGTAGTAATATTCCCTTCAACCTGGAGAGTTGGGACCCATGGAATGGGTGCCATGCATTATTGCTTTAAAGGGTCTGCATTTGCTCACCAAATCTCACCAATCGTCTCAGTCCCAAGTGTCCAGCCTTATGCCACATCCAGCTGTCATTGTAGATAGGGTCGTTCCAGGGTTCATCAGAGACCCTGAAGGAATTGTAAAGAATTTCCCAGTTTTTTTGTTTTGTTTTTGAAATTCCTTTTATAGTGGGTTTGAGCTGATTCTCGCTGCCATGTTTATGCCAGTCTAGACACACTTGATTCCCTTACGGAGACATATCAATACATAGGTTTTAAGATTCTTACTAGTCAGATATATTCCTCTGCGGGAAATATGGGGTTTTGAGTCCCTTTCACTGAGGAAGGTGCAGGTCTTGTCTATTCCATAGTTGGTTATTGGAACGGAACCTGTGCTTATATCAAACTCTGGGTTTATGCATCACCCCACCTCTCCTTCCCCTTTAAGCAGGCATAAGAGTGTTTTCTAAATGTGAGACACTGTTCTCTTTCCTAACTCAGTTCAAGTGTAGCCACGTTTACAGGATCTTCATAAGTGATATCTTATGATAAGTTTCTTTTTCTCTGTGACTTATTTCACTTAGAATCGTCGTACCTGAATCTACCCATTTTGCTGCTACTGGTCTTATGACATTGATTTCATGGCTGAGGGATATTCCATCGTACGTAAGTACCACAATTTTTTGAACCATTTTTATATTTCCTGGGATATTTAAGGTGTACCCAAGTTGAGGTCCTTGTAAGCAGTGCAGCCCTAAATTTTGGGGTGGCTCTGTCTTATTGATTTTCCGTTTTCCCAAGGTATATTCCCTAGACTGGAAGTGCCCTTGTCTCTGTAGCTCTGTTGTTTACTTGTTTTAGGGAACACAATGCACTCCTCCAGAGAGGCAGTTGGCAATTTACATCCCGCCCATCAGCATAACAAGGCTCCCTGTTCTCCAGGGCCTGTCTTGCCTTTCTGGTTTTTACACATTTGGTGGATGTCCCTTTGACCGGTGGGAAGTGATACTTCTTTGTAGTGCAGATTTGCATTGCCCGCTTGCTTGCTTGGCCAAAAAGGGCGTATGCGTTTTCTCCTGAATATATTCAGGAGAAAACGCATACGCCCTTTTTGGCCAAGTGCATCATTGTCGAAGTTGTGCCCCTCTTCCTGTGCTTTAAAGGCGATTCCAACGTACCTCTTGAAATCTGTTTCCTGCTATTCTGCCTCGCTTTCAAGTCCACCTTGTTGCCTTCCCTCAACAGATTTTTGGACGATAGTTGTCCTTTATTACTCGGCCAGTTTGTGAATTGCTGTGCCCCTGAGCTCCATTTTTCAACTCATTTTTGGTGAGCTGACCGCAAGTCCAAAATTTTGGTTCAGGACCTATACTGCTTCCCGGTGGGTGGCTGAGACTTTGGTTAATTCTTCTTCCTGCCGGGAAATTACAGTGATATGTGCCCGTCCAAATGCCTAACAGCTACTCTCTCATTGGTTCTCCCTCTGCCCTTTCATCCTCTGCCAAATTGGCAACCTGTGCGAAGCAGGAGGTTAAAGGGGCTGTCTCTCCAAGTTGGGAGATTGATAGTAAAGCAGATGGAAAGTTAAACCGGAGCACCAGGAGAGGGACTATTCATTGAGTTTTAGAAACCTTTCGTATTCACAGTGTGTCCGTTCTCTAGTTTTCCGGTACATGTTATAACTGTACTAATATTCCCTTCAACCTGGAGAGTTGGGACCCATGGAATAGGTGCCATGCATTATTGCTTTAAAGGGTCTGCATTTGCTCACCCAATCTCACCAATCGCCTCAGTCCCAAGTGTCCAGCCTTATGCCACATCCAGCTGTCGTTGTAGATAGGGTCATTCCAGGTTTCATCAGAGACCCTGAAGGAATTGTAAAGAATTTCCCAGTTTTTTTGTTTGTTTTTGAAATTCCTTTTATAGTGGGTTTGAGCTGATTCTCTCTGCCATGTTTATGCCAGTCTAGACACACTTGATTCCCTTACGGACACATATCAATACATAGGTTTTAAGATTCTTACTAGTCAGATATATTCCTCTGCGGGAAATATGGGGTTTTGAGTCCCTTTCACTGAGGAAGGTGTAGGTCTTGTCTATTCCATAGTTGGTTTTTGGAACGGTACCTGTGCTTATATCAAACTCTAGGTTTATGCATCACCGCACCTCTCCTTCCCCCTTAAGCAGGCATGAGAGTGTTTTCTAAATGTGAGACACTGTTCTCTTTCCTAACTCAGTTCAAGTGTAGCCATGTTTAGAGGATCTTCATAAGTGATATCTTATGATAAGTTTCTTTCTCTGTGACTTATTTCACTTAGAATCATCGTACCTGAATCTACCCATTTTGCTGCTACTGGTCTTATGACATTGATTTCATGGCTGAGGGATATTCCATCGTACGTAAGTACCACAATTTTTTGAACCATTTTTATATTTCCTGGGATATTTAAGGTGTACCCAAGTGAGGTCTTTGTAAGCAGTGCAGCCCTAAATTTTGGGGTGGCTCTGTCTTATTGATTTTCAGTTTTCCCAAGGTATATTCCCTAGACTGGAAGTGCCCTTGGCTCTGTAGCTCTGTTCTTTACTTGTTTTAGGGAACACAATGCACTCCTCCAGAGAGGCAGTTGGCAATTTACATCCCGCCCATCAGCATAACAAGGCTCCCTGTTCTCCAGGGCCTGTCTTGCCTTTCTGGTTTTTACACATTTTGTGGATGTCCCTTTTGACCGGTGGGAATTGATACTTCTTTGTAGTGCAGATTTGCATTGCTCGCTTGCTTGCTTGGCCAAAAAGGGCGTATGCGTTTTCTCCTGAATATATTCAGGAGAAAACGCATATGCCCTTTTTGGCCAAGTGCATCATTGTCGAAGTTGTGCCCCTCTTCCTGTGCTTTAAAGGCGATTCCAACGTACCTCTTGAAATCTGTTTCCTTCTATTCTGCCTCGCTTTCAAGTCCGCCTCGTTGCCTTCCCTCAACAGATTTTTGGATGATAGTTGTCCTTTAATACTCAGCCAGTTTGTGAATTGCTGTGCCCCTGAGCCCCATTTTTCAACTCGTTTTTGGTGAGCTGACCGCAAGTCCAAAATTTTGGTTCAGGACCTATACTGGTTCCCGGTGGGTGGCTGAGACTTTGGTTTATTCTTCTTCTTCCCGGGAATTTAGAGTGATATGTGCCCGTCCAAATTCCTAACAGCTACTCTCTCATTGGTTCTCCCTCTTCCCTTTCATCCTCTGCCAAATTGGCAACCTGTGCGAACCAGGAGGTTAAAGGGGCTGTCTCTCCAAGTTGGGAGGTTGATAGTAAAGCAGATGGAAAGTCAAACCGGAGCACCAGGAGAGGGACTATTCGTTGAGTTTTAGAAACCTTTCATATTCACAGTGTGTCCGTTCTCTAGGTTTCTCGTACATGTTATAACTGTAGTAATATTCCCTTCAACCTGGAGAGTTGGGACCCATTGAATGGGTGCCATGCATAATTGCTTTGAAGGGTCTGCATTTTCTCACCCAATCTCACCAATCGCCTCAGTCCCAAGTGTCCAGCCTTATGCCACATCCAGCTGTCGTTGTAGATAGGGTCATTCCAGGTTTCATCAGAGACCCTGAAGGAATTGTAAAGAATTTCCCAGTTTTTTTGTTTTGTTTTTGAAATTCCTTTTTATAGTGGGTTTGAGCTGATTCTCGCTGCCATGTTTATGCCAGTCTAGACACACTTGATTCCCTTACGGAGACATATCAATACATAGGTTTTAAGATTCTTACTAGTCAGATATATTCCTCTGAGGGAAATATGGGGTTTTGAGTCCCTTTCACTGAGGAAGGTGTAGGTCTTGTCTATTCCATAGTTGGTTTTTGGAACGGTACCTGTGCTTATAGCAAACTCTGGGTTTATGCATCACCCCACCTCTCCTTCCCCCTTAAGCAGGCATAAGAGTGTTTTCTAAATGTGAGACACTGTTCTCTTTCCTAACTCAGTTCAAGTGTAGCCATGTTTACAGGATCTTCATAAGTGATATCTTATGATAAGTTTCTTTCTCTGTGACTTATTTCACTTAGAATCATCGTACCTGAATCTACCCATTTTGCTGCTACTGGTCTTATGACATTGATTTCATGGCTGAGGGATATTCCATCGTACGTAAGTACCACAATTTTTTGAACCATTTTTATATTTCCTGGGATATTTAAGGTGTACCCAATTTGAGGTCCTTGTAAGCAGTGCAGCCCTAAATTTTGGGGTGGCTCTGTCTTATTGATTTTCAGTTTTCCCAAGGTATATTCCCTAGACTGGAAGTGCCCTTGGCTCTGTAGCTCTCTTCTTTACTTGTTTTAGGGAACACAATGCACTCCTCCAGAGAGGCAGTTGGCAATTTACATCCCGCCCATCAGCATAACAAGGCTCCCTGTTCTCCAGGGCCTGTCTTGCCTTTCTGGTTTTTACACATTTTGTGGATGTCCCTTTTGACCGGTGGGAAGTGATACTTCTTTGTTGTGCAGATTTGCATTGCCCGCTTGCTTGCTTTGCCAAAAAGGGCGTATGCGTTTTCTCCTGAATATATTCAGGAGAAAACGCATATGCCCTTTTTGGCCAAGTGCATCATTGTCGAAGTTGTGCCCCTCTTCCTGTGCTTTAAAGGCGATTCCAACGTACCTCTTGAAATCTGTTTCCTGCTATTCTGCCTCGCTTTCAAGTCCGCCTCGTTGCCTTCCCTCAACAGATTTTTGGATGATAGTTGTCCTTTATTACTCGGCCAGTTTGTGAATTGCTGTGCCCCTGAGCTCCATTTTTCAACTCGTTTTTGGTGAGCTGACCGCAAGTCCAAAATTTGGGTTCAGGACCTATACTGCTTCCCGGTGGGTGGCTGAGACTTTGGTTAATTCTTCTTCCTGCCGGGAAATTACAGTGATATGTGCCCGTCCAAATGCCTAACAGCTACTCTCTCATTGGTTCTCCCTCTTCCCTTTCATCCTCTGCCAAATTGGCAACCTGTGCGAACCAGGAGGTTAAAGGGGCTGTCTCTCCAAGTTGAGAGGTTGATAGTAAAGCAGATGGAAAGTTAAACCAGAGCACCAGGAGAGGGACTATTCGTTGAGTTTTAGAAACCTTTCGTATTCACAGTGTGTCCGTTCTCTAGGTTTCCGGTACATGTTATAACTGTAGTAATATTCCCTTCAACCTGGAGAGTTGGGACCCATGGAATGGGTGCCATGCATTATTGCTTTAAAGGGTCTGCATTTGCTCACCAAATCTCACCAATCGTCTCAGTCCCAAGTGTCCAGCCTTATGCCACATCCAGCTGTCATTGTAGATAGGGTCGTTCCAGGGTTCATCAGAGACCCTGAAGGAATTGTAAAGAATTTCCCAGTTTTTTTGTTTTGTTTTTGAAATTCCTTTTATAGTGGGTTTGAGCTGATTCTCGCTGCCATGTTTATGCCAGTCTAGACAAACTTGATTCCCTTACGGAGACATATCAATACATAGGTTTTAAGATTCTTACTAGTCAGATATATTCCTCTGCGGGAAATATGGGGTTTTGAGTCCCTTTCACTGAGGAAGGTGCAGGTCTTGTCTATTCCATAGTTGGTTTTTGGAACGGTACCTGTGCTTATATCAAACTCTGGGTTTATGCATCACCCCACCTCTCCTTCCCCTTTAAGCAGGCATAAGAGTGTTTTCTAAATGTGAGACACTGTTCTCTTTCCTAACTCAGTTCAAGTGTAGCCACGTTTACAGGATCTTCATAAGTGATATCTTATGATAAGTTTCTTTTTCTCTGTGACTTATTTCACTTAGAATCGTCGTACCTGAATCTACCCATTTTGCTGCTACTGGTCTTATGACATTGATTTCATGGCTGAGGGATATTCCATCGTACGTAAGTACCACAATTTTTTGAACCATTTTTATATTTCCTGGGATATTTAAGGTGTACCCAAGTGAGGTCTTTGTAAGCAGTGCAGCCCTAAATTTTGGGGTGGCTCTGTCTTATTGATTTTCAGTTTTCCCAAGGTATATTCCCTAGACTGGAAGTGCCCTTGGCTCTGTAGCTCTGTTCTTTACTTGTTTTAGGGAACACAATGCACTCCTCCAGAGAGGCAGTTGGCAATTTACATCCCGCCCATCAGCATAACAAGGCTCCCTGTTCTCCAGGGCCTGTCTTGCCTTTCTGGTTTTTACACATTTTGTGGATGTCCCTTTTGACCGGTGGGAATTGATACTTCTTTGTAGTGCAGATTTGCATTGCTCGCTTGCTTGCTTGGCCAAAAAGGGCGTATGCGTTTTCTCCTGAATATATTCAGGAGAAAACGCATATGCCCTTTTTGGCCAAGTGCATCATTGTCGAAGTTGTGCCCCTCTTCCTGTGCTTTAAAGGCGATTCCAACGTACCTCTTGAAATCTGTTTCCTTCTATTCTGCCTCGCTTTCAAGTCCGCCTCGTTGCCTTCCCTCAACAGATTTTTGGATGATAGTTGTCCTTTAATACTCAGCCAGTTTGTGAATTGCTGTGCCCCTGAGCCCCATTTTTCAACTCGTTTTTGGTGAGCTGACCGCAAGTCCAAAATTTTGGTTCAGGACCTATACTGGTTCCCGGTGGGTGGCTGAGACTTTGGTTTATTCTTCTTCTTCCCGGGAATTTAGAGTGATATGTGCCCGTCCAAATTCCTAACAGCTACTCTCTCATTGGTTCTCCCTCTTCCCTTTCATCCTCTGCCAAATTGGCAACCTGTGCGAACCAGGAGGTTAAAGGGGCTGTCTCTCCAAGTTGGGAGGTTGATAGTAAAGCAGATGGAAAGTCAAACCGGAGCACCAGGAGAGGGACTATTCGTTGAGTTTTAGAAACCTTTCATATTCACAGTGTGTCCGTTCTCTAGGTTTCTCGTACATGTTATAACTGTAGTAATATTCACTTCTACCTGGAGAGTTGGGACCCATGGAATGGGTGCCATGCATTATTGCTTTAATGGGTCTGCATTTGCTCACCCAATCTCACCAAACCTCTCAGTCCCAAGTGTCCAGCCTTATGCCACATCCAGCTGTCGTTGTACATAGGGTCATTCCAGGTTTCATCAGAGACCCTGAAGGAATTGTAAAGAATTTCCCAGTTTTTTTGTTTTGTTTTTGAAATTCCTTTTTATAGTGGGTTTGAGCTGATTCTCGCTGCCATGTTTATGCCAGTCTAGACACACTTGATTCCCTTACGGAGACATATCAATACATAGGTTTTAAGATTCTTACTAGTCAGATATATTCCTCTGCGGGAAATATGGGGTTTTGAGTCCATTTCACTGAGGAAGGTGTAGGTCTTGTCTATTCCATAGTTGGTTTTTGGAACGGTACCTGTGCTTATATCAAACTCTGGTTTTATGCATTACCCTACCTCTCCTTCCCCCTTAAGCAGGCATAAGAGTGTTTTCTAAATGTGAGACATTCTTCTCTTTCCTAACTCAGTTCAAGTGTAGCCATGTTTACAGGATCTTCATAAGTGATATCTTATGATAAGTTTCTTTTTCTGTGCGACTTATTTCACTTAGAATCATCGTACCTGAATCCACCCATTTTGCTGCTACTGGTCTTATGACATTGATTTCATGGCTGAGGGATATTCCATCGTACGTAAGTACCACAATTTTTTGAACCATTTTTATATTTCCTGGGATATTTAAGGTGTACCCAAGTTGAGGTCCTTGTAAGCAGTGCAGCCCTAAATTTTGGGGTGGCTCTGTCTTATTGATTTTCAGTTTTCCCAAGGTATATTCCCTAGACTGGAAGTGACCTTGGCTCTGTAGCTCTGTTCTTTACTTGTTTTAGGGAACACAATGCACTCCCCCAGAGAGGAAGTTGGCAATTTACATCCCGCCCATCAGCATAACAAGGCTCCCTGTTCTCCAGGGCCTGTCTTGCCTTTCTGGTTTTTACACATTTTGTGGATGTCCCTTTTGACCGGTGGGAAGTGATACTTCTTTGTAGTGCAGATTTGCATTTCCCGCTTGCTTGCTTGGCCAAAAAGGGTGTATGCGTTTTCTCCTGAATATATTCAGGAGAAAACGCATACGCCCTTTTTGGCCAAGTGCATCATTGTCGAAGTTGTGCCCCTCTTCCTGTGCTTTAAAGGTGATTCCAACGTACCCCTTGAAATCTGTTTCCTGCTATTCTGCCTCGCTTTCAAGTCCGCCTCGTTGCCTTCCCTCAACAGATTTTTGGACGGTAGTTGTCCTTTATTACTCGGCCAGTTTGTGATTTGCTGTGCCCCTGAGCTCCATTTTTCAACTCGTTTTTGGTGAGCTGACCGCAAGTCCAAAATTTTGGTTCAGGACCTATACTGGTTCCCGGTGGGTGGCTGAGACTTTGGTTAATTCTTCTTCCTGCCGGGAAGTTAGAGTGATATGTGCCCGACCAAATACCTAACAGCTACTCTCTCATTGGTTCTCCCTCTTCCCTTTCATCCTCTGCCAAATTGGAAACCTGTGTGAACCAGGAGGTTGAAGGGGCTGTCTCTCCAAGTTGGGAGATTGATAGTATAGCAGATGGAAAGTCAAACCGGGGCACCAGGAGAGGGACTATTCGTTGAGTTTTAGAAACCTTTCATATTCACTGTGTGTCCGTTCTCTAGGTTTCTCGTACATGTTATAACTGTTGTAATATTCCCTTCAACCTGGAGAGTTGGGACCCATGGAATGGGTGCCATGCATTATTGCTTTAAAGGGTCTGCATTTGCTCACCCAATCTCACCAATCCTCTCAGTCCCAAGTGTCCAGCCTTATGCCACATCCAGCTGTCATTGTAGATATTGTCATTCCAGGTTTCATCAGAGACCCTGAAGGAATTGTAAAGAATTTCCCAGTTTTCTTGTTTTGTTTTTGAAATTCCTTTTTATAGTGGGTTTGAGCTGATACTCGCTGCCATGTTTATGCCAGTCTAGACACACTTGATTCCCTTACAGAGACATATCAATACATAGATTTTAAGATTCTTACCAGTCAGATATATTCCTCTGCGGGAAATATGGGGTTTTGAGTCCCTTTCACTGAGGAAGGTGTAGGTCTTGTCTATTCCATAGTTGGTTTTTGGAACGGTACCTGTGCTTATATCAAACTCTGGGTTTATGCATCACCCCACCTCTCCTTCCCCCTTAAGCAGGCATAAGAGTGTTTTCTAAATGTGAGACACTCTTCTCTTTCCTAACTCAGTTCAAGTGGAGCCATGTTTACAGGATCTTCATAAGTGATATCTTATGATAAGTTTCTTTTTCTGTGCGACTTATTTCACTTAAAATCATCGTACCTGAATCCACCCATTTTGCTGCTACTGGTCTTATGACATTGATTTCATGGCTGAGGGATATTCCATCGTACGTAAGTACCACAATTTTTTGAACCATTTTTATATTTCCTGGGATATTTAAGGTGTACCCATGTTGAGGTCCTTGTAAGCATGCAGCCCTAAATTTTGCGGTGGCTCTGTCTTATTGATTTTCAGTTTTCCCAAGGTATATTCCCTAGACTGGAAGTGCCCTTGGCTCTGTAGCTCTGTTCTTTACTTGTTTTAGGGAACACAATGCACTCCTCCAGAGAGGCAGTTGGCAATTTACATCCCGCCCATCAGCATAACAAGGCTCCCTGTTCTCCAGGGCCTGTCTTGCCTTTCTGGTTTTTACACATTTTGTGGATGTCCGTTTTCACCGGTGGGAAATGATACTTCTTTGTAGTGCAGATTTCCATTGCCCGCTTGCTTGATTGGCCAAAAAGGGCGTATGCGTTTTCTCCTGAATATATTCAGGAGAAAACGCATACGCCCTTTTTGGCCAAGTGCATCATTGTCGAAGTTGTGCCCCTCTTCCTGTGCTTTAAAGGCGATTCCAACGTACCTCTTGAAATCTGTTTCCTGCTATTCTGCCTCGCATTCAAGTCCGCCTCATTGCCTTCCCTCAACAGATTTTTGGACAATAGTTGTCCTTTATTACTCGGCCAGTTTGTGAATTGCTGTGCCCCTGAGCTCCATTTTTCAACTCGTTTTTGGTGAGCTGACCGCAAGTCCAAAATTTTGGTTCAGGACCTACACTGCTTCCCAGTGGGTGGCTGAGACTTTGGTTAATTCTTCTTCCTGACGGGAAATTACAGTGATATGTGCCCGTCCAAATGCCTAACAGCTACTCTCTCATTAGTTCTTCCTCTTCCCTTTCATCCTCTGCCAAATTGGCAACCTGTGCGAACCAGGAGGTTAAAGGGGCTGTCTCCCCAAGTTGGGAGGTTGATAGTAAAGCAGATGGAAAGTCAAACCGGAGCACCAGGAGAGGGACTATTCGTTGAGTTTTAGAAACCTTTCGTGTTCACATGTGTCCGTTCTCTAGGTTTCCGGTACATGTTATAACTGTAGTAATATTCCCTTCAACCTGGAGAGTTGGGACCCATGGAATGGGTGCCATGCATTATTGCTTTAAAGGGTCTGCATTTGCTCACCATATCTCACCAATCGTCTCAGTCCCAAGTGTCCATCCTTATGCCACATCCAGCTGTCGTTGTAGATAAGGTCATTCCAGGGTTCATCAGAGACCCTGAAGGAATTGTAAAGAATTTCCCAGTTTTTTTGTTTTGTTTTTGAAATTCCTTTTTATAGTGGGTTTGAGCTGATTCTCGCTGCCATGTTTATGCCAGTCTAGACACACTTGATTCCCTTACGGAGACATATCAATACATAGGTTTTAAGATTCTTACTAGTCAGATATATTCCTCTGTGGGAAATATGGGTTTTGAGTCCCTTTCACTGAGGAAGGTGCAGGTCTTGTCTATTCCATAGTTGGTTTTTGGAACGGTACCTGTGCTTATATCAAACTCTGGGTTTATGCATCACCCCACCTCTCCTTCCCCCTTAAGCAGGCATAAGAGTGTTTTCTAAATGTGAGACACTGTTCTCTTTCCTAACTCAGTTCAAGTGTAGCCATGTTTACAGGATCTTCATAAGTGATATCTTATGATAAGTTTCTTTTTCTGTGTGACTTATTTCACTTAGAATCATCGTACCTGAATCCACCCATTTTGCTGCTACTGGTCTTATGACATTGATTTCATGGCTGAGGGATATTCCATCGTACGTAAGTACCACAATTTTTTGAACCATTTTTATATTTCCTGGGATATTTAAGGTGTACCCAAGTTGAGGTCCTTGTAAGCAGTGCAGCCCTAAATTTTGGGGTGGCTCTGCCTTATTGATTTTCAGTTTTCCCAAGGTATATTCCCTAGACTGGAAGTGACCTTGGCTCTGTAGCTCTGTTGTTTACTTGTTTTAGGGAACACAATACACTCCTCCAGAGAGGCAGTTGGCAATTTACATCCCGCCCATCAGGATAACAAGGCTCCCTGTTCTCCAGGGCCTGTCTTGCCTTTCTGGTTTTTACACATTTTGTGGATATCCCTTTTGACCGTTGGGAAGTGATACTTCTTTGTATTGCAGATTTGCATTGCCCACTT
Source organism: Hyperoodon ampullatus (assembly GCF_949752795.1). NCBI lineage: Eukaryota > Metazoa > Chordata > Mammalia > Artiodactyla > Ziphiidae > Hyperoodon > Hyperoodon ampullatus. Next base: position 483,076 of record NW_027640733.1, on the reverse strand, counting down.
GCTTGCTTGGCCAAAAAGGGCGTATGCGTTTTCTCCTGTATATATTCAGGAGAAAACACTTACGCCCTTTTTGGCCAAGTGCATCATTGTCGAAGTTGTGCCCCTCTTCCTGTGCTTTAAAGGCGATTCCAACGTACCTCTTGAAATCTGTTTCCTGCTCTTCTGCGTCGCTTTCAAGTCCGCCTTGTTGCCTTCCCTCAACAGATTTTTGGACGATAGTTGTCCTTTATTACTCGGCCAGTTTGTGAATTGCTGTGCCCCTGAGCTCCATTTTTCAACTCGTTTTTGGTGAGCTGACCGCAAGTCCAAAATTTTTGTTCAGGACCTATGCTATTTCCTGGTGGGGGGCTGAGACTTTGGTTAATTCTTCTTCCTGCCGGGAAATTACAGTGATATGTGCCCGTTCAAATGCCTAACAGCTAATCTCTCATTGGTTCTCCCTTTTCCCTTTCATCCTCTGCCAAATTGGCAACCTGTGCGAACCAGGAGGTTAAAGGGGCTGTCTCTCCATGTTGGGAGGTTGAGAGTAAAGCAGATGGAAAGTCAAACCAGAGCACGAGGAGAGGGATTATTCGTTGAGTTTTAGAAACCTTTCGTATTCACAGTGTGTCCGTTCTCTAGGTTTCCCGTACATGTTATAGCTGTAGTAATATTCCCTTCAACCTGGAGAGTTGGGACCCATGGAATGGGTGCCAGGCATTTGTGCTTTATTGGGTCTGCATTTGCTCACCCAATCTCACCAATCGTCTCAGTCCCAAGTGTCCCTCCTTATGCCACATCCAGCTGTCATTGTAGATAGGGTCATTCCAGGTTTCATCAGAGACCCTGAAGGAATTGTAAAGAATTTCCCAGTTTTTTTGTTTTGTTTTTGAAATTCCTTTTTATAGTGTGTTTGAGCTGATTCTCGCTGCCATGTTTATGCCAGTGTATACACACGTGATTCCCTTACGGAGACATATCAATACATAGGTTTTAAGATTCTTACTAGTCAGATATATTCCTCTGTGGGAAATATGGGGTTTTGAGTCCCTTTCACTGAGGAAGGTTTAGTTCTTGTCTATTCCATAGTTGGTTTTTGGAACGGTACCTGTGCTTATATCAAACTCTGGGTTTATGCATCACCCCACGTCTCCTTCCGTCTTAAGCAGGCATAAGAGTGTTTTCTAAATGTGAGACACTGTTCTCTTTCCTAACTCAGTTCAAGTGTAGCCATATTTACAGGATCTTCATAAGTGATATCTTATGATAAGTTTCTTTTTCTGTGTGACTTATTTCACTTAGAATTATCGTACCTGAATCCACCAATTTTGCTGCTACTGGTCTTATGACATTGATTTCATGGCTGAGGGATATTCCATCATACGTAAGTACCACAATTTTTTGAACCATTTTTATATTTCCTGGGATATTTAAGGTGTACCCAAGTTGAGGTCCTTGTAAGCAGTGCAGCCCTAAATTTTGGGGTGGCTCTGTCTTATTGATTTTCAGTTTTCCCAAGGTATATTCCCTAGACAGGAAGTGCCCTTGGCTCTGTAGCTCTGTTCTTTACTTGTTTTAGGGAACACAATGTACTCTTCCAGAGAGGCAGTTGGCAATTTACATCCCGCCCATCAGCATAACAAGGCTCCCTGTTCTCCAGGGCCTGTCTTGCCTTTCTGGTTTTTACACATTTTGTGGATGTCCCTTTTGACCGGTGGGAAGTGATACTTCTTTGTAGTGCAGATTTACATTGCCCGCTTGCTTGCTTTGCCAAAAAGGGCGTATGCGTTTTCTCCTGTATATATTCAGGAGAAAACACATACGCCCTTTTTGGCCAAGTGCATTGTTGTCGAAGTTGTGCCCCTCTTCCTGTGCTTTAAAGGCGATTCCTACGTACCTCTTGAAATCTGTTTCCTGCTATTCTGCCTCGCTTTCAAGTCCGCCTCGTTGCCTTCCCTCAACAGATTTTTGGACGATAGTTGTCCTTTATTACTCGGCCAGTTTGTGAATTGCTGTGCCCCTGAGCTCCATTTGTCAACTCGTTTTTGGTGAGCTGACTGCAAGTCCAACATTTTGGTTCAGGACCTATGCTGGTTCCAGGTGGGGGGCTGAGACTTTGGTTAATTCATCTTCCTGCCAGGAAATTACAGTGATATGTGCCCGTCCAAATGCCTAACAGCTACTCTCTCATTGGTTCTCCCTCTTCCCTTTCATCCTCTGCCAAATTGGCAACCTGTGCGAACCAGGAGGTTAAAGGGGCTGTCTCTCCAAGTTGGGAGGTTGAGAGTAAAGCAGATGGAAAGTCAAACCGGAGCACGAGGAGAGGGACTATTCGTTGAGTTTTAGAAACCTTTCGTATTCACAGTGTGTCCGTTCTCTAGGTTTCCCGTACCTGTTATAGCTGTAGTAATATTCCCTTCAACCTGGAGAGTTGGGACCCAAGGAATGGGTGCCAGGCATTTGTGATTTAATGGGTCTGCATTTGCTCACCCAATCTCACCAATCGTCTCAGTCCCAAGTGTCCCTCCTTATGCCACATCCAGCTGTCATTGTAGATAGGGTCATTCCAGGTTTCATCAGAGACCCTGAAGGAATTGTAAAGAATTTCCCAGTTTTTTTGTTTTGTTTTTGAAATTCCTTTTTATAGTGTGTTTGAGCTGATTCTCGCTGCCATGTTTATGCCAGTGTAGACACACTTGATTCCCTTATGGAGACATATCAATATATAGGTTTTAAGATTCTTACTAGTCAGATATATTCCTCTGTGGGAAATATGGGGTTTTGAGTCCCTTTCACTGAGGAAGGTGTAGTTCTTGTCTATTCCATAGTTGGTTTTTGGAACGGTACCTGTGCTTATATCAAACTCTGGTTTTATGCATAACCCCACCTCTCTTTCCCCCTTAAGCAGGCATAAGAGAGTTTTCTAAATGTGAGACACTGTTCTCTTTCCTAACTCAGTTCAAGTGTAGCCATGTTTACAGGATCTTCATAAGTGATATCTTATGATAAGATTCTTTTTCTCTGTGACTTATTTCACTTAGAATCATCATACCTGAATCCACCCATTTTGCTGCTACTGGTCTTATGACATTGATTTCATGGCTGATGGATATTCCATCGTACGTAAGTACCACAATTTTCTGAACCATTTTTATATTTCCTGGGATATTTTAGGTGTACCCAAGTTGAGGTCCTTGTAAGCAGTGCAGCCCTAAATTTTGGGGTGGCTCTGTCTTATTGATTTTCAGTTTTCCCAAGGTATATTCCCTAGACTGGAAGTGCCCTTGGCTCTGTAGCTCTGTTGTTTACTTGTTTTAGGGAACACAATGCACTCCTCCAGAGAGGCAGTTGGCAATTTACATCCCGCCCATCAGCATAACAAGGCTCCCTGTTCTCCAGGGCCTGTCTTTCCTTTCTGGTTTTTACACATTTTGTGGATGTCCCTTTTGACCGGTGGGAAGTGATACTTCTTTGTAGTGCAGATTTGCATTGCCCGCTTGCTTGCTTTGCCAAAAAGGGCGTATGCGTTTTCTCCTGAATATATTCAGGAGAAAACGCATACGCCCTTTTTAGCCAAGTGCATCATTGTCGAAGTTGTGCCCCTCTTCCTGTGCTTTAAAGGCGATTCCAACGTACCTCTTGAAATCTGTTTCCTGCTACTCTGCCTCGCTTTCAAGTCCGCCTCGTTGCCTTCCCTCAACAGATTTTTAGACTATAGTTGTCCTTTATTACTCGGCCAGTTTGTGAATTGCTGTGCCCCTGAGCTCCATTTTTCAACTCGTTTTTGGTGAGCTGACCGCAAGTCCAACATTTTGGTTCAGGACCTCTGCTGGTTCCCGGTTGGGGTTGAGACTTTGGTTAATTCTTCTTCCTGCTGGGAAATTACAGTAATATGTGCCCGTCCAAATGCCTAACAGCTACTCTCTCATTGGTTCTCCCTCTTCCCTTTCATCCTCTGCCAAATTGGAAACCTGTGCGAACCAGGAGGTTAAAGGGGCTGTCTCTCCAAGTTGGGAGATTGATAGTAAAGCAGATGGAAAGTCAAACCAGAGCACCAGGAGAGGGACTATTCGTTGAGTTTTAGAAACCTTTCGTATTCACAGTGTGTCCGTTCTCTAGGTTTCCCGTACATGTTATAGCTGTAGTAATATTCCCTTCAACCTGGAGAGTTGGGACCCATGGAATGGGTGCCAGGCATTTGTGCTTTAATGGGTCTGCATTTGCTCACCCAATCTCACCAATCGTCTCAGTCCCAAGTGTCCCTCCTTATGCCACATCCAGCTGTCATTGTAGATAGGGTCATTCCAGGTTTCATCAGAGACCCTGAAGGAATTGTAAAGAATTTCCCAGTTTTTTTGTTTTGTTTTTGAAATTCCTTTTTATAGTGGGTTTGAGCTGATTCTCGCTGCCATGTTTATGCCAGTCTAGACACACTTGATTCCCTTACGGAGACATATCAATACATAGGTTTTAAGATCCTTACTAGTCAGATATATTCCTCTGCGGGAAATATGGGGTTTTGAGACCCTTTCACTGAGGAAGGTGTAGGTCTTGTATATTCCATAGTTGGTTTTTGGAACGGTACCTGTGCTTATAGCAAACTCTGGTTTTATGCATCACCCCACCTCTCCTTCCCCCTTAAGCAGGTATAAGAGTGTTTTCTAAATGTGAGACACTGTTCTCTTTCCTAACTCAGTTCAAGTGTAGCCATGTTTACAGGATCTTCATAAGTGATATCTTATGATAAGTTTCTTTTTCTGTGTGACTTATTTCACTTAGAATCATCGTACCTGAATCCACCCATTTTGCTGCTACTGGTCTTATGACATTGATTTCATGGCTGAGGGATATTCCATCGTACGTAAGTACCACAATTTTTTGAACCATTTTTATATTTCCTGGGATATTTAAGGTGTAACCAAGTTGAGGTCCTTGTAAGCAGTTCAGCCCTAAATTTTGGGGTAGTTCTGTCTTATTGATTTTCAGTTTTCCCAAGGTATATTCCCTAGACTGGAAGTGCCCTTGGCTCTGTAGCTCTGTTGTTTACTTGTTTTAGGGAACACAATACACAACTCCAGAGAGGCAGTTGGCAATTTCCATCCCGCCCATCAGCATAACAAGGCTCCCTGTTCTCCAGGGCCTGTCTTGCCTTTCTGGTTTTTACACATTTTGTGGATGTCCCTTTTGACCGGTGGGAAGTGATACTTCTTTCTCGTGCCGATTTGCATTGCCCGCTTGATTGCTTGGCCAAAAAGGGCGTATGCGTTTTCTCCTGAATATATTCACGAGAAAACACATACGCCCTTTTTGGCCAAGTGCATCATTGTCGAAGTTGTGCCCCTCTTCCTGTGCTTTAAAGGCGATTCCAATGTACCTCTTGAAATCTGGTTCCTGCTATTCTGCCTCGCTTTCAAGTCCGCCTCGTTACCTTCCCTCAACAGATTTTTGGACGATAGTTGTCCTTTATTACTCGGCCAGTTTGTGAATTGCTGTGCCGCTGAGCTCCATTTATCAACTCGTTTTTGGTGAGCTGACCGCAAGTCCAAAATTTTGGTTCAGGACCTATGCTGGTTCCCGGTGGGGGGCTGAGACTTTGGATAATTCTTCTTCCTGCTGGGAAATTACAGTGATATGTGCCCGTTCAAATGCCTAACAGCTACTCTCTCATTGGTTCTCCCTTTTCCCTTTCATCCTCTGCCAAATTGGCAACCTGTGCGAACCAGGAGGTTAAAGGGGCTGTCTCTCCAAGTTGGGAGGTTGATAGTAAAGCAGATGGAAAGTCAAACAGGAGCGCCAGGAGAGGGACTATTCGTTGAGTTTTAGAAACCTTTCGTATTCACAGTGTGTCCGTTCTCTAGGTTTCCCGTACATGTTATAGCTGTAGTAATATTCCCTTCAACCTGGAGAGTTGGGACCCATGGAATGGGTGCCAGGTATTTGTGCTTTAAAGTGTCTGCCTTTGCTCACCCAATCTCACCAATCCTCTCAGTCCCAAGTGTCCCTCCTTATGCCACATCCAGCTGTCATTGTAGATAGGGTCATTCCAGGTTTCATCAGAGACCCTGAAGGAATTGTAAAGAATTTCCCAGTTTTTTTGTTTTGTTTTTGAAATTCCTTTTTATAGTGGGTTTGAGCTGATTCTCGCTGCCATGTTTATGCCAGTCTAGACACACTTGATTCCCTCACGGAGACATATCAATACATTGGTTTTAAGATTCTTACTAGCCAGATATATTCCTCTGCGGGAAATATGGGGTTTTGAGTCCCTTTCACTGAGGAAGGTGTAGGTCTTGTCTATTCCATAGTTGGTTTTTGGAACGGTACCTGTGCTTATAGCAAACTCTGGGTTTATGCATCACCCCACCTCTCCTTCCCCCTTAAGCAGGCATAAGAGTGTTTTCTAAATGTGAGACACTGTTCTCTTTCCTAACTCAGTTTAAGTGTAGCCATGTTTACAGGATCTTCATAAGTGATATCTTATGATAAGTTTCTTTTTCTGTGTGACTTATTTCACTTAGAATCATCGTACCTGAATCCACCCATTTTGCTGCTACTGGTCTTATGACATTGATTTCATGGCTGAGGGATATTCCATCGTACGTAAGTACCACAATTTTTTGAACCATTTTTATATTTCCTGGGATGTTTAAGGTGTACCCAAGTTGAGGTCCTTGTAAGCAGTGCAGCCCTAAATATTGGGGTGTTTCTGTCTTATTGATTTTCAGTTTTCCCAAGGTATATTCCCTAGACTGGAAGTGCCCTTGGCTCTGTAGCTCTGTTCTTTACTTGTTTTAGGGAACACAATGCACTCCTCCAGAGAGGCAGTTGGCAATTTACATCCCGCCCATCAGCATAACAAGGCTCCCTGTTCTCCAGGGCCTGTCTTGCCTTTCTGGTTTTTACACATTTTGTGGATGTCCCTTTTGACCGGTGGGAAGTGATACTTCTTTGTAGTGTAGATTTGCATTGCCCGCTTGCTTGCTTGGCCAAAAAGGGCGTATGCGTTTTCTCCTGAATATATTCAGGGGAAAACACATACGCCCTTTTTGGCCAAGTGCATCATTGTCGAAGTTGTGCCCCTCATCCTGTGCTTTAAAGGTGATTCCAACGTACCTCTTGAAATCTGTTTCCTGCTATTCTGCCTCGCTCTCAAGTCCGCCACGTTGCCTTCCCTCAACACATTTTTGGACGATAGTTGCCCTTTATTACTCGGCCAGTTTGTGAATTGCTGTGCCGCTGAGCTCCATTTATCAACTCGTTTTTGGTGAGCTGACCGCAAGTCCAAAATTTTGGTTCAGGACCTATACTGGTTCCCGGTGGGTGGCTGAGACTTTGGTTAATTCTTCTTCCTGCCGGGAAGTTAGAGTGATATGTGCCCGACCAAATACCTAACAGCTACTCTCTCATTGGTTCTCCCTCTTCCCTTTCATCCTCTGCCAAATTGGAAACCTGTGTGAACCAGGAGGTTGAAGGGGCTGTCTCTCCAAGTTGGGAGATTGATAGTATAGCAGATGGAAAGTCAAACCGGGGCACCAGGAGAGGGACTGTTCGTTGAGTTTTAGAAACCTTTCATATTCACTGTGTGTCCGTTCTCTAGGTTTCTCGTACATGTTATAACTGTTGTAATATTCCCTTCAACCTGGAGAGTTGGGACCCATGGAATGGGTGCCATGCATTATTGCTTTAAAGGGTCTGCATTTGCTCACCCAATCTCACCAATCCTCTCAGTCCCAAGTGTCCAGCCTTATGCCACATCCAGCTGTCATTGTAGATATTGTCATTCCAGGTTTCATCAGAGACCCTGAAGGAATTGTAAAGAATTTCCCAGTTTTCTTGTTTTGTTTTTGAAATTCCTTTTTATAGTGGGTTTGAGCTGATTCTCGCTGCCATGTTTATGCCAGTCTAGACACACTTGATTCCCTTACAGAGACATATCAATACATAGATTTTAAGATTCTTACCAGTCAGATATATTCCTCTGCGGGAAATATGGGGTTTTGAGTCCCTTTCACTGAGGAAGGTGTAGGTCTTGTCTATTCCATAGTTGGTTTTTGGAACGGTACCTGTGCTTATATCAAACTCTGGGTTTATGCATCACCCCACCTCTCCTTCCCCCTTAAGCAGGCATAAGAGTGTTTTCTAAATGTGAGACACTCTTCTCTTTCCTAACTCAGTTCAAGTGGAGCCATGTTTACAGGATCTTCATAAGTGATATCTTATGATAAGTTTCTTTTTCTGTGCGACTTATTTCACTTAAAATCATCGTACCTGAATCCACCCATTTTGCTGCTACTGGTCTTATGACATTGATTTCATGGCTGAGGGATATTCCATCGTACGTAAGTACCACAATTTTTTGAACCATTTTTATATTTCCTGGGATATTTAAGGTGTACCCATGTTGAGGTCCTTGTAAGCATGCAGCCCTAAATTTTGGGGTGGCTCTGTCTTATTGATTTTCAGTTTTCCCAAGGTATATTCCCTAGACTGGAAGTGCCGTTGGCTCTGTAGCTCTGTTCTTTACTTGTTTTAGGGAACACAATGCACTCCTCCAGAGAGGCAGTTGGCAATTTACATCCCGCCCATCAGCATAACAAGGCTCCCTGTTCTCCAGGGCCTGTCTTGCCTTTCTGGTTTTTACACATTTTGTGGATGTCCCTTTTCACCGGTGGGAAGTGATACTTCTTTGTAGTGCAGATTTCCATTGCCCGCTTGCTTGATTGGCCAAAAAGGGCGTATGCGTTTTCTCCTGAATATATTCAGGAGAAAACGCATACGCCCTTTTTGGCCAAGTGCATCATTGTCGAAGTTGTGCCCCTCTTCCTGTGCTTTAAAGGCGATTCCAACGTACCTCTTGAAATCTGTTTCCTGCTATTCTGCCTCGCATTCAAGTCCGCCTCATTGCCTTCCCTCAACAGATTTTTGGACAATAGTTGTCCTTTATTACTCGGCCAGTTTGTGAATTGCTGTGCCCCTCAGCTCCATTTTTCAACTCGTTTTTGGTGAGCTGACCGCAAGTCCAAAATTTTGGTTCAGGACCTACACTGCTTCCCAGTGGGTGGCTGAGACTTTGGTTAATTCTTCTTCCTGACGGGAAATTACAGTGATATGTGCCCGTCCAAATGCCTAACAGCTACTCTCTCATTAGTTCTTCCTCTTCCCTTTCATCCTCTGCCAAATTGGCAACCTGTGCGAACCAGGAGGTTAAAGGGGCTGTCTCCCCAAGTTGGGAGGTTGATAGTAAAGCAGATGGAAAGTCAAACCGGAGCACCAGGAGAGGGACTATTCGTTGAGTTTTAGAAACCTTTCGTGTTCACATGTGTCCGTTCTCTAGGTTTCCGGTACATGTTATAACTGTAGTAATATTCCCTTCAACCTGGAGAGTTGGGACCCATGGAATGGGTGCCATGCATTATTGCTTTAAAGGGTCTGCATTTGCTCACCAAATCTCACCAATCGTCTCAGTCCCAAGTGTCCATCCTTATGCCACATCCAGCTGTCGTTGTAGATAAGGTCATTCCAGGGTTCATCAGAGACCCTGAAGGAATTGTAAAGAATTTCCCAGTTTTTTTGTTTTGTTTTTGAAATTCCTTTTTATAGTGGGTTTGAGCTGATTCTCGCTGCCATGTTTATGCCAGTCTAGACACACTTGATTCCCTTATGGAGACATATCAATACATAGGTTTTAAGATTCTTACTAGTCAGATATATTCCTCTGTGGGAAATATGGGTTTTGAGTCCCTTTCACTGAGGAAGGTGCAGGTCTTGTCTATTCCATAGTTGGTTTTTGGAACGGTACCTGTGCTTATATCAAACTCTGGGTTTATGCATCACCCCACCTCTCCTTCCCCCTTAAGCAGGCATAAGAGTGTTTTCTAAATGTGAGACACTGTTCTCTTTCCTAACTCAGTTCAAGTGTAGCCATGTTTACAGGATCTTCATAAGTGATATCTTATGATAAGTTTCTTTTTCTGTGTGACTTATTTCACTTAGAATCATCGTACCTGAATCCACCCATTTTGCTGCTACTGGTCTTATGACATTGATTTCATGGCTGAGGGATATTCCATCGTACGTAAGTACCACAATTTTTTGAACCATTTTTATATTTCCTGGGATATTTAAGGTGTACCCAAGTTGAGGTCCTTGTAAGCAGTGCAGCCCTAAATTTTGGGGTGGCTCTGCCTTATTGATTTTCAGTTTTCCCAAGGTATATTCCCTAGACTGGAAGTGACCTTGGCTCTGTAGCTCTGTTGTTTACTTGTTTTAGGGAACACAATACACTCCTCCAGAGAGGCAGTTGGCAATTTACATCCCGCCCATCAGGATAACAAGGCTCCCTGTTCTCCAGGGCCTGTCTTGCCTTTCTGGTTTTTACACATTTTGTGGATATCCCTTTTGACCGTTGGGAAGTGATACTTCTTTGTATTGCAGATTTGCATTGCCCACTTGCTTGCTTGGCCAAAAAGGGCGTATGCGTTTTCTCCTGTATATATTCAGGAGAAAACACTTACGCCCTTTTTGGCCAAGTGCATCATTGTCGAAGTTGTGCCCCTCTTCCTGTGCTTTAAAGGCGATTCCAACGTACCTCTTGAAATCTGTTTCCTGCTCTTCTGCGTCGCTTTCAAGTCCGCCTTGTTGCCTTCCCTCAACAGATTTTTGGACGATAGTTGTCCTTTATTACTCGGCCAGTTTGTGAAATGCTGTGCCCCTGAGCTCCATTTTTCAACTCGTTTTTGGTGAGCTGACCGCAAGTCCAAAATTTTTGTTCAGGACCTATGCTATTTCCTGGTGGGGGGCTGAGACTTTGGTTAATTCTTCTTCCTGCCGGGAAATTACAGTGATATGTGCCCGTTCAAATGCCTAACAGCTAATCTCTCATTGGTTCTCCCTTTTCCCTTTCATCCTCTGCCAAATTGGCAACCTGTGCGAACCAGGAGGTTAAAGGGGCTGTCTCTCCATGTTGGGAGGTTGAGAGTAAAGCAGATGGAAAGTCAAACCAGAGCACGAGGAGAGGGATTATTCGTTGAGTTTTAGAAACCTTTCGTATTCACAGTGTGTCCGTTCTCTAGGTTTCCCGTACATGTTATAGCTGTAGTAATATTCCCTTCAACCTGGAGAGTTGGGACCCATGGAATGGGTGCCAGGCATTTGTGCTTTATTGGGTCTGCATTTGCTCACCCAATCTCACCAATCGTCTCAGTCCCAAGTGTCCCTCCTTATGCCACATCCAGCTGTCATTGTAGATAGGGTCATTCCAGGTTTCATCAGAGACCCTGAAGGAATTGTAAAGAATTTCCCAGTTTTTTTGTTTTGTTTTTGAAATTCCTTTTTATAGTGTGTTTGAGCTGATTCTCGCTGCCATGTTTATGCCAGTGTATACACACGTGATTCCCTTACGGAGACATATCAATACATAGGTTTTAAGATTCTTACTAGTCAGATATATTCCTCTGTGGGAAATATGGGGTTTTGAGTCCCTTTCACTGAGGAAGGTTTAGTTCTTGTCTATTCCATAGTTGGTTTTTGGAACGGTACCTGTGCTTATATCAAACTCTGGGTTTATGCATCACCCCACGTCTCCTTCCGTCTTAAGCAGGCATAAGAGTGTTTTCTAAATGTGAGACACTGTTCTCTTTCCTAACTCAGTTCAAGTGTAGCCATATTTACAGGATCTTCATAAGTGATATCTTATGATAAGTTTCTTTTTCTGTGTGACTTATTTCACTTAGAATTATCGTACCTGAATCCACCAATTTTGCTGCTACTGGTCTTATGACATTGATTTCATGGCTGAGGGATATTCCATCATGCGTAAGTACCACAATTTTTTGAACCATTTTTATATTTCCTGGGATATTTAAGGTGTACCCAAGTTGAGGTCCTTGTAAGCAGTGCAGCCTTAAATTTTGGGGTGGCTCTGTCTTATTGATTTTCAGTTTTCCCAAGGTATATTCCCTAGACAGGAAGTGCCCTTGGCTCTGTAGCTCTGTTATTTACTTGTTTTAGGGAACACAATGTACTCCTCCAGAGACGCAGTTGGCAATTTACATCCCGCCCATCAGCATAACAAGGCTCCCTGTTCTCCAGGGCCTGTCTTGCCTTTCTGGTTTTTACACATTTTGTGGATGTCCCTTTTGACCGGTGGGAAGTGATACTTCTTTGTAGTGCAGATTTACATTGCCCGCTTGCTTGCTTTGCCAAAAAGGGCGTATGCGTTTTCTCCTGTATATATTCAGGAGAAAACACATACGCCCTTTTTGGCCAAGTGCATTGTTGTCGAAGTTGTGCCCCTCTTCCTGTGCTTTAAAGGCGATTCCTACGTACCTCTTGAAATCTGTTTCCTGCTATTCTGCCTCGCTTTCAAGTCCGCCTCGTTGCCTTCCCTCAACAGATTTTTGGACGATAGTTGTCCTTTATTACTCGGCCAGTTTGTGAATTGCTGTGCCCCTGAGCTCCATTTGTCAACTCGTTTTTGGTGAGCTGACTGCAAGTCCAACATTTTGGTTCAGGACCTATGCTGGTTCCAGGTGGGGGGCTGAGACTTTGGTTAATTCATCTTCCTGCCAGGAAATTACAGTGATATGTGCCCGTCCAAATGCCTAACAGCTACTCTCTCATTGGTTCTCCCTCTTCCCTTTCATCCTCTGCCAAATTGGCAACCTGTGCGAACCAGGAGGTTAAAGGGGCTGTCTCTCCAAGTTGGGAGGTTGAGAGTAAAGCAGATGGAAAGTCAAACCGGAGCACGAGGAGAGGGACTATTCGTTGAGTTTTAGAAACCTTTCGTATTCACAGTGTGTCCGTTCTCTAGGTTTCCCGTACCTGTTATAGCTGTAGTAATATTCCCTTCAACCTGGAGAGTTGGGACCCAAGGAATGGGTGCCAGGCATTTGTGATTTAATGGGTCTGCATTTGCTCACCCAATCTCACCAATCGTCTCAGTCCCAAGTGTCCCTCCTTATGCCACATCCAGGTGTCATTGTAGATAGGGTCATTCCAGGTTTCATCAGAGACCCTGAAGGAATTGTAAAGAATTTCCGAGTTTTTTTGTTTTGTTTTTGAAATTCCTTTTTATAGTGTGTTAGAGCTGATTCTCGCTGCCATGTTTATGCCAGTGTAGACACACTTGATTCCCTTATGGAGACATATCAATATATAGGTTTTAAGATTCTTACTAGTCAGATATATTCCTCTGTGGGAAATATGGGGTTTTGAGTCCCTTTCACTGAGGAAGGTGTAGTTCTTGTCTATTCCATAGTTGGTTTTTGGAACGGTACCTGTGCTTATATCAAACTCTGGGTTTATGCATAACCCCACCTCTCTTTCCCCCTTAAGCAGGCATAAGAGAGTTTTCTAAATGTGAGACACTGTTCTCTTTCCTAACTCAGTTCAAGTGTAGCCATGTTTACAGGATCTTCATAAGTGATATCTTATGATAAGATTCTTTTTCTCTGTGACTTATTTCACTTAGAATCATCATACCTGAATCCACCCATTTTGCTGCTACTGGTCTTATGTCATTGATTTCATGGCTGATGGATATTCCATCGTACGTAAGTACCACAATTTTCTGAACCATTTTTATATTTCCTGGGATATTTTAGGTGTACCCAAGTTGAGGTCCTTGTAAGCAGTGCAGCCCTAAATTTTGGGGTGGCTCTGTCTTATTGATTTTCAGTTTTCCCAAGGTATATTCCCTAGGCTGGAAGTGCCCTTGGCTCTGTAGCTCTGTTGTTTACTTGTTTTAGGGAACACAATGCACTCCTCCAGAGAGGCAGTTGGCAATTTACATCCCGCCCATCAGCATAACAAGGCTCCCTGTTCTCCAGGGCCTGTCTTGCCTTTCTGGTTTTTACACATTTTGTGGATGTCCCTTTTGACCGGTGGGAAGTGATACTTCTTTGTAGTGCAGATTTGCATTGCCCGCTTGCTTGCTTTGCCAAAAAGGGCGTATGCGTTTTCTCCTGAATATATTCAGGAGAAAACGCATACGCCCTTTTTAGCCAAGTGCATCATTGTCGAAGTTGTGCCCCTCTTCCTGTGCTTTAAAGGCGATTCCAACGTACCTCTTGAAATCTGTTTCCTGCTACTCTGCCTCGCTTTCAAGTCCCCCTCGTTGCCTTCCCTCAACAGATTTTTAGACTATAGTTGTCCTTTATTACTCGGCCAGTTTGTGAATTGCTGTGCCCCTGAGCTCCATTTTTCAACTCGTTTTTGGTGAGCTGACCGCAAGTCCAACATTTTGGTTCAGGACCTCTGCTGGTTCCCGGTGGGGGTTGAGACTTTGGTTAATTCTTCTTCCTGCTGGGAAATTACAGTAATATGTGCCCGTCCAAATGCCTAACAGCTACTCTCTCATTGGTTCTCCCTCTTCCCTTTCATCCTCTGCCAAATTGGAAACCTGTGCGAACCAGGAGGTTAAAGGGGCTGTCTCTCCAAGTTGGGAGATTGATAGTAAAGCAGATGGAAAGTCAAACCAGAGCACCAGGAGAGGGACTATTCGTTGAGTTTTAGAAACCTTTCGTATTCACAGTGTGTCCGTTCTCTAGGTTTCCCATACATGTTATAGCTGTAGTAATATTCCCTTCAACCTGGAGAGTTGGGACCCATGGAATGGGTGCCAGGCATTTGTGCTTTAATGGGTCTGCATTTGCTCACCCAATCTCACCAATCGTCTCAGTCCCAAGTGTCCCTCCTTATGCCACATCCAGCTGTCATTGTAGATAGGGTCATTCCAGGTTTCATCAGAGACCCTGAAGGAATTGTAAAGAATTTCCCAGTTTTTTTGTTTTGTTTTTGAAATTCCTTTTTATAGTGGGTTTGAGCTGATTCTCGCTGCCATGTTTATGCCAGTCTAGACACACTTGATTCCCTTACGGAGACATATCAATACATAGGTTTTAAGATCCTTACTAGTCAGATATATTCCTCTGCGGGAAATATGGGGTTTTGAGTCCCTTTCACTGAGGAAGGTGTAGGTCTTGTATATTCCATAGTTGGTTTTTGGAACGGTACCTGTGCTTATAGCAAACTCTGGTTTTATGCATCACCCCACCTCTCCTTCCCCCTTAAGCAGGCATAAGAGTGTTTTCTAAATGTGAGACACTGTTCTCTTTCCTAACTCAGTTCAAGTGTAGCCATGTTTACAGGATCTTCATAAGTGATATCTTATGATAAGTTTCTTTTTCTGTGTGACTTATTTCACTTAGAATCATCGTACCTGAATCCACCCATTTTGCTGCTACTGGTCTTATGACATTGATTTCATGGCTGAGGGATATTCCATCGTACGTAAGTACCACAATTTTTTGAACCATTTTTATATTTCCTGGGATATTTAAGGTGTAACCAAGTTGAGGTCCTTGTAAGCAGTTCAGCCCTAAATTTTGGGGTAGTTCTGTCTTATTGATTTTCAGTTTTCCCAAGGTATATTCCCTAGACTGGAAGTGCCCTTGGCTCTGTAGCTCTGTTGTTTACTTGTTTTAGGGAACACAATACACTACTCCAGAGAGGCAGTTGGCAATTTACATCCCGCCCATCAGCATAACAAGGCTCCCTGTTCTCCAGGGCCTGTCTTGCCTTTCTGGTTTTTACACATTTTGTGGATGTCCCTTTTGACCGGTGGGAAGTGATACTTCTTTCTAGTGCCGATTTGCATTGCCCGCTTGATTGCTTGGCCAAAAAGGGCGTATGCGTTTTCTCCTGAATATATTCACGAGAAAACACATACGCCCTTTTTGGCCAAGTGCATCATTGTCGAAGTTGTGCCCCTCTTCCTGTGCTTTAAAGGCGATTCCAATGTACCTCTTGAAGTCTGGTTCCTGCTATTCTGCCTCGCTTTCAAGTCCGCCTCGTTACCTTCCCTCAACAGATTTTTGGACGATAGTTGTCCTTTATTACTCGGCCAGTTTGTGAATTGCTGTGCCGCTGAGCTCCATTTATCAACTCGTTTTTGGTGAGCTGACCGCAAGTCCAAAATTTTGGTTCAGGACCTATACTGGTTCCCGGTGGGGGGCTGAGACTTTGGATAATTCTTCTTCCTGCTGGGAAATTACAGTGATATGTGCCCGTTCAAATGCCTAACAGCTACTCTCTCATTGGTTCTCCCTTTTCCCTTTCATCCTCTGCCAAATTGGCAACCTGTGCGAACCAGGAGGTTAAAGGGGCTGTCTCTCCAAGTTGGGAGGTTGATAGTAAAGCAGATGGAAAGTCAAACAGGAGCGCCAGGAGAGGGACTATTCGTTGAGTTTTATAAACCTTTCGTATTCACGGTGTGTCCGTTCTCTTGGTTTCCCGTACATGTTATAGCTGTAGTAATATTCCCTTCAACCTGGAGAGTTGGGACCCATGGAATGGGTGCCAGGTATTTGTGCTTTAAAGTGTCTGCCTTTGCTCACCCAATCTCACCAATCCTCTCAGTCCCAAGTGTCCCTCCTTATGCCACATCCAGCTGTCATTGTAGATAGGGTCATTCCAGGTTTCATCAGAGACCCTGAAGGAATTGTAAAGAATTTCCCAGTTTTTTTGTTTTGTTTTTGAAATTCCTTTTTATAGTGGGTTTGAGCTGATTCTCGCTGCCATGTTTATGCCAGTCTAGACACACTTGATTCCCTCACGGAGACATATCAATACATTGGTTTTAAGATTCTTACTAGCCAGATATATTCCTCTGCGGGAAATATGGGGTTTTGAGTCCCTTTCACTGAGGAAGGTGTAGGTCTTGTCTATTCCATAGTTGGTTTTTGGAACGGTACCTGTGCTTATAGCAAACTCTGGGTTTATGCATCACCCCACCTCTCCTTCCCCCTTAAGCAGGCATAAGAGTGTTTTCTAAATGTGAGACACTGTTCTCTTTCCTAACTCAGTTTAAGTGTAGCCATGTTTACAGGATCTTCATAAGTGATATCTTATGATAAGTTTCTTTTTCTGTGTGACTTATTTCACTTAGAATCATCGTACCTGAATCCACCCATTTTGCTGCTACTGGTCTTATGACATTGATTTCATGGCTGAGGGATATTCCATCGTACGTAAGTACCACAATTTTTTGAACCATTTTTATATTTCCTGGGATGTTTAAGGTGTACCCAAGTTGAGGTCCTTGTAAGCAGTGCAGCCCTAAATATTGGGGTGTTTCTGTCTTATTGATTTTCAGTTTTCCCAAGGTATATTCCCTAGACTGGAAGTGCCCTTGGCTCTGTAGCTCTGTTCTTTACTTGTTTTAGGGAACACAATGCACTCCTCCAGAGAGGCAGTTGGCAATTTACATCCCGCCCATCAGCATAACAAGGCTCCCTGTTCTCCAGGGCCTGTCTTGCCTTTCTGGTTTTTACACATTTTGTGGATGTCCCTTTTGACCGGTGGGAAGTGATACTTCTTTGTAGTGTAGATTTGCATTGCCCGCTTGCTTGCTTGGCCAAAAAGGGCGTATGCGTTTTCTCCTGAATATATTCAGGAGAAAACACATACGCCCTTTTTGGCCAAGTGCATCATTGTCGAAGTTGTGCCCCTCATCCTGTGCTTTAAAGGTGATTCCAACGTACCTCTTGAAATCTGTTTCCTGCTATTCTGCCTCGCTCTCAAGTCCGCCACGTTGCCTTCCCTCAACAGATTTTTGGACGATAGTTGCCCTTTATTACTCGGCCAGTTTGTGAATTGCTGTGCCGCTGAGCTCCATTTATCAACTCGTTTTTGGTGAGCTGACCGCAAGTCCAAAATTTTGGTTCAGGACCTATGCTGGTTCCCGGTGGGGGGCTGAGACTTTGGATAATTCTTCTTCCTGCCGGGAAATTACAGTGATATGTGCCCGTTCAAATGCCTAACGGCTACTCTCTCATTGGTTCTCCCTTTTCCCTTTCATCCTCTGCCAAATTGGCAACCTGTGCGAACCAGGAGGTTAAAGGGGCTGTCTCTCCAAGTTGGGAGGTTGATAGTAAAGCAGATGGAAAGTCAAACAGGAGCGCCAGGAGAGGGACTATTCGTTGAGTTTTATAAACCTTTCGTATTCACGGTGTTTCCGTTCTCTAGGTTTCCCGTACATGTTATAGCTGTAGTAATATTCCCTTCAACCTGGAGAGTTGGGACCCATGGAATGGGTGCCAGGTATTTGTGCTTTAAAGTGTCTGCCTTTGCTCACCCAATCTCACCAATCCTCTCAGTCCCAAGTGTCCCTCCTTTTGCCACATCCAGCTGTCATTGTAGATAGGGACATTCCAGGTTTCATCAGAGACCCTGAAGGAATTGTAAAGAATTTCCCAGTTTTTTTGTTTTGTTTTTGAAATTCCTTTTTATAGTGGGTTTGAGCTGATTCTCGCTGCCATGTTTATGCCAGTCTAGACACACTTGATTCCCTCACGGAGACATATCAATACATTGGTTTTAAGATTCTTACTAGCCAGATATATTCCTCTGCGGGAAATATGGGGTTTTGAGTCCCTTTCACTGAGGAAGGTGTAGGTCTTGTCTATTCCATAGTTGGTTTTTGGAACGGTACCTGTGCTTATAGCAAACTCTGGGTTTATGCATCACCCCACCTCTCCTTCCCCCTTAAGCAGGCATAAGAGTGTTTTCTAAATGTGAGACACTGTTCTCTTTCCTAACTCAGTTTAAGTGTAGCCATGTTTACAGGATCTTCATAAGTGATATCTTATGATAAGTTTCTTTTTCTGTGTGACTTATTTCACTTAGAATCATCGTACCTGAATCCACCCATTTTGCTGCTACTGGTCTTATGACATTGATTTCATGGCTGAGGGATATTCCATCGTACGTAAGTACCACAATTTTTTGAACCATTTTTATATTTCCTGGGATGTTTAAGGTGTACCCAAGTTGAGGTCCTTGTAAGCAGTGCAGCCCTAAATATTGGGGTGTTTCTGTCTTATTGATTTTCAGTTTTCCCAAGGTATATTCCCTAGACTGGAAGTGCCCTTGGCTCTGTAGCTCTGTTCTTTACTTGTTTTAGGGAACAGAATGCACTCCTCCAGAGAGGCAGTTGGCAATTTACATCCCGCCCATCAGCATAACAAGGCTCCCTGTTCTCCAGGGCCTGTCTTGCCTTTCTGGTTTTTACACATTTTGTGGATGTCCCTTTTGACCGGTGGGAAGTGATACTTCTTTGTAGTGCAGATTTGCATTGCCCGCTTTCTTGCTTGGCCAAAAAGGGCGTATGCGTTTTCTCCTGAATATATTCAGGAGAAAACGCATACGCCCTTTTTGGCCAAGTGCATCATTGTCGAAGTTGTGCCCCTCTTCCTGTGCTTTAAAGGCGATTCCAACGTACCTCTTGAAATCTGTTTCCTGCTATTCTGCCTCGCTTTCAAGTCCGCCTCGTTGCCTTCCCTCAACAGATTTTTGGACGATAGTTGTCCTTTATTACTCGGCCAGTTTGTGAATTGCTGTGCCCCTGAGCTCCATTTTTCAACTCGTTTTTGGTGAGCTGACCGCAAGTCCAAAATTTTGGTTTAGGACCTATGCTGGTTCCCGGTGGGGGGCTGAGACTTTGGATAATTCTTCTTCCTGCTGGGAAATTACAGTGATATGTGCCCGTCCAAGTGCCTAACAGCTACTCTCTCATTGGTTCTCCCTCTTCCCTTTCATCCTCTGCCAAATTGGCAACCTGTGCGAACCAGGAGGTTAAAGGGGCTGTCTCTTCAAGTTGGGAGGTTGATAGTAAAGCAGATGGAAAGTCAAACCGGAGAACCAGGAGAGGGACTATTCGTTGAGTTTTAGAAACCTTTCGTATTCACAGTCTGACGTTCTCTAGGTTTCCCGTACATGTTATAGCTGTAGTAATATTCCCTTCAACCTGGAGAGTTGGGACCCATGGAATGGGTGCCAGGTATTTGTGCTTTAAAGTGTCTGCATTTGCTCACCCAATCTCACAAATCCTCTCACTCCCAAGTGTCCCTCCTTATGCCACATCCAGCTGTCATTGTAGATAGGGTCATTCCAGGTTTCATCAGAGACCCTGAAGGAATTGTAAAGAATTTCCCAGTTTTTTTTTTTTGTTTTTGAAATTCCTTTTTATAGTGGGTTTGAGCTGATTCTCGCTGCCATGTTTATGCCAGTCTAGACACACTTGATTCCCTTACAGAGACATATCATTACATAGGTTTTAAGATTCTTACTAGTCAGATATATTCCTCTGCGTGAAATATGGGGTTTTGAGTCCCTTTCACTGAGGAAGGTGTACGTCTTGTCTATTCCATAGTTGGTTTTTGGAACGGTACCTGTGCTTATATCAAACTCTGGTTTAATGCATCATCCCACCTCACCTTCCCCTTTAAGCAGGCATAAGAGTGTTTTCTAAATGTGAGACACTGTTCTCTTTCCTAACTCAGTTCAAGTGTAACCATGTTTACCGGATCTTCATAAGTGATATCTTATGATAAGTTTCTTTTTCTGTGTGACTATTTTCACTTAGAATCATCGTACCTGAATCCACCCATTTTGCTGCTACTGGTCTTATGACATTGATTTCATGGCTGAGGGATATTCCATCGTACGTAAGTACCACAATTTTTTGAACCATTTTTATATTTCCTGGGATATTTAAGGTGTACCCAAGTTGAGGTCCTTGTAAGCAGTGCAGCCCTAAATTTTGGGGTGGCTCTGTCTTATTGATTTTCAGTTTTCCCAAGGTATATTCCCTATACTGGAAGTGCCCTTGGCTCTGTAGCTCTGTTGTTTACTTGTTTTAGGGAACACAATACACTCCTCCAGAGAGGCAGTTGGCAATTTACATCCCGCCCATCAGCATAATAAGGCTCCATCTTCTCCAGGGCCTGTCTTGCCTTTCTGGTTTTTACACATTTTGTGGATGTCCCTTTTGACCCGTGGGAAGTGATACTTCTTTCTAGTGCAGATTTGCATTGCCCGCTTGCTTGCTTGTCCAACAACGGCGTATGCGTTTTCTCCTGAATATATTCAGGAGAAAACGCATACGCCCTTTTTGGCCAAGTGCATCATTGTCGAAGTTGTGCCCCTCTTCCTGTGCTTTAAAGGTGATTCCAACGTACCACTTGAAATCTGTTTCCTGCTATTCTGCCTCGCTTTCAAGTCCGCCTCGTTGCCTTCCCTCAACAGATTTTTGGACGATAGTTGTCCTTTATTACTCGGCCAGTTTGTGAATTGCTGTGCCCCTGAGCTCCATTTTTCAACTCGTTTTTGGTGAGCTGACCGCAAGTCCACAATTTTGGTTCAGGTCCTATGCTGGTTCCCGGTGGGTGGCTGAGACTTTGGTTAATTCTTCTTCCTGCAGGGAAATTACAGTGATATGTGCCCGTGCAAATGCCTAACAGCTACTCTCTCATTGGTTCTCCCTCTTCCCTTTCATCCTCTGCCAAATTGGCAACCTGTGCGAACCAGGAGGTTAAAGGGGCTGTCTCTCCAAGTTGGGAGGTTGATAGTAAAGCAGATGGAAAGTCAAACCGGAGCACCAGGAGAGGGACTATTCGTTGAGTTTTAGAAACCTTTCGTAATCACAGTGTGTCCGTTCTCTACGTTTCCCATACATGTTATAGCTGTAGTAATATTCCCTTCAACCTGGAGAGTTGGGACCCATGGAATGGGTGCCAGGCATTTGTGCTTTAAAGGGTCTGCATTTGCTCACCCAATCTCACCAATCGTCTCAGTCCCAAGTGTCCCTCCTTATGCCACATCCAGCTGTCATTGTAGATAGGGTCATTCCAGGTTTCATCAGAGACCCTCAAGGAATTGTAAAGAATTTCCCAGTTTTTTTGTTTTGTTTTTGAAATTCCTTTTTATAGTGGGTTTGAGCTGATTCTCGCTGCCATGTTTATGCCAGTCTAGACACACTTGATTCCCTTACAGAGACATATCAATACATAGGTTTTAAGATTCTTACTAGTCAGATATATTCCTCTGCGGGAAATATGGGGTTTTGAGTCCCTTTCACTGAGAAAGGTGTAGGACTTGTCTATTCCATAGTTGGTTTTTGGAACGGTACCTGTGCTTATATCAAACTCTGGTTTTATGCATCACCCCACCTCTCCTTCCTCCTTAAGCAGGCATAAGAGTGTTTTCTAAATGTGAGACACTGTTCTCTTTCCTAACTCAGTTCAAGTGTAGCCATGTTTACAGGATCTTCATAAGTGATATCTTATGATAAGTTTCTTTTTCTGTGTGATTTATTTCACTTAGAATCATCGTACCTGAATCCACACATTTTGCTGCTACTGGTCTTATGACATTGATTTCATGGCTGAGGGATATTCCATCGTATGTAAGTACCACAATTTTTTGAACCATTTTTATATTTCCTGGGATATTTAAGGTGTACCCAAATTGAGTTCCTTGTAAGCAGTGCAGCCCTAAATTTTGGGGTGGCTCTGTCTTATTGATTTTCATTTTACCCAAGGTATATTCCCTAGACTGGAAGTGCCCTTGGCTCTGTAGCTCTGTTCTTTACTTGTTTTAGGGAACACAATGTACTCCTCCAGAGAGGCATTTGGCAATTTACATCCCGCCCATCAGCATAACAAGGCTCCCTGTTCTCCAGGGCCTGTCTTGCCTTTCTGGTTTTTACACATTTTGTGGATGTCCCTTTTGACCGGTGGGAAGTGATACTTCTTTGTAGTGCCGATTTGCATTGCCCGCTTCTTGCTTGGCGAAAAAGGGCGTATGCGTTTTCTCCTGAATATATTCAGGACAAAACGCTTATGTCCTTTTTGGCCAAGTGCATCATTGTCAAAGGTGTGCCCCTCTTCCTGTGCTTTAAAGGCGATTCCAACGTACCTCTTTAAATCTGTTTCCTGCTATTCTGCCTCGCTTTCAAGTCCGCCTCGTTGCCTTCCCTCAACAGATTTTTGGACGATAGTTGTCCTTTTTTACTCGGCCAGTTTGTGAATTGCTCTGCCCCTGAGCTCAATTTTTCAACTCGTTTTTTTGTGAGCTGACCGCAAGTCCAAAATTTTGGTTCAGGACCTATGCTCGTTCCCGGTGCGGGGCTGAGACTTTGGTTAATTCTTCTTCCTCCCGGGAAGTTAGAGTGATATGTGCCCGTCCAAATGCCTAACAGCTACTCTCTCATTGGTTCTCCCTCTTCCCTTTCATCCTCTGCCAAATTGGCAACCTGTTCGAACCAGGAGGTTAAAGGGGCTGTATCTCCAAGTTGGGAGATTGATAGTAAAGCAGATGGAAAGTCAAACCGGAGCACCAGGAGAGGGACTATTCGTTGAGTTTTAGAAACCTTTCATATTCACAGTGTGTCCGTTCTCTGGGTTTCCCGTACATGTTATAACTGTTGTAATATTCCCTTCAACCTGGAGAGTTGGGACCCATGGAATGGGTGCCATGCATTACTGCTTTAAAGGGTATGCATTTGCTCACCCAATCTCACCAATCCTCTCAGTCCCAAGGGTCCAGGCTTATGCCACATCCAGCTGTCATTGTACATAGGGTCATTCCAAGTTTCATCAGGACCCTGAAGGAATTGTAAAGAATTTCCCAGTTTTTTTGTTTTGTTTTTGAAGTTCCTTTTTATAGCGGGTTTGTGCTGACTCTCGCTGCCATGTTTATGCCAGTCTAGACACACTTGTTTCCCTTATGGAGACACATCAGTACATAGGTTTTAAGATTCTTACTAGTCAGATATATTCCTCTGTGGGAAATATGGGGATTTGAGTCCCTTTCACTGAGGAAGGTGTAGGTCTTGTCTATTCCGTAGTTGGTTTTTGGAACGGTACCTGTGCTTATATCAAACTCTTTTTTTATGCATCACCTCACCTCTCCTTCCCCCTTAAACAGGCATAAGAGTGTTTTCTAAATGTGAGACGCTGTTCTCTTTCCTAACTCAGTTCAAGTGTAGCCATGTTTACAGGATCTTCATAAGTGATATCTTATGATAAGTTTCTTTTTCTGTGTGACTTATTTCACTTAGAATCATCGTACCTGAATCCACCCATTTTGCTGTTACTGGTCTTATGACATTGATTTCATGGCTGAGGGATATTCCATCGTACGTAAGTACCACAATTTTTTGAACCATTTTTATATTTCCTGGGATATTTAAGGTGTACCCAAGTTGAGGTCCTTGTAAGCAATGCAGCCCTAAATCTTGGGGTGGCTCTGTCTTATTGATTTTCAGTTTTCCCAAGGTATATTCCCTAGACTGGAAGTGCCCTTGGCTCTGTAGCTCTGTTCTTTACTTGTTTTAGGGAACACAATGCACTCCTCCAGAAAGGCAGTTGGCAATTTACATCCCGCCCATCAGCATAACAAGGCTCCCTGTTCTCCAGGGCCTGTCTTGCCTTTCTGGTTTTTACACATTTTGTGGATGTCCCTTTTGACCGGTGGGAAGTGATACTTCTCTGTAGAGCAGATTTGCATTGCCCGCTTGCTTGCTTGGCCAAAAAGGGCGTATGCGTTTTCTCCTGAATATATTCAGGAGAAAACGCATACGCCCTTTTTGGCCAAGTGCATCATTGTCGAAGTTGTGCCCCTCTTCCTGTGCTTTAAAGGCGATTCCAATGTACCTCTTGAAATCAGTTTCCTGCTATTCTGCCTCGCTTTCAAGTCCGCCTCGTTGCCATCCCTCAACAGATTTTTGGACGATAGTTGTCCTTTATTACTCGGCCAGCCTGTGAATTGCTGTTCCCCTGAGCTCCATTTTTCAACTCGTTTTTGGTGAGCTGACCGCAAGTCCAAAATTTTGGTTCAGGACCTATACTGGTTCCCGGTGGGGGGCTGAGACTTCGGTTAATTCTTCTTCCTGCCGGGAAATTACAGTGATATGTGCCCGTCCAAATGCCTAACAGCTACTCTCTCATTGGTTCTCCCTCTTCCCTTTCATCCTCTGCCAAATTGGCAACCTGTGCGAACCAGTAGGTTAAAGGGGCTGTCTCTCCAAGTTGGGAGGTTGATAGTAAAGCAGATGGAAAGTCAAACCGGAGCACCAGGAGAGGGAGTATTCGTTGAGTTTTAGAAACCTTTCGTATTCACAGTGTGTCCGTTCTCTAGGTTTCCCGTACATGTTATAGCTGTAGTAATATTCCCTTCAACCTGGAGAGTTGGGAACCATGGAATGGGTGCCAGGCATTTGTGCTTTAAAGGGTCTGCATTTGCTCACCCAATCTCACAATCCTCTCAGTCCCAAGTGTCCAGCTTTATGCCACATCCAGCTATCATTGTAGATAGGGTCATTCCAGGTTTCATCAGAGACCCTGAAGGAATTTTAAAGAATTTCCCAGTTTTTTTGTTTTGTTTTTGAAATTCCTTTTTATAGTGGGTTTGAGCTGATTCTCGCTGCCATGTTTATGCCAGTCTAGACACACTTGATTCCCTTACGGAGACATATCAATACATAGGTTTTAAGATTCTTAGTAGTCAGATATATTCCTCTGCGGGAAATATGGGGTTTTGAGTCCCTTTCACTGAGGAAGGTGTAGGTCTTGTCTATTCCATAGTTGGTTTTTGGAACGGTACCTGTGCTTATATCAAACTCTGGTTTTATGCATCACCCCACCTCTCCTTCCCCCTTAAGCAGGCATAAGAGTGTTTTCTAAATGTGAGACACTCTTCTCTTTCCTAACTCAGTTCAAGTGTAGCCATGTTTACAGGATCTTCATAAGTGATATCTTATGATAAGTTTCTTTTTCTGTGTGACTTATTTCACTTAGAATCATCGTACCTGAATCCACCCATTTTGCTGCTACTGGTCTTATGACATTGATTTCATGGTTGAGGGATATTCCATCGTACGTAAGTACCACAATTTTTTGAACCATTTTTATATTTCCTGGGATATTTAAGGTGTACCCAAGTTGAGGTCCTGGTAAGCAGTGCAGCCCTAAGTTTTGGGGTGGCTCTATCTTATTGATTTTCAGTTTTCCCAAGGCTTATTCCCTAGACTGGAAGTGCCCTTGGCTCTGTAGCTCTGTTCTTTACTTGTTTTAGGGAACACAATGCACTCCTCCAGAGAGGCAGTTGGCAATTTACATCCCGCCCATCAGCATAACAAGGCTCCCTGATATCCAGGACCTGTCTTTCCTTTCTGGTTTTTACACATTTTGTGGATGTCCCTTTTGACCGGTGGGAAGTGCTACTTCTCTGTAGTGCAGATTTGCATTGCCCGCTTGCTTGCTTGGCCAAAATGTGCGTATGCGTTTTCTCCTTAATATATTCAGGAGAAAACGCATACGCCCTTTTTGGCCAAGTGCATCATTGTCGCAGTTGTGCCCCTCTTCCTGTGCTATAAAGGTGATTCCAACGTACCTCTTGAAATCTGTTTCCTGCTATTCTGCCTTGCTTTCAAGTCCGCCTCGTTGCCTTCCCTCAACAGATTTTTGGAGGATAGTTGTCCTTTATTACTCGGCCAGTTTGTGAATTGCTGTGCCCCTGAGCTCCATTTTTCAACTCGTTTTTTGTGAGCTGACCGCAAGTCCAAAATTTTGGTTCAGGACCTATACTGGTTCCCGGAGTGTGGCTGAGAATTTGGTAAATTCTTCTTCCTGCCAGGAAATTAGAGAGAAATGTGCCCGTCCAAATGCCTAACAGCTACGCTCTCATTGGTTCTCCCTCTTCCCTTTCATCCTCTGCCAATTTGGAAAGCTGTGCGAACCAGGAGGTTAAAGGGGCTGTCTCTCCAAGTTGGGAGATTGATAGTAAAGCAGATGGAAAATCAAACTGGAGCACAAGGAGAGGGACTATTCTTTGAGTTTTAGAAACCTTTTGTATACACAGTGTGTCCGTTCTCTAGGTTTCCCGTACATGTTATAGCTGTAGTAATAGTTCCTTCAACCTGGAGAGTTGGGACCCATGGAATGTGTGCCATGCATTATTGCTTTAAAGGGTCTGCATTTGCTCACCCAATCTCACCAATCCTCTCAGTCCCAAGTGTCCAGCCTTATGCCACATCCAGCTCTCGTTTTTTATAGGGTCATTCCAGGTATCATCAGAGACCCTGAAGGAATTCTAAAGAATTTCCCTGTCTTTTGTTTTGTTTTTGAATTTCCTTTTCTAGTGTGTTTGAGCTGATTCTCGCTGCCATGTTTATGCCAGTCTAGACACTCTAGATTCCCTTATGGAGACATATCAATACATAGGTTTTAAGATTCTTACTAGTAAGATATATTCCTCTCCGGGAAATATGGGGTTTTGAGTCCCGTTCACAGAGGAAGTAGTAGGTCCTGTCTATTCTGTATTTGGATTATGGAACCGTACCTGTGCTAATATCAAACTCTGGTTTTATTCATCACCCCACCTCTGCTTTCCCCTTAAGCATGCATAAGAGTGTTTTCTAAATATGAGACTCTGTTCCCTTTCCTAATTCATTCCATGTGTAGCCATGTTTATATACCCTTCATAAGTGATATCTTATGATAAGTTTCTTTTTCTGTGTGATTTTTTCAGTTAGAATCATCGTACATGAATCCCGTCATTATGCTGCTACTGGCCTTATGACATTGACTTCATGGCTGACGGATATTCCATCATACGTATGTAGCACAATTTCTTTACCACTTTTGTCTTTCCTGGGATATATAAGGTGTCCCGAAGTCGAGGTTCTTGTAAGCAGTGCTGCCATAAATTTTGGGGTGGCTGTGTCTTATTGATTTTCAATTTTCCCAAGGTATATTCCCGTGACTGGAAGTGCCTTAGGTTGTGAAGCACTGTTGTTTTCTTCTTTTTGGGAACACAATGCACTCCTCCAGAGTGGCTGTTGGCAATTTACATCCCACCCTTCCGCATAACAAGGCTCCCTTTTCTCCAGATCCTGTCTTGCCTTTCTTGTTTTTACACATTTTACGGATGTCCCTTTTGACCGGTTGGAAGTGATACATCTTTGTAGTGCAGATTTGCATTGTGCGGTTGCTTGGTTGGCCAAAATGGGCGTATGCGTTTTCTCCTGAATATATTCAGGAGAAAACGCATGCGCCCTTTATGGACAATTCCATAATTGTCGAAGTTGTGATGCTTTTCCTGTGTTTAAAGGCGATTCCAATGTACTTCTGGAAATCTGTTTCGTGCACTTCTGCCTCATTTTCAAGTCCGCCTCATGGCTTTATCTCAACAGATTTTTGGAAGAGAGTAGTCCTTTATAACTCTGCAAGTTAGTGAATTTCTGTGCCCCTGAGTTCCATTTTTCAACTCGCGTTTTTGTGAGCTGACTGCCAATCCACAATTTTGCTTCAGGACCTATACTGGTTCCATTGGGGGGGCTGGCTCAGAGTTTGTTAATTCTTCTTCGTGACGGGAATTTAGAGTGACATGTGGCCATCCAAATGCCTACAGCTAGTCTCTAATTGTTTCTCCCTCTTCCCTTATATCCTCTGCACAACGTGCCAACTGTCTGAACCAGGAGGTTAAAGGTGCTGACTCTCCAATTTGGGAGATTGATACTAAAGCAGTTGGAATGTCAAACTGGTGCACAAGGAGAGAAAAAAATTAGTAGAGTTTTAGAAACCTTTCACCATCAGATGGTGTCCATTCTCTAGGTTTCCCATACATGTTATAACTGTAGTGATATTCCCTTCTACCTGGAGAGTTGGGACCCATGGAATGGGTGCCAGGTATTATTGCTTTAAACGGTCTGCATTTTCTCACCCAATCTCACCAATCCTCTCAGTCCCAAGTGACCAGCCTTATGCCACATCCAGCTGTCGTTGTAGATAGGGTCATTCTAAGTTTCATCAGAACCCCTGAAGGTATTGTGTAAGAATTTCACTGTTTCTTTGTTTTGTTTTGAAATTCCTTTTTATAGTGGGTTTGAGCTGATTCTCTTTGCCGTGTTTATGTCGTTCTAGACACACTTGGTTACCTTATGGAGACATATCAATACATAGGTTTTAAGATTCTTACTAGTCAGATATACTACTCTGCGGGGAATAGGGGTGTTGAGCCCCATTCACTGAGGAAAGAGTAGGTCTTGTCTATTCTGTATTTGGATTATGCAACCGTACCTGTGCTAATATCAAACTCTGGTTTTATGCATCACGCCACCTCTCCTTTCCTCTTGAGCAGGCATAAGAGTGTTTTCTAAATGTGAGACTCTTCTCTTTCCTAATTCAGTTCATGTGTAGCCATGTTTACAAGACCTTCATAAGTGATATCTTATGATAAGTTTCTTTTTCTGTGTGACTTATTTCAGTTAGAATCATCGTACATGAATCCACTCATTATGCTGCTACTGGCCTTATGACATTGATTTCATGGCTGAGGGATATTCCATCGTATGTATGTACCACAATTTCTTTACTATTTTTGTCTTTACTGGGATATTTAATGTGTCCCGAAGTCGAGGTTCTTGTAAGCAGTGCTGCCCTATATTTTGGGTTGGCTGTGTCTTATTGATTTTCAATTTTCCCAAGGTATATTCCCATGACTGGAAGTGCCTTAGGTTGTGAAGCTCAGTTGTTTAATTCTTTTAGGGAACACAGTGCACTCCTCCAGAGTGGCTGTTGGCAATCTACATCCCACCCATCAGCATAACAAGGCTCCCTGTTCTCCAGAGACCCTCTTGCCTTTCTGGTTTTTACACATTTTACGGATATCCCTTTTGACTGGTGGGAAGTGATACTTCTTTGTAGTTCAGATTTGCATTGTGCGGTTGCTTGGTTGGCCAAAATGGGTGTATGTGTTTTCTCCTGAATATATTCAGGAGAAAACGCATGCGCCCTTTATGGACAATTCCATAATTGTCGAAGTTGTGATGCTTTTCCTGTGTTTAAAGGCGATTCCAATGTACTTCTGGAAATCTGTTTCGTGAAAATCTCCCTCATTTTCAAGTCCGCCTCATGGCTTTTCCTCAACAGATTTTTGGAAGAGAGTAGTCCTGTATAACTTTGCAAGTTAGTGAATTGCTGTGCCCCTGAGCTCCATTTTTCATCTTGTGTTTTTGTGAGCTGACTGCAAACCCACAATTTTGCTTCAGGACCTATACTAGTTATGCAGGTGGGGCAGGCTGAGAGTTTGGTTAATTCTTCTTCGTGACGGGAAATTAGAGTGACATGTGGCCGTCCAAATGCCTACAGCTACTCTCTCATTGGTTCTCCCTCTTCCCTTATATCCTCTGCACAATGTGCCAACTTTGCGACCCAGGAGGTTATAGGGGCTGACTCTCCAAGTTGGGAGATTGATATTAAGGCAGTTGGAATGTCAAGCGGGAGCACATGGAGAGAAAAAATTAGTAGAGTTTTAGAAACCTTTCACCATCAGAGGGTGTCCATTCTCTAGGTTTCCCATACATGTTATAACTGTAGTGATATTCCCTTCTACCTGGAGAGTTGGGAACCATGGAATGGGTGCCAGGTATTATTGCTTTAAACGGTCTGCATTTTCTCACCCAATCTCACCAATCCTCTCAGACCCAAGTGAACAGCCTTATGCCACATCCAGCTGTCGTTGTAGATAGGGTCATTCCAAGTTTCATCAGAACCCCTGAAGGTATTGTGTAAGAATTTCACTGTTTCTTTGTTTTGTTTTGAAATTCCTTTTTATAGTGGGTTTGAGCTGATTCTCACTGCCGTGTTTATGTCATTCTAGACACACTTGGTTCCCTTATGGAGACATATCAATACATAGGTTTTAAGATCCTTACTAGTCAGATATATTTCTCTGTGGGGAATAGGGGTGTTGAGTCCCATTCACTGAGGAAGGAGTTGGGCTTGTCTCTTCTGTATTTGGATTATGGAACGGTACCTGTGTTAATATCAAACTCTGGTTTTGTGTGTCTCCCCACCTCTCCTTCCCCCTTAAGCAAGCATAAGAGTGTTTTCTAAATCTGAGACTCTGTTCTCTTTCCTAATTCAGTTCATATGTAGCCAGGTTTACATTCCCTTCATAAGTGATATCTTATATCAGAATGCACCATGGCCCTTGTCATAATAATGCTCCATGACCCCTGTCATCACAATGCTCCATTCCCTGGTTATCACAATGCTCCATGTCCCTTGTCATAACAATTCTCCACGTACTTGTCATCACAATGCTACATGACACTTCTCATCACAAAGTTACATGCTCGTTTCATCACAATTCTCCATGCACTTGTCATTGCAATGTTCCATGACCCCTGTCATAGGAAGCTCCAAGTGTTTGTCATCACAATGCTTCAAGACTTTATCATCAAAATTTTCAATGGCACTTTTCATCACAATGTTCCGTACCCTTGTCATCACAATGCTCCTTGCCCTTGTCATCACAATGCTCCATGACCCCTGTCATCACAATGCTTCATGCCCCTTGTCATTACAGTGCTCCATGATGCTCGTCATCACAATTACCCAAGGTCTTCTCATCACAATGCTCCACGGCTTTGCCATCACAATGCTCCATGCCCTGGTCATCTCAAAGCTCAATGTCCCTTGTCCTCACAATTCTCCACGTCCTTGTCATCACAGTGCTCCATGGCACTTCTCATCACAATGTTATATGCTCTTGTCATAACAATACTCCATGCACTTGTCATCGCAATGCTCCATGAACCCTGTCATAGGAAGCTCCATGCGCTTGTCATCACAATGTTTCACGACATGGACATTAAAATTATCAATGGCCCTTGTCATCTCAATGCTCCATGCGCTTATCATCACAATGCTCCTTTACCTTTGTCACAACAATCCTCCATGACACTTGGCATCACAATGCTCTGTGCTATTGTCATCACAGTGGAACATGACATATGTCATCACAATGCTCCCTGACACCTGTCTTCACAATACTCCATGACCTTGTCATCACAATGCTCCATGCCCTTGTCATCACAAAGTGCCATGCCCACTGTCATCAAAATAATCCATGAAACTTGTCAGACCAAAGCTCCATGCCACCTTTCATCACAACGCTCCATGAACCCTGTCATCTCAATGCACCATGCCCATCATCATAATGCTTCATGCTCTTGCCATCACAATGAAATCAAAATGCTCCATGACCTCTGTCATCACAATGCTCCAAACCCTTGTGATCACAATGTTCCATAACACTTGTCATCACAATACCCCATGACGCTACTCATCACAATTATCCATGGACTTCTCATCACAATGCCCATGACATTTGTCATCACAATGCGCAATACACATGTCATCACAATGCTCCCTGACTCTTGCCATCAGTATGCTCCCTGAACCCTTTCATGACAAGGCTCCATGCCTTTTTCATCACAGTGATCCATGCCATTTTCATCACAATGCTCCAAGACCCCTGTAATCACAATGCTCCATGCCCTTGTCATCACAAAGCTCCATGATGCATGTCATCAGAATGCTCCATGGCCTTCTCATCACAATGCTCCATGCCCTTGTGATCACAATGCTCCAAGACCCCTGTAATCACAATGGTCCATGCCCCTTTTCATCAGAATGCTCCATGAGACTTGTCATCACAAGGCTCCATGGTCTTCTCATCACAATGCTCCAGGACATTTTCATCAAAATGCCCCATTCCCTTATCATCACAATGCTTCATGACCCCTGTCATCACAATACTCCATGAACATTTTCAGCCCAATGCTCCATGACCTTCTCATCACAATGCTCCATGACCAATATCATCACAATGCTCCATGACCACAGTCATCACAACGGTCAATATCACCTGACAACACAATGATCCGGGACTCTTGTCATCACAATGCTCCATTCCCTTGTCATCACAATGCTCCATGAACATTTTCAGCCCTATGCTCCATGACCTCTGTCATCACAATGCTCCAAACCCTTGTGATCACAATGTTCCATAACACTTGTCATCACAATGCTCCATGATGCCTGTCATCACAATACTCCATGCCCTTTTCATCACAATGCTCCATGACCTTTGTCATCACAATTCTCGATACACTTGTCATCACAATGCTCCCTGACACTTGTCATCAGAATGCTCCTTGAACCCTGTCACAAAAAGGCTCCATGCCTTTTTCATCAAAATGCACCATGCCGTTTTCATCACAATGCTCCATGCCATTTTCATCAAAATACTCCACAAGCTTGTCATCAGAATGCTCCATGTCGCTTGTCATCACAATTTTCCATGCACTTGTCAGCACAATGCTCCCTGACCCTTGTCATCACAATGCTCCAAGCCATTGTCATCACAATGCTCCATTACCTTTGTCATCAGAATCCTCCATGAC
Source organism: Hyperoodon ampullatus (assembly GCF_949752795.1). Taxonomy (NCBI): domain Eukaryota; kingdom Metazoa; phylum Chordata; class Mammalia; order Artiodactyla; family Ziphiidae; genus Hyperoodon; species Hyperoodon ampullatus. The sequence continues at coordinate 450,000 of NW_027640733.1, read as the reverse complement.
ACTTGGCATCACAATGCTCCATGGCATTGTCATCGCAATGGGCCATTACATATGTCATCACAATGCTCCCTGACACCTGGCTTCACAATAATGAATGACCTGGTCATCACAATGCTCCATGTCCTTGTCATCACAATGCACCATTCCAACTGTCATCGCAATAAGCCATGAAACTTATTAGACCAATGCTCCATGCCCTTGTCATCACAATGCCCCATGCCCTTGTTATCACAATGCTCCATGACCCCTGTCATCACAATGCTCCGTGACTCCAGTCATCACAAGGCTTCATGACCTTTGTCATCACAATGGTCCATGCCCTTGTCATCAACAGTCTCTGTGACCTTTTTAACCACAATGCTTCATGAACATTTCATCACAATGCTCTTTGACCCTTGTCATCACAATGCTCTATGCCTTTCTCAGCACAATGCTCCATGACCCTTGTCATCACAATGCTCCATGCACTTGTCAGCACAATGCTCCATGACCCATGTCATCACAATGCACCATGCGCTTGTCGTCACAGTGCTCCACAATCTTGTCATCACAATGCTCCATAAACCTTGTCATCACAATGCTCCATGCACTTCAAATCAAAATGCTCTCTCACCACTGATATCACAATGTTACATCACTATTCATCACAATACTCCCTCAACCCTGTCATCACAATGTTCCATGACTCCTGTCATCACAATGCTACATGCACTTATCATCACAATGTTTGATGATCCCTGACATCACAATGTTCCATAACCCCTGTCATCAAAATGCTCCATGAGCCTTTTCATCAAAATGCTCCATGACCCCTAACATCACAATGTTACATAACGCCTCTCATCAAAATGTTCCATGACACTTTTCATCAAATTGGTCCATGACAATGTCATCACAATGTTCCCTGCCCTTCTCATCACAATGCACCACGCCCTTGTCATCAAAATGCTCCATGACCTTTGTCATCACAAAGCTCCATGACCCTTGGCATCACAATGCTCCATGCCATTGTCATCACAATACTCCATGAAACCTCTCATCACATTGTTCCATGCAATTGTCATCAAAAAGCTCCATGGTGCTTGTCATCACACTGCTCGATGCCCTTCTCATCACAATGCTCCATGCCCTTGTCATTACAAACCTCCATGACCCATGTATCACTGTGTTCCGTGCCCTTGTCATCACAATGCTCCATGCCCACTCTCATCACAATAATCCATGAAACTTTTCAGACAAATGTTCCATGCCCTTGCCATCACAATGCTCCATTACCCCTGTGATAACAATGCTCCATGACCCCTGCCACCACGATGTTCCATGGCCTTGTCATCACAAGGCTCCATGACCCTTCTCATCACAATCCTCCAAGACCCCTGTAATCACAATGCTCCATGTCCCTTTTTATCTCAATGATCCATGAACCCTGTCATCACAATGCACCATGCCCATCATCATAATGCTTCAGGCTATTGTCATCACAATGAAATCAAAATGCTCCATGACCTCTGTCATAACACTGCTCCAAACCCTTGTGATCACAATATTCCATAACACTTGTCATCACAATGCCCCATGACGCTCGTCATCACAATTATCTATGGTCTTCTCTTCACAATGCTCCATGACCTTTGTCCTCACAATGCTCAATACACTTGTCATCAAAATGCTCCCTGACACTTGTTCTCTGAATGCTCCTTGAACCCTGTCATGACAAGGCTCCATGCCTTTTTCATCACAATGATCCATGCCTTTTTCATCACAATGCTCCAAGACGCCTGTAATTACAATGCTCCATGCCCTTGTCATCACAAAGCTCAATGACGCATGTCATCAGACTGCTCCTTGGTCTTCTCATCACAATGCTCCATGCCCTTGTCATCACAATTTTCCAAGACACTCTAATCACAATGCTCCATGCCCCTTTTCATCAGTATGCTCCATGAGACTTGTCTCACAAGGCTCCATGGTTTTCTCATCACAATGCTCCAGCACCATGTCATCACAATGCTTCACGACTTTGTCATGAAAATTTTCAATGGCCCTTGTCATCATAATGCTCCAAGCCCTAGTCATCACAATGCTCCATTATATTTATCATCACAATCCTCCATTACATTTGGCATCACAATGCTCCATGCCATTGTCATCGCAAGGGACCATGACATATGTCATCACAATGCTCCGTGACACCTGTCTTCACAATGCTCCATGACCTTCTCATCACAATGCCCCATGCCCTTGTCATCACAATGCCCCATGCCCACTGTCATCACGATAATCTATTAAACTTGTCAGACCAATGCTCCATGCCCCTGTCATCACAATGCTCCATGCCCTTGTCATCACAATGCTCCATGACACCTGTCATCACAATGCACTGTGACTCCAGTCATCACAATGCTTCATAACATTTGTCATCACTGTGGTCCATGCCCACATCATCACAAGGCTCTGTGACCTTTGTAACCACAATACTCCATGAACTTTTCATCACAATGCTCCGTGACCCTTGTCATCACAATGCTCCATGCCTTTGTCAGAACAATGCTCCATGACCCTTGTCATCACAATGTGCCACGTGATTTTCATCACAACGGTCCACAACCTTGTCATCGTCATGCTCCATAAACCTTGTAATCACAATGCTCCATGCACTTCTCATCAAAATGCTCTCTCAACAGAGATATCACAATGTTCCATCACTAATCATCACATTACACCCGCACCCCTGTAATCACAATGTTCCATGACCCCTGTCATCACAATGCTACATCCCCTTATCATCACAATGTTCCATGACCCCTGACATCACAATGTTCCATAACCCCTGTCATCAAAATGCTCCATGACCCTTTTCATCCCAAAGCTCCATGACCCCTGAACATCACAATGTTCCATAACCCCTGTCATCAAAATGCTCCATGACCCTTTTCATCCCAAAGCTCCATGACCCCTGACATCACAATGTTCTATAACCCCTGTCATCAAAATGTTCCATTACACTTTTCATCAAATTGCTGCATGACCCTGTCATCAAAATGCTCCCTGCCCTTCTCATCACAATGCACCACGCCCTTGACATCAAAATGCTCCATGACTTTTGTCATCACAAAGCTCCATAACCCTTGGAATCACAATGTTCCATGAACCCTCTCATCACATTGTTCCATGCCCTTGTCATCACAAAGCTCCATGACGCTTGTCAAAACAATGTACGATGCCCTTCTCATCACAATGCTCCATGCCCTTGTCAGTACAATCCTCCATGACCCATGGATCACAGTGTTCCGTGACCTTGTCATCACAATGCTCCATGCCCACTCTCATCACAATAATCCATGAAACTTTTCAGACCAGTGCTCCATGCCCTTCTCATCACAATGCTCCATTACCCCTGTCATAACAATGCTCCATGACCCCTTCCATCACAATGTTCCACATCATTGTCATCACAAGGCTCCATGACCCTTGTCATCACAATGCTCCAAGACCCCTGTAATCACAATGCTCCATGCCCTTGTCATCACAAAGCTCAATGACGCATGTCATCAGAATGCTCCATGGCCTTCTCATCACAATGCTCCTTGCCCTTGTCATCACAATGCTCCAAGACCCCTGTAATCACAATGCTCCATGCCTCTTTTCATCTCAATGCTCCATGAACGCTGTCATCACAATGCACCATGCCCATCACCATAATGCTTCAGGCTATTGTCATCACAATGAAATCAAAATGCTCCATGACCTCTGTCATCACAATGCTCCAAACCCTTGTGATCACAATGTTCCATAAAACTTATCATCACAACACCCCATGACGCTCATCATCAAAATTATCCATGGTCTTCTCATCACAATGCTCCATGAACTTTGTCATCACAATGCTCAATACACTTGTCATCACAATGCTCCATGACACTTGTTGTCAGTATGCTCCTAGAACCCTGTCATGACAAGGCTTCATGCCTTTTTCATAACAATGATCCATGCCATTTTCATCACAATACTCCATGCCCTTGTCAGCACAAATCTCCATGACGCATGTCATCAGAATGCTCCATGGCCTTCTCATCACAATACTCCATGCCCTTGTCATCACAATGCTCCAAGACCCCTGTAATCACAATGCTCCATGCCACTTTTCATCAGAATGTTCCATGAGAATTGTCATCACAAGGCTCCATGGACTTCCCATCACAATGCTCCAGGACCTTGTCATCACAGTGCTCAATTCCCTTCTCATTACAATGCTCCATGACCCCTGTCATCACAATACTCCATGAACATTTTCAGCCCAATGCTTCATGACCTTCTCATCACAATGCTCCATGACCCATATCATCACAATCCTCCATGACCACTGTCATCACAACACTCCATGACCCCTGACAACACAATGATCCGGGACTCTTGTCATCACAATGCTCCATTCCCTAGTCATCACAATGCTCGTTGACCCCTGTCATCACAATACTCCATGAACATTTTCAGCCCAATGCTCCATGACACTTGTCATCACAATGATGCATGCCCTTGTCATCCCAATGCTCCATGACCCCTGTAATCACAATGCTCCATGACGCTTATCATCACAGTGCTCCATGACCCTTATCATCACAATTCTCCATGCCTGTGTCATCAAAATCCTACATGACCTTGTCATCACAATGCTCCATGAGCTTGTCATCACAATACTCCATTACCATTTTCATCACAATCCTCCATGAACCTTGGGATCACATTGCTCCATGCCCTTGTCATCACAATGCTCCATGCTCCTTGAAATCAAAATGGTCCATGACCTCTGTCATCACAATGCTCCAACCCCTTGTGATCACAATGTTCCATAACACTTGTCATCACAACACTCCATGATGACTGTCATGACAATACTCCATGCACTTGTCGTCACAATGCTCCATGACCTTTGTCATCACAATTCTCAATACACTTGTCATCACAATGCTCCCTGACACTTGTCGTCAGAATACTCCTTGAACACTGTCATGAAAATGCTCCATGCCTCTTTCATAAGAATGCTCCATGCCCTTTTCATCACAACGCTCCATGTCATTGTCATCACAAAACTCCACAAGCTTGTCATCAGAATGCTCCCTGTTCATTGTCTTCAGAATGCTCCATGACCCCTGTCATCAAAATGATCCATACCCCTTGTCATTACAGTGTTCCATGACGCTCGTCATCACAATTATCCATTGTCTTCTCATCACAATGCTCCACGGTCTTGCCATCACAATGCTCCATGCCTTGGTCATCACGATGCTCCATGTCCTCAGTCATCACAATGTTCCATGTCCTCAGTCATCACAATGTTCCATGACCCCTGTCATCACAATGCTCCATACCCCTTGTAATTACAGTGCTCCATGACGCTCGTCATCACAATTATCCATGGTCTTCTCATCACAATGCTCCACGGTCTTGCCATCACAATGCTCTATGCCCTGGTCATCACAATGCTCCATGTCCCCTGTCATCACAATTATCGACGTTCTTGGCATCACTATGCTCCATGATACTTCTCATCACAGTGTTACATGTTTTGTCATCACAATTCTCTATGCACTTGTCATCGTAATGCTCCATGACCCCTGTAATAGCAAGCTCCATGTGATTGTCATCACAATGCTTCATGAACATGTCATCAAAATTCTCAATGGCCCTTGTTATCACAATGCGCCATGACCCTTGTCATCACAATGCTCCAAGCCCTTGTCATCAAAATGCTCCATTACCTTTGTCATCACAATCCTCCATGACACTTGGCATCACAATGCTACATTCCATTGTCATTGCAATAGACCATGACATATGTCATCACAATGCTCCCTGACACCCTTCTTCACAATACTCCATGACCTTCTCATCACAATGCTCCATGCCCTTGTCATCACAATGCGCCATGCCCACTGTCATCACAATAATCCATGAAACTTGTCAGAAAAATGCTCCATGACCCTGTCATCACAATGCTCCATGCCTTTCATCACAATGCTCTATGACCCCTGTCATCAAAATGCTCCGTGACTACAGTCATCACAATGCTTCATGACCTTTGTCATCACAATGGTCCATGCCCTCGTCATCACAAGGCTCTGTGACCTTTGTGACCACAACACTCCATGAACATTTCATCACAATGCTCGGTGACCCTTGTCATCACAATGCTCCATGCCTTTGTCAGCACATTACTCCATGACACATGGCTTCAAATGTGCCATGCACTTGTCATCACAATGCTCCACATCGTTGTCATCACAATGCTCCATAAACCTTGTCATCACAATGCTCCATGCGTTTGTCAGCACAATGTTCCATGACCCATGTCATCACAATGTGCCCTGCATTTCTCATCACAATGCTCCACAGCCTTGTCATCACAATGCTCCATGCACCTCTCATCAAAATGCTCTCTCACCACTGATATCACAATGTTCCATCACTAGTCAACACAATACTCCCTCCACCCTGTCATCCCAATGTTCCATGACCCTTGTCACAACAATGCTACATGCTCTTACCATCACAATGCTCCATGACCCCTGACATCACAATGTTCCATAACCCCTGTCATCACAATGCTCCATGACCCTTTTCATCACAATGCTCCATGACCCCTAACATCACAATGTTCCATAAACACTGTCATCAAAATGTTCCATGACCCTTTTCATCCAATTGCTCCATGGCCCTCTCATCACAATGCTCCCTGCCCTTCTCATCACAATGCACCACGCCCTTGTCATCAAAATGCTCCATGGCCTATGTCATCACAATGCTCCATGACCCTTGGAATCACAATGCTCCATGCCATTGTCATCACAAACCTCCATGAAACCTCTCATCACATTGCTCCATGCCGTTGTCATCACAAAGCTCCATGGCGCTTGTCATCACAATGCTCCATGCCCTTGTCATTGCAATCCTCCATGACACATGTATCACTGTGTTCCGTGCCCTTGCCATCACAATGCTCCATGCTCACTCTCATCACAATAATCCATGAAACTTTTCAGACCAATGCTCCATGCCCTTGTCATCACAATGCTCCATTACACCTGTCATAACAATGCTCCATGACCCCTGCCATCACAATGTTCTACGGCCTTGTCATCACAAGACTCCATGGCCCTTGTCATGACAATGCTCCAAGACCCCTGTAATCACAATGCTCCATGCCCATGTCATCACAAAGCTCCCTGACGCATGTCATCAGAATGCTCCATGGCCTTCTCATCACAATACTCCATGCCCTTGTCATCACAATGCTCCAAGACCCTTGTTATTACAATGATCCATGACTCTTTTCATCTCAATGCTCCATGAACCCTGTCATCACAATGCACCATGCCCATCATCATAATGCTTCATGCTATTGTCATCACAATGAAATCAAAATTCTCCATGACCTCTCTCATCACAATGCTCCAAACCCTTGTGATCACAATGTTCCATAACACTTGTCATCACAACGCCCCATGACGTTGGTCATCACAATTATCCATGGACTTCTCATCACAATGCTCCATGACCTTTGTCATCACAATTCTCAATACACTTGTCATCACAATGCTCCCTGACACTTGTCATCAGTATGCTCATTGAACCCTGTCATGACAAGTCTCCATGCCTTTTTCATCACAATGATCCATGCCCTTTTCATCACAATGCTTCATGACATTGTCATCACAATACTCCACAAGCTTGTCATCAGAATGCTCCCTGACCCTTGTCATCTCAATGATCCATGACCCCTGTCATCACAATGCTCCATGACACCTGTCAACACAATGCTCCATGCCCCTTGTCCTTACAGTGCTCCATGATGTTCGTCATCACAATTATCCATGGTCTTCTCATCACAGTGCTCCACGGTCTTGCCATCACAATGCACCATGCCCTGGTCATCACAATGATCCATGTCCCCAGTCATCACAATGCTCCTTGACCCTGTCATCACAATGCTCCATACTGCTTGTCATTACAGTGCTCCATGACACTCGTAATCACAATTGTCCATGGTCTTCTCATCACAATGCTCCACGCCCTTGTCATCAAAATTCTCCATGACAATTGTCATCACAATGCTCCATGACCACTGTCATAACAATGCTCCATGACCCCTGTCATCACAAGGCTCCATACCACTTGTCATTACAGTGCTCCATGACGCTCCTAATCACAATTATGCATGGTCTTCTCATCACAATGCTCCACGGTCTTGCCATCACAGTGCTCCATGCCTTGGGCATCACAATGCTCCATGTCCCCGGTCATCACAATGCTCCATGACCACTGTCATCACAGTGCTCTATACCCCCTGTCATTACAGTGCTCCATGACACTCGTCATCACAATTATCCATGATCTTCTCATCACAGTGCTCCACGATCTTGCCATCACAAGGCTCCATGCCCCCGGTTATCACAATGCTCCATGTCCCCAGTCATCACAATGCTCCATGACCCCTGTCATCACAATGCTCCATACCCCTTTTCATTACAGTGCTCCATGACGCTCGTCATCACAATTATCCATGGTCTTCTCATCACAGTGCTCCACGGTCTTGCCATCACAATGCTCCATGCCCTGGTCATCACAATGCTCCATGTCCCCTGTCATCACAATTCTCCACGTTCTTGGCATCACTATGCTCCATGATACTTCTCATCACAGTGTTACATATTTTGTCATCACAATTCTCTATGCACTTGTCATCGCAATGCTCCATGACCCCTGTCATAGCAAGCTCCATGTGATTGTCATCACAATGCTTCATGAACATGTCATCAAAATTCTCAATGGCCCTTGTTATCACAATGCTCCATGACCCTTGTCATCACAATGCCCCAAGCGCTTGTCATCAAAATGCTCCATTACCTTTGTCATCACAATCCTCCATGACACTTGGCATCACAATGCTCCATTCCATTGTCATCGCAATGGACCATGACATATGTCATCACAATGCTCCCTGACACCCTTCTTCACAATACTCCATGACCTTCTCATCACAATGCTCCATGCCCTTGTCATCACAATGCGCCATGCCCACGGTCATCACAATAATCCCTGAAACTTGTCAAACCAATGCAACATGCCCCTGTCATCACAATGCTCCATGCCCTTTCATCACAATGCTCTATGACCCCTGTCATCACAATGCTCCGTGACTACAGTCATCACAATGCTTCATGACCTTTGTCATCACAATGGTCCATGCCCTCGTCATCACAAGGCTCTGTGACCTTTGTGACCACAACACTCCATGAACATTTCATCACAATGCTCGGTGACCCTTGTCATCACAATGCTCCATGCCTTTGTCAGCACATTACTCCATGACACATGGCATCAAATGTGCCATGCGCTTGTCATCACAATGCTCCACATCGTTGTCATCACAATGCTCCATAAACCTTGTCATCACAATGCTCCATGCGTTTGTCAGCACAATGTTCCATGACCCATGTCATCACAATGTGCCCTGCGTTTCTCATCACAATGCTCCACAGCCTTGTCATCACAATGCTCCATGCACCTCTCATCAAAATGCTCTCTCACCACTGATATCACAATGTTCCATCACTAGTCAACACAATACTCCCTCCACCCTGTCATCCCAATGTTCCATGACCCTTGTCACAACAATGCTACATGCTCTTATCATCACAATGCTCCATGACCCCTGACATCACAATGTTCCATAACCCCTGTCATCACAATGCTCCATGACCCTTTTCATCACAATGCTCCATGACCCCTAACATCACAATGTTCCATAAACACTGTCATCAAAATGTTCCATGACCCTTTTCATCCAATTGCTCCATGACCCTGTCATCACAATGCTCCCTGCCCTTCTCATCACAATGCACCACGCCCTTGTCATCAAAATGCTCCATGGCCTGTGTCATCACAAAGCTCCATGACCCTTGGAATCACAATGCTCCATGCCATTGTCATCACAAACCTCCATGAAACCTCTCATCACATTGCTCCATGCCGTTTTCATCACAAAGCTCCATGACGCTTGTCATCACAATGTTCCATGCCCTTGTCATTGCAATCCTCCATGACACATGTATCACTGTGTTCCGTGCCCTTGCCATCACAATGCTCCATGCTCACTCTCATCACAATAATCCATGAAACTTTTCAGACCAATGCTCCATGCCCTTGTCATCACAATGCTCCAACACCCTTGTTATTACAATGATCCATGACTCTTTTCATCTCAATGCTCCATGAACCCTGTCATCACAATGCACCATGCCCATCATCATAATGCTTCATGCTATTGTCATCACAATGAAATCAAAATTCTCCATGACCTCTCTCATCACAATGCTCCAAACCCTTGTGATCACAATGTTCCATAACACTTGTCATCACAACGCCCCATGACGCTGGTCATCACAATTATCCATGGACTTCTCATCACAATGCTCCATGACCTTTGTCATCACAATTCTCAATACACTTGTCATCACAATGCTCCCTGACACTTGTCATCAGTATGCTCATTGAACCCTGTCATGACAAGTCTCCATGCCTTTTTCATCACAATGATCCATGCCCTTTTCATCACAATGCTCCATGCCATTGTCATCACAATACTCCACAAGCTTGTCATCAGAATGCTCCCTGACCCTTGTCATCTCAATGATCCATGACCCCTGTCATCACAATGTTCCATGACACCTGTCATCACAATGCTCCATGTCCCTTGTCATTACAGTGCTCCATGATGTTCGTCATCACAATTATCCATGGTCTTCTCATCACAGTGCTCCACGGTCTTGCCATCACAATGCTCCATGCTCTGGTCATCACAATGCTCCATGTCCCCAGTCATCACAATGCTCCATGACCCCTGTCATCACAATGCTCCATACTGCTTGTCATTACAGTGCTCCATGACACTCGTAATCACAATTGTCCATGGTCTTCTCATCACAATGCTCCACGATCTTGCCATCAAAATGCTCCATGACACTTGTCATCACAATGCTCCATGACCACTGTCATAACAATGCTCCATGACCCCTGTCATCACAAGGCTCCATACAACTTGTCATTACAGTGCTCCATGACGCTCCTCATCACAATTATCCATGGTCTTCTCATCACAATGCTCCACGGTCTTGCCATCACAGTGCTCCATGCCTTGGGCATCACAATGCTCCATGTCCCCGGTCATCACAATGCTCCATGACCACTGTCATCACAGTGCTCTATACCCCTTGTCATTACAGTGCTCCATGACCCTCGTCATCACAATTATCCATGGTCTTCTCATCACAATGCTCCACGATCTTGCCATCGCAATGCTCCATGACCTGGTCATCACAACGCTCCATGTCCTCTGTCATCAGAATTCTCCACGATCTTGGCATCACTATGCTCCATGACACTTCTCATCACAGTGTTACATGCTTTGTCATCACAATTCTCTATGCACTTGTCATCGCAATGCTCCATGACCCCGTCATAGCAAGCTCCATGTGCTTGTCATCACAATACTCCATGCCCTTGTCGTCCAAATTCTCCATGACCTTTGTCATCACAATGCTCCCTGACACTTGTCGTCAGAAAGCTCCCTGAAAATTGTCATGAAAAGGCTCCATGTCTTTTTCATCACAATGCCCAATGCCATTTTCATCAAAATGCTCCATGTCATTGTCATCAAAATACTCCACAAGCTTGTCATCAGAATGCTCCATGAACCTTGTCATCACAATGCTCCATGACCCCTTTTATCACAATGCTCCATACACCTTGTCATTACAGTGCTCCATGACGCTCATCATCACAATTATCCATGGTCTTCTCATCACAATGCTCCACGGTCTTGCCATCACAATACTCCATGCCCTGGTCATCACAATGCTCCATGTCCCCTGTCAGCACAATTCTCCACGTTCTTGGCATCACTGTGCTCCATGATGCTTTTCATCACAGTGTTACATGCTTTGTCATCACAATTCTCTATGCACTTGTCATCGCAATGCTCCATGATCCCTGTCACAGCAAGCTCCATGTGATTGTCATCACAATGCTTCATGAACATGTCATCAAAATTCTCAATGGCCCTTGTTATCACAATGCTCCATGACCCTTGTCATCACAATGCCCCAAGCGCTTGTCATCAAAATGCTCCATTACCTTTGTCATCACAATCCTCCATGACACTTGGCATCACAATGCTCCATTCCATTGTCATCGCAATGGACCATGACATATGTCATCACAATGCTCCCTGACACCCTTCTTCACAATACTCCATGACCTTCTCATCACAATGCTCCATGCCCTTGTCATCACAATGCGCCATGCCCACTGTCATCACAATAATCCCTGAAACTTGTCAAACCAATGCAACATGCCCCTGTCATCACAATGCTCCATGCCCTTTCATCACAATGCTCTATGACCCCTGTCATCACAATGCTCCGTGACTACAGTCATCACAATGCTTCATGACCTTTGCCATCACAATGGTCCATGCCCTCGTCATCACAAGGCTCTGTGACCTTTGTCACCACAGTGCTCCATGAACATTTCATCACAATGCTCGGTGACCCTTGTCCTCCCAATGCTCAATGCCTTTGTTAGCACAATACTCCATGACCCATGGCATCACAATGTGCCATGCGCTTGTCATCACAATGCTCCACATCTTTGTCATCACAATGCTCCATAAACTTTGTCATCACACTGCTCCATGCACTTCTCATCAAAATTCTCTCTCACCACTGATATCACAATGTTCCATCACTAGTCAACACAATACTCCCTCACCCCTGTCATCACAATATTCCATGACCCTTGTCACAACAATGCTACATGCCTTTATCATCACAATGCTCCATTCCCCTGAAATCACAATGTTCCATAACCCCTGTCATCACAATGCTCCCTGCCCTTCACAACAGAATGCACCACACCCTTGTCATCAAAATGCTCCATGACCTTTGTCATCACAAAGCTCAATGACCCTTGTCATCACAATGCTGCATGCCATTGTCATCACAATGCTCCATGAACCCTCTCATCAAATTGTTCCATGCCCTTGTCATCACAGGCTCCATGATGCTTTTCATCACAATGCTCGATGCCATTCTTATCACAATGCTCCATGCGCTTGTCATTACAATCCTCCATGACCCATGTATCACAGTGTTCCATGCCCTTCTCATCACAATGCTCCTTGCCCCCTCTCATCACAATAATCCATGAAACTTTTCAGACCAATGCTCCATGCTCTTGTCATCACAATGCTCCATTACCCCTGTCATAACAATGCTCCATGACCCCTGCCATCACAATGTTCCACAGCCTTGTCATCACAAGGCTCCATGACCCTTGTCATCACAATGCTCCAAGACCCCTGTAATCACAATGCTCCATGCCCTTGTCATCACAAAGCTCCATGACGCATGTCAACAGAATGCTCCATGGCCTTCTCATTCACGATGTTCCATGCCTTTGTCATCACAATGCTCCAAGACTCCTGTAATCACAATGCTCCATGCCCCTTTTCATCTCAATGCTCCATGAACCCTGTCATCACAATGCACCATGCCCATCATCATAATGCTTCAGGCTATTGTCATCACAATGAAAGCAAAATGCTCCATGACCTCTGTCATCACAATGCTCCAAATCCTTGTGATCAATATGTTCCATAACACTTATCATCACAACGCCCCATGACGCTCGTCATCACAATTATCCATGGTCTTCTCATCACAATGCTCCATGACCTTTGTCATCACAATACTCAATACCCTTGTCATCACAATGCTCCCTGACACTTGTTCTCAGTTTGCTCCTTGAACCCTGTCATGACAAGGCTCCATGCCTTTTTCATCACAATGATCCATGCCCTTTTCATCACAGTGCTCCAAGACCGCTGTAATCACAATGCTCCATGCCCTTGTCATCACAAAGCTCCATGATGCATGTCATCAGAACGCTCCATGGCCTTCTCATCCCAATGCTCCATGCCCTTGTCATCACAATGCTCCAAGACCCCTGTAATCACAATGCTCCATGGCACTTTTCATCAGAATGCTCCATGAGACTTGTCATCACAAGGCTCCATGGTCTTCTCATCACAGTGCTCCAGTACTTTGTCATCACAATGCTCCATGACCCCTGTCATCACAGTACTCCATGGACATTTTCAGCCCAATGCTCCATGACCTTCTCATCACAATGCGCCATGACCCCTGTCATCACAATGCTCCATGACCACTGTCATCACAACGCTCCATGAACCCTGACAACACAATGATCTGGGACTCTTGTCATTAAAATGCTCCATGACCATTGTCATCACAATGATCCATGCGCTTGTCATCCCAATGCTCCATGACCCGTGTAATCACTATGCTCCGTGATGCTTGTCATCACAGTGCTCCATGAACCTTGTCATCATAATGCTCCTTGCCTTTGTCAACAAAATGGTACATAATCTTGTCATCACAATTCTCCATGCGCTTGTCATCACAATCCTCCATGACCATTGGGATCACATTGCTTCATACCCTTGCCATCTCTCTCTTGCCTTTCTGGTTTTTACAGATATTCGGATGTCCCTTTTGACCGGTGGTAAGTGACAATTCTTTGTAGTGTGGATTTGTATTGCACACTTGCTTGATTGGCCAAAAAGGGTGTATGCGTTTTCTTCTGAATATATTCAGGAGAAAAGGCATATGTCCTTTTTGGCCAAGTGCATCTCTGTCCAAGTTGGGATGCTTTTCCTGTGCTTTAAAGGCGATTCCAATTTACCTCTTGAAATATGTTTTGTGAAATTCTGCGTCATTTTCAAGGCCGCTTCATTTCCTTCCCTCAACAGATTTTTGGAAGTGAGTAGTCCTTTATAAGTCTGCACGTTTGTGAATTGCTGTGCCCCTGAGCTCCAATTTTCAAATCCCATCTTTGTGAGCTGGCTGCAAATCCACAATTTTGCTTCAGGACCTATACAGGTTCCAGGGGTGGCTATATTGGTTCCCTGTGGGTGGCTGAGGCTTTGGTTAATTCTTCTTCCTGCCAGGAAATTAGAGTGACATGTGCCCGTCCAAATGCCTACATCTACTCTCTGATTGGTTCTCCCTCTTCCCTTTCATCCTCTGCACAATTAGCAAACTGTGCGAACCAGGAGGTTATAGGGGCTGACTCTCCTAAGTTGGGAGATTGATAGTAAAGCAGTTGGAATGCCAAAGTGGAGCACAAGGAGAGGAAAAATTAGGAGAGTTTTAGAAACCTTTCGCCATCACAGGGTGTCCATTTTCTAGGTTTCCCATACATGTTATAATTGTAGTGATATTCCCTTCTACCTGGAGATTTGGGACACATGGAATGGTGGCATGCATTACTACTTTAAAAGGTCTGCATTTTCTCTCCCAATCTCACCAGTCCTCTCAGTCCCAAGTGTCCAGCCTTATGTCTCATCCAGCTGTCTTTGCAGATAGGGTCATTCCAGGTTTCATCAGAACCCCTGAAGGAATTGTGTAAGAATTTCGCTGTTTTGGGGGGGTTTTTTGAAATTCATTTTTATAATGGGGTTGAGCTGATTTTCACTGACGTGTTTATGCCAGTCTAGACACAATTGATTCCCTTACGGAGACATATCAATACATAGGTTTTAAGATTCTTAGTACTCAGATATATTCCTCTGTGGGGCATAGGGGTGTTGAGTCCCGTTCACTGAGGAAGGTGTAGGTCTTGTCTATTCTGTATTTGGTTTATGGAATGGTACCTGTGCTAATATCAAACTCTGGTTTTATGCATCACCCCACCTCTCCTTTGCCCTGAAGCAGGCATAAGAGATTTTTGCTAAATGTGAGACTCTGTTCTCTTTCCTAATTCAGTTCATGTGTTGTGATATTGACATTCCCTCTATAAGTCATATCTTATGATAAGATTCTTTTTCTGCGTGACTAATTTCCCTTAAAATCATCATACGTAAATCCACTCATTATGCTGCTACTGGCCTTATATACATTGATTTCATGTCTGAGTGATATTCCGTTGTACAAAATTACCACAAGTTCTTTATGCATTTCTCTTTTTCCTGGGATATTTTAGGTGTACCAAAGTTGAGGTTCTTGTATGCAGAGCAGCCCTAAACTTTGGGGTGCCTGTGTCTTATTGACATTTAGTCTTCCCAAGTTATATGTCCATGAGTTGAAGTCCCCTTGCTCCGGGGCTTTGTATTTTAGATGTTTTAAAAGCAGCATACACTTCTTCAGAGTGGCTCTTGGATATTTATACCCCACCCATCAGCGTGACTAGGCTCCCTGTTTTCCATGGCCTCTCCTGCATTTCTGGTTTGTACACATTTTTTGGATGGCCTTTCTGAGCAGTGGAAATTGAGACTTCTTTGTTGTGCGGATTTGCATTTCCCTCTTGCTTGGTTGGACAAAAACTCTGCATGTGTTTTTTTCCTGAAGATATTCACGAAAAAAACGCATACACCCTTTTGCCCAACCGCATCATTTTAGAAATTCTGCTGCTTTTCATATGCTTTAAATGTGAGTACAATCTACCTTTTGAAATCTGTTTCCTGCAATTCTGCCTCTCATTCAGATCCTCTTCGTTGCCTTACCTGAATATATTTTTGGACGTTGGTTATCATTTATATCTTTGCAGGTCTTTGAATTGTCTGCTCCTGAGCTCCATTTTGCAACTCGCTTTTTTTGTGAGCTGGCCGCCAAACCATTGGATTACTTCTGGCCCTATTCTGGTTCTGGGGAGGCAGGCTGAGCCTTTGGTTAATTATTCTTCCTAATGGGAAATTAGAGTGACATGTGCCTGTCAAAAGTCCTACAGCTAATCTCTCATTGGTTCCCCCTCTTCCCATTTATCCTCTGCACAAATTGCAAACTGTGTGAAACAGGAGGTTAAAGGTGCTGATTCTCCAAGTGGGGAGATTGTTAGTAATGTGGCTGGAATGGCGAACCCCAGCACCAGGAGATCAAAACTGAGGTGCATTTTAGACACCTTTCCTGAGCACACGGTGTACATTCATCTCGGTTTCCCGGGCATGTTTTCGCTGTCAGAAGATTCCCTTGAACCTGCAGATTTGGGACCCATGGAATGGGTACCAGGCAGTATTAGTTTAAAAGGTCAGCATTTCCTCACCCAGCCTCTCTAACATCTCTTAGCGTGCATAGCTTCCAGCCTTATATAATCATCCTGCTGTGGGTCTACATGTGTTCAATCCATGTTACATCGTAGCCCTTCAACAAAAGTTGTAAGAATTTTTGTCTGTCTCACTGTTTTTATAAATAGTTTTAAATTTATTTTTATATTGGTTACAGCTGATTTTCAAAGCTCTGTTTTTTGCTGCTGTACATCCACTTGATTCATGTACTGTGAGACAACAATAACTTCTTTTTCAGATGCTTACCAGTCATATGTATTATTTTCCAGTGACTTGAGTGGGCTGAGTGCAGTTCTTTGAGGTACCGTGTAGGCCTTGTCAGTTATTCAATTTGGTACTTGGAATGGTATCTTTGCTAATTTCAACCTCCTGGATAATACCTCACCATTCCCCACCTTTCCCATTTAGCAGCCTTATGTCTATTTTCTACATATTTGACTATGTTTCTGTTTTGTAATTTATTTCATGTGTAGCCATTTTTGATTCCACCTTTAAGTGACATCTTATGATATGTGTCTTTTTCTTTCTGACATATGTCACTCAGAATGATCGTATGTAACTCCTCCAGAGTTGTTACAACTGGCCTTATTTCATTGATTTCTGGATGAGTAATATTCCACTCTACATAAGTACCCCCATCTCTTTTATCCATTTTATCCTTCCAGGGACATTTAGGTTATATCCAAGTTGAGGCCCTTTTTAACAGAGAGGTGGTAAACGTTCGGGTGCCTGTTTTCTGTCGATTTTTGTTTTTCCCAAGGTACACGCCCATGAGTGCAAGTGCCCTATGCTCTGTAGCTCATTTTTTAGATGTTTTAGCAAACACAATACACTTCTCCAGAGTGGCCGTTGGCAAATTACATTTCCACTATCAGCCTCACAGGGCTCCTTTTTCTCCTCGCCCTGTCCTGCATTTCTGGTGTTTACACTTTATGTGGATGGCCCTTCTGACTGATGTGAAGTGATACATTTTGTGATATTGATTTCCAGTGCCCACCTGTTGGGTTGGATAAAAAGTGTGTATGGCCTTTACTTGAATATATTCAGAAAAAATGCATACACCCTTTTTGGCCAACTGCATCATTGGCGATGTTCAGCCCCTTTTCTTGTGCTTTAATGGGGAGTCCTTTCTACCTCTTCAATTCTGTTTCCTGCCACTCTCCCTTGCTTACAAGTCCTTTTCTGTGACTTACCTCAAGACATTTTTCGACGATAGATATTTTCAACTCTGCAGTTTCATGAATTTTAGTGCCCCTGAGTTCCATTTTTCAACTTGTGTTTTTGGAAACTGGACACAAAACAGCGGGATTTCCTCTAGCCCTATTCTGTTTCCGTGGGCAATTCTAGCCTTTGATGAATTTGTCTTCTGGATTGGAAATTAGAGTGGCATGTGCCTGTCCGAACACCTAAGACTTGTCTCTAAATTTTTCTCATCCTTCCGCTTCATCCTCTGGACAAATTCCAAACAGTGTGCAACAGGATGTTGATGGTGCCGATATCCCCAAGTGAGGAGATTGTTAGGAAATATGCTGGAGGGTTGAACCCGAGCACCAGGCGATGAGGAGATGAGTTGCCTTTTCCAAACTCTTTCTGATCAAACGTTGTACCATCCTCTAGGTGTGACAGGCATGTTTTAGCTGTAGGAAGGGTCCCGTGCATGTAAGGAGAACACCAGGGATTTTTCCAAATCAGTGCCTCCCCGAACCCCAAACTGGGGAATTTTTAAGCTACGGCTACACGTATGTCCTTTAAGGGCCTTGGGAAATAGGCAGAGCCCAAACTTTAGATGACTGAAATCTTCAGGGTCAGAAGCGCTCACCATCGGCCTTGCTTAGGTTACATTTTATCTGTCATTGATAGATGATGTCAATAAAAAATATCTATTCTTTTTCAGATTATTTCCCCTTATAGGTTATTGCAAAATATTCAGTGTAGTTCCCTGTGCTATACAGTAGTTCCTTGTTGATGATCTATTTTTTTTTGTTTGTTTGTTTTTTGTGCTATGTGGGCCTCTCATTGTTGTGGCCTCTCCCGTTGCGGAGCACAGGCTCCAGATGCGGAGGCTCAGCGGCCCTGGCTCACAGGTCCAGCCGCTCCGTGGCATGTGGGATCTTCCTGGACCGGGGCACGAACCCATGTCCCCAGCATCGGCAGGCGGACTCTCAACCACTGCGCCACCAGGGAAGCCCGATGATCTATTTTATACATAGCAGTGTGTATGTGTTAATCCCAAACTGTTAATTTATCCCTTCTCCTACCTTTCCCCTTTGGTAATAATAAATTATAAGATTTTATACTTCTCAGAAATGGGGGAGCTGAAAGAGAGGTATCATTTTTAATGGAAAAGCATTCAAAACAAGATTGAAGCTTCAGCCAAGAGTATTCGATGTACATCCATGGAAATAAATCACTTCATTTCTCTAATGTTGACCTGACAAATAAGACAGACGTCTTCACTGAACTTGCTTATAGGAAAGTGATGGAAATATCAAATGTAAGTCTTAGAAACATCTTATTTTACCCGAGCATTATACACTGCTCTATGTTAACTACAGTTTGGCTCACACATCTGTTCATTGAAGTTACAATGTTCTCAATTTCTGTTACTGATCCTCCAGAGTGGACCCCAACAGGAGTCCCCGTGCCCAGTGTCATTGGAGCCAACAGATCAAGACTGAGTTTGGTTCAGAAGCAAAGGAAACATTATTTTGAAAACAGAATGGAGAGGTGAGAGCGTGCACTCCCCCATGGGCTGTGGGCTGGGCTGCTGTGTAGGGTCCCCGGCAGCGTCAGTGGGAGGGAGGGGATGGAGCTCTCGAGGACTGCGTTGGCTGCAGCTCAGGCTCTATGCCGCGGAGTCTGCATGGGACCCCGCTAGCTGAGGTGTCGACCCAGCCATTCTGCACTAGGAAATCGGGTCTGAAGTGCCGGGTGTGGGACCTCTGCATGCGGAACCCTAGGAGCACGTGAAATTAGACAAAGCACAAAGGAAAAACAGGTTAGACTTTATTTTATTGCCCAGATTCTCTTTTTATCTCCCAGGAATTTTTAATGAACGTTGCCGGAGACGAACACCTCCTCTGCTTTTTGTTCCGTTCCTTATTCTTGGGGTGTTGAGGGTGCAGACCCCTCTTTTGTAACTGCTTCATGCTGTGGTGGGAGCCCTGATACATGTGGGGAGGGGCAAAACGTCTCCACACCAGCCTCCTGGTGAGGTTGATTGTCCCAAGGCCTCCTGCCTCACTTCTCGTCCGCCTGAGCACCAGCATTGGAAGTGTTACAGATTCTAATGACCTTTAAGGGTCCAGGAAAGACAGGCGCAGAGATGCTGCGGTGGCAGGTTTCACCCCACCCCACATATGTTCGGCGACCTTAGGCTGACAGTTTTTGTCAGACTAGATGCTCTGACGAGTAGTCTGTGCTTTCTTTAATTAGGTCCCTGAATTAATGTACAAACAGCACCATGTGTCAGAGCCCTGCCCGCGCAACTCCCAGACAGTCCAGGGTCAGTGGTGATCCAGGACCATGACGTCCACTGAGTCAACGGCCTTTAGAAGTAGCCAGCAGTCCAGCCGGTCATATTGGCCACCATCACCGCGGTGTCTGTAGGGTTTTCTATGGTGAAAGCGTGATATACGTTTCCCCCACCAAGCTTATTAGCTCCCCTCTGGGTGCAGTAAGTCCTGCAAGCAGTAGTCTGCTCTTTCGGGGCACAGTCTTGTCGTTTTCTGAGAGAAACTCCAGGTCAAGTGATGGTCACACGAGTCATCTTGGGGGCCCGTTGCCCCCGTTTATCTCTCTGGAGGTTGGAGTTGGAGGGCCTCCTCACTCGAGGTCAGTGTGTCCACAGAGCGACCCCTGCAACTTCAGGGAATGATGGGCGGTTAGGATCACCACGTGGGGTCCTTTTCCCTTAGGAGGGAGCTGGCCTTGCGGGCTGCTGATTTCCAGCTTTTTAGATACCCCAGTATCCTGGCCTGATGAGTCGGTGGGCAAAGCCCTTGGTGACCATAGTTTATCATACCTGAAGAGCATTCTTGTGTTGCTCCATTTCAAGTGGTCCCAGTTTTTGCACTAAGGCTCCGAGGGCGATTAACCTTTGACCGGGTATGTAAAGGTCAAAGGGTTTAGCTAAATTAGGGAGTTCCTGGGCAAGGGTCTGTATTGACTGCTCTTTCCATTCTTGAAAGGCTGCTTCTGGATTCTATTCAAAAGGATCATCATCTTTTCGTGTCAGTGTTTCATGTAGAGGCCCAGCTATGACACTGTAGTTAGGGATCCAGATGCAGAAAACCTTGGCCTCCCCAGGAACCCCTAAGCTGTCTTCTAGTTGTAGAAGAGGTAAGGCTGCAAATGGCTTCTTCCCTATCCTGGGATGCGTTTCTCCGAATATCTGTGAGAATGAAGCCCAGGCATGTCACCTTAGCCTGGGATATTTGAGCGTTTTTCTTGGACACCTTCTATCCTTTCTTGGCTAGGTAGTTCAGAGGCGTCTTTAGTAGGCCTGGCGATCAGAATGTCATCTGCATATTGAAGGAGGGTTCCCTTTTACAGAGGTTGAACTTTAAGGTCTTTAGAGGACATTTCCCCAATGATGGTGTGGGGATTTTTGAACAATTGGGGCAGGACGGCCCAGCATTATTGCTTTTGTTGCATGTTGTGTCCTGCCACTCACAAGCCAAAAATTCTTGTGACTCTGAGATGAATGGAATACAGAAGAAGGCATCACTGAAGTCTGATACAGAATGCCATGGCCTGGTGGAAGGTAGAATGACCAGCAGGGAGTAGGAAATAGGAGCTACTGGATGTATATCCTCGGTGGCTTCACTGACTGTCCTGATATCCTTTACCAGGTCTCCAGCAGCCCATGGGGCTCTCGTGGTCAGGCCAATCCCAGGATATGGAGCTCACCTGGGCTTCATCCCTACCCCACATCCCACGGGGCTCTCGTGGTCAAGTCCCTCCCAGGGTATGGAGCTCACCTCTGCAGCTACCCAGCAGCCCATGGGGCTCTCCTACTCAGGTCCTTCCCAGGATATGGAGCTCCCCTGGGCAGGTACCCCAGCAGGGCTGGACACACAGGAACTGTGCACATAGCCCACCTTGCAGAGAACCCCCAGATCACCTGTCGCTCACAGCTGACACAGAATACCTCAGAGCAGGACTTGAACTAACAAACAGCAGCTCTGACAGGTCTGTGACCATGGCTATCACTCTCTGCAGGCTCTTTCTGCCTGGTCTTCCAGACACTTCCACTGCAGCCAGGGCACCAGGCCTCTGTCTCCACCCACCATCATTCCTCTCCCTGACTCCTGGGTTCCTCTCATTAGGATAGGGTCTTCTTGAAGTTGTTTTCCACTCATGGACCAGATAAAATGATAAGAAAACAAGCCGCAGCTGCAGCCCCTTGTCTATCCTGACTCTCAAGAGCCCACACCTGTTCCTAGGGCCTGGCCCATTTAGCAAGTTTCATTTTCTGCAACTTTGAGCCCCTGAGGGGTGAGGATTGGCTGATTTTGGCAGCCTGAAACTGCCTGCCAGCCCTCCACAGGTGTGCCTGGGTTGAGGGCAATATAAACAGCTCTCCAGTGAGCGACAGCCCTTGTAGCTGTGACTGACGCCATATTCTCTGGCCCGTAGGCAGTGCCGGGGCTGTGCTGGTGGGAGGGAGTGAGGGGCCGTGACTTTGTGGGTGGCCCAGTGTGAGTGGGCCTCTGCTGGACTTTCTGCAGGAGTTGCCAGGCTGCCACCTGCTAAAGAAGAGGATGTGTCACCCATACCTGCCACTGGAATTTCTCCCCAGGCAGAGGTGAGGAAGTAAAAAAGCAGTGGGGGCCGTGGCAGGAGGGGTATCTCAGGCAGGGAAATGGGAATCTTCCAGAAGAGCATCTGTGGCCAGGACCATCCTGACTGGCCTGCAGGCACCAAGTCGGCCTGTGTGCTGTCGCTGGTGTGGCTCCACAGCCCTTCCTCTAGGCTTGCAAGTTTTTGTACATATTCAGGTGTTTTAACTGGAAAGGGTGGGAAGAGTTCAGCTGCAGCAGGACTGGGGCTCAGCTCACGTTTACTCACAGATGCCTTAGCTCGGTCCCCCAGCTTTGCAATGAGGACCCTCCTTGCTTGGGGGGTGGGCTGCTGGCTGTATGGGAGATGATTCCCAACCTCTGACCAATTTCAGAATTGTTTACCGCTGGAACGAGTGCCCTGATAGGGTTTTCCTCTATCTGGTGGGTTCAGTTTTTTTTTTCTTTTTTGGTTCATGTTAGATTCTATTCCTCTTTTATGTATTTATAGATATAAGCATGGAAATAATTCATTCATATAAATACATCTGTGTGAAGGGAAGAACTTTTTCCTCTATTATTTTTAAATTTTATTTTTTTAAATTTTGAAATTTAATTTTATTTATATTTTATACAGCAGGTTATTATTAGTTATGTATTTTATGCAAATACATGTATACAGGTCAATCCCAATCTCCCAACTCATCCCAACACCACCACCCCATGGCTTCCCACACTTGGTGTCCATACGTGTGTTCTCTACCTCTGTCTCTATTTCTTCCCTGCAAACCAGTTCATCTGTACCATTTTTCTAGGTTCCACATATATGCATTAATATACAATATTTGTTTGCCTCTTTCTGACTTACTTCATTCTGTATAACAGTCTCTAGATCCATCGACGTCTCTACAAATGACCCAGTTTCATTCCTTCTTATGGCTGAGTAATATTCCATTTTATATATGTACCACATCTTTATCCATTCGTCTGTCTGTGGGTATTTAGGTTGTTTCCATTACCTGGCTATCGTAAATAGAGCTGAAATCAGCATTGTGGTGAAAGTGCCTTTTTGATTTATGGTTTTCTCTGGGTATATGCCCAGAAGTGGGATTGCTGGATCATATGGTAATTCTATTTTTGTTTTTTTAAGGAAACTCCATAATGTTCTCCATCGTGACTGTATCAATTTACATTTCCACCACTAGTGGAAGAGGGATCCTTTTGTCCACACCCTCCCCAGAATTCGTTGTTTGTAGATTTTCTGATGATGCCGATTCTAACAGGTGTGAGGTGATACCTCATTGTAGTTTTGATTTTCATTTCTCTAATAATTAGTGATGTTGAGAAGCTTTTCATGTGCGTCTTGGCCATCTCTGTGTCTTCTTTGAAGAAACGTCTCTTTAGATCTTCTGCCCATTTTTGTATTGGGTTGTTTGTTTTTTTTAATATTAAGCTGCATGGGCTCTTTATATATATTGGAGATTAAACCTTTGTCCATTGATTCGTTTGCAAATATTTTCGCCCATTCTGAGGGATGCTTTTTGCCATTCCCGTTTTTTTAACAAAAAAAGAAAGAAAGAAAAAGAAGCAGAACACTAATGTGTGTAAAATATGCCTTTTGAAACTGTCGTTTTGAAATATGGACGTCCATTGAATTTTTTGGTCCATATATGAAC
This sequence comes from Hyperoodon ampullatus, assembly GCF_949752795.1. NCBI lineage: Eukaryota > Metazoa > Chordata > Mammalia > Artiodactyla > Ziphiidae > Hyperoodon > Hyperoodon ampullatus. The sequence continues at coordinate 425,341 of NW_027640733.1, read as the reverse complement.
CAAGGATTTGTTTTCAGGGCAGGTGTCATTTACAGGCCTGCAATGATTTTGAATATCAACTGACCATTAGCGCTGGGATTAAAGCTGCTGTTGTGTGAAACGGCCACAAGGTGGCAGCAGTTCTCCCTTACCAAATCTGGTTACTGGGGCAACAGAGCCTCAATGGAAGTCGTGTTCTAGATTGGAATTTAGAATGGAATGTGCCAGGAGAAAGCCCCTCAAGTTTGTCTCACTACTTCTTGTTCGTGTTTTTAATTTAATTTTTTATTTTTTATTACAGCACATTTGATTACAATGTTTGGCTTGTTGTAGGTGTGGAAGATGTGGTTCTTTTACACATACACATATGTCTGTTCTTCCTGGGATCCTTTTCCCATGTACCTTATGACAGAATGTTGAGTAGTCTTCTCTTGGTATTCTGTAGGTCTTTGGTGATTATATATGTCACCTGTGTTTGTATATGTCTGTTAACCCCAATATCATAATGAAACCAATCCTCACACCTTTCCATTGGTGAATCATAAGTTTGTTGAATGAATCTGTGATTGCCCTTCTGCGTGGAAATATCTGCCCTGGTATCCATTTTTCGGTCACACCTATAAGAGATATGATATGATATGTGTCTTTCACTTTCTGACTTACTACAAGTCACGTGATTACCTCTAGACACACCTATGGTGCTGCAAATGGCATTGTGTCCTTTTATTCCTTGGCTTCTATTCTGCCTTAGCGAGGTCCATTTTCAACAATGTGATTCCCTGAGGGCTGAGGGTTCGCTGACCTGGATAGCCTGACCCTGCCGGCTGGCCTCCCCTGGTGTGCCTGGGTTGAGGGCAATATAAAGAGCGCTGCAGGCAGCAATAGCCCCTGAAGCTGTGCCTGACTCCATATTCTCTGCCCCGTCAGCAGTCTCGGGGCTGTGCTGGTGGGAGGGAGTGAGGGGCCACTTCTTTGTGGGTGGCCCGGAGTGAGTGGGTCTCTGCTGGACTTTCTGCAGGAGTTGCCAGGCTCCCACCTGTAAAGAAGAGGATGTGTCACCCATACCTTCCGCTGGAATTTCTCTCCGGACAGAGGTGAGGAAGGAAAAAAGCAGTGGGGGCCGGGACAGGAGGGGTATCTCAGGCAGGGCTATGGAAAGCTTCCAGAAGAGCGCCCAAGGCCAGGACCATCCTGGCTGGCCTGCAGGCACCAAGTTGGCCTGCGTGCTGTCGCTGGTGTTGCTCCACGCCCCTTCCTCTAGGCTTTCAACACCTTGTACATATTCAGGTGTTTTACCTGGGAAGGGTGGGAAAAGTTCAGCAGCAGCTGGCCTGGGGCTCAGCTCACGGTTACTCACAGATGTCTCGGTATTGCCCCCAGCTTTGCAATGAGGACGCTCCCTGCGTAGGAGTGGGCTGCTGGCTGTATGGGAGATGATTCCCCACCTCTGACCAATTTCAGTATTGTTTACCGCTGGAGCAAGTGCCCTGATAGGGTTTTCCTCTGTCTAACTCGTGGGTTCAAGTTTTTTTTTTTTTCTTTTTTGGTTCAAGTTAGATTTTATTCCTCTTTTATGTATTTATAGATATAAGCATGGAAATAATTCATTCATATAAATACATCTGTGTGAAGGGAAGAACTTTTTTCTCTTTTATTTTTAAATTTTTTTTCTTAAAATTTTGAAATTTAATTTTATTTATTTTTTTATACATCAGGTTATTATTAGTTATGTATTTTATGCATATACATGTATACAGGTCAATCCCAATCTCCCAACTCATCCCACCACCACCTCCCCATGGCTTCCCACACTTGGTGTCCATACGTGTGTTCTCTACCTCTGTGTCTCTATTTCTTCCCTGCAAACCATTTCATCTGTACCATTTTTCTAGGTTCCACATATATGCATTAATATACAATATTTGTTTTTCTCTTTCTGACTTACTTCATTCTGTATGACAGTCTCTAGATCCATCGACGTCTCTACAAATGACCCAGTTTCATTCCTTCTAATGGCTGAGTAATATTCCATTTTATATATGTACCACATCTTTATCCATTCGTCTGTCTGTGGGTATTTAGGTTGCTTCCATTACCTGGCTATCGTAAATAGTGCTGAAATTAGCATTGTGGTGAATGTGCCTTTTTGATTTATGGTTTTCTCTGGGTATATGCCCAGAAGTGGGATTGCTGGATCATATGGTAATTCTATTTCTAGTTTTTTTAAGGAAACTCCATACTGTTCTCCATTGTGACTGTATCAATTTACATCTTCACCACTAGTGGAAGAGGGATCCTTCTGTCCACACCCTCCCCAGAATTCGTTGTTTGTAGATTTTCTGATGATGCCGATTCTAACAGGTGTGAGGTGATACCTCATTGTAGTTTTGATTTGCATTTCTCTAATAATTAGTGATGTTGAGCAGCTTTTCATGTGCGTCTTGGTCATCTCTGTGTCTTCTTTGAAGAAACGTCTCTTTAGACCTTCTGCCCAATTTTGTATTGGGTTGTTTGTTTTTTTAATATTAAGCTGCATGAGCTCTTTATATATATTGGAGATTAAACCTTTGTCCATTGATTCGTTTGCAAATATTTTCGCCCATTCTGAGGGATGCTTTTTGCCAATTCCGTTTTTTTAACAACAAAAGAAAGAAAGAAAAAGAAGCAGAACACTAATGTGTGTAAAATATGCCTTTTGAAACTGTCGTTTTGAAATATGGACGTCCTTTGAATTTTTTGGTCGATATATGAACCCAGGATTTGTTTTCAGGGCAGGTGTCATTTACAGGCCTGCAATGATTTTGAATATCAACTGACCATTAGCGCTGGGATTAAAGCTGCTGTTTTGTGAAACGGCCACAATGTGGCAGCAGTTCTCCTTTACCAAATCTGGTTACTGGGGCAACAGTGCCTCAATGGAAGTCGTGTTCTAGATTGGAATTTAGAATGGAATGTGCCAGGAGAAAGCCCCTCAATTTGTCTCACTACTTCTTGTTCGTGTTTTTAGTTTATTTTTTTATTTTTTATTACAGCAAATTTGATTACAATGTTTGGCTTGTTGTAGGTGTGGAAGATGTGGTTCTTTTACACATATACAGATGTCGTTCTTCCTGGGATCCTTTTCCCATGTACCTTATGACAGAATGTTGAGTAGTCTTCTCTTGGTATTCTGTAGGTCTTTGGTGATTATATATGTCACTTGTGTTTGTATATGTCTGTTAACCCCAATATCATAATGAAACCAACCCTCACACCTTTCTATTGGTGAACCATAAGTTTGTTGAATGAATCTGTGATTGCCCTTCTCCGTGGAAATATCTGCCCTGGTATCCATTTTTCGGTCACACCTATAAGAGATATGATATGATATGTGTCTTTCACTTTCTGACTTACTACAAGTCACGTGATTACCTCTAGTCACACCTACGGTGCTGCAAATGGCATTGTGTCCTTTTATTCCTTGGCTTCTATTCTGCCTTAGCGAGGTCCATTTTCAACAATGTGATTCCCTGAGGGCTGAGGATTAGCTGACCTGGGTAGCCTGACCCTGCCGGCCGGCCCTCCCCAGGTGTGCCTGGGTTGAGTTCAATATAATCAGCGCTGCAGGCAGCAATAACCCCTGAAGCTGTGCCTGACTCCATATTCTCTGCCCCGTCAACATTCTCGGGGCTGTGCTGGTGGGAGGGAGTGAGGGGCCACGGCTTTGTGTGTGGCCCGGTGTGAGTGGGTCTCTGCTGGACTTTCTGCAGGAGTTGCCAGGCTGCCACCTGTAAAGAAGAGGATGTGTCACCCATACCTTCTGCTGGAATTTCTCTCCGGACAGAGGTGAGGAAGGAAAAAAGCAGTGGGGGCCGGGACAGGAAGGGTATCTCAGGCAGGGCTATGGAAAGCTTCCAGAAGAGCGCCCAAGGCCAGGACCATGCTGGCTGGCCTGCAGGCACCAAGTTGGCCTGCGTGCTGTCGCTGGTGTGGCTCCACGCCCCTTCCTCTAGGCTTTTAACACCTTGTACATATTCAGGTGTTTTACCTGGGAAAGGTGGGAAAAGTTCAGCAGCAGCTGGCCTGGGGCTCAGCTCACGGTTACTCACAGATGTCTCGGTATTGCCCCCAGCTTTGCAATGAGGACGCTCCCTGCGTAGGAGTGGGCTGCTGGCTGTATGGGAGATGATTCCCCACCTCTGACCAATTTCAGTATTGTTTACCGCTGGAGCAAGTGCCCTGATAGGGTTTTCCTCTGTCTAACTCGTGGGTTCAAGTTTTTTTTTTCTTTTTTGGTTCAAGTTAGATTTTATTCCTCTTTTATGTATTTATAGATATAAGCATGGAAATAATTCATTCATATAAATACATCTGTGTGAAGGGAAGAACTTTTTTCTGTTTTATTTTTAAATTTTTTTTCTTAAAATTTTGAAATTTAATTTTATTTATTTTTTTATACATCAGGTTATTATTAGTTATGTATTTTATGCATATACATGTATACAGGTCAATCCCAATCTCCCAACTCATCCCACCACCACCTCCCCATGGCTTCCCACACTTGGTGTCCATACGTGTGTTCTCTACCTCTGTGTCTCTATTTCTTCCCTGCAAACCATTTCATCTGTACCATTTTTCTAGGTTCCACATATATGCATTAATATACAATATTTGTTTTTCTCTTTCTGACTTACTTCATTCTGTATGACAGTCTCTAGATCCATCGACGTCTCTACAAATGACCCAGTTTCATTCCTTCTAATGGCTGAGTAATATTCCATTTTATATATGTACCACATCTTTATCCATTCGTCTGTCTGTGGGTATTTAGGTTGCTTCCATTACCTGGCTATCGTAAATAGTGCTGAAATTAGCATTGTGGTGAATGTGCCTTTTTGATTTATGGATTTCTCTGGGTATATGCCCAGAAGTGGGATTGCTGGATCATATGGTAATTCTATTTCTAGTTTTTTTAAGGAAACTCCATACTGTTCTCCATTGTGACTGTATCAATTTACATCTTCACCACTAGTGGAAGAGGGATCCTTTTGTCCACACCCTCCCCAGAATTCGTTGTTTGTAAATTTTCTGATGATGCCGATTCTAACAGGTGTGAGGTGATACCTCATTGTAGTTTTGATTTGCATTTCTCTAATAATTAGTGATGTTGAGCAGCTTTTCATATGCGTCTTGGCCATCTCTCTGTCTTCTTTGAAGAAACGTCTCTTTAGATCTTCTGCCCATTTTTGTATTGGGTTGTTTGTTTATTTAATATTAAGCTGCATGAGCTCTTTATATATATTGGAGATTAAACCTTTGTCCATTGATTCGTTTGCAAATATTTTCGCCTATTCTCAGGGATGATTTTTTGCCATTCCCGTTCTTTTAACAAAAAAAGAAAGAAAGAAAAAGAAGCAGAACACTAATGTGTGTAAAATATGCCTTTTGAAACTGTCGTTTTGAAATATGGACGTCCTTTGAATTTTTTGGTCGATATATGACCCCAGGAATTGTGTTCAGGGCAGGTGTCATTTACAGGCCTGCAATGATGTTGAATATCAACTGACCATTAGCGCTGGGATTAAAGCTGCTGTTGTGTGAAACAGCCACAAGGTGGCAGCAGTTCTCCCTTACCAAATCTGGTTACTGGGGAAACAGAGCCTCAATGGAAGTCGTGTTCTAGATTGGAATTTAGAATGGAATGTGCCAGGAGAAAGCCCCTCAAGTTTGTCTCACTACTTCTTGTTCGTGTTTTTAATTTAATTTTTTATTTTTTATTACAGCAAATTTGATTACAATGTTTGGCTTGTTGTAGGTGTGGAAGATGTGGTTCTTTTACACATATACATATGTCTGTTCTTCCTGGGATCCTTTTCCCATGTACTTTATGACAGAATGTTGAGTAGTCTTCTCTTGGTATTCTGTAGGTCTTTGGTGATTATATATGTCACCTGTGTTTGTATATGTCTGTTAACCCCAATATCATAATGAAACCAATCCTCACAACTTTCCATTGGTGAACCATAAGTTTGTTGAATGAATCTGTGATTGCCCTTCTCCGTGGAAATATCTGCCCTGGTATCCATTTTGCGGTCACACCTATAAGAGATATGATATGATATGTGTCTTTCACTTTCTGACTTACTACAAGTCACGTGATTACCTCTTACACACCTACGGTGCTGCAAATGGCATTGTGTCCTTTTATTCCTTGGCTTCTATTCTGCCTTAGCGAGGTCCATTTTCAACAATGTGATTCCCTGAGGGCTGAGGATTAGCTGACCTGGGTAACCTGACCCTGCCGGCCGGCCCTCCGCAGGTGTGCCTGGGTTGAGGTCAATATAAACAGCGCTGCAGGCAGGAATAGCCCCTGAAGCTGTGCCTGACTCCATATTCTCTGTCCCGTCAGCAGTCTCGGGGCTGTGCTGGTGGGAGGGAGTGAGGGCCCACGGCTTTGTGGGTGGCCCGCTGTGAGTGGGTCTCTGCTGGACTTTCTGCAGGAGTTGCCAGGCTGCCACCTTAAAGAAGAGGATGTGTCACCCATACCTTTCGCTGGAATTTCTCTCCGGACAGAGGTGAGGAAGGAAAAAAGCAGTGGGGGCCGGGACAGGAGGGGTATCTCAGGCAGGGCAATGGAAAGCTTCCAGAAGAGCGCCCAGGGCCAGGACCTTCCTGGCTGGCCTGCAGGCACCAAGTTGGCCTGCATGCTGTCGCTGGTGTGACTCCACGGCCCTTCCTCTAGGCTTTCAAGCCCTTGTACATATTCAGGTGTTTTACCTGGGAAGGGTGGGAAAAGTTCAACAGCAGCTGGCCTGGGGCTCAGCTCACGGTTACGCACAGATGCCTTGGCATGTCCCCCAGCTTTGCAATGAGGACGATCCTTCCGTAGGATTGGGCTGCTGGCTCTATGGGAGATGATTCCCCACATCTGACCAATTTCAGAATTGTTTACCGCTGGAGCAGGTGCCCTGATAGGCTTTTCCTCTGTCTAACTGGTGGGTTCAGGTTTTTTTTTTTTTTGTTGTTCAAGTTAGGTTTTATTCCTCTTTTATGTATTTATAGATATAAGCATGGAAATAATTCATTCATATAAATACATCTGTGTGAAGGGAAGAACTTTTTTCTGTTTTATTTTTAAATTTTATTTTTAAAAATTTTGAAATTTAATTTTATTTATTTTTTTATACAGCAGGTTATTATTAGTTATGTATTTTCTGCATATACATGTATGCAGGCCAATCCCAATCTCCCAACTCATCCCACCACCACCTCCCCATGGCTTCCCACACTTGGTGTCCATACGTGTGTTCTCTACCTCTGTGTCTCTATTTCTTCCCTGCAAACCAGTTCATCTGTACCATTTTTTTGCGTTCCACATATGTGCATTAATATACAATATTTGTTTTTCTCATTCTGACTTACTTCATTCTGTATGACAGTCTCTAGATCCATCGACGTCTCTACAAATGACCCAGTTTCATTCCTTCTTATGGCTGAGTAATATTCCGTTTTATATATGTACCACATCTTTATCCATTCGTCTGTCTGTGGGTATTTAGGTTGCTTCCATTACCTGGCTATCGTAAATAGTGCTGAAATGAGCATTGTGGTGAATGTGCCTTTTGGATTTATGGTTTTCTCTGGGTATATGGCCAGAATTGGGATTGCTGGATCATATGGTAATTCTATTTCTAGTTTTTTTAAGGAAAGTCCATACTCTTCTCCATCGTGACTGTATCAATTTACATTTCCACCACTAGTGGAAGAGGGATCCTTTTGTCCACACCTTCCCCAGAATTTGTTGTTTGTAGATTTTCTGATGATGCTGATTCCAACAGGTGTGAGGCGATACCTCATTGTAGTTTTGATTTTCATTTGTCTAATAATTAGTGATGTTGAGCAGCTTTTCATGTGGGTCTTGGCCATCTCTGTGTCTTCTTTGAAGAAAAATCTCTTTAGATCTTCTGCCCATTTTTGTATTGGGTTGTTTGTTTTTTTAATATTAAGCTGCATGGGCTCTTTATATATATTGGAGATTAAACCTTTGTCCATTGATTTGTTTGCAAATATTTTCGCCCATTCTGAGGGATGGTTTTTGCCATTCCCGTTTTTTTAACAAAAAAAGAAAGAAAGAAAAAGAAGCAGAACACTAATGTGTGTAAAATATGCCTTTTGAAACTATCCTTTTGAAATATGGACGTCCTTTGAGTTTTTTGGTCGATATATGAACCCAGGATTTGTTTTCAGAGCAGGTGTCATTTACAGGCCTGCAATGATTTTGAATATCAACTGACCATTAGCGCTGGGATTAAAGCTGCTGTTCTGTGAAACGGCCACAATGTGGCAGCAGTTCTCCTTTACCAAGTCTGGTTACTGGGGCAACAGAGCCTCAATGGAAGTCGTGTTCTAGATTGGAATTTAGAATGGAATGTGCCAGGAGAAAGCCCCTCAAGTTTGTCTCACTACTTCTTGTTCGTGTTTTTTATTTAATTTTTTATTTTTTTACAGCAAATTTGATTACAATGTTTGGCTTGCTGTAGGTGTGGAAGATGTGGTTCTTTTACACATATACAGATGTCGTTCTTCCTGGGATCCTTTTCCCATGTACCTTATGACAGAATGTTGAGTAGTCTTCTCTTGGTATTCTGTAGGTCTTTGGTGATTATATATGTCACCTGTGTTTGTATATGTCTGTTAACCCCAATATCATAATGAAACCAATCCTCACACCTTTCCATTGGTGAACCATAAGTTTGTTTAATGAATCTGTGATTGCCCTTCTGTGTGGAAATATCTGCCCTGGTATCCATTTTTCGGTCACACCTATGAGAGTTATGATATGATATATGTCTTTCACTTTCTGACTTACTACAAGTCACGTGATTACCTCTAGTCACACCTACGGTGCTCCAAATGGCATTGTGTCCTTTTATTCCTTGGCTTCTATTCTGCCTTAGCGAGGTCCATTTTCAACAATGTGATTCCCTGAGGGCTGAGGATTAGCTGACCTGGGTAGCCTGACCCTGCCGGCCGACCTTCCCCAGGTGTGCCTGGGTTGAGGTCAATATAAACAGCGCTGCAGGCAGCAATAGCCCCTGAAGCTGTGCCTGACACCATATTCTCTGCCCCGTCAGCAGTCTCGGGGCTGTGCTGGTTGGAGGGAGTTAGGGGCAACGGCTTTGTGGGTGGCCCGCTGTGAGTGGGTCTCTGCTGGACTTTCTGCAGGAGTTGCCAGGCTGCCACCTGTAAAGAAGAGGATGTGTCACCCATACCTTTCGCTGGAATTTCTCTCCGGACAGAGGTGAGGAAGGAAAAAAGCAGTGGGGGCCGGGACAGGAGGGGTATCTCAGGCAGGGCAATGGAATGCTTCCAGAAGAGCGCCCAGGGCCAGGACCATCCTGGATGGCCTGCAGGCACCAAGTTGGCCTGCGTGCTGTCGCTGGTGTGGCTCCACGGCCCTTCCTCTAGGCTTTCAAGCCCTTGTACATATTCAGGTGTTTTACCTGGGAAGGGTGGGAAAAGTTCAACAGCAGCTGGCCTGGGGCTCAGCTCACGGTTACTCACAGATGCCTCGGCATGGCCCCCAGCTTTGCAATGAGGACGCTCCTTGCGTAGGAGTGGGCTGCTGGCTGTATGGGAGATGATTCCCCACCTCTGACCAATTTCAGAATTGTTTACTGCTGGAGCAAGTGCCCTGATAGGCTTTTCCTATGTATAACTGGTGGGTTCAGGTTTTTTTTTTTCTTTTTTGGTTCAAGTTAGATTTTATTCCTTTTATGTATTTATAGATATAAGCATGGAAATAATTCATTCATATAAATACTTCTGTGTGAAGGGAAGGATCTTTTTTCTGTTTTATTTTTAAATTTTATTTTTAAAAATTTTGAAATTTAATTTTATTTATTTTTTTATACAGCATGTTATTATTAGTTATGTATTTTATGCATATATATGTATACAGGTCAATCCCAATCTCCCAACTCATCCCACCACCACCACCCCATGGCTTCCCACACTTGGTGTCAATACGTGTGTTCTCTATCCTCTGCGTCTCTATTTCTTCCCTGCAAACAAGTTCATCTGTATCATTTTCTAGGTTCCACATATATTCATTAATATACAATATTTGTTTTTGTCTTTCTGACTTACTTCATTCTGTATGACAGTCTCTAGATCCATTGACGTCTCTACAAATGACCCAGTTTCATTCCTTCTTATGGCTGAGTAACATTCCATTTTATATATGTACCACATCTTTATCCATTCGTCTGTCTGTGGGTATTTAGGTTGCTTCCATTACCTGGCTATTGTAAATAGTGGTGAAATGAGCATTGTGGTGAATGTGCCTTTTTGATTTATGGTTTTCTCTGGGTATATGCCCAGAAGTGGGATTGCTGGATCATATGGTAATTCTATTTCTAGTTTTTTTTAAGGAAACTCCATACTGTTCTCCATCGTGACTGTATCAATTTACATTTCCACCACTAGTGGAAGAGGGATCCTTTTGTCCACACCCTACCCAGAATTCGTTGTTTGTAGATTTTCTGATGATGCCGATTCTAACAGGTGTGAGGTGATACCTCATTGTAGTTTTGATTTGCATTTCTCTAATAATTAGTGATGTTGAGCAGCTTTTCATGTGCGTGTTGGCCATCTCTGTGTCTTCTTTGAAGAAACGTCTCTTTAGGTCTTCTGCCCATTTTTGTATTGGGTTGTTTGTTTTTTGAATATTAAGCTGCATGAGCTCTTTATATATATTGGAGATTAAACATTTGTCCATTGATTCGTTTCCAAATATTTTCGCCCATTCTGAGGGATGCTTTTTGCCATTCCCGTTTTTGTAACAACAAAAGAAAGAAAGAAAAAGAAGCAGAACACTAATGTGAGTAAAATATGCCTTTTGAAACTGTCCTTTTGAAATATGGACGTCCTTTGAAATTTTTGGTCTATATATGAACCCAGGATTTTAGGGGCAGGTGTCATTTACAGGCCTGCAATGATTTTGAATATCAACTGACCATTAGCGCTGGGATTAAAGCTGCTGTTGTGTGAAACGGCAACAAGGTGGCAGCAGTTCTCCCTTACCAAATCTGGTTACTGGGCAACAGAGCCTCAATGGAAGTCGTGTTCTAGATTGGAATTTAGAATGGAATGTGCCAGGAGAAAGCCCCTCAAGTTTGTCTCACTACTTCTTGTTCGTGTTTTTAATTTAATTTTTTTATTTTTTATTACAGCAAATTTGATTACAATGTTTGGCTTGTTTTAGGTGTGGAAGATGTGGTTGTTTTACACATATACATATAGCTATTCTTCCTGGGATCCTTTTCCCATGTACCTTATGACAGAATGTTGAGTAGTCTTCTCTTGGTATTCTGTAGGTCTTTGGTGATTATATATGTCACCTGTGTTTGTATATGTCTGTTAACCCCAATATCATAATGAAACCAATCCTCACACCTTTCCATTGGTGAACCATAAGTTTGTTGACTGAATCTGTGATTGCCCTTCTGCGTGGAAATATCTGCCCTGGTATCCATTTTTTGGTCACACCTATAAGAGATATGATATGATAAGTGTCTTTCACTTTCTGACTTACTAAAAGTCATGTGATTAACTCTAGACACACCTACGGTGCTGCAAATGGCATTGTGTCCTTTTATTCCTTGGCTTCTATTCTGCCTTAGCGAGGTCCATTTTCAACAATGTGATTCCCTGAGGGCTGAGGATTAGCTGACCTGTGTAGCCTGACCATGCCGGCCGGCCCTCCCCAGGTGTGCCTGTGTTGAGGTCAATATAAACAGCACTGCAGGCAGCAATAGCCCCTGAAGCTGTGCCTGACGCCATATTCTCGGCCCAGTCAGCAGTGACGGGGCTGTGCGGGTGGGAGGGAGTGAGGGGCCATGGCTTTGTGGGTGGCCCGGTGTGAGTTGGTCTCTGCTGGACTTTCTGCAGGAGTTGCCAGGCTGCCACCTGTAAAGAAGAGGATGTGTCACCCATACCTTCTGCTGGAATTTCTCTCCGGACAGAGGTGAGGAAGGAAAAAAGCAGTGGGGGCCGGGACAGGAGGGGTATCTCAGGCAGGGCAATGGAAAGCTTCCAGAACACCGCCCAGGGCCAGGACCTTCCTGGCTGGCCTGCAGGCACCAAGTTGGCCTGCGTGCTGTTGTTGGTGTGGCTCCACGGCCCTTCCACTAGGCTTTCAAGTCCTTGTACATATTCAGGTGTTTTACCTGGGAAGGGTGGGAAAATTTCAACAGCAGCTGGCCTGGGGCTCAGCTCACGGTTACTCACAGATGCCTCGGCATGGCCCCCAGCTTTGCAATGAGGACGCTTCTTGCGTAGGAGTGGGCTGCTGGCTCTATGGGAGATGATTCCCCACCTCTGACCAATTTCAGAATTGCTTACCGCAGGAGCAAGTGCCCTGATAGGGTTTTACTCTGTCTAACTGGTGGGTTTAGGTTTTTTTTTTCTTTTTTGGTTCAAGTTAGATTTTATTCCTCTTTTATGTATTTATAGATATAAGCATGGAAATAATTCATTCATATAAATACATCTGTGTGAAGGGAAGAACTTTTTTCTGTTTTATTTTTAAATTTTATTTTTTAAAATTTTGAAATTTAATTTAATTTATTTTTTTATACAGCAGGTTATTATTAGTTATGTATTTTACGCATATACATGTATAAAGGTCAATCCCAATATCCCAACTCATCCCACCACCACCACCCCATGGCTTCCCACACTTGGTGTCCATACGTGTGTTCTCTACCTCTGTGTCTGTATTTCTTCCCTGCAAACCAGTTCATCTGTACCATTTTTCTAGGTTCCACATGTATGCATTATTATACAATATTTGTTTTTCTCTTTCTGACTTACTTCATTCTGTATGACAGTCTCTAGATCCATCGACGTCTCTACAAATGACGCAGTTTCATTCCTTCTTATGGCTGAGTAATATTCCATTATATATATGTACCACATCTTTATCCATTCGTCTGTCTGAGGGTATTTAGTTTGCTTCCATTACCTGGCTATTGTAAATAGTGCTGAAATTAGCATTGTGGTGAATGTGCCTTTTTGATTTATGGTTTTCTCTGGGTATATGCCCAGAAGTGGGATTGCTGGATCATATGGTAATTCTATTTCTAGTTTTTTGAAGGAAACTCCATACTGTTCTCCATCGTGACTGTATCAATTTACATTTCCACCACTAGTGGAAGAGGGATCCTGTTGTCCACACCCTCCCCAGAATTCGTTGTTTGTAGATTTTCTGATGATGCCGATTCTAACAGGTGTGAGGTGATACCTCATTGTAGTTTTGATTTGCATTTCTGTAATAATTAGTGATGTTGAGCAGCTTTTCATGTGCGTCTTGGCCATCTGTGTGTCTTCTTTGAAGAAACGTCTCTTTAGATCTTCTGCCCATTTTTGTATTGGGTTGTTTGCTTTTTTTAAATATTAAGCTGCATTAGCTCTTTATATATATTGGAGATTAAACCTTTGTCCATTGATTCGTTTGCAAATATTTTCGACCATTCTGAGGGATGCTTTTTGCCATTCCCGTTTTTTTAACCAAAAAGGAAAGAAAGAAAAAGAAGCAGAACACTAATGTGTGTAAAATATGCCTTTTGAAACTGTCGTTTTGAAATATGGACGTCCTTTGAATTTTTTGGTCGATATATGACCCCAGGATTTGGTTTAGGGCAGGTGTCATTTACAAGCCTGCAATGATTTTGAATATCAACTGACCATTAGCGCTGGGATTAAAGCTGCTGTTTTGTGAAACGGCCACATGGTGGCAGCAGTTCTCCCTTACCAAATCTGGTTACTGGTGCAACAGAGCGTCAATGGAAGTCGTGTTCTAGATTGGAATTTAGAATGGAATGTGCCAGGAGAAAGCCCCTCAAGTTTGTCTCACTACTTCTTGTTCGTGTTTTTAATTTAATTTTTTATTTTTTATTACAGCAAATTTGATTACAATGTTTGGCTTGTTGTAGGTGTGGAAGATGCGGTTCTTTTACACATATAAATATGTCCGTTCTTCCTGGGATCCTTTTCCCATGTACCTTATGACAGAATGTTGAGTAGTCTTCTCTTGGTATTCTGTAGGTCTTTGGTGATTATATATGTCACCTGTGTTTGTATATGTCTGTTAACCCCAATATCATAATGAAACCAATCCTCACACCTTTCCATTGGTGAACCATAAGTTTGTTGAATTAATCTGTGATTGCCCTTCTGCGTGGAAATATCTGCCCTGGTATCCATTTTTCGGTCACACCGATAAGAGATATGATATGATATGTGTCTTTCACTTTCTGACTTACTACAATTCACGTGATTACCTCTAGACACACATACGGTGCTGCAAATGGCATTGTGTCCTTTTATTCCTTGGCTTCTATTCTGCCTTAGCGAGGTCCATTTTCAACAATGTGATTCCCTGAGGGCTGAGGATTAGCTGACCTGGGTAGCCTGACCCTGCCGGCCGGCCCTCCCAAGGTGTGCCTGTGTTGAGGTCAATATAAACAGCGCTGCAGGCAGCAAAAGCCCCTGAAGCTGTGCCTGACTCCATATTCTCTGCCCCGTCAGCAGTTTTGGGGCTGTGCTGGTGGGAGGGAGTGAGGGGCCACGGCTTTGTGGGTGGCCCGCTCTGAGTGGGTCTCTGCTGGACTTTCTGCAGGAGTTGCCAGGCTGCCACCTGTAAAGAAGAGGATGTGTCACCCATACCATCCGCTGGAATTTCTCTCCGGACAGAGGTGAGGAAGGAAAAAAGCAGTGGGTGCCGGGACAGGAGGGGTATCTCAGGCAGGGCAATGGAAAGCTTCCAGAAGAGTGCCCAGGGCCAGGTCCTTCCTGGCTGGCCTGCAGGCACCAAGTTGGCCTGCGTGCTGTCACTGGTGTGGCTCCACGGCCCTTCCTCTAGGCTTTCAAGCCCTTGTACATATTCAGGTGTTTTATCTGGGAAGGGTGGAAAAGTTCAACAGCAGCTGGCCTGGGGCTCAGCTCACGGTTACTCACAGATGCCTCGGCATGGCCCCCAGCTTTGCAATGAGGACGCTCCTTGCATAGGAGTGGGCTGCTGGCTCTATGGGAGATGATTCCCCACCTCCGACCAATTTCAGAATTGTTTACTGCTGGAGCAAGTGCCCTGATAGGGTTTTCCTCTGTCTAACTGGTGGGTTCAGTTTTTTTTTTTCTTTTTTGGTTCAAGTTAGATTTTATTCCTCTTTTATGTATTTATAGATATAAGCATGGAAATAATTCATACATATAAATACATCTGTGTGAAAGGGAAGAACTTTTTTCTGTTTTATTTTAAAATTTTATTTTTCAAAATTTTGAAATTTAATTTTATTTATTTTTTTATATAGCAGGTTATTATTAGTTATGTATTTTATGCATATACATGTATACAGGTCAATCCCAATCTCCCAACTCATCCCACACGCAGAATCCCATGGCTTCCCACACTTGGTGTCCATACGTGTGTTCTCTACCTCTGTGTCTCTATTACTTCCCTGCAAACCAGTTCATCTGTACCATTTTGCTAGGTTCCATATATATGCATTAATATACAATATTTGTTTTTCTCTTTCTGACTTACTTCATTCTGTATGACAGTCTCTAGATCCATCGACGTCTCTACAAATGACCCAGTTTCATTCCTTCTTATGGCTGAGTAACATTCCATTTTATATATGTACCACATCTTTATCCATTCGTCTCTCTGTGGGAATTTAGGTGGCTTCCATTACCTGGCTATTGTAAATAGTGCTGAAATGAGCATTGTGGTGAATGTGCCTTTTTGATTTATGGTTTTCTCTGGGTATATGCCCAGAAGTGGGATTGCTGGATCATATGGTAATTCTATTTCTAGTTTTTTTAAGGAAACTCCATACTGTTCTCCATCGTGACTGTATCAATTTACATTTCCACCACTAGTGGAAGAGGGATCCTGTTGTCCACACCCTTCCCAGAATTCGTTTTTTGTAGATTTTCTGATGATGCCGATTCTAACATGTGTGAGGTGATACCTCATTGTAGTTTTGATGTGCATTTCTCTAATAATTAGTGATGTTGAGCAGCTTTTCATGTGCGTCTTGGCCATCTCTGTGTCTTCTTTGAAGAAACGTCTCTTTAGATCTTCTGCCCATTTTTGTTTTGGGTTTTTTGCTTTTTTTTAATATTAAGCTGCATGAGCTCTTTATATATATTGGAGATTAAACCTTTGTCCATTGATTCGTTTGCAAATATTTTCGCCCATTCTGAGGGAAGCATTTTGCCATTCCCGTTTTTTTAACAAAAAAGAAAGAAAGAAAAAGAAGCAGAACACTAATGTGTGTAAAATATGCCTTTTGAAACTGTCGTTTTGAAATATGGACGTCCTTTGAATTTTTAGGTCGATATATGAACCCAGGATTTGTTTTCAGGGCAGGTGTCATTTACAGGCCTGCAATGATTTTGAATATCAACTGACCATTAGCGCTGGGATTAAAGCTGCTCTTGTGTGAAACGGCCGCAAGGTGGCAGCAGTTCTCCCTTACCAAATCTGGTTACTGGGGAAACAGAGCCTCAATGGAAGTCGTGTTCTAGATTGGAATTTAGAATGGAATGTGCCAGGAGAAAGCCCCTCAAGTTTGTCTCACTACTTCTTGTTCGTGTTTTTAATTTAATTTTTTATTTTTTATTACAGCAAATTTGATTACAATGTTTGGCTTGTTGTAGGTGTGGAAGATGTGGTTCTTTTACACATATACATATGTCTGTTCTTCCTGGGATCCTATTCCCATGTACCTTATGACAGAATGTTGAGTAGTCTTCTCTTGGTATTCTGTAGGTCTTTGGTAATTATATATGTCACCTGTGTTTGTATATGTCTGTTAACCCCAATATCATAATTAAAACAATCCACACACCTTTCCATTGGTGAACCATAAGTTTGTTGAATGTATCTGTGATTGCCCTTCTCCGTGGAAATATCTGCCCTGGTATCCATTTTTCGGTCACACCTATAAGACATATGATATGATATGTGTCTTTCACTTTCGGACTTACTACAAGTCACGTGATTACCTCTAGACACACCTACGGTGCTGCAAATGGCATTGTGTCCTTTTATTCCTTGGCTTCTATTCTGCCTTAGCGAGGTCCATTTTCAACAATGTGATTCCCTGAGGGCTGAGGATTAGCTGACCTGGGTAACCTGACCCTGCCGGCGGGCCCTCCCCAGATGTGCCTAGGTTGAGGTCAATATAAACAGAGCTGCAGGCAGCAATAGCCCCTGAAGCTGTGCCTGACTCCATATTATCTGCCCCGTCAGCAGTCTCGGGGCTGTGCTGGTGGGAGGGAGTGATTGGCCACGGCTTTGTGGGTGGCCCGGTGTGAGCGGGTCTCTGCTGGACTTTCTGCAGGAGTTGCCAGGCTGCCACCTGTAAAGAAGAGGATGTGTCACCCATACCTTTCGCTGGAATTTCTCTCCGGACAGAGGTGAGGAAGGAAAAAAGCAGTGGGGTCGGGACAGGAGGGGTATCTCAGGCAGGGCAATGGAAAGCTTCCAGAAGAGCGCCCAGGGCCAGGACCTTCCCGGCTGGCCTGCAGGCAACAAGTTGGCCTGCATGCTGTCGCTGGTGTGGCTCCACGGCCCTTCCTCTAGGCTTTCAAGCCCTTGTACATATTCAGGTGTTTTACCTGGGAAGAGTGGGAACAGTTCAGCAGCAGCTGGCCTGGGACTCAGCTCACGGTTACTCACAGATACCTCGGCATGGCCCCCAGCCTTGCAATGAGGACGCTCCTTGCGTAGGAGTGGGCTGCTGGCTCTATGGGAAATGATTCCCCACCTCTGACCAATTTCAGAATTGTTTACCACTGGAGCAAGTGCCCTGAAAGGGTTTTCCTCTGTCTAACTGGTGGGTTCAGATTTTTATTTCTTTTTTGTTTCAAGTTAGATTTTATTCTTCTTTTATGTATTTATAGATATAAGCATGGAAATAATTCATTCATATAAATACATCTGTGTGAAGGGAAGAACTTTTTTCTGTTTTATTTTTAAATTTTATTTTTTAAAATTTTGAAATTTAATTTAATTTATTTTTTTATACAGCAGGTTATTATTAGTTATGTATTTTATGCATATACATGTATACAGGTCAATCCCAATCTCCCAACTCATCCCACCACCACCACCCCATGGCTTCCCACACTTGGTGTCCATACGTGTGTTCTCTACCTCTGTGTCTCTATTTCTTCCCTGCAAACCAGTTCATCTGTACCATTTTTCTAGGTTCCACATATATGCATTAATATACAATATTTGTTTTTCTCTTTCTGACTTACTTCATTCTGTATGACAGTCTCTAGATCCATCAACGTCTCTACAAATGACCCAGTTTCATTCCTTCTAATGGCTGAGAAACATTCCATTTTATATATGTACCACATCTTTATCCATTCGTCTGTCTGTGGGTATTTAGGTTTCTTCCATTACCTGGCTATTTTAAATAGTGCTGAAATGAGCATTGTGGTGAATGTGCCTTTTTGATTTATGGTTTTCTCTGGATATATGCCCAGAAGTGGGATTGCTGGATCATATGGTAATTCTATTTGTAGCTTTTTTTAAGGAAACTCCATACTGTTCTCCATAGTGACTGTATCAATTTACATTTCCACCAATAGTGGAAGAGGGATCCTTTTGTCCACACCCTCCCCAGAATTCGTTGCTTGTAGATTTTCTGATACTTCCGATTCTAACATGTGTGAGTTGATACCTCATTGTAGTTTTGATTTGCATTTCTCTAATAATTAGTGATGTTGAGGAGCTTTTCATGTGCGTCTTGGCCATCTCTGTGTCTTCTTTGAAGAAACGTCTCTTTAGATCTTCTGCCCATTTTTGAATTGGGTTGTTTGTTTTTTTAATATTAAGCTGCATGAGCTCTTTATATATATTGGAGATTAAACCTTTGTCCATTGATTCGTTTGCAAATATTTTCGCCCATTCTGAGGGATGCTTTTTGCCATTCCCGTTTTTTTAACAAAAAAAGAAAGAAAGAAAAAGAAGCAGAACACTAATGTGTGTAAAATATGCCTTTTGAAACTGTCGTTTTGAAATATGGACGTCCTTTGAAATTTTTGGTCTATATATGAACCCAGGATTTGTTTCCAGGGCAGGTGTCATTTACAGGCCTGCAATGATTTTGAATATCAACTGACCATTAGCGCTCTGATTAAAGCTGCTCTTGTGTGAAACGACCGCAAGGTGGCAGCAGTTCTCCCTTACCAAATCTGCTTACTGGGGAAACAGAGCCTCAATGGAAGTCGTGTTCTAGATTGGAATTTAGAATGGAATGTGCCAGGAGAAAGCCACTCAAGCTTGTCTCACTACTTCTTGTTCGTGTTTTTAATTTAATTTTTTATTACAGCAAATTTGATTACAATGTTTGGCTTGTTGTAGGTGTGGAAGATGTGGTTCTTTTACACATATAAATATGTCTCTTCTTCCTGGGATCCTTTTCCCATGTACCTTATGACAGAATGTTGAGTAGTCTTCTCTTGGTATTCTGTAGGTCTTTGATGATTATATATGTCACCTGTGTTTGCATATGTCTGTTAACCCCAATATCATAATGAAACCAATCCTCACACCTTTCCATTGGTGAACCATAAGTTTGTTGAATGAATCTGTGATTGCCCTTCTCTGTGGAAATATCTGCCCTGGTATCCATTTTTCGGTCACACCTATAAGAGATATGATATGATATGTGTCTTTCACTTTCTGAC
Source organism: Hyperoodon ampullatus (assembly GCF_949752795.1). Classification (NCBI taxonomy): domain Eukaryota; kingdom Metazoa; phylum Chordata; class Mammalia; order Artiodactyla; family Ziphiidae; genus Hyperoodon; species Hyperoodon ampullatus. The sequence goes on along the minus strand of NW_027640733.1, from coordinate 405,607 downwards.
TTACTACAAGTCACGTGATTACCTCTAGACACACCTACGGTGCTGCAAATGGCATTGTGTCCTTTTATTCCTTGGCTTCTATTCTGCCTTAGCGAGGTCCATTTTCAACAATGTGATTCCCTGAGGGCTGAGGATTAGCTGACCTGGGTAGCCTGACCCTGCCGGCCGGCCCTCCCCAGGTGTGCCTGGGTTGAGGTCAATATAAACAGCGCTGCAGGCAGCAAAAGCCCCTGAAGCTGTGCCTGACTCCATATTCTCTGCCCCGTCAGCAGTCTCGGGGCTGTGCTGGTGGGAGGGAGTGAGGGGCCACAGCTTTGTGGGTGGCCCGGTGTGAGTGGGACTCTGCTGGACTTTCTGCAGGAGTTGCCAGGCTGCCACCTGTAAAGAAGAGGATGTGTCACCCATACCTTTCGCTGGAATTTCTCTCTGGACAGAGGTGAGGTAGGAAAAAAGCAGTGGGGTCGGGACAGGAGGGGTATCTCAGGCAGGGCAATGGAAAGTTTACAGAAGAGCGCCCAGGGCCAGGACCTTCCCGGCTGGCCTGCAGGCAAAAAGTTGGCCTGCGTGCTGTCGCTGGTGTGGCTCCACGGCCCTTCCTCTAGGCTTTCAAGCCCTTGTACATATTCAGGTGTTTTACCTGGGAAGGGTGGGAAAAGTTCAGCAGCAGCTGGCCTGGGGCTCAGCTCACGATTACTCACAGATGCCTCGGGTCCCTTTCCCTGAGGAAGGTGAAGGTCTCGTCTATTCCATAGTTTGTTTTAGGAACGGTACCTGTGCTTATATCAAACTCTGGTTTTATGCATCACCCCACCTCTCCTTCACCCTTAAGCATGCGTAAGAGTGCTTTCCAAAGATGAGACTCTGTTCTCTTTCCTAACTCAGTTCAAGTGTAGCCATGTTTACAGGATCTTCATAAGTGATATCTTAATATAAGTTTCTTTTTCTGTGTGACTTATTTCACTTAGAAGCATAATACCTCAATCCACTCATTTTGCTGTTACTGGTCTTATGCCATTGATTGCATGGCTGAGGGATATTCCATCGTACGTAAGTACCACAATTTTTTGAACCATTTTTATATTTCCTGGGATATTTAAGGTGTACCCAAGTTGAGGTTCTTGTAAGCAGTGCAGCCCTAAATTTTGGGGTGGCCCTGTCATATTGATTTTCAGGTTTCCCAAGGTATATTCCCTAGACTGGAAGTGCCCTTGGTTCTGTAGCTCTGTTGCTTACTCGTTTTAGGGAACACAATGCACTCCTCCAGAGAGGCAGTTGGCAATTTACATCGCGCCCATCAGCAAAACAAGCCACCCTGTTCTCCGGGGCTGGTCTTGCCTTTCTGGAATTTACACATTTTGTGGATGTTCCTTTTGAACAGTGGGAAGTGATACTTCTTTGTGGTGCAGATTTGAATTGCCCGCTTGCTTGCTTGGCCAAAAAGGGCGTATGCGTTTTCTCCTGAATATATTCAGGAGAAAAGGCATACGCCCTTTTCGGCCAGGTGCATCATTGTTGAAATTGTGCCCCTCTTCCTGTGCTTTAAAGGCGATTCCAACGTACCTCTTGAAATCTGTTTCCTGCCTTTCTGCCTCGCTTTCACTTCCGTCTCGTTGCCTTACCTCAACAGATTTTTGGACGATAGTTTTCCTTTATTACTCGGCCAGTTTGTGAATTGCTGTGCCCCTGAGCCCCATTTTTCAACTCGTTTTTGCTGAGCTGACCGCAAGTCCAAAATTTTGGTTCAGGACCTATACTGGTTCCCGGTGGGTGGCTGAGACTTTGGTTAATTCTTCTTCCTGCCGGAAATTACAGTGATATGTGCCCGTCCAAATGCCTAACAGCTACTCTCTCATTGGTTCTCCCTCTTCCCTTTCATCCTCTGCCAAATTGGAAACCTGTGCGAACCAGGAGGTTAAAGGGGCTGTCTCTCCAAGTTGGGAGATTGATAGTAAAGCAGATGGAAAGTCAAACCGGAACGAAGGAGAGGGACTATTCGTTGAGTTTTAGAAACCTTTCGTAATCACAGTGTGTCCGTTCTCTAGGTTTCCCGTACATGTAATAATTGAAGTAATATTCCCTTCAACCTGGAGAGTTGGGACCCATGGAATGGGTGCCATGCATTATTTCTTTAAAGGGTCTGCATTTGCTCACCCAATCTCAACAATCGTCTCAGTCCCAAGTGTCCAGCCTTATGCCACATCCAGCTGTCGTTGTAGATAGGGTCATTCCAGGTTTCATCAGAGACCCTGAAGTAATTGTAAAGAATTTCCCAGTTTTTTTGTTTTGATTTCGAAATTCCTTTTTATAGTGGGTTTGAGCTGATTCTCGCTGCCATGTTTATGCCAGTCTAGACACACTTGATTCCCTTACGGAAACATATCAATACATAGGTTTTAAGATTCTTACCAGTCAGATATATTCCTCTGCGGGATATATGGGGTTTTGAGTCCCTTTCACTGAGGAAGGTGTAGGTCTTGTCTATTCCATAGTTGGTTTTTGGAACGGTACCTGTGCTTATATCAAACTCTGGTTTTATGCATCACCCCACCTCTCCTTCCCCCTTAAGCAGGCATAAGAGTGTTTTCTAAATGTGAGACACTGTTCTCTTTCCTAACTCAGTTCAAGTGTAGCCATGTTTACAGGATCTTCATAAGTGATATCTTATGATAAGTTTCTTTTTCTCTGCGACTTATTTCACTTAGAATCATCGTACCTGAATCCACCCATTTTGTTGCTACTGGTCTTATGACATTGATTTCATGGCTGAGGGACATTCCATCGTATGTAAGTACCACAATTTTTTGAACCATTTTTATATTTCCTGGGATATTTAAGGTGTACCCAAGTTGAGGTCCTTGTAAGCAGTGCAGCCCTAAATTTTGGCGTGGCTCGGTCTTATTGATTTTCAGTTTTCCCAAGGTATATTCCGTAGACTGGAAGTGCCCTTGGCTCTGTAGCTCTGATGTTTACTTGTTTTAGGGAACACAATGCACTCCTCCAGAGAGGCAGTTGGCAATTTACATGCCGCCCATCAGCATACCAAGGCTCCCGGTTTTCCAGGGCCTGTCTTGCCTTCCTGGTTTTTACACATTTTGTGGATGTCCCTTTTGACCGCTGGGAAGTGATACTTCTTTGTAGTGCAGATTTGCATTGCCCGCTTGCTTGCTTGGCCAAAAAGGGCGTATGCGTTTTCTCCTGAATATATTCAGGAGAAAACACATACGCCCTTTTTGGCCAAGTGCATCATTGTCGAAGTTGTGCCCCTCTTCCTGTGCTTTAAAGGCGATTCCAACGTACCTCTTGAAATCTGTTTCCTGCTATTCTGCCTCGCTTTCAAGTCCGCCTCGTTGCCTTCCCTCAACAGATTTTTGGACGATAGTTTTCCTTTATTACTCGGCCAGTTTGTGAATTGCTGTGACCCTGAGCTCCATTTTTCAACTCGTTTTTGGTGAGCTGACCGCACGTCCAAAATTTTGGTTCAGGACCTATACTGGTTCCCGGTGGGGGGCTGAGACTTTGGTTAATTCTTCTTCCTGCCAGGAAATTACAGTGATATGTGCCCGTCCAAATTCCTAACATCTACTCTCTCATTGGTTCTCCCTCTTCCCTTTCATCCTCTGCCAAATTGGCAACCTGTGCGAACCAGGAGGCTAAGGGTGCTGTCTCTCCAAGTTGGGAGGTTGATAGTAAAGCAGATGGAAAGTCAAACCGGAGCACCAGGAGAGCGACTATTCGTTGAGTTTTAGAAACCTTTCGTATTCACAGTGTGTCCGTTCTCTAGGTTTCCCGTACATGTTATAGCGGTAGTAATATTCCCTTCAACCTGGAGAGTTGGGACCCATGGAATGGGTGCCAGGCATTTGTGCTTTAAAGTTTCTGCATTTGCTCACCCAATCTCACCAATCGTCTCAGTCTCAAGTGTCCCTCCTTATGCCACATCCTGCTGTCATTGTTGATAGCGTCATTCCAGGTTTCATCAGAGACCCTGAAGGAATTGTAAAGAATTTCCCAGTTTTTTTGTTTTGTTTTTGAAATTCCTTTTTATAGTGGGTTTGAGCTGATTCTCGCTGCCATGTTTATGCCTGTCTAGACACACTTGATTCCCTTACGGAGACATATCAATACATAGGTTTTAAGATTCTTACTAGTCAGATATATTCCTCTGTGGGAAATATGGGGTTTTGAGTCCCTTTCACTGAGGAAGGTGTAGGTCTTGTCTATTCCATAGTTGGTTTTTGGAACGGTACCTGTGCTTATATCAAACGCTGGTTTTATGTATCACCCCACCTCTCCTTCCCCCTTAAGCAGGCATAAGAGTGTTTTCTGAATGTGAGACACTGTTCTCTTTCCTAACTCAGTTCAAGTGCAGCCATGTTTACAGAATCTTCATAAGTGATATCTTATGATAAGTTTATATTTTCTGTGTAACTTATTTCACTTAGAATCATCGTACCTGAATCCACCCATTTTGCTGCTACTGGTCTTATGACATTGACTTCATGGCTGAGGGATATTCCATCGTACGTAAGTACCACAATTTTTTGAACCATTTTTATATTTCCTGGGATATTTAAGGTGTACCCAAGTTGAGGTTCTTGTAAGCAGTGCAGCCCTAAATTTTGGGGTGGCTCTGTCTTATTGATTTTCAGTTTTCCCAAGGTATATTCCATAGACTGGAAGTGCCCTTGGCTCTGTAGCTCTGTTCTTTACTTGTTTTAGGGAACACAATGCACTCCTCCAGAGAGGCAGTTGGCAATTTACATCCCGCCCATCAGCATAACAAGGCTCCCTGTTCTCCAGGGCCTGTCTTGCCTTTCTGGTTTTTACACATTTTGTGGATGTCCCTTTTGACCGGTGGGAAGTGATACTTCTTTGTAGTGCAGATTTGCATTGCCTGCTTGCTTGCTTGGCCAAAAAGGGCGTATGCATTTTCTCCTGAATATATTCAGGAGAAAACGCATACGCCCTTTTTGGCCAAGTGCATCATATTCGAAGTTGTGTCCCTCTTCCTGTGCTTTAAAGGCGATTCCAACGTACCTCTTGAAATCTGTTTCCTGCTATTCTGCCTCGCTTTCAAGTCCGCCTCGTTGCCTTCCCTCAACAGATTTTTGGACGATAGTTGTCCTTTATTACTCGGCCAGTTTGTGAATTGCTGTGCCCCTGAGCTCCATTTTTCAACTCGTTTTTGGTGAGCTGACCGCAAATCCAAAATTTTGGTTCAGGACCTATACTGGTTCCCGGTCGGTGGCTGAGACTTTGGTTAATTCTTCTTCCTACCAGGAAATTACAGTGATATGTGCCCGTCCAAATGCCTAACAGCTACTCTCTCATTGGTTCTCCCTCTTCCCTTTCATCCTCTGCCAAATTGGCAACCTGTGCGAACCAGGAGGTTAAAGGGGCTGTCTCTCCAAGTTGGGAGGTTGATAGTAAAGCAGATGGAAAGTCAAACCGGAGCACCAGGAGAGGGACTATTCGTTGAGTTTTAGAAACCTTTCGTATTCACAGTGTGTCCGTTCTCTAGGTTTCCCGTACATGTTATAACTGTAGTAATATTCCCTTCAACCTGGAGAGTTGGGACCCATGGAATGGGTGCCATGCATTATTGCTTTAAAGGGTCTGCATTTGCTCACCCAATCTCACCAATCCTCTCAGTCCCAAGTGTCCAGCCTTATGCCACATCCAGCTGTCGTTGTAGATAGGGTCATTCCAGGTTTCATCAGAGACCCTGAAGGAATTGTAAAGAATTTCCAAGTTTTTTTGTTTTGTTTTTGAAATTCCTTTTTATAGTGGGATTGAGCTTATTCTCGCTGCCATGTTTATGCCAGTCTAGACACACTTGATTCTCTTACGGAGACATATCAATCCATAGGTTTTAAGATTCTTAGTAGTCAGATATATTCCTCTGCAGGAAATATGGGGCTTTGAATCCCTTTCACTGAGGAAGGTGTAGGTCTTGTCTATTCCATAGTTGGTTTTTGGAACGGTACCTGTGCTTATATCAAACTCTGGTTTTATGCATCACCCCACCTCTCCTTCCCCCTTAAGCAGGCATAAGAGTGTTTTCTAAATGTGAGACTCTGTTCTGTTTCCTAACTCAGTTCAAGTGTAGCCATGTTTACAGGATCTTCATAAGTGATATCTTATGATAAGTTTCTTTTTCTCTGTGACTTATTTCACTTAGAATCATCGTACCTGAATCCACCCATTTTGCTGCTACTGGTCTTATGACATTGATTTCATGGCTGAGGGATATTCCATCGTACGTAAGTACCACAATTTTTTGAACCATTTTTATATTTCCTGGGATATTTAAGGTGTACCCAAGTTGAGGTCCTTGTAAGCAGTGCAGCCCTAAGTTTTGGGGTGGCTCTGTCTTATTGATTTTCAGTTTTCCCAAGGTATATTCCGTAGACTGGAAGTGCCCTTGACTCTGTAGCTCTGTTGTTTACTTGTTTTAGGGAACACAATGCACTCCTCCAGAGAGGCAGTTGGCAATTTACATCCCGCCCATCAGCATAACAAGGCTCCCTGTTCTCCAGGGTCTGTCTTGCCTTTCTGGTTTTTACACATTTTGTGGATGTCCCTTTTGACCGGTGGGAAGTGATACTTCTTTGTAGTGCAGATTTGCATTGCCCGCTTTCTTGCTTGGCCAAAAAGGGCGTATGCGTTTTCTCCTGAATATATTCAGGAGAAAACGCATACGCCCTTTTTGGCCAAGTGCATCATATTCGAAGTTGTGTCCCTCTTCCTGTGCTTTAAAGGCGATTCCAACGTACCTCCTGAAATCTGTTTCCTGCTATTCTGCCTCGCTTTCAAGTCCGCCTCGTTGCCTTCCCTCAACAGATTTTTGGACGATAGTTGTCCTTTATTACTCGGCTAGTTTGTTAATTGCTGTGCCGCTGAGCTCCATTTTTCAACTCGTTTTTGGTGAGCTGACCGCAAGTCCAAAATTTTGGTTCAAGTCCTATACTGGTTCCCGGTGGGTGGCTGAGACTTTGGTTAATTCTTCTTCCTGCCGGGAAATTACAGTGATATGTGCCCGTCCAAATGCCTAACAGCTACTCTCTCATTGGTTCTCCCTCGTCCCTTTCATCTGCTGCCAAATTGGCAACCTGTGCGAACCAGGAGGTTAAAGGGGCTGTCTCTCCAAGTTGGGAGGTTGATAGTAAAGCAGATGGAAAGTCAAACCGGAGCACCAGGAGAGGGACTATTCGTTGAGTTTTAGAAACCTTTCGTATTCACAGTGTGTCCGTTCTCTAGGTTTCCCGTACATGTTATAACTGTAGTAATATTCCCTTCAACCTGGAGAGTTGGGACCCATGGAATGGGTGCCATGCATTATTGCTTTAAAGGGTCTGCATTTGCTCACCCAATCTCACCAATCCTCTCAGTCCCAAGTGTCCAGCCTTATGCCACATCCAGCTGTCGTTGTAGATAGCGTCATTCCAGGTTTCATCAGAGACCCTGAAGGAATTGTAAAGAATTTCCCAGTTTTTTTGTTTTGTTTTTTAAATTCCTTTTTATAGTGGGTTTGAGCTGACTCTCGCTGCCATGTTTATGCCAGTCTAGACACACTTGATTCCCTTACGGAGACATATCAATACATAGGTTTTAAGATTCTTACTAGTCAGATATATTCCTCTGCGGGAAATATGGGGTTTTGAGTCCCTTTCACTGAGGAAGGTGTAGGTCTTGTCTATTCCATAGTTGGTTTTTGGAACGGTACCTGTGCTTATATCAAACTCTGGTTTTATGCATCATCCCACCTCTCCTTTCCCCTTAAGCAGGCATAAGAGTCTTTTCTAAAAGTGAGACACTGTTCTCTTTCCTAACTCAGTTCAAGTGTAGCCATGTTTACAGGATCTTCATAAGTGATATCTTATGATACGTTTCTTTTTCTCTGTGACTTATTTCACTTAGAATCATCGTACCTGAATCCACCCATTTTGCTGCTACTGGTCTTATGACATTGATTTCATGGCTGAGGGATATTCCATCGTACGTAAGTACCACAATTTTTTGAACCGTTTTTATATTTCCTGGGATATTTAAGGTGTACCCAAGTTGAGGTCCTTGTAAGCAGTGCAGCCCTAAATTTTGGGGTGGCTCTGTCTTATTGATTTTCAGTTTTCCCAAGGTATATTCCCTAGACTGGGAGTGCCCTTGGCTCTGTAGCTCTGTTGTTTACTTGTTTTAGGGAACACAATGCACTCCTCCAGAGAGGTAGTTGGCAATTTACATCCCGCCCATCAGCATAACAACGCTCCCTGTTCTCCAGGGCCTGTCTTGCCTTTCTGGTTTTTACATATTTTGTGGATGTTCCTTTTGACCAGTGAGAAGTGATACTTCTTTGTAGTGCAGATTTGCATTGCCCGCTTGCTTGCTTGGCCAAAAAGGGCGTATGCGTTTCCTCCTGAATATATTCAGGAGAAAACGCATACGCCCTTTTTGGCCAAGTGCATCATTGTCGAAGTTGTGCTCCTCTTCCTGTGCTTTAAAGGTGATTCCAACGTACCTCTTGAAATCTGTTTCCTGCTCTTCTGCCTCGCTTTCAAGTCCACCTCGTTGCCTTCCCTCAACAGATTTTTGGACGATAGTTGTCCTTTATTACTCGGCCAGTTTGTGAATTGCTGTGCCCCTGAGCTCCATTTTTCAACTCGTTTTTGGTGAGCTGACCGCAAGTCCAAAATTTTGGTTCAGGACCTATACTGGTTCCCGGTGGGTGGCTGAGACTTTGGTTAATTCTTCTTCCTGCCGGGAAATTACAGTAATATGTGCCCGTCCAAATGCCTAACAGCTACTCTCTCATTGTTTCCCCCTCTTCCCTTTCGTCCGCTGCCAAATTGGCAACCTGTGCGAACCAGGAGGTTAAAGGGGCTGTCTCTTCAAGTTGGGAGGTTGATAGTAAAGCAGATGGAAAGTCAAACCGGAGCACCAGGAGAGGGACTATTCGTTGAGTTTTAGAAACCTTTCGTATTCACAGTGTGTCCGTTCTCTAGGTTTCCCGTACATGTTATAACTGTAGTAATATTCCCTTCAACCTGGAGAGTTGGGAACCATGGAATGGGTGCCATGCATTATTGCTTTAAAGGGTCTTCATTTGCTCACCCAATCTCACCAATCCTCTCAGTCCCAAGTGTCCAGCCTTATGCCACATCCAGCTGTCATTGTAGATAGGGTCATTCCAGGTTTCATCAGAGACCCTGAAGGAAATATAAAGAATTTCCCAGTTTTTTTGTTTTGTTTTTGAAATTCCTTTTTATAGTGGGTTTGAGCTGATTCTCGCTGCCATGTTTACGCCAGTCTAGACACACTTGATTCCCTTACGGAGACATATCAATACATAGGTTTTAAGATTCTTACTAGTCAGATATATTCCTCAGAGGGAAATATGGGGTTTTGAGTCCCTTTCACTGAGGAAGGTGTAGGTCTTGTCTATTCCATACTTGGTTTTTCGAACGGTACCTGTGCTTATATCAAACTCTGGTTTTATGCATCACCCCACCTCTCCTTCCCCCTTAAGCAGGCATAAGAGTGTTTTCTAAATGTGAGACACTGTTCTCTTTCCTAACTCAGTTCAAGTGTAGCCATGTTTACAGGATCTTCATAAGTGATATCTTATGATAAGTTTCTTTTTCTCTGTGACTTATTTCACTTAGAATCATCCTACATGAATCCACCCATTTTGCTGCTACTGGTCTTATGACATTGAATGCATGGCTGAGGGATATTCCATCGTACGTAAGTACCACAATTTTTTGAACCATTTTTATATTTCCTGGGATATTTAAGGTGTACCCAAGTTGAGGTCCTTGTAAGCAGTGCAGCCCTAAATATTGGGGTGGCTCTGTCTTATTGATTTTCAGTTTTCCCAAGGTATATTCCATAGACTGGAAGTGCCCTTGGCTCTGTAGCTCTGTTCTTTACTTGTTTTAGGGAACACAATGCACTCCTCCAGAGAGGCAGTTGGCAATTTACATCCCGCCCATCAGCATAACAAGGCTCCGTGTTCTCCAGGGCCTGTCTTGCCTTTCTGGTTTTTACACATTTTGTGGATGTCCCTTTTGACCGGTGAGAAGTGATACTTCTTTGTAGTGCAGATTTGCATTGCCCGCTTGCTTGCTTGGCCAAAAAGGGCGTATGCGTTTCCTCCTGAATATATTCAGGAGAAAACGCATACGCCCTTTTTGGCCAAGTGCATCATTGTCGAAGTTGTGCCCCTCTTCCTGTGCTTTAAAGGCGATTCCAACGTACCTCTTGAAATCTGTTTCCTGCTCTTCTGCCTTGCTTTCAAGTCCGCCTCGTTGCCTTCCCTCAACAGATTTTTGGACGATAGTTGTCCTTTATTACTCGGCCAGTTTGTGAATTGCTGTGCCCCTGAGCTCCATTTTTCAACTCGTTTTTGGTGAGCTGACCGCAAGTCCAAAATTTTGGTTCAAGTCCTATACTGGTTCCCGGTGGGTGGCTGAGACTTTGGTTAATTCTTCTTCCTGCCGGGAAATTACAGTGATATGTGCCCGTCCAAATGCCTAACAGCTACTCTCTCATTGGTTCTCCCTCTTCCCTTTCATCCGCTGCCAAATTGGCAACCTGTGCGAACCAGGAGGTTAAAGGGGCTGTCTCTTCAAGTTGGGAGGTTGATAGTAAAGCAGATGGAAAGTCAAACCGGAGCACCAGGAGAGGGACTATTCGTTGAGTTTTAGAAACCTTTCGTATTCACAGTGTGTCCGTTCTCTAGGTTTCCCGTACATGTTATAACTGTAGTAATATTCCCTTCAACCTGGAGAGTTGGGACCCATGGAATGGGTGCCATGCATTATTGCTTTAAAGGGTCTGCATTTGCTCACCCAATCTCACCAATCCTCTCAGTCCCAAGTGTCCAGCCTTATGCCACATCCAGCTGTCGTTGTAGATAGGGTCATTCCAGGTTTCATCAGAGACCCTGAAGGAATTGTAAAGAATTTCCCAGTTTTTTTGTTTTGTTTTTGAAATTCCTTTTTATAGTGGGTTTGAGCTGATTCTCGCTGCCATGTTTATGCCAGTCTAGACACACTTGATTCCCTTACGGAGACATATCAATCCATAGGTTTTAAGATTCTTACTAGTCACATATATTCCTCTGCGGGAAATATGGGGTTTTGAGTCCCTTTCACTGAGGAAGGTGTAGGTCTTGTCTATTCCATAGTTGGTTTTTGGAACGGTACCTGTGCTTATATCAATCTCTGGTTTTATGCATCACCCCACCTCTCCTTCCCCCTTAAGCAGGCATAAGAGTGTTTTCTAAATGTGAGACACTGTTCTCTTTCCTAACTCAGTTCAAGTGTAGCCATGTTTACAGGATCTTCATAAGTGATATCTTATGATAAGTTTCTTTTTCTCTGTGACTTATTTCACTTAGAATCATCCTACATGAATCCACCCATTTTGCTGCTACTGGTCTTATGACATTGATTGCATGGCTGAGGGATATTCCATCGTACGTAAGTACCACAATTTTTTGAACCATTTTTATATTTCCTGGGATATTTAAGGTGTACCCAAGTTGAGGTCCTTGTAAGCAGTGCAGCCCTAAATATTGGGGTGGCTCTCTCTTATTGATTTTCAGTTTTCCCAAGGTATATTCCCTAGACATGAAGTGCCCTTGGCTCTGTAGCTCAGTTGTTTACTTGTTTTAGGGAACACAATGCACTCCTCCAGAGAGGCAGTTGGCAATTTACATGCCGCCCATCAGCATAACAAGGCTCCGTGTTCTCCAGGGCCTGTCTTGCCTTTCTGGTTTTTACACATTTTGTGGATGTCCCTTTTGACCGGTGAGAAGTGATACTTCTTTGTAGTGCAGATTTGCATTGCCCGCTTGCTTGCTTGGCCAAAAAGGGTGTATGCGTTTCCTCCTGAATATATTCAGGAGGAAACGCATACGCCCTTTTTGGCCAAGTGCATCATTGTCGAAGTTGTGCCCCTCTTCCTGTGCTTTAAAGGCGATTCCAACGTATCTCTTGAAATCTGTTTCCTGCTCTTCTGCCTCGCTTTCAAGTCCGCCTCGTTGCCTTCCCTCCACAGATTTTTGGACGATAGTTGTCCTTTATTACTCGGCCAGTTTGTGAATTGCTGTGCCCCTGAGCTCCATTTTTCAAATCGTTTTTGGTGAGCTGACCGCAAGTCCAAAATTTTGGTTCAGGACCTATACTGGTTCCCGGTGGGTGGCTGAGACTTTGGTTAATTCTTCTTCCTCCCGGGAAATTACAGTGATATGTGCCCGTCCAAATGCCTATCAGCTACTCTCTCATTGGTTCTCACTCTTCCCTTTCATCCGCTGCCAAATTGGCAACCTGTGCGAACCAGGAGGTTAAAGGGGCTGTCTCTCCAAGTTGGGAGGTTGATAGTAAAGCAGATGGAAAGTCAAACCGGAGCACCAGGAGAGGGACTATTCGTTGAGTTTTAGAAACCTTTCGTATTCACAGTGTGTCCGTTCTCTAGGTTTCCCGTACATGTTATAACTGTAGTAATATTCCCTTCAACCTGGAGAGTTGGGACCCATGGAATGGGTGCCATGCATTATTGCTTTAAAGGGTCTGCATTTGCTCACCCAATCTCACCAATCCTCTCAGTCCCAAGTGTCCAGCCTTATGCCACATCCAGCTGTCGTTGTAGATAGGGTCATTCCAGGTTTCATCAGAGACCCTGAAGGAATTGTAAGGAATTTCCAAGTTTTTTTGTTTTGTTTTTGAAATTCCTTTTTATAGTGGGTTTGAGCTGATTCTCGCTGCCATGTTTATGCCAGTCTAGACACACTTGATTCCCTTACGGAGACATATCAGTTCATAGGTTTTAAGATTCTTACTAGTCAGATATATTCCTCTGCGGGAAATATGGGGTTTTGAGTCCCTTTCACTGAGGAAGGTGTAGGTCTTGTCTAATCCATAGTTGGTTTTTCGAACGGTACCTGTGCTTATATCAAACTCTGGTTTTATGCATCACCCCACCTCTCCTTCCCCCTTAAGCAGGCATAAGAGTGTTTTCTAAATGTGAGACACTGTTCTGTTTCCTAACTCAGTTCAAGTGTAGCCATGTTTACAGGATCTTCATAAGTGATATCTTATGATAAGTTTCTTTTTCTCTGTGACTTATTTCACATAGAATCATCCTACATGAATCCACCCATTTTGCTGCTACTGGTCTTATGACATTGATTGCATGGCTGAGGGATATTCCATCGTACGTAAGTACCACAATTTTTTGAACCATTTTTATATTTCCTGGGATATTTAAGGTGTACCCAAGTTGAGGTCCTTGTAAGCAGTGCAGCCCTAAATTTTGGGGTGGCTCTGTCTTATTGATTTTCAGTTTTCCCAAGGTATATTCCGTAGACTGGAAGTGCCCTTGGATCTGTAGCTCTGTCCTTTACTTGTTTTAGGGAACACAGTGCACTCCTCCAGAGAGGCAGTTGGCAATTTACATCCCGCCCATCAGCATAACAAGGCTCCCTGTTCTCCAGGGCCTGTCTTGCCTTTCTGGTTTTTACACATTTTGCGGATGTCCCTTTTGACCGGTGGGAAGTGATACTTCTTTGTAGTGCAGATTTGCATTGCCCGCTTGCTTGCTTGGCCAAAAAGGGCGTATGCGTTTCCTCCTGAATATATTCAGGAGAAAACGCATACGCCCTTTTTGGCCAAGTGCATCATTGTCGAAGTCGTGCCCCTCTTCCTGTGCTTTAAAGGCGATTCCAACGTACCTCTTGAAATCTGTTTCCTGCTCTTCTGCCTCGCTTTCAAGTCCGCCTCGTTGCCTTCCCTCAACAGATTTTTGGACGATAGTTGTCCTTTATTACTGGGCCAGTTTGTGAATTGCTGTGCCCCTGAGCTCCATTTTTCAACTCGTTTTTGTTGAGCTGACCGCAAGTCCAAAATTTTGGTTCAGGACCTATACTGGCTCCCGGTGGGTGGCTGAGACTTTGGTTAATTCTTCTACCTGCAGGGAAATTACAGTGATATGTGCCCGTCCAAATGCCTAACATCTACTCTCTCATTGGTTCTCCCTCTTCCCTTTCATCGTCTGCCAAATTGGAAACCTGTGCGAACCAGGAGGTTAACGGGGCTGTCTCTCCAAGTTGGGAGGTTGATAGTAAAGCAGATGGAAAGTCAAACCGGAGCACCAGGAGAGGGACTATTCGTTGAGTTTTAGAAACCTTTCGTATTCACAGTGTGTCCGTTCTATAGGTTTCCCGTACATGTAATAGCAGTAGTAATATTCCCTTCAACCTGGGGAGTTGGGACCCATGGAATGGGTGCCAGCCATTTGTGCTGTAAAGGTTCTGCATTTGCTCACCCAATCTCACCAATCCTCTCAGTCCCAAGTGTCCAGCCTTATGCCACATCCAGCTGTCATTGTAGATAGGGTCATTCCAGGTTTCATCAGAGACGCTGAAGGAATTGTATAGAATTTCCAGGTTTTTTTTGTTTTGTTTTTGAAATTCCTTTTTATAGTGGGTTTGAGCTGATTCTCGCTGCCATGTTTATGCCAGTCTAGACACAGTTGATTCTCTTACGGAGACATATCAATCCATAGGTTTTAAGATTCTTACTAGTCAGATATATTCCTCTGCGGGAAATATGTGGCTTTGAATCCCTTTCACTGAGGAAGGTGTAGGTCTTGTCTATACCATAGTTGGTTTTTGGAACGGTACCTGTGCTTATATCAAACTCTGGTTTTATGCATCACCCCACCTCTCCTTCCCCCTTAAGCAGGCATAAGAGTGTTTTCTAAATGTGAGACACTGTTCTCTTTCCTAACTCAGTTCAAGTGTAGCCATGTTTACAGGATCTTCATAAGTGATATCTTATGATAAGTTTATTTTTCTCTGTGACTTATTTCACTTAGAATCATCGTACCTGAATCCACCCATTTTGCTGCTACTGGTCTTATGACATTGATTTCAAGGCTGAGGGATATTCCATCGTACCTAAGTACCACAATTTTTTGAACCATTTTTATATTTCCTGAGATATTTAATGTGTACCCAAGTTGAGGTCCTTGTAAGCAGTGCAGACCTAAGTTTTGGGGTGGCTCTGTCTTATTGATTTTCAGTTTTCCCAAGGTATATTCCGTAGACTGGAAGTGCCCTTGGCTCTGTAGCTCAGTTGTTTACTTGTTTTAGGGAACACAATGCACTCCTCCAGAGAGGCAGTTGGCAATTTACATCCCGCCCATCAGCATAACAAGGCTCCCTGTTCTCCAGGGCCTGTCTTGCCTTCCTGGTTTTTACACATTTTGTGGATGTCCCTTTTGACCGGTGGGAAGTGATACTTCTTTGTAGTGCAGATTTGCATTGCCCGCTTGCTTGCTTGGCCAAAAAGGGCGAATGCGTTTTCTCCTGAATATATTCAGGAGAAAACGCATACGCCCTTTTTGGCCAAGTGCATCATTGTCGAAGTTGTGCCCCTCTTCCTGTGCTTTAAAGGTGATTCCAACGTACCTCTTGAAATCTGTTTCCTGCTCTTCTGCCTCGCTTTCAAGTCCGCCTCGTTGCCTTCCCTCAACAGATTTTTGGACGATAGTTGTCCTTTATTACTCGGCCAGTTTGTGAATTGCTGTGCCCCTGAGCTCCATTTTTCAACTCGTTTTTGGTGAGCTGACCGCACGTCCAACATTTTGGTTCTGGACCTATACTGGTTCCCGGTGGGTCGCGAAGACTTTGGTTAATACTTCTTCCTGCCGGGAAATTACAGTGATATGTGCCCGTCCAAATGCCTAACATCTACTCTCTCATTGGTTCTCCCTCTTCCCTTTCATTCTCTGCCAAATTGGCCACCTGTGCGAACCAGGAGGCTAAAGGAGCTGTCTCTCCAAGTTGGGAGGTTGATAGTAAAGCAGATGGAAAGTCAAACCGGAGCCCCAGGAGAGGGACTATTCGTTGAGTTTTAGAAACCTTTCATATTCACAGTGTGTCCGTTCTCTAGGTTTCCCGTACATGTTATAGCTGTAGTAATATTCCCTTCAACCTGGAGAGTTGGGACCCATGGAATGGGTGCCATGCATTATTGATTTAAAGGGTCTGCATTTGCTCACCCAATCTCACCAATCCTCTCAGTCCCAAGTGTCCAGCCTTATGCCACATCCAGCTGTCGTTGTAGATAGGATCATTCCAGGTTTCATCAGAGACCCTGAAGGAATTGTAAAGTATTTCCCAGTTTTTTTGTTTTGTTTTTGAAATTCCTTTTTATAGTTGTTTTGAGCTGACTCTCGCTGCCATGTTTATGCCAGTCTAGACACACTTGATTCACTTACAGAGACATATCAATACATAGGTTTTAAGATTCTTAGTAGTCAGATATATTCCTCTGCGGGAAATATGGGGCTTTGAATCCCTTTCATTGAGGAAGGTGTAGGTCTTGTCTATTCCATAGTTGGTTTTTGGAACAGTACCTGTGCTTATATCAAACTCTGGTTTTATGCATCACCCCACCTCTCCTTCCCCCTTAAGCAGGCATAAGAGTGTTTTCTAAATGTGAGACACTGTTCTCTTTCCTAACTCAGTTCAAGTGTAGCCATGTTTACAGGATCTTCATAAGTGATATCTTATGATAAGTTTCTTTTTCTCTGTGACTTATTTCACTTAGAATCATCGTACCTGAATCCACCCATTTTGCTGCTACTGGTCTTATGACATTGATTTCATGGCTGAGGGATATTCCATCGTACGTAAGTACCACAATTTTTTGAACCATTTTTATATTTCCTGGGATATTTAAGGTGTACCCAAGTTGAGGTCCTTGTAAGCAGTGCAGACCTAAGTTTTGGGGTGGCTCTGTCTTATTGATTTTCAGTTTTCCCAAGGTATATTCCGTAGACTGGAAGTGCCCTTGGCTCTGTAGCTCTGTTGTTTACTTGTTTTAGGGAACACAATGCACTCCTCCAGAGAGGTAGTTGGCAATTTACATCCCGCCCATCAGCATAACAAGGCTCCCGGTTTTCCAGGGCCTGTCTTGCCTTCCTGGTTTTTACACATTTTGTGGATGTCCCTTTTGACCGGTGGGAAGTGATACTTCTTTGTAGTGCAGATTTGCATTGCCCGCTTGCTTGCTTGGCCAAAAAGGGCGTATGCGTTTTCTCCTGAATATATTCAGGAGAAAACGCATACGCCCTTTTTGGCCAAGTGCATCATTGTCGAAGTTGTGTCCCTCTTCCTGTGCTTTAAAGGCGATTCCAACGTACCTCTTGAAATCTGTTTCCTGCTCTTCTGCCTCGCTTTCAAGTCCGCCTCGTTGCCTTCCCTCAACAGATTTTTGGACGATAGTTGTCCTTTATTAATCGGCCAGTTTGTGAATTGCTGTGCCCCTGAGCTCCATTTTTCAACTCGTTTTTGGTGAGCTGACCGCAAGTCCAAAATTTTGGTTCAGGACGTATACTGGTTCCTGGTGGGTAGCTGAGACTTTGGTTAATTCTTCTTCCTGCCGGGAAGTTACAGTGATATGTGCCCGTCCAAATGCCTAACAGCTACTCTCTCATTGGTTCTCCCTCGTCCCTTTCATCCGCTGCCAAATTGGCAACCTGTGCGAACCAGGAGGTTAAAGGGGCTGTCTCTCCAAGTTGGGAGGTTGATAGTAAAGCAGATGGAAAGTCAAACCGGAGCACCAGGAGAGGGACTATTCGTTGAGTTTTAGAAACCTTTCGTATTCACAGTGTGTCCGTTCTCTAGGTTTCCCGTACATGTTATAACTGTAGTAATATTCCCTTCAACCTGGAGAATTGGGACCCATGGAATGGGTGCCATGCATTATTGATTTAAAGGGTCTGCATTTGCTCACCCAATCTCACCAATCCTCTCAGTCCCAAGCGTCCAGCCTTATGCCACATCCAGCTGTCGTTGTAGATAGTGTCATTCCAGGTTTCATCAGAGACCCTGAAGGAATTGTAAAGAATTTCCCAGTTTTTTTGTTTTGTTTTTGAAATTCCTTTTTATAGTGGGTTTGAGCTGACTCTCGCTGCCATGTTTATGCAAGTCTAGACACACTTGATTCCCTTACGGAGACATATCAATACATAGGTTTTAAGATTCTTACTAGTCAGATATATTCCTCTGCGGGAAATATGGGGTTTTGAGTCCCTTTCACTGAGGAAGGTGTAGGTCTTGTCTATTCCATAGTTGGTTTTTGGAACGGTACCTGTGCTTATATCAAACTCTGGTTTTATGCATCATCCCACCTCTCCTTTCCCCTTAAGCAGGCATAAGAGTGTTTTCTAAAAGTGAGACACTGTTCTCTTTCCTAACTCAGTTCAAGTGTAGCCATGTTTACAGGATCTTCATAAGTGATATCTTATGATACGTTTCTTTTTCTCTGTGACTTATTTCACTTAGAATCATCGTACATTAATCCACCCATTTTGCTGCTACTGGTCTTATGACATTGATTTCATGGCTGAGGGATATTCCATCGTACGTAAGTACCACAATTTTTTGAACCGTTTTTATATTTCCTGGGATATTTAAGGTGTACCCAAGTTGAGTTCCTTGTAAGTAGTGCAGCCCTAAATTTTGGGGTGGCTCTGTCTTATTGATTTTCAGTTTTCCCAAGGTATATTCCCTAGACTGGAAGTGCCCTTGGCTCTGTAGCTCTGTTCTTTACTTGTTTTAGGAAACACAATACACTCCTCCAGAGAGGCAGTTGGCAATTTACATCCCGCCCATCAGCATAACAAGGCTCCCTGTTCTCCAGGGCCTGTCTTGCCTTTCTGGTTTTTACACATTTTGTGGATGTCCCTTTTGACCGGTGGGAAGTGATACTTCTTTGTAGTGCAGATTTGCATTGCCCGCTTGCTTGCTTGGCCAAAAAGGGCGTATGCGTTTTCTCCTGAATATATTCAGGAGAAAACACATACGCCCTTTTTGGCCAAGTGCATCATTGTCGAAGTTGTGTCCCTCTTCCTGTGCTTTAAAGGCGATTCCAACGTACCTCCTGAAATCTGTTTCCTGCTATTCTGCCTCGCTTTCACGTCCGCCTCGTTGCCTTCCCTCAACAGATTTTTGGACGATAGTTGTCCTTTATTACACGGCCAGTTTGTGAATTGCTGTGCCCCTGAGCTCCATTTTTCAACTCGTTTTTGGTGAGCTGACCGCAAGTCCAAAATTTTGGTTCAGGACCTATACTGGTTCCCGGTGTGTGGCTGAGACTTTGGTTAATTCTTCTTCCTGCCTGGAAATTACAGTGATATGTGCCCGTCCAAATGCCTAACAGATACTCTCTCATTGGTTCTCCCTCTTCCCTTTCATCCGCTGCCAAATTGGCAACCTGTGCGAACCAGGAGGTTAAAGGGGCTGTCTCTTCAAGTTGGGAGGTTGATAGTAAAGCAGATGGAACGTCAAACCAGAGCACCAGGAGAGGGACTATTCGTTGAGTTTTAGAAACCTTTCGTATTCACAGTGTGTCCGTTCTCTAGGTTTCCCGTACATGTTATAACTGTAGTAATATTCCCTTCAACCTGGAGAGTTGGGACCCATGGAATGTGTGCCATGCATTATTGCTTTAAAGGGTCTGCATTTGCTCACCCAATCTCACCAATCCTCTCAGTCCCAAGTGTCCAGCCTTATGCCACATCCAGCTGTCGTTGTAGATAGCGTCATTCCAGGTTTCATCAGAGACCCTGAAGGAATTGTAAAGAATTTCCCAGTTTTTTTGTTTTGTTTTTGAAATTCCTTTTTATAGTGGGTTTGAGCTGATTCTCGCTGCCATGTTTATGCAAGTCTAGACACACTTGATTCCCTTACGGAGACATATCAATCCATAGGTTTTAAGATTCTTACTAGTCAGATATATTCCTCTGCGGGAAATATGGGGTTTTGAGTCCCTTTCACTGAGGAAGGTGTAGGTCTTGTCTATTCCATAGTTGGTTTTTGGAACGGTACCTGTGCTTATATCAAACTCTGGTTTTATGCATCACCCCACCTCTCCTTCCCCCTTAAGCAGGCATAAGAGTGTTTTCTAAATGTGAGACACTGTTCTCTTTCCTAACTCAGTTCAAGTGCAGCCATGTTTACAGGATCTTCATAAGTGATATGTTATGATAAGTTTCTTTTTCTCTGTGACTTATTTCACTTAGAATCATCGTACCTGAATCCACCCATTTTGCTGCTACTGGTCTTATGACATTGATTTCATGGCTGAGGGATATTCCATCGTACGTAAATACCACAATTTTTTGAACCATTTTTATATTTCCTGGGATATTTAAGGTATACACAAGTTGAGGTCCTTGTAAGCAGTGCAGCCCTAAATATTGGGGTGGCTCTGTCTTATTGATTTTCAGTTTTCCCAAGGTATATTCCCTAGACTGGAAGTGCCCTTGGCTCTGTAGCTCTGTTGTTTACTTGTTTTAGGGAACACAATGCACTCCTCCAGAGAGGCAGTTGGCAATTTACATGCCGCCCATCAGCATAACAAGGCTCCGTGTTCTCCAGGGCCTGTCTTGCCTTTCTGGTTTTTACATATTTTGTGGATGTCCCTTTTGACCGGTGAGAAGTGATACTTCTTTGTAGTGCAGATTTGCATTGCCCGCTTGCTTGCTTGGCCAAAAAGGGCGTATGCGTTTCCTCCTGAATATATTCAGGAGAAAACGCCTACGCCCTTTTTGGCCAAGTGCATCATTGTCGAAGTTGTGCCCCTCTTCCTGTGCTTTAAAGGCGATTCCAACGTACCTCTTGAAATCTGTTTCCTGGTCTTCTGCCTCGCATTCACGTCCGCCTCGTTGCCTTCCCACAACAGATTTTTGAACGATAGTTGTCCTTTATTACTCGGCCAGTTTGTGAATTGCTGTGCCCCTGAGCTCCATTTTTCAACTCGTTTTTGGTGAGCTGACCGCAAGTCCAAAATTTTGGTTCAGGACCTATACTGGTTCCCGGTGTGTGGCTGAGACTTTGGTTAATTCTTCTTCCTGCCGGGAAATTACAGTGATATGTGCCCATCCAAATGCCTAACAGCTACTCTCTCATTGTTTCTCCCTCTTCCCTTTCATCCGCTGCCAAATTGGCAACCTGTGCGAACCAGGAGGTTAAAGGGGCTGTCTCTTCAAGTTGGGAGGTTGATAGTAAAGCAGATGGAAAGTCAAACCGGAGCACCAGGAGAGGGACTATTCGTTGAGTTTTAGAAACCTTTCGTATTCACAGTGTGTCCGTTCTCTAGGTTTCCCGTACATGTTATAACTGTAGTAATATTCCCTTCAACCTGGAGAGTTGGGACCCATGGAATGTGTGCCATGCATTATTGCTTTAAAGGGTCTGCATTTGCTCACCCAATCTCACCAATCCTCTCAGTCCCAAGTGTCCAGCCTTATGCCACATCCAGCTGTCATTGTAGATAGGGTCATTCCAGGTTTCATCAGAGACCCTGAAGGAAATGTAAAGAATTTCCAAGTTTTTTTGTTTTGTTTTTGAAATTCCTTTTTATAGTGGGTTTGAGCTGATTCTCGCTGCCATGTTTATGCCAGTCTAGACACACTTGATTCCCTTACGGAGACATATCAATACATAGGTTTTAAGATTCTTACTAGTCAGATATATTCCTCAGAGGGAAATATGGGGTTTTGAGTCCCTTTCACTGAGGAAGGTGTAGGTCTTGTCTATTCCATAGTTGGTTTTTCGAACGGTACCTGTGCTTATATCAAACTCTGGTTTTATGCATCACCCCACCTCTCCTTCCCCCTTAAGCAGGCATAAGAGTGTTTTCTAAATGTGAGACACTGTTCTCTTTCCTAACTCAGTTCAAGTGTAGCCATGTTTACAGGATCTTCATAAGTGATATCTTATGATAAGTTTCTTTTTCTGTGTGACTTATTTCACATAGAATCATCGTACCTGAATCCACTCATTTTGCTGCTACTGGTCTTATGACATTGAATGCATGGCTGAGGGATATTCCATCGTACATAAGTACCACAATTTTTTGAACCATTTTTATATTTCCTGGGATATTTAAGGTGTACCCAAGTTGAGGTCCTTGTAAGCAGTGCAGCCCTAAATATTGGGGTGGCTCTGTCTTATTGATTTTCAGTTTTCCCAAGGTATATTCCCTAGACTGGAAGTGCCCTTGGCTCTGTAGCTCTGTTGTTTACTTGTTTTAGGGAACACAATGCACTCCTCCAGAGAGGCAGTTGGCAATTTACATCCCGCCCATCAGCATAACAAGGCTCCCTGTTCTCCAGGGCCTGTCTTGCCTTTATGGTTTTTACACATTTTGTGGATGTCCCTTTTGACCGGTGAGAAGTGATACTTCTTTGTAGTGCAGATTTGCATTGCCCGCTTGCTTGCTTGGCCAAAAAGGGCGTATGCGTTTCCTCCTGAATATATTCAGGAGGAAACGCATACGCCCTTTTTGGCCAAGTGCATCATTGTCGAAGTTGTGCCCCTCTTCCTGTGCTTTAAAGGCGATTCCAACATACCTCTTGAAATCTGTTTCCTGCTCTTCTGCCTCGCTTTCAAGTCCGCCTCGTTGCCTTCCCTCAACAGATTTTTGGACGATAGTTGTCCTTTATTACTCGGCCAGTTTGTGAATTGCTGTGCCCCTGAGCTCCATTTTTCAACTCGTTTTTGGTGAGCTGACCGCAAGTCCAAAATTTTGGTTCAAGTCCTATACTGGTTCCCGGTGGGTGGCTGAGACTTTGGTTAATTCTTCTTCCTGCCGGGAAATTACAGTGATATGTGCCCGTCCAAATGCCTAACAGCTACTCTCTCATTGGTTCTCCCTCTTCCCTTTCATCCGCTGCCAAATTGGCAACCTGTGCGAACCAGGAGGTTAAAGGGGCTGTCTCTTCAAGTTGGGAGGTTGATAGTAAAGCAGATGGAAAGTCAAACCAGAGCACCAGGAGAGGGACTATTCGTTGAGTTTTAGAAACCTTTCGTATTCACAGTGTGTCCGTTCTCTAGGTTTCCCGTACATGTTATAACTGTAGTAATATTCCCTTCAACCTGGAGAGTTGGGACCCATGGAATGGGTGCCATGCATTATTGCTTTAAAGGGTCTGCATTTGCTCACCCAATCTCACCAATCCTCTCAGTCCCAAGTGTCCAGCCTTATGCCACATCCAGCTGTCGTTGTAGATAGGGTCATTCCAGGTTTCATCAGAGACCCTGAAGGAATTGTAAAGAATTTCCAAGTTTTTTTGTTTTGTTTTTGAAATTCCTTTTTATAGTGGGTTTGAGCTGATTCTCGCTGCCATGTTTATGCCAGTCTAGACACACTTGATTCCCTTACGGAGACATATCAATACATAGGTTTTAAGATTCTTACTAGTCAGATATATTCCTCTGCGGGAAATATGGGGTTTTGAGTCCCTTTCACTGAGGAAGGTGTAGGTCTTGTCTATTCCATAGTTGGTTTTTGGAACGGTACCTGTGCTTATATCAAACTCTGGTTTTATGCATCACCCCACCTCTCCTTCCCCCTTAAGCAGGCATAAGAGTGTTTTCTAAATGTGAGACACTGTTCTCTTTCCTAACTCAGTTCAAGTGTAGCCATGTTTACAGGATCTTCATAAGTGATATCTTATGATAAGTTTCTTTTTCTCTGTGACTTATTTCACTTAGAATCATCGTACCTGAATCCACCCATTTTGCTGCTACTGGTCTTATGACATTGATTTCATGGCTGAGGGATATTCCATCGTACGTAAGTACCACAATTTTTTGAACCATTTTTATATTTCCTGGGATATTTAAGGTGTACCCAAGTTGAGGTCCTTGTAAGCAGTGCAGCCCTAAATATTGGGGTGGCTCTGTCTTATTGATTTTCAGTTTTCCCAAGGTATATTCCCTAGACTGGAAGTGCCCTCGGCTCTGTAGCTCTGTTGTTTACTTGTTTTAGGGAACACAATGCACTCCTCCAGAGAGGCAGTTGGCAATTTACATCCCGCCCATCAGCATAACAAGGCTCCCTGTTCTCCAGGGCCTGTCTTGCCTTTCTGGTTTTTACACATTTTGTGGATGTCCCTTTTGACCGGTGGGAAGTGATACTTCTTTGTAGTGGAGATTTGCATTGCCCGCTTGCTTGCTTGGCCAACAAGGGTGTATGTGTTTCCTCCTGAATATATTCAGGAGAAAACGCCTACGCCCTTTTTGGCCAAGTGCATCATTGTCGAAGTTGTGCCCCTCTTCCTGTGCTTTAAAGGCGATTCCAACGTACCTCTTGAAATCTGTTTCCTGCTCTTCTGCCTCGCTTTCAAGTCCGCCTCGTTGCCTTCCCTCAACAGATTATTGGACGATAGTTGTCCTTTATTACTCGGCCAGTTTGTGAATTGCTGTGCCCCTGAGCTCCATTTTTCAACTCGTTTTTGGTGAGCTGACCGCAAGTCCAAAATTTTGGTTCAGGACCTATACTGTTTCCCGGTGGGTGGCTGAGACTTTGGTTAATTCTTCTTCCTG
The DNA here is from genome assembly GCF_949752795.1 of Hyperoodon ampullatus. Taxonomy (NCBI): domain Eukaryota; kingdom Metazoa; phylum Chordata; class Mammalia; order Artiodactyla; family Ziphiidae; genus Hyperoodon; species Hyperoodon ampullatus. The sequence continues at coordinate 381,201 of NW_027640733.1, read as the reverse complement.
TCAGGAAATTACAGTGATATGTGCCCGTCCAAATGCCTAACAGCTACTCTCTCATTGTTTCTCCCTCTTCCCTTTCATCCGCTGCCAAATTGACAACCTTTGCGAACCAGGAGGTTAAAGGGGCTGTCTCTTCAAGTTGGGAGGTTGATAGTAAAGCAGATGGAAAGTCAAACTGGAGCACCAGGAGAGGGATTATTCGTTGAGTTTTAGAAACCTTTCGTATTCACAGTGTGTCCGTTCTCTAGGTTTCCCGTACATGTTATAACTGTAGTAATATTCCCTTCAACCTGGAGAGTTGGGACCCATGGAATGGGTGCCATGCATTATTGCTTTAAGGGGTCTGCATTTGCTCACCCAATCTCACCAATCCTCTCAGTCCCAAGTGTCCAGCCTTATGCCACATCCAGCTGTCATTGTAGATAGGGTCATTCCAGGTTTCATCAGAGACCCTGAAGGAAATGTTAAGAATTTCCAAGTTTTTTTGTTTTGTTTTTGAAATTCCTTTTTATAGTGGGTTTGAGCTGATTCTCGCTGCCATGTTTATGCCAGTCTAGACACACTTGATTCCCTTACGGAGACATATCAATACATAGGTTTTAAGATTCTTACTAGTCAGATATATTCCTCAGAGGGAAATATGGGGTTTTGAGTCCCTTTCACTGAGGAAGGTGTAGGTCTTGTCTATTCCATAGTTGGTTTTTCGAACGGTACCTGTGCTTATATCAAACTCTGGTTTTATGCATCACCCCACCTCTCCTTCCCCCTTAAGCAGGCATAAGAGTGTTTTCTAAATGTGAGACACTGTTCTCTTTCCTAACTCAGTTCAAGTGTAGCCATGTTTACAGGATCTTCATAAGTGATATCTTATGATAAGTTTCTTTTTCTCTGTGACTTATTTCACTTAGAATCATCCTACATGAATCCACCCATTTTGCTGCTACTGGTCTTATGACATTGAATGCATGGCTGAGGGATATTCCATCGTACGTAAGTACCACAATTTTTTGAACCATTTTTATATTTCCTGGGATATTTAAGGTGAACCCAAGTTGAGGTCCTTGTAAGCAGTGCAGCCCTAAATATTGGGGTGGCTCTGTCTTATTGATTTTCAGTTTTCCCAAGGTATATTCCCTAGACTGGAAGTGCCCTTGGCTCTGTAGCTCTGTTGCTTACTTGTTTTAGGGAACACAATGCACTCCTCCAGAGAGGCAGTTGGCAATTTACATCCCGCCCATCAGCATAACAAGGCTCCGTGTTCTCCAGGGCCTGTCTTGCCTTTCTGGTTTTTACACATTTTGTGGATGTCCCTTTTGACCGGTGAGAAGTGATACTTCTTTGTAGTGCAGATTTGCATTGCCCGCTTGCTTGCTTGGCCAAAAAGGGCGTATGCGTTTCCTCCTGAATATATTCAGGAGAAAACGCATACGCCCTTTTTGGCCAAGTGCATCATTGTCGAAGTTGTGCCCCTATTCCTGTGCTTTAAAGGCGATTCCATCGTACCTCTTGAAATCTGTTTCCTGCTCTTCTGCCTCGCTTTCAAGTCCGCCTCGTTGCCTTCCCTCAACAGATTTTTGGACGATAGTTGTCCTTTATTACTCGGCCAGTTTGTGAATTGCTGTGCCCCTGAGCTCCATTTTTCAACTCGTTTTTGGTGAGCTGACCGCAAGTCCAAAATTTTGGTTCAAGTCCTATACTGGTTCCCGGTGGGTGGCTGAGACTTTGGTTAATTCTTCTTCCTGCCGGGAAATTACAGCGATATGTGCCCGTCCAAATGCCTAACAGCTACTCTCTCATTGGTTCTCCCTCTTCCCTTTCATCCGCTGCCAAATTGGCAACCTGTGCGAACCAGGAGGTTAAAGGGGCTGTCTCTTCAAGTTGGGAGGTTGATAGTAAAGCAGATGGAAAGTCAAACCGGAGCACCAGGAGAGGGACTATTCGTTGAGTTTTAGAAACCTTTCGTATTCACAGTGTGTCCGTTCTCTAGGTTTCCCGTACATGTTATAACTGTAGTAATATTCCCTTCAACCTGGAGAGTTGGGACCCATGGAATGGGTGCCATGCATTATTGCTTTAAAGGGTCTGCATTTGCTCACCCAATCTCACCAATCCTCTCAGTCCCAAGTGTCCAGCCTTATGCCACATCCAGCTGTCGTTGTAGATAGGGTCATTCCAGGTTTCATCAGAGACCCTGAAGGAATTGTAAAGAATTTCCAAGTTTTTTTGTTTTGTTTTTGAAATTCCTTTTTATAGTGGGTTTGAGCTGATTCTCGCTGCCATGTTTATGCCAGTCTAGACACACTTGATTCCCTTACGGAGACATATCAATACATAGGTTTTAAGATTCTTACTAGTCAGATATATTCCTCTGCGGGAAATATGGGGTTTTGAGTCCCTTTCACTGAGGAAGGTGTAGGTCTTGTCTATTCCATAGTTGGTTTTTGGAACGGTACCTGTGCTTATATCAAACTCTGGTTTTATGCATCACCCCACCTCTCCTTCCCCCTTAAGCAGGCATAAGAGTGTTTTCTAAATGTGAGACACTGTTCTCTTTCCTAACTCAGTTCAAGTGTAGCCATGTTTACAGGATCTTCATAAGTGATATCTTATGATAAGTTTCTTTTTCTCTGTGACTTATTTCACTTAGAATCATCCTACATGTATCCACCCATTTTGCTGCTACTGGTCTTATGACATTGATTGCATGGCTGAGGGATATTCCATCGTACGTAAGTACCACAATTTTTTGAACCATTTTTATATTTCCTGGGATATTTAAGGTGTACCCAAGTTGAGGTCCTTGTAAGCAGTGCAGCCCTAAATATTGGGGTGGCTCTGTCTTATTGATTTTCAGTTTTCCCAAGGTATATTCCCTAGACTTGAAGTGCCCTTGGCTCTGTAGCTCAGTTGTTTACTTGTTTTAGGGAACACAATGCACTCCTCCAGAGAGGCAGTTGGCAATTTACATCCCGCCCATCAGCATAACAAGGCTCCGTGTTCTCCAGGGCCTGTCTTGCCTTTCTGCTTTTTACATATTTTGTGGATGTCCCTTTTGACCGGTGAGAAGTGATACTTCTTTGTAGTGCAGATTTGCATTGCCCGCTTGCTTGCTTGGCCAACAAGGGTGTATGCGTTTCCTCCTGAATATATTCAGGAGAAAACGCATACGCCCTTGTTGGCCAAGTGCATCATTGTCGAAGTTGTGCCCCTCTTCCTGTGCTTTAAAGGCGATTCCATCGTACCTCTTGAAATCTGTTTCCTGCTCTTCTGCCTCGCTTTCAAGTCCGCCTCGTTGCCTTCCCTCAACAGATTTTTGGACGATAGTTGTCCTTTATTACTCGGCCAGTTTGTGAATTGCTGTGCCCCTGAGCTCCATTTTTCAACTCGTTTTTGGTGAGCTGACCGCAAGTCCAAAATTTTGGTTCAGGACCTATACTGGTTCCCGGTGGGTGGCTGAGACTTTGGTTAATTCTTCTTCCTCCCGGGAAATTACAGTTATATGTGCCCGTCCAAATGCCTAACAGCTACTCTCTCATTGGTTCTCACTCTTCCCTTTCATCCGCTGCCAAATTGGCAACCTGTGCGAACCAGGAGGTTAAAGGGGCTGTCTCTTCAAGTTGGGAGGTTGATAGTAAAGCAGATGGAAAGTCAAACCGGAGCACCAGGAGAGGGACTATTCGTTGAGTTTTAGAAACCTTTCGTATTCACAGTGTGTCCGTTCTCTAGGTTTCCCGTACATGTTATAACTGTAGTAATATTCCCTTCAACCTGGAGAGTTGGGACCCATGGAATGTGTGCCATGCATTATTGCTTTAAAGGGTCTGCATTTGCTCACCCAATCTCACCAATCCTCTCAGTCCCAAGTGTCCAGCCTTATGCCACATCCAGCTGTCATTGTAGATAGGGTCATTCCAGGTTTCATCAGAGACCCTGAAGGAATTGTAAAGAATTTCCAAGTTTTTTTGTTTTGTTTTTGAAATTCCTTTTTATAGTGGGTTTGAGCTGATTCTCGCTGCCATGTTTATGCCAGTCTAGACACACTTGATTCCCTTACGGAGACATATCAATACATAGGTTTTAAGATTCTTACTAGTCAGATATATTCCTCTGCGGGAAATATGGGGTTTTGAGTCCCTTTCACTGAGGAAGGTGTAGGTCTTGTCTATTCCATAGTTGGTTTTTCGAACGGTACCTGTGCTTATATCAAACTCTGGTTTTATGCATCACCCCACCTCTCCTTCCCCCTTAAGCAGGCATAAGAGTGTTTTCTAAATGTGAGACACTGTTCTCTTTCCTAACTCAGTTCAAGTGTAGCCATGTTTACAGGATCTTCATAAGTGATATCTTATGATAAGTTTCTTTTTCTCTGTGACTTATTTCACTTAGAATCATCCTACATGAATCCACCCATTTTGCTGCTACTGGCCTTATGACATTGATTGCATGGCTGAGGGATATTCCATCGTACGTAAGTACCACAATTTTTTGAACCATTTTTATATTTCCTGGGATATTTAAGGTGTACCCAAGTTGAGGTCCTTGTAAGCAGTGCAGCCCTAAATATTGGGGTGGCTCTGTCTTATTGATTTTCAGTTTTCCCAAGGTATATTCCCTAGACTGGAAGTGCCCTCGGCTCTGTAGCTCTGTTGTTTACTTGTTTTAGGGAACACAATGCACTCCTCCAGAGAGGCAGTTGGCAATTTACATCCCGCCCATCAGCATAACAAGGCTCCCTGTTCTCCAGGGCCTGTCTTGCCTTTCTGGTTTTTACAAATTTTGTGGATGTCCCTTTTGACCGGTGGGAAGTGATACTTCTTTGTAGTGGAGATTTGCATTGCCTGCTTGCTTGCTTGGCCAAAAAGGGCGTATGCGTTTTCTCCTGAATATATTCAGGAGAAAACGCATACGCCCTTTTTGGCCAAGTGCATCATGGTCGAAGTTGGGCCCCTCTTCCTGTGCTTTAAAGGTGATTCCAACGTACGTCTTGAAATCTGTTTCCTGCTATTCTGCCTCGCTTTCAAGTCCGCCTCGTTGCCTTCCCTCAACAGGTTTTTTGACGATAGTTGTCCTTTATTACTTGGGCAGTTTGTGCATTGCTGTGCCCCTGAGCTCCATTTTTCAACTCGTTTTTGGTGAGCTGACCGCAAGTCCAAAATTTTGGTTCAGGACGTATGCTGGTTCCCGGTGGGTGGCTGAGACTTTGGTTAATTCTTCTTCCTGCCGGGAAATTACAGTGATATATGCCCGTCCAAATGCCTAACAGCTACTCTCTCATTGGTTCTCCCTCTTCCCTTTCATCCTCTGCCAAATTGGCAACCTGTTCGAACCAGGAGGTTAAAGGGGCTGTCTCTCCAAGTTGGGTGGTTGATAGTAAAGCAGATGGAAAGTCAAACCGGAGCACCAGGAGAGGGACTATTCGTTGAGTTTTAGAAACCTTTCGTATTCACAGTGTGTCCGTTCTCTAGGTTTCCCGTACATGTTATAACTGTAGTAATATTCCCTTCAACCTGGAGAGTTGGGACCCATGGAATGTGTGCCATGCATTATTGCTTTAAAGGGTCTGCATTTGCTCACCCAATCTCACCAATCCTCTCAGTCCCAAGTGTCCAGCCTTATGCCACATCCAGCTGTCATTGTAGATAGGGTCATTCCAGGTTTCATCAGAGACCCTGAAGGAATTGTAAAGAATTTCCAAGTTTTTTTGTTTTGTTTTTGAAATTCCTTTTTATAGTGGGTTTGAGCTGATTCTCGCTGCCATGTTTATGCCAGTCTAGACACACTTGATTCCCTTACGGAGACATATCAATACATAGGTTTTAAGATTCTTACTAGTCAGATATATTCCTCTGCGGGAAATATGGGGTTTTGAGTCCCTTTCACTGAGGAAGGTGTAGGTCTTGTCTATTCCATAGTTGGTTTTTCGAACGGTACCTGTGCTTATATCAAACTCTGGTTTTATGCATCACCCCACCTCTCCTTCCCCCTTAAGCAGGCATAAGAGTGTTTTCTAAATGTGAGACACTGTTCTCTTTCCTAACTCAGTTCAAGTGTAGCCATGTTTACAGGATCTTCATAAGTGATATCTTATGATAAGTTTCTTTTTCTCTGTGACTTATTTCACTTAGAATCATCCTACATGAATCCACCCATTTTGCTGCTACTGGCCTTATGACATTGATTGCATGGCTGAGGGATATTCCATCGTACGTAAGTACCACAATTTTTTGAACCATTTTTATATTTCCTGGGATATTTAAGGTGTACCCAAGTTGAGGTCCTTGTAAGCAGTGCAGCCCTAAATATTGGGGTGGCTCTGTCTTATTGATTTTCAGTTTTCCCAAGGTATATTCCCTAGACTGGAAGTGCCCTCGGCTCTGTAGCTCTGTTGTTTACTTGTTTTAGGGAACACAATGCACTCCTCCAGAGAGGCAGTTGGCAATTTACATCCCGCCCATCAGCATAACAAGGCTCCCTGTTCTCCAGGGCCTGTCTTGCCTTTCTGGTTTTTACACATTTTGTGGATGTCCCTTTTGACCGGTGGGAAGTGATACTTCTTTGTAGTGGAGATTTGCATTGCCTGCTTGCTTGCTTGGCCAAAAAGGGCGTATGCGTTTTCTCCTGAATATATTCAGGAGAAAACGCATACGCCCTTTTTGGCCAAGTGCATCATGGTCGAAGTTGGACCCCTCTTCCTGTGCTTTAAAGGTGATTCCAACGTACGTCTTGAAATCTGTTTCCTGCTATTCTGCCTCGCTTTCAAGTCCGCCTCGTTGCCTTCCCTCAACAGGTTTTTTGACGATAGTTGTCCTTTATTACTTGGGCAGTTTGTGCATTGCTGTGCCCCTGAGCTCCATTTTTCAACTCGTTTTTGGTGAGCTGACCGCAAGTCCAAAATTTTGGTTCAGGACGTATGCTGGTTCCCGGTGGGTGGCTGAGACTTTGGTTAATTCTTCTTCCTGCCGGGAAATTACAGTGATATATGCCCGTCCAAATGCCTAACAGCTACTCTCTCATTGGTTCTCCCTCTTCCCTTTCATCCTCTGCCAAATTGGCAACCTGTTCGAACCAGGAGGTTAAAGGGGCTGTCTCTCCAAGTTGGGTGGTTGATAGTAAAGCAGATGGAAAGTCAAACCGGAGCACCAGGAGAGGGACTATTCGTTGAGTTTTAGAAACCTTTCGTATTCACAGTGTGTCCGTTCTCTAGGTTTCCCGTACATGTTATAGCTGTAGTAATATTCCCTTCAACCTGGAGAGTTGGGACCCATGGAATGGGTGCCAGGCATTTGTGCTGTAAATGTTCTGCATTTGCTCACCAAATCTCAACAATCGTCTCAGTCCCAAGTGTCCCTCCTTATGCCACATCCAGCTGTCATTGTAGATAGGGTCATTCCAGGTTTCATCAGAGACCCTGAAGGAATTGTTAAGAATTTCCCAGTTTTTTTGTTTTGTTTTTGAAATTCCTTTTTATAGTGGGTTTGAGCTGATTCTCGCTGCCATGTTTATGCCAGTCTAGACACACTTGATTCCCTTACGGAGACATATCAATACATAGGTTTTAAGATCCTTACTAGTCAGATATATTCCTCTGCGGGAAATATGGGGTTTTGAGTCCCTTTCACTGAGGAAGGTGTAGGTCTTGTCTATTCCATAGTTGGTTTTTGGAACGGCACCTGTGCTTATATCAAACTCTGGTTTTATGCATCACCCCACCTCTCCTTCCCCCTTAAGCAGGCATAAGAGAGTTTTCTAAATGTGAGACACTGTTCTCTTTCCTAACTCAGTTCAAGTGTAGCCATGTTTACAGGATCTTCATAAGTGATATCTTATGATAAGTTTCTTTTTCTGTGTGACTTATTTCACTTAGAATCATCGTACCTGAATCCACCCATTTTGCTGCTACTGGTCTTATGACATTGATTTCATGGCTGAGGGATATTCCATCGTACGTAAGTACCACAATTTTTTGAACCATTTTTATATTTCCTGGGATATTTAAGGTGTACCCAAGTTGAGGTCCTTGTAAGCAGTGCAGCCCTAGGTTTTGGGGTGGCTCTGTCTTATTGATTTTCAGTTTTCCCAAGGTATATTCCCTAGACTGGAAGTGGCCTTGGCTCTGTAGCTCTGTTGTTTACTTGTTTTAGGGAACACAATGCACTCCTTCAGAGAGGCAGTTGGCAATTTACATCCCGCCCATCAGCATAACAAGGCTCCCTGTTCTCCAGGGCCTGTCTTGCCTTTCTGGTTTTTACACATTTTGTGGATGTCCCTTTTGACCGGTGGGAAGTGATACTTCTTTGTAGTGCAGATTTGCATTGCCTGCTTGCTTGCTTGGCCAAAAAGGGCGTATGCGTTTTCTCCTGAATATATTCAGGAGAAAACGCATACGCCCTTTTTGGCCAAGTGCATCATTGTCGAAGTTGTGCCCCTCTTCCTGTGCTTTAAAGGTGATTCCAACGTACCTCTTGAAATCTGTTTCCTGCTATTCTGCCTCGCTTTCAAGTCCGCCTCGTTGCCTTCCCTCAACAGATTTTTGGACGATAGTTGTCCTTTATTACTCGGCCAGTTTGTGAATTGCTGTGCCCCTGAGCTCCATTTTTCAACTCGTTTTTGGTGAGCTGACAGCAAGTCCAAAATTTTGGTTCAGGACCTATACTGGTTCCCGGTGGGTGGCTGAGACTTTGTTTAATTATTCTTACTGCCTGGAAATTACAGTGATATGTGCCCGTCGAAATGCCTAACAGCTACTCTCTCATTGGTTCTCCCTCTTCCCTTTCATCCTCTGCCAAATTGGAAACCTGCGCGAACCAGGAGGTTAAAGGGGCTGTCTCTCCAAGTTGGGAGATTGATAGTAAAGCAGATGGAAAGTCAAAACGGAGCACCAGGAGAGGGACTATTCGTTGAGTTTTAGAAACCTTTCGTATTCACAGTGTGTCCGTTCTCTAGGTTTCCTGTACATGTTATAACTGTAGTAATATTCCCTTCAACCTGGAGAGTTGGGACCCATGGAATGGGTGCCATGCATTATTGCTTTAAAGGGTCTGCATTTGCTCACCCAATCTCACCAATCCTCTCAGTCCCAAGTGTCCAGCCTTATGCCACATCCAGCTGTCATTGTAGATAGGCTCATTCCAGGTTTCATCAGAGACCCTGAAGGAATTGTAAAGTATTTCCCAGTTTTTTTGTTTTGTTTTTGAAATTCCTTTTTATAGTGGGTTTGAGCTGATTCTCGCTGCCATGTTTATGCCAGTCTAGACACACTTGATTCCCTTACGGAGACATATCAATACATAGGTTTTAAGATTCTTACTAGTCAGATATATTCCTCTGCGGGAAATATGGGGTTTTGAGTCCCTTTCACTGAGGAAGGTGTAGGTCTTGTCTATTCCATAGTTGGTTTTTGGAATGGTACCTGTGCTTATATCAAACTCTGGTTTTATGCATCACCCCACCTCTCCTTCCCCCTTAAGCAGGCATAAGAGAGTTTTCTAAATGTGAGACACTGTTCTCTTTCCTAACTCAGTTCAAGTGTAGCCATGTTTACAGGATCTTCATAAGTGATATCTTATGATAAGTTTCTTTTTCTGTGTGACTTATTTCACTTAGAATCATCGTATCTGAATCCAACCATTTTGCTGCTACTGGTCTTATGACATTGATTTCATGGCTGAGGGATATTCCATCGTACGTAAGTACCACAATTTTTTGAACCATTTTTATATTTCCTGGGATATTTAAGGTGTACCCAAGTTGAGGTCGTTGTAAGCAGTGCAGCCCTAAATTTTGGGGTGGCTCTGTCTTATTGATTTTCAGTTTTCCCAAGGTATATTCCGTAGACTGGAAATGCCGTTGGCTCTGTAGCTCTGTTGTTTACTTGTTTTAGGGAACACAATGCACTCCTCCAGAGAGGAGGTTGGCAATTTACATTCCGCCCATCAGCATAACAAGGCTCCCTGTTCTCCAATGCCTGTCTTGCCTTTCTGGTTTTTACACATTTTGTGGATATCCCTTTTGACCGGTGGGAAGTGATACTTCTTTGTAGTGCAGATTAGCATTGCCCACTTGCTTGCTTGGCCAAAAAGGGCGTATGCGTTTTCTCCTGAATATATTCAGGAGAAAACGCATACGCCCTTTTTGGCCAAGTGCATCATTGTTGAAGTTGTGCCCCTCTTCCTGTGCTTTAAAGGCGATTCCAACGTACCTCTTGAAATCTGTTTCCTGCTATTCTGCCTCGCTTTCAAGTCCGCCTCGTTGCCTTCCCTCAACAGATTTTTGGACGATAGTTGTCCTTTATTACTCGGCCAGTTTGTGAATTGCTGTGCCCCTGAGCTCCATTTTTCAACTCGTTTTTGGTGAGATGACCGCAAGTCCAAAATTTTGGTTCAGGACCTATACTGGTTCCCGGTGGGTGGCTGAGACATTGGTTAATTCTTCTTCCTGCCGGGAAATTACAGTGATATGTGCCCGTCCAAATGCCTAACAGCTACTCTCTCATTGGTTCTCCCTCTTCCCTTTCAACCTCTGCCAAATTGGAAACATGTGCGAACCAGGAGGTTAAAGGGGCTGTCCCTCCATGTTGGGAGGTTGATAGTAAAGCAGATGGAAAGTCAAACCGGAGCACCAGGAGAGGGACTATTCGTTGAGTTTTAGAAACCTTTCGTATTCACAGTGTGTCCGTTCTCTAGGTTTCCCGTACATGTTATAGCTGTAGTAATATTCCCTTCAACCTGGAGAGTTGGGACCCATGGAATGGGTGCCAGGCATTTGTGCTTTAAAGGGTCTGCATTTGCTCACCCAATCTCACCAATCCTCTCAGTCCCAAGTGTCCAGCCTTATGCCACATCCAGCTGTCATTGTAGATAGGCTCATTCCAGGTTTCATCAGAGACCCTGAAGGAATTGTAAAGAATTTCCCAGTTTTTTTGTTTTGTTTTTGAAATTCCTTTTTATACTGGTTTTGAGCTGATTCTCGCTGCCATGTTTATGCCAGTCTAGACACACTTGATTCCCTTACGGAGACATATCAATACATAGGTTTTAAGATTCTTAGTAGTCAGATATATTCCCCTACGGGAAATATGGGGTTTTGAGTCCCTTTCACTGAGGAAGGTGTTGGTCTTGTCTATTCCATAGTTGATTTTTGGAACGGTACCTGTGCTTATATCAAACTCTGGTTTTATGCATCACCCCACCTCTCCTTCCCCTTTAAGCAGGCATAAGAGTGTTTTCTAAATGTGAGACACTGTTCTCTTTCCTAACTCAGTTCAAGTGTAGCCATGTTTACAGGATCTTCATAAGTGATATCTTATGATAAGTTTCTTTTTCTGTGTGACTTATTTTACTTAGAATCATCGTACCTGAATCCACCCATTTTGCTGCTACTGGTCTTATGACATTGATTTCATTGCTGACGGGTATTCCATCGTACGTAAGTACCACAATTTTTTGAACCATTTTGATATTTCCTGGGATATTTATGGTGTACCCAAGTTGAGGTCCTTGTAAGCACTGCAGCCCTAAATTTTGGGGTGGCTCTGTCTTATTAATTTTCAGTTTTCCCAAGGTATATTCCCTAGACTGGAAGTGCCCTTGCCTCTGTAGCTCTGTTCTTTACTTCTTTTAGGGAACAAAATGCACTCCTCCAGAAAGGCAGTTGTCAATTTACATCCCGCCCATCAGCATAACAAGGCTCCCTGTTATCCAGGGCCTGTCTTGCCTTTCTGGTTTTTACACATTTTGTGGATGTCCCTTTTGAGCGGTGGGAAGTGATACTTCTTTGTAGTGCAGATTTGCATTGCCTGCTTGCTTGCTTGGCCAAAAAGGGCGTATGCGTTTTCTGCTGAATATATTCAGGAGAAAACCCATACGCCCTTTTTGGCCAAGTGCATCATTGTCGAAGTTGTGCCCCTCTTCCTGTGCTTTAAAGGCGATTCCAACGTACCTATTGAAATCTGTTTCCTGTTATTCTGCCTCGCTTTCAAGTCCGCCTCGTTGCCTTCCCTCAACAGATTTTTGGACGATAGTTGTCCTTTATTACTCGGCCAGTTTGTGAATTGCTGTGCCCCTGAGCTCCATTTTTCAAATCGTTATTGGTGAGCTGACCACAAGTCCAAAATTTTGGTTCAGGACCTATGCTGTTTCCCGGTGGGGCGCTGAGACTTTATTTAATTCTTCTTCCTGGCGGGAAGTTAGAGTGATATGTGCCCATTTAAATGCCTAACAGCTACTCTCTCATTGGTTCTCCCTCTTCCATTTCATACTCTGCCAAATTGGAAACCTGTTTGAACCAGGAGGTTGAAGGGGCTGTCTCTCCAAGATGGGAGATTGATAGTAAAGCAGATGGAAAGTCAAATCGGAGCACCAGGAGAGGGACTATTCATTGAGTTTTAGAAACCTTTCGTATTCACAGTGTGTCCGTTCTCTAGGTTTCTCGTACATGTTATAACTGTAGTAATATTCCCTTCAACCTGGAGAGTTGGGACCCATGGAATGGGTGCCATGCATTATTGCTTTAAAGGGTCTGCATTTGCTCACCCAATCTCGCCAATCCTCTCAGTCCCAAGTGTCCAGCCTTATGCCACATCCAGCTGTCGTTGTAGATACGGTCATTCCAGCTTTCATCAGAGACCCTGAAGGAATTGTAAAGAATTTCCCAGTTTTTTTGTTTTGTTTTTGAAATTCCTTTTTATAGTGTGTTTGAGCTGATTCTCGCTGCCATGTTTATGCCAGTCTAGACACACTCGATTCCCTTACGGAGACACATCAATCCATAGGTTTTAAGATTCTTACTAGTCAGATATATTCCTCTGCGGGAAATATGGGGTTTTGAGTCCCTTTCACTGAGGAAGGTGTAGGTCTTGTCTATTCCATAGCTGGTGTTTGGAACGGTACCTCTGCTTATATCAAACTCTGGTTTTATGCATCACCCCACGTCTCCTTCCCCCTTAAGCAGGCATAAGAGTGTTTTCTAAATTTGAGACACTGTTCTCTTTCCTAACTCATTTCAAGTGTAGCCATGTTTACAGGATCTTCATAAGTGATATCTTATGATAAGTTTCTTTTTCTCTGTGACTTATTTCACTTAGAATCATCGTACCTGAATCCACCCATTTTGCTGCTACTGGTCTTATGACATTGATTTCATGGCTGAGGGATATTCCATCGTACGTAAGTACCACAATTTTTTGAACAATTTTTATATTTCCTGGGATATTTCAGGTGTACCCAAGTTGAGGTCCTTGTAAGCAGTGCAGCCCTAAATTTTGGGGTGGCTCTGACTTATTGATTTTCAGTTTTCCCAAGGTATATTCCCTAGACTGGAAGTGCCCTTGGCTCTGTAGCTCTGTTCTTTACTTCTTTTAGGGAACACAATGCACTCCTCCAGAGAGGCAGTTGGCAATTTACATCCAGCCCATCAACATAACAATGCTCCCTCTTCTCCAGGGCCTGTCTTGCCTTTCTGGTTTTTACACATTTTGTGGATGTCCCTTTTGACCGGTGGGAAGTGATACTTCTCTGTAGTGCAGATTTGCATTGCCCGCTTGCTTGCTTGGCCAAAAAGGGCGTATGCGTTTCCTCCTGAAGGAGAAAACGCATACACCCTTTTTGGCCAATTGCATCATTGTAGAATTTGGGCCCCTCTTCCTGTGCTTTAAAACCGATGCCAACGTACCTCTTGAAATCTGTTTCTTCCTATTCTGCCTCGCTTTCAAGTCCGGTTCTTTGTCCTCCCTCAACAGATTTTTGAACGATAGTTGTCCATTATTACTCGGGCAGTTTGTGAATGGCTGTGCCACTGAGCTCCATTTTTCAACTCGTTTTTTGTGAGCTGACTGCAAGCCCAAAATTTTGGCTCAGAACCTATACGGGTTCCTGGTGGGTGGCTGAGACTTTGGTTAATTCTTCTTCGTGCTGGTAAATTAGAGTGACATGTGCCCTTCCAAATGCCTAACAGCTACTCTCACATTGGTTCTCCCTCTTCCCTTTCATCCTCTGCCAAATTGGCAACCTGTGCCAACTAGGAGGTTAAAGGGGCTGTCTCTCCAAGTTGGGAGATTGACAGTAAAGCAGATGGAAAGTCAAACCGGAGCACCAGGAGAGGGACTATTCGTTGAGTTTTAGAAACCTTTCGTATTCACAGTGTGTCCGTTCTCTAGGTTTCCCGTACATGTTATAACTGTAGTATTATTCCCTTCAACCTGGAGAGTTGGGACCCATGGAATGGGTTCCATGCATTATTGCTTTAAAGGGTCTGCATTTGCGCACCCAATCTCACCAATCTTCTCAGTCCCAATTGTCCAGCCTTTTGCCACATCCAGCTGTCGTTGTAGATAGGGTCATTCCAGGTTTCATCAGAGACCCTGAAGGAATTGTAAAGAATTTCCCAGTTTTTTTGTTTTGTTTTTGAAATTCCTTTTTATAGTGGGTTTGAGCTGATTCTCGCTGCCATGTTTATGCCAGTCTAGACACACTTGATTCCCTTACGGAGACATATCAATACATAGGTTTTAAGATTCTTACTAGTCAGATATATTCCTCTGCGGGAAATATGGGGTTTTGAGTCCCTTTCACTGAGGAAGGTGTAGGTCTTGTCTATTCCATAGTTGGTTTTTGGAACGGTACCTGTGCTTATATCAAACTCTGGTTTTATGCATCACCCCACCTCTCCTTCCCCCTTAAGCAGGCATAAGAGTGTTTTCTAAATGTGAGACACTGTTCTCTTTCCTAACTCAGTTCAAGTGTAGCCATGTTTACAGGATCTTCATAAGTGATATCTTATGATAAGTTTCTTTTTCTCTGTGACTTATTTCTCTTAGAATCATCGTACCTGAATCCACCCATTTTGCTGCTACTGGTCTTATGACATTGATTTCATGGCTGAGGGATATTCCATCGTACGTAAGTACCACAATTTTTTGAACCATTTTTATATTTCCTGGGATATTTAAGGTGTACCCAATTTGAGGTCCTTGTAAGCAGTGCAGCCCTAAATTTTGGTGTGTCTCTGTCTTATTGATTTTCGGTTTACCAAAGGAATATTCCCAAGACTGGAAGTGCCCTTGGCTCTGTAGCTCTGTTCTTTACTTGTTTTAGGGAACACAATGTACTCCTCCAGAGAAGCAGTTGGCAATTTTCATCCTGCCCATCAGCATATCAAGGCTCCCTGTTCTCCAGGGCCTGTCTTGCCTTTCTGGTTTTTACACATTTTGTGGATGTCCCTTTTGACCGGTGGGAAGTGATACTTCTTTTTGTGCAGATTTGCATTGCCTGCTTTCTTGCTTTGCCAAAAAGGGCGTATGCATTTTCTCCTGAATATATTCAGGACAAAACGCATACGCCCTTTTTGGCCAAGTGCATCATTGTCGAAGTTGTGCCCCTCTTCCTGTGCTTTAATGCCGATGCCAACGTACCTCTTGAAATCTGTTTCTTCCTATTCTGCCTCGCTTTCAAGTCCGGTTCTTATTCCTCCCTCAACAGATTTTAGAACGATAGTTGTCCTTTATTACAGGCCAGTTTGTGAATTGCTGTGCCCCTGAGCTCCATTTTTCAAGTCCTTTTTGTGAGCTGACTGCAAGTCCAAAATTTTGGCTCAGAACCTATACTGGTTCCCGGTGGGTGGCTGAGACTTTGGTTAATTCTTCTTCCTGCTGGGAAATTAGAGTGACATGTGCCCGTCCAAATGCCTAAGAGCTACTCTCTCATTGGTTCTCCCTCTTCCCTTTCACCCTCTGCCAAATTGGCAACCTGTGCGAACCAGGAGGTTAAAGGGGCTGTCTCTCCAAGTTGCGAGATTGATATTAAAGCAGATGGAAAGTCAAACCGGAGCAACATGATAGGCACTATTCGTTGAGATTTAGAAACTTTTTGTATTCACAGTGTGTCCGTTCTCTAGGTTTCCCGTACATGTCATAGCTGTAGTAATATTCCCTTCAACCTGGAGAGTTGGGACCCATGGAATGGGTGCCATGCATTATTGCTTTAAAGGGTCTGCATTTGCTCACCCAATCGCACCAATCCTCTCAGTCCAAAGTGTCCAGCCTTATGCCACATCCAGCTGTCATTGTACATAGGGTCATTCCGGATTCCATTAGAGACCCTGAAGGAATTGTAAAGAATTTCCCAGTTTTTTTGTTTTGTTTTTGAAATTCCTTTTTATACTGGTTTTGAGCTGATTCTCGCTGCCACGTTTATGTCATTCTAGACACACTTGATTCCCTTACGGAGACATATCAATACATTGGTTTTAAGATTCTTACTAGTCAGATATATTCCTCTGCGGGAAATATGGGGTTTTGAGTCCCTTTCACTGAGGAAGGTTTAGGTCTTGTCTATTCCTTAGTTGGTTTTTGGAACGGTACCTGTGCTTATATCAAACTCTGGTTTTATGCATCACCCCACCTCTCCTTCCCCCTTAAGCAGGCATAAGAGTGTTTTCTAAATGTGAGACATTCTTCTCTTTCCTAACTCAGTTCAAGAGTAGCCATGTTTCCAGGCTCTTCATGAGTGATATCTTATGATAAGTTTCTTTTTCTGTGTGACTTATTTCACTTAGAATCATCGTACCTGAATCCACCCATTTTGCTGCTACTGGTCTTATGACATTGATTTCATGGCTGAGGGATATTCCATCGTACGTAAGTACCACAATTTTTTGAACCATTTTTATATTTCCTGGGATATTTAAGGTGTACTCAAGTTGAGGTCCTTGTAAGGAGTGCAGCCCTAAATTTTGGAGTGGCTCTGTCTTATTGATTTTCAGTTTTCCCAAGGTATATTCCCTAGACTGGAAGTGCCCTTGGCTCTGTAGCTCTGTTCTTTACTTGTTTTAGGGAACACAATGCACTCCTCCAGAGAGGCAGTTGGCAATTTACATCCCGCCCATCAGCATAACAAGGCTCCCTGTTCTCCAGGGCCTGTCTTGCCTTTCTGGTTTTTACACATTTTGTGGATGTCCCTTTTGACAGGTGGTAAGTGATACTTCTCTGTACTGCAGATTTGCATTGCCCGCTTGCTTGATGGCCACAAAGGGCGTATGCGTTTTCTCCTGAATATATTCAGGAGAAAACACATACGCCCTTTTTGGCCAAGTGCATCATATTCGAAGTTTTGTCCCTCTTCCTGTGCTTTAAAGGCGATTCCAACGTACCTCTTGAAATCTGTTTCCTGCTATTCTGCCTGCCTTTCAAATCCGCCTCGTTTCCTTCCCTCAACAGATTTTTGGACGAGAGTTGTCCTTTATTACTCTGCCAGTTTTTGAATTGCTGTGCCCCTGAGCTCCATTTTTCAACTCGTTTTTTGTGAGCTGAACGCAAGTCCAAAATTTTGGTTCAGGACCTATACTGGTTCCCGGTGGGTGGCTGAGACTTTTGTTAATTCTTCTTCCTGCCGGGAAATTAGAGTGACATGTGCCCGTCCAAATGCCTAACAGCTACTCTCTCATTGGTTCTCCCTCTTCCCTTTCATCCTCTGCCAAATTGGCAACCTGTGCGAAACAGGAGGTTAAAGGGGCTGTCTCTTCAAGTTGGGAGACTGATAATAAAGCAGTTGGAAAGTCAAACCAGTGCACCAGGAGAGGAACTATTCTTTGAGTTTTAGAAACCTTTTGTATACACAGTGTGTCCGTGCTCTAGGTTTCCCGTACATGTTATAGCTGTAGTAATAGTTCCTTCAACCAGGAGAGTTGGGACCCATGGAATGGGTGCCATGCATTATTGCTTTAAAGGGTCTGCATTTGCTCACCCAATCTCACCAATCCTCTCAGTCCCAAGTGTCCAGCCTTATGCCACATCCAGCTGTCATTGTAGATAGGGTCATTCCAGGTTTCATCAGAGACCCTGAAGGAATTGTAAAGAATTTCCCAGTTTTTTTGTTTTGTTTTTGAAATTCCTTTTTATAGTGGGTTTGAGCTGATTCTCGCTGCCATGTTTATGCCAGTCTAGACACACTTGATTCCCTTACGGAGACATATCAATACATAGGTTTTAAGATTCTTACTAGTCAGATATATTCCTCTGCGGGAAATATGGGGTTTTGAGTCCCTTTCGCTGAGGAAGGTGTAGGTCTTGTCTATTCCATAGGTGGTTTTTGGAACGGTACCTGTGCTTATATCAAACTCTGGTTTTATGCATCACCCCACGTCTCCTTCCCCCTTAAGCAGGCATAAGAGTGTTTTCTAAAAGTGAGACACTGTTCTCTTTCCTAACTCAGTTCAAGTGTAGCCATGTTTACAGGATCTTCATAAGTGATATCTTATGATACGTTTCTTTTTCTCTGTGACTTATTTCACTTAGAATCATCGTACCTGAATCCACCCATTTTGCTGCTACTGGTCTTATGACATTGATTTCATGGCTGAGGGATATTCCATCGTACGTAAGTACCACCATTTTTTGAACCATTTTTATATTTCCTGGGATATTTTAGGTGAACCCAATTTGAGGTCCTTGTAAGCAGTGCAGCCCTAAATTTTGGGGTGGCTGTGTCTTATTGATTTTCAGTTTTCCCAAGGTATATTCCCTAGACTGGAAGTACCCTTGGCTCTGTAGCTCTGTTCTTTACTTGTTTTAGGGAACACAATGTACGCCTCCAGAGAGACAGTTGGCAATTTACATCCCGCCCGTCAGCATAACAAAGCTCCCTGTTCTCCAGGGCCTGTCTTGCCTTTCTGGTTTTTACACATTTTGTGGATGTCCCTTTTGACCGGTGGGAAGTGATACTTCTTTGTAGTGCAGATTTGCATTGCCCGCTTGCTTGCTTGGCCAAAAAGGGCGTATGCGTTTTCTCCTGAATATATTCAGGAGAAAACGCATATGCCCGTTTTGGCCAAGTGCATCACTGTCGAAGTTGTACCCCTCTTCCTGTGCTTTAAAGGTGATTCCAACTTACCTCTTGAAATCTGTTTCCTGCTATTCTGCCTCGCTTTCAAGTCCGCCTCGTTGCCTTCCCTCAACAGATTTTTGGAAGATAGTTGTCCTTTATTCCTCGGCCAGTTTGTGAATTGCTGTGCCCCTGAGCTCCATTTTTCAACTCGTTTTTGGTGAGCTGACCGCAAGTCCAAAATTTTGGTTGAGGACCTATGCTCGTTCCCAGTGGGGGGCTGAGACTTTGGTTAATTCTTCTTCCTGCGGGGAAGTTAGAGTGATATGTGCCCGTCCAAATGCCTAACAGCTACTCTCTCATTGGTTCTCCCTCTTCCGTTTCATCCTCTGCCAAATTGGCAACCTGTGCGAACCAGGAGGTTAAAGGGGCTGTCTCTCCAAGTTGGGAGGTTGATAGTAAAGCAGATGGAAAGTCAAACCGGAGCACCAGGGGAGGGACTATTCGTTGAGTTTTAGAAACTTTTCGTATTCACAGTGTGTCCGTTCTCTAGGTTTCCCGTACATGTCATAGCTGTAGTAATATTCCCTTCAACCTGGAGAGTTGGGACCCATGGAATGGGTGCCATGCATTAATGCTTTAAAGGGTCTGCATTTGCTCCCCCAATCTCACCAATCCTCTCAGTCCAAAGTGTCCAGCCTTTTGCCACATCCAGCTGTCATTGTACATAGTGTCATTCCAGGTTTCATCAGAGACCCTGAAGGAATTGTAAAGAATTTCCCAGTTTTTTTGTTTTGTTTTTGAAATTCCTTTTTATAGTGGGTTTGAGCTGATTCTCGCTGCCATGTTTATGCCAGTCTAGACACACTTGTTTCCCTTACCGAGACACATCAGTACATAGGTTTTAAGATTCTTACTAGTCAGATATATTCCTCTGCGGGAAATATGGGGTTTTGAGTCCCTTTCACTGAGGAAGGTGTAGGTCTTGTCTATTCCATAGTTGGTTTCTGGAACGGTACCTGTGCTTATATCAAACTCTGGTTTTATGCATCACCCCACCTCTCCTTCCCCCTTAAGCAGGCATAAGAGTGTTTTCTAAATGTGAGACACTGTTCTCTTTCCTAACTCAGTTCAAGTGTAGAAATGTTTACAGGATCTTCATAAGTGATATGTTATGATAAGTTTCTTTTTCTCTGTGACTTATTTCACTTAGAATCATCGTACCTGAATCCACCCATTTTGCTGCTACTGGTCTTATGACATTGATTTCATGGCTGAGGGATATTCCATCGTACGTAAGTACCACAATTTTTTGAACCATTTTTACATTTCCTGGGATATTTAAGGTGTACCCAAGTTGAGGTCCTTGTAAGCAGTGCAGCCCTAAATTTTGGGGTGGCTCTGTCTTATTGATTTTCAGTTTTCCCAAGGTATATTCCCTAGACTGGAAGTGCCCTTGGCTCTGTAGCTCTGTTCTTTACTTGTTTTAGGGAACACAATGTACTCCTCCAGAGAGACAGTTGGCAATTTACATCCCGCCCGTCAGCATAACAAGGCTCCCTGTTCTCCAGGGCCTGTCTTGCCTTTCTGGTTTTTACACATTTTGTGGATGTCCCTTTTGACCGGTGGGAAGGGATACTTCTTTGTAGTGCAGATTTGCATTGCCGGCTTGCTTGCTTGGCCAAAAAGGTCGTATGCGTTTTCTCCTGAAAGAGAAAACGCATACACCCTTTTTGGCCAAGTGCATCATTGTAGAAGTTGGGCCCCTCTTATTGTGCTTTAAAACCGATGCCAACGTACCTCTTGAAATCTGTTTCTTCCTATTCTGCCTCGCTTTCAAGTCTGGTTCTTATTCCTCCCTCAACAGATTTTAGAACGATAGTTGTCCTTTATTACAGGCCAGTTTGTGAATTGCTGTGCCCCTGAGCTCCATTTTTCAAGTCTTTTTTTGAGCTGACTGCAAGTCAAAAATTTTGGCTCAGAACCTATACTGGTTCCCGGTGGGTGGCTGAGACTTTGGTTAATTCTTCTTCCGGCTGGGAAATTAGAGTGACATGTGCCCGTCCAAATGCCTAACAGCTACTCTCTCATTGGTTCTCCCTCTTCCCTTTCATCCTCTTCCAAATTGGAAACCTGTGAGAACCAGGAGGTTAAAGGGGCTGTCTCTCCAAGTTGGGAGATTGATAGTAAAGAAGATGGAAAGTCAAACTGGAGCACCAGGAGAGGGACTATTCGTTGAGTTTTAGAAACCTTTCGTATTCACAGTGTGTCCGTTCTCTAGGTTTCCCGTACATGTTATAACTGTAGTAATATTCCCTTCAACCTGGAGAGTTGGGACCCATGGAATGTGTGCCATGCGTTATTGCTTTAAAGGGTCTGCATTTGCTCACCCAATCTCACCAATCCTCTCAGTCCCAAGTGTCCAGCCTTATGCCACATCCAGCTGTCGTTGTAGATAGGGTCATTCCAGGTTTCATCAGAGACCCTGAAGGAATTGTAAAGAATTTCCCAGTTTTTTTGTTTTGTTTTTGAAATTCCTTTTTATAGTGGGTTTGAGCTGATTCTCGCTGCCATGTTTATGCCAGTCTAGACACACTTGATTCCCTTATGGAGACATATCAATACATAGGTTTTAAGATTCTTACTAGTCAGATATATTCCTCTTCGGGAAATATGGGGTTTTGAGTCCCTTTCACTGAGGAAGGTGTAGGTCTTGTCTATTCTGTATTTGGATTATGGAACCGTACCTGTGCTAATATGAAACTCTGGTTTTATTCATCACCCCACCTCTGCTTTCCCCTTAAGCATGCATAAGAGTGTTTTCTAAATATGAGACTCTGTTCCCTTTCCTATTTCATTCCATGTGTAGCAATGTTTATATACCCTTCATAAGTGATATCTTATGATAAGTTTCTTTTTCTGTGTGATTTTTTCAGTTAGAATCATCGTACATGAATCCCGTCATTATTCTGCTACTGGCCTTATGACATTGACTTCATGGCTGAGGGATATTCCATCATACGTATATACCACAATTTCTTTACCATTTTTGTCTTTCCTGGGATATATAAGGTGTCCCAAAGTCGAGGTTCTTGTAAGCAGTGCTGCCATAAATTTTGGGGTGGCTGTGTCTTATTGATTTTAAATTTTCCCAAGGTATATTCCCGTGACTGGAAGTGCCTTAGGTTGTGAAGCATTGTTGTTTACTTCTTTTTGGGAACACAATGCACTCCTCCAGAGTGGTTGTTGGCAATTTACATCCCACCCATCCCCATAACAAGGCTCCCTCTTCTCCAGATCCTGTCTTGCCTTTCTTGTTTTTACACATTTTACGGATGTCCCTTTTGACCGGTTGGAAGTGATACTTCTTTGTAGTGCAGATTTGCATTGTGCGGTTGCTTGGTTGGCCAAAATGGGCGTATGCGTTTTCTCCTGAATATATTCAGGAGAAAACGCATGTGCCCTTTATGGACAATTCCATAATTGTCGAAGTTGTGATGCTTTTCCTTTGTTTAAAGGCGATTCCAATGTACCTCTGGAAATCTGTTTCGTGCACTTCTGCCTCATTTTCAAGTCCCCCTCTTGGCTTTCTCTCAACAGATTTTTGGAAGAGAGTAGTCCTTTATAACTCTGCAAGTTAGTGAATTGCTGTGCCCCTGAGCTCCATTTTTCAACTCGCGTTTTTGTGAGCTGACTGCCAATCCACAATTTTGCTTCAGGACCTATACTAGTTCCATTGGGGGGGCTGGCTCAGAGTTTGTTAATTCTTCTTCGTGACGGGAATTTAGAGTGACATGTGGCCATCCAAATGCCTACAGTTACTCTCTAATTGTTTCTCACTCTTCCCTTATATCTTCTGCACAACGTGCCAACTGTGCGAACCAGGAGGTTAAAGGTGCTGACTCTCCAATTTGGGAGATTGATACTAAAGCAGTTGGAATGTCAAACTGGTGCACAAGGAGAGAAAAAAATTAGTAGAGTTTTAGAAACCTTTCACCAATAGATGGTGTCCATTCTCTAGGTTTCCCATACATGTTATAAATGTAGTGATATTCCCTTCTACCTGGAGAGTTGGGAACCATGGAATGGGTGCCATGTATTATTGCTTTAAACGGTCTGCATTTTCTCACCCAATCTCACCAATCCTCTCAGTCCCAAGTGACCAGCCTTATGCCACATCCAGCTGTCGTTGTAGATAGGGTCATTCTAAGTTTCATCAGAACCCCTGAAGGTATTGTGTAAGAATTTCACTCTTTATTTGTTTTGTTTGAAATTCATTTTTATAGTGGGTTTGAGCTGATTCTCACTGCCGTGTTTATGTCGTTCTAGACACACTTGGTTACCTTATGCAGAAATATCAATACATAGGTTTTAAGATTCTTACTAGTCAGATATACTACTCTGTGGGGAATAGGGGTGTTGAGCCCCATTCAGTGAGGAAAGAGTAGGTCTTGTCTATTCTGTATTTGGATTATGCAACCGTACCTGTGCTAATATCAAACTCTGGTTTTATGCATCACCCCACCTCTCCTTTCCTCTTGAGCAGGCATAAGAGTGTTTTCTAGATGTGAGACACTGTTCTCTTTCCTTACTCAGTTCAAGTGTAGCCATGTTTAAAGGATCTTCATAAGTGATATCTTATGATAAGTTTCTTTTTCTGTGTGACTTATTTCACTTAGAATCATCGTACCTGAATCCACCCATTTTGCTGCTACTGGTCTTATGACATTGATTTCATGGCTGAGGGATATTCCATCGTACGTAAGTACCACAATTTTTTGAACCATTTTTATATTTCCTGGGATATTTAAGGTGTACCCAAGTAGAGGTCCTTGTAAGCAGTGCAGCCCTAAATTTTGGGGTGGCTCTGTCTTATTGATTTTCAGTTTTCCCAAGTAATATTCCCTAGACTGGAAGTGCCCTTGGCTCTGTAGCTCTCTTCTTTACTTGTTTTAGGGAACACAATGTACTCCTCCAGAGAGGCAGTTGGCAATTTACATCCCGCCCATCAGCATAACAAGGCTCCCTGTTCTCCAGGGCCTGTCTTGCCTTTCTGCTTTTTACACATTTTGTGGATGTCCCTTTTGACCGGTGGGAAGTGATACTTCTTTGTAGTGCAGATTTGCATTGCCCGCTTGCTTGCTTGGCCAAAAAGGGCGTATGCGTTTTCTCCTGAATATATTCAAGAGAAAACACATACGCCCTTTTTGGCCAAGTGCATCATTGTCGAAGTTGTGCCCCTCTTCCTGTGCTTTAAAGGCGATTCCAAGGTACCTCTTGAAATCTGTTTCCTGCTATTCTGCCTCGCTCTCAAGTCTGCCTCGTTGCCTTCCCTCAACAGATTTTTGGACGATAGTTGTCCTTTATTACACGGCCAGTTTGGGAATTGCTGTGCCCCTGATCTTCATTTTTCAACTAGTTTTTTGTGAGCTGACCGCAAGTCCAAAATTTTGGTGTAGGAGATATACTGGTTCCCGTTGGGTGGCTGAGACTTTGGTTAATTCTTCTTCCTGCCGGGAAATTAGAGTGATATGTGCCCGTCCAAATGCCTAACAGCTACTCTCTCATTGGTTCTCCCTCTTCCCTTTCATCCTCTGCCAAATTGGCAACCTGTGCGAACCAGGAGGTTAAAGGGGCTGTCTCTGCAAGTTGGGAGGTTGATAGTAAAGTAGATGGAATGTCAAACCCTAGCACCAGGAGAGGGAATATTCGTTGAGTTTTAGAAACCTTTCGTATTCACCTTGGGTCCGTTCTCTAGGTTTCCAGTACATGTTATAGCTGTAGTAATATTCCCTTTAAGCTGGAGAGTTGGGACCCATGGAATGGGTGCCAGGCACTTGTGCTTTAAAGGGTCTGCATTTGCTCACCCAATCTCACCAATCCTCTCAGTCCCAAGTGTCCAGTCTTATGCCACATCCAGCTGTCGTTGTACATACGGTCATTCCAGGTTTCATCAGAGACCCTGAAGGAATTGTAAAGAATTTCCTAGTTTTTTTGTTTTGTTTTTGAAATTCCTTTTTATAGTGGGTTTGAGCTGATTCTCGCTGCCATGTTTATGCCAGTCTAGACACACTTGATTCCCTTACGGAGACATATCAATACATAGGTTTTAAGATTCTTACTAGTCAGATATATTCCTCTGCGTGAAATATGGGGTTTTGAATCCCTTTCACTGAGGAAGGTGTAGGTCTTGTCTATTCCATAGTTGGTTTTTGGAACGGTACCTGTGCTTATATCAAACTCTGGTTTTATGCATCACCCCACCTCTCCTTCCCCCTTAAGCAGGCATAAGAGTGTTTTCTAAATGTGAGACACTGTTCTCTTTCCTAACTCAGTTCAAGTGTAGCCATGTTTACAGGATCTTCATAAGTGATATCTTATGATAAGTTTCTTTTTCTGTGTGACTTATTTCACTTAGAATCATCGTACCTGAATCCACCCATTTTGCTGCTACTGGTCTTATGACATTGATTTCATGGCTGAGGGATATTCCTTCGTACGTAACTAACACAATTTTTTGAACCATTTTTATATTTCCTGGGATATTTAAGGTGTACCCAAGTTGAGGTCCTTGTATGCAGTGCAGCCCTAAATTTTGGGGTGGCTCTGTCTTATCGATTTTCAGTTTTCCCAAAGTATATTCCCTACACTGGAAGTGCCCTTGGCTCTGTAGCTCTGTTGTTTATTTGTTTTAGGGAACACAATGCACTCCTCCGGAGAGGCAGTTTGCTAGTTATATACCGCCCATCAGCATAACAAGGCTCCCTGTTCTCCAGGGCCTGTCTTGCCTTTATGGATTTTACAAATTTTGTGGATGTCCCTTTTGACCGGTGGGAAGTGATACTTCTTTGTAGTGCAGATTTGCATTGCCCGCTTGCTTGCTTGGCCAAAAAGGGTGTATGCGTTTTCTCCTGAATATATTCAGGAGAAAACGCATACGCCCTTTTTGGCCAAGTGCATCATTGTCTAAGTTGCACCCCTCTTCCTGTGCTTTAAAGTCGATTCCAACGTACCTCTTGAAATCTCTTTCCTGCTATTCTGCCTCGCTTTCATGTCCGCCTCGTTGCCTTCCCTCAACAGATTTTTGGACGATAGTTGTCCTTTATTACTCGGCCAGTTTGTGAATTGCTGTGCCCCTGAGCTCCATTTTTCAACTCGTTTTTTGTGAGCTGACCGCATGTCCAAAATTTTGGTTCAGGACCTATACTGGTTCCCGGTGGGTGGCTGAGACTTTGGTTAATTTTTCTTCCTGCCGGGAAATTAGAGTGATATGTGCCCGTCCAAATGCCTAACAGCTACTCTCTCATTGGTTCTCCCTCTTCCCTTTCATCCTCTGCCAAATTGGCAACCTGTGCGAACCAGGAGGTTAAAGGGGCTGTCTCTCCAAGTTGGGAGGTTGATAGTAAAGCAGATGGAAAGTCAAACCCTAGCACCAGGAGAGGGACTATTCGTTGAGTTTTAGAAACCTTTCATATTCACAGTGTGTCCGTTCTCTAGGTTTCCCGTACATGTTATAGCTGTAGTAATATTCCCTTTAAGCTGGAGAGTTGGGACCCATGGAATGGGTGCCAGGCATTTGTGCTTTAAAGGGTCTGCATTTGCTCACCCAATCTCACCAATCCTCTCAGTCCCAAGTGTCCAGACTTATGCCGCTTCCAGCTGTCGTTGTAGATAGGGTCATTCCAGGTTTCATCAGAAACCCTGAAGGAATTGTAAAGAATTTCCCAGTTTTTTTGTTTTTTTTTTTCGAAATTCCTTTTTATAGTGGGTTTGAGCTGATTCTCGCTGCCATGTTTATGCCAGTCTAGACACACTTGATTCCCTTACGGAGACATATCAATACATAGGTTTTAAGATTCTTACTAGTCAGATATATTCCTCTGCGGGAAATATGGGGTTTTGAGTCCCTTTCACTGAGGAAGGTGTAGGTCTTGTCTATTCCATAGTTGGTTTTTGGAACGGTACCTGTGCTTATATCAAACTCTGGTTTTATGCATCACCCCACCTCTCCTTCCCCCTTAAGCAGGCATAAGAGTGTTTTCTAAATGTGAGACACTGTTCTCTTTCCTAACTCAGTTCAAGTGTAGCCATGTTTACAGGATCTTCATAATTGATATCTTATGATAAGTTTCTTTTTCTGTGTGACTTATTTCACTTAGAATCATCGTACCTGAATCCACCCATTTTGCTGCTACTGGTCTTATGACATTGATTTCATGGCTGAGGGATATTCCTTCGTACGTAACTAACACAATTTTTTGAACCATTTTTATATTTCCTGGGATATTTAAGGTGTACCCAAGTTGAGGTCCTTGTATGCAGTGCAGCCCTAAATTTTGGGGTGGCTCTGTCTTATCGATTTTCAGTTTTCCCAAAGTATATTCCCTACACTGGAAGTGCCCTTGGCTCTGTAGCTCTGTTGTTTATTTGTTTTAGGGAACACAATGCACTCCTCCGGAGAGGCAGTTTGCTAGTTATATACCGCCCATCAGCATAACAAGGCTCCCTGTTCTCCAGGGCCTGTCTTGCCTTTATGGATTTTACAAATTTTGTGGATGTCCCTTTTGACCGGTGGGAAGTGATACTTCTTTGTAGTGCAGATTTGCATTGCCCGCTTGCTTGCTTGGCCAAAAAGGGCGTATGCGTTTTCTCCTGAATATATTCAGGAGAAAACGCATACGCCCTTTTTGGCCAAGTGCATCATTGTCTAAGTTGCACCCCTCTTCCTGTGCTTTAAAGTCGATTCCAACGTACCTCTTGAAATCTCTTTCCTGCTATTCTGCCTCGCTTTCATGTCCGCCTCGTTGCCTTCGCTCAACAGATTTTTGGACGATAGTTGTCCTATATTACTCGGCCAGTTTGTGAATTGCTGTGCCCCTGAGCTCCATTTTTCAACTCGTTTTTTGTGAGCTGACCGCATGTCCAAAATTTTGGTTCAGGACCTATACTGGTTCCCGGTGGGTGGCTGAGACTTTGGTTAATTTTTCTTCCTGCCGGGAAATTAGAGTGATATGTGCCCGTCCAAATGCCTAACAGCTACTCTCTCATTGGTTCTCCCTCTTCCCTTTCATCCTCTGCCAAATTGGCAACCTGTGCGAACCAGGAGGTTAAAGGGGCTGTCTCTCCAAGTTGGGAGGTTGATAGTAAAGCAGATGGAAAGTCAAACCCTAGCACCAGGAGAGGGACTATTCGTTGAGTTTTAGAAACCTTTTATATTCACAGTGTGTCCGTTCTCTAGGTTTCCCGTACATGTTATAGCTGTAGTAATATTCCCTTTAAGCTGGAGAGTTGGGACCCATGGAATGGGTGCCAGGCATTTGTGCTTTAAAGGGTCTGCATTTGCTCACCCAATCTCACCAATCCTCTCAGTCCCAAGTGTCCAGACTTATGCCGCTTCCAGCTGTCGTTGTAGATAGGGTCATTCCAGGTTTCATCAGAAACCCTGAAGGAATTGTAAAGAATTTCCCAGTTTTTTTGTTTTTTTTTTTCGAAATTCCTTTTTATAGTGGGTTTGAGCTGATTCTCGCTGCCATGTTTATGCCAGTCTAGACACACTTGATTCCCTTACGGAGACATATCAATACATAGGTTTTAAGATTCTTACTAGTCAGATATATTCCTCTGCGGGAAATATGGGGTTTTGAGTCCCTTTCACTGAGGAAGGTGTAGGTCTTGTCTATTCCATAGTTGGTTTTTGGAACGGTACCTCTGCTTATATCAAACTCTGGTTTTATGCATCACCCCACCTCTCCTTCCCCCTTAAGCAGGCATAAGAGTGTTTTCTAAATGTGAGACACTGTTCTCTTTCCTAACTCAGTTCAAGTGTAGCCATGTTTACAGGATCTTCATAATTGATATCTTATGATAAGTTTCTTTTTCTGTGTGACTTATTTCACTTAGAATCATCGTACCTGAATCCACCCATTTTGCTGCTACTGGTCTTATGACATTGATTTCATGGCTGAGGGATATTCCTTCGTACGTAACTAACACAATTTTTTGAACCATTTTTATATTTCCTGGGATATTTAAGGTGTACCCAAGTTGAGGTCCTTGTATGCAGTGCAGCCCTAAATTTTGGGGTGGCTCTGTCTTATCGATTTTCAGTTTTCCCAAAGTATATTCCCTACACTGGAAGTGCCCTTGGCTCTGTAGCTCTGTTGTTTATTTGTTTTAGGGAACACAATGCACTCCTCCGGAGAGGCAGTTTGCTAGTTATATACCGCCCATCAGCATAACAAGGCTCCCTGTTCTCCAGGGCCTGTCTTGCCTTTATGGATTTTACAAATTTTGTGGATGTCCCTTTTGACCGGTGGGAAGTGATACTTCTTTGTAGTGCAGATTTGCATTGCCCGCTTGCTTGCTTGGCCAAAAAGGGCGTATGCGTTTTCTCCTGAATATATTCAGGAGAAAACGCATACGCCCTTTTTGGCCAAGTGCATCATTGTCTAAGTTGCACCCCTCTTCCTGTGCTTTAAAGTCGATTCCAACGTACCTCTTGAAATCTCTTTCCTGCTATTCTGCCTCGCTTTCATGTCCGCCTCGTTGCCTTCGCTCAACAGATTTTTGGACGATAGTTGTCCTATATTACTCGGCCAGTTTGTGAATTGCTGTGCCCCTGAGCTCCATTTTTCAACTCGTTTTTTGTGAGCTGACCGCATGTCCAAAATTTTGGTTCAGGACCTATACTGGTTCCCGGTGGGTGGCTGAGACTTTGGTTAATTTTTCTTCCTGCCGGGAAATTAGAGTGATATGTGCCCGTCCAAATGCCTAACAGCTACTCTCTCATTGGTTCTCCCTCTTCCCTTTCATCCTCTGCCAAATTGGCAACCTGTGCGAACCAGGAGGTTAAAGGGGCTGTCTCTCCAAGTTGGGAGGTTGATAGTAAAGCAGATGGAAAGTCAAACCCTAGCACCAGGAGAGGGACTATTCGTTGAGTTTTAAAAACCTTTTATATTCACAGTGTGTCCGTTCTCTAGGTTTCCCGTACATGTTATAGCTGTAGTAATATTCCCTTTAAGCTGGAGAGTTGGGACCCATGGAATGGGTGCCAGGCATTTGTGCTTTAAAGGGTCTGCATTTGCTCACCCAATCTCACCAATCCTCTCAGTCCCAAGTGTCCAGACTTATGCCGCTTCCAGCTGTCGTTGTAGATAGGGTCATTCCAGGTTTCATCAGAAACCCTGAAGGAATTGTAAAGAATTTCCCAGTTTTTTTGTTTTTTTTTTTCGAAATTCCTTTTTATAGTGGGTTTGAGCTGATTCTCGCTGCCATGTTTATGCCAGTCTAGACACACTTGATTCCCTTACGGAGACATATCAATACATAGGTTTTAAGATTCTTACTAGTCAGATATATTCCTCTGCGGGAAATATGGGGTTTTGAGTCCCTTTCACTGAGGAAGGTGTAGGTCTTGTCTATTCCATAGTTGGTTTTTGGAACGGTACCTCTGCTTATATCAAACTCTGGTTTTATGCATCACCCCACCTCTCCTTCCCCCTTAAGCAGGCATAAGAGTGTTTTCTAAATGTGAGACACTGTTCTCTTTCCTAACTCAGTTCAAGTGTAGCCATGTTTACAGGATCTTCATAATTGATATCTTATGATAAGTTTCTTTTTCTGTGTGACTTATTTCACTTAGAATCATCGAACCTGAATCCACCCATTTTGCTGCTACTGGTCTTATGACATTGATTTCATGGCTGAGGGATAATCCATCGTACATAATTACCACAATTTTTGGAACCATTTTTATATTTCCTGGGATATTTTAGGTGTACCCAAGTTGAGGTCCTTGTAAGCAGTGTAGCCTTAAATTTTGGGGTGGCTCTGTCTTATTGATTTTCAGTTTTCCCAAGGTATATTCCCTAGATTGGAAGTGCCCTTGGCTCTCTAGCTCTGTTGTTTATTTGTTTTAGGGAACACAATGCACTCCTCCAGAGAGGCAGTTGGCAATTTACATCCCGCCTATCAGCATAAAAAGGCTCCATGTTCTCCAGGGCCTGTCTTGCCTTTCTGGTTTTTACACATTTTGTGGATGTCCCTTTTGACCGGTGGGAAGTGATACTTCTTTGTAGTGCAGATTTGCATTGCCCGCTTGCTTGCTTGGCCAAAAAGGGCGTATGCGTTTTCTCCTGAATATATTCAGGAGAAAACGCATACGCCCTTTTTGGCCAAGTGCATCATTGTCGAAGTTGTGCCCCTCTTCCTGTGCTTTAAAGGCGATTCCAACGTACCTCTTGAAATCTGTTTCCTGCTATTCTGCCTCGCTTTCAAGTCCGCCTCATTGCCTTCCCTCAACAGATTTTTGGACGATAGTTGTCCTTTATTACTCGGCCAGTTTGTGAATTGCTGTGCCCCTGAGCTCCATTTTTCAACTCGTTTATGGTGACCTGACCGCAAGTCCAAAATTTTGGTTCAGGACCTATACTGGTTCCCGGTGGGTGGCTGAGACTTTGGTTAATTCTTCTTCCTGCCAGGAAATTACAGTGGTATGTGCCCGTCCAAATGCCTAACAGCTACTCTCTCATTGGTTCTCCCTATTCCCTTTCATCCTCTGCCAAATTGGCAACCTGTGCGTACCTGGAGGTTAAAGGGGCAGTCTCTCCAAGTTGTGAGGTTGATAGTAAAACAGATGGAAAGTCAACCCGGAGCACCAGGAGAGGGACTATTCGTTGAGTTTTCGAAACCTTTCGTATTCACAGTGTGTCAGTTGTGTAGGTTTCCCGTACATGTTATAGCTGTAGTAATATTCCCTTCAACCTGGAGAGTTGGGACCCATGGAATGGGTGCCAGGCATTTGTGCTTTAAAGGGTCTGCATTTGCTTACCCAATCTCACCAATCCTCTCAGTCCCAAGTGTCCAGTCTTATGCCACATCCAGCTGTCGTTGTACATACGGTCATTCCAGGTTTCATCAGAGACACTGAAGGAATTGTAAAGAATTTCCTAGTTTTTTTGTTTTGTTTTTGAAATTCCTTTTTATAGTGGGTTTGAGCTGATTCTCGCTGCCATGTTTATGCCAGTCTAGACACACTTGATTCCCTTACGGAGACATATCAATACATAGGTTTTAAGATTCTTACTAGTCAGATATATTCCTCTGCGGGAAATATGGGGTTTTGAGTCCCTTTCACTGAGGAAGGTGTAGGTCTTGTCTATTCCATAGTTGGTTTTTGGAACGGTACCTGTGCTTATATCAAACTCTGGTTTTATGCATCACCCCACCTCTCCTTCCCCCTTAAGCAGGCATAAGAGTGTTTTCTAGATGTGAGACACTGTTCTCTTTCCTTACTCAGTTCAAGTGTAGCCATGTTTAAAGGATCTTCATAAGTGATATCTTATGATAAGTTTCTTTTTCTGTGTGACTTATTTCACTTAGAATCATCGTACCTGAATCCACCCATTTTGCTGCTACTGGTCTTATGACATTGATTTCATGGCTGAGGGATATTCCATCGTACGTAAGTACCACAATTTTTTGAACCATTTTTATATTTCCTGGGATATTTAAGGTGTACCCAAGTAGAGGTCCTTGTAAGCAGTGCAGCCCTAAATTTTGGGGTGGCTCTGTCTTATTGATTTTCAGTTTTCCCAAGTAATATTCCATAGACTGGAAGTGCCCTTGGCTCTGTAGCTCTCTTCTTTACTTGTTTTAGGGAACACAATGTACTCCTCCAGAGAGGCAGTTGGCAATTTACATCCCGCCCATCAGCATAACAAGGCTCCCTGTTCTCCAGGGCCTGTCTTGCCTTTCTGCTTTTTACACATTTTGTGGATGTCCCTTTTGACCGGTGGGAAGTGATACTTCTTTGTAGTGCAGATTTGCATTGCCCGCTTGCTTGCTTGGCCAAAAGGGGCGTATGCGTTTTCTCCTGAATATATTCAGGAGAAAACGCATACGCCCTTTTTGGCCAAGTGCATCATTGTCGAAGTTGTGCCCCTCTTCCTGTGCTTTAAAGGCGATTCCAAGGTACCTCTTGAAATCTGTTTCCTGCTATTCTGCCTCGCTTTCAAGTCTGCCTCGTTGCCTTCCCTCAACAGATTTTTGGACGATAGTTGTCCTTTATTACACGGCCAGTTTGGGAATTGCTGTGCCCCTGATCTTCATTTTTCAACTAGTTTTTTGTGAGCTGACCGCAAGTCCAAAATTTTGGTGTAGGAGATATACTGGTTCCCGTTGGGTGGCTGAGACTTTGGTTAATTCTTCTTCCTGCCAGGAAATTAGAGTGATATGTGCCCGTCCAAATGCCTAACAGCTACTCTCTCATTGGTTCTCCCTCTTCCCTTTCATCCTCTGCCAAATTGGCAACCTGTGCGAACCAGGAGGTTAAAGGGGCTGTCTCTGCAAGTTGGGAGGTTGATAGTAAAGTAGATGGAATGTCAAACCCTAGCACCAGGAGAGGGAATATTCGTTGAGTTTTAGAAACCTTTCGTATTCACCTTGGGTCCGTTCTCTAGGTTTCCAGTACATGTTATAGCTGTAGTAATATTCCCTTTAAGCTGGAGAGTTGGGACCCATGGAATGGGTGCCAGGCATTTGTGCTTTAAAGGGTCTGCATTTGCTCACCCAATCTCACCAATCCTCTCAGTCCCAAGTGTCCAGTCTTATGCCACATCCAGCTGTCGTTGTACATACGGTCATTCCAGGTTTCATCAGAGACCCTGAAGGAATTGTAAAGAATTTCCTAGTTTTTTTGTTTTGTTTTTGAAATTCCTTTTTATAGTGGGTTTGAGCTGATTCTCGCTGCCATGTTTATGCCAGTCTAGACACACTTGATTCCCTTACGGAGACATATCAATACATAGGTTTTAAGATTCTTACTAGTCAGATATATTCCTCTGCGTGAAATATGGGGTTTTGAATCCCTTTCACTGAGGAAGGTGTAGGTCTTGTCTATTCCATAGTTGGTTTTTGGAACGGTACCTGTGCTTATATCAAACTCTGGTTTTATGCATCACCCCACCTCTCCTTCCCCCTTAAGCAGGCATAAGAGTGTTTTCTAAATGTGAGACACTGTTCTCTTTCCTAACTCAGTTCAAGTGTAGCCATGTTTACAGGATCTTCATAAGTGATATCTTATGATAAGTTTCTTTTTCTGTGTGACTTATTTCACTTAGAATCATCGTACCTGAATCCACCCATTTTGCTGCTACTGGTCTTATGACATTGATTTCATGGCTGAGGGATATTCCATCGTACGTAACTAACACAATTTTTTGAAACATTTTTATATTTCCTGGGATATTTAAGGTGTACCCAAGTTGAGGTCCTTGTATGCAGTGCAGCCCTAAATTTTGGGGTGGCTCTGTCTTATCGATTTTCAGTTTTCCCAAAGTATATTCCCTACACTGGAAGTGCCCTTGGCTCTGTAGCTCTGTTGTTTATTTGTTTTAGGGAACACAATGCACTCCTCCGGAGAGGCAGTTTGCTAGTTATATACCGCCCATCAGCATAACAAGGCTCCTTGTTCTCCAGGGCCTGTCTTGCCTTTATGGATTTTACAAATTTTGTGGATGTCCCTTTTGACCGGTGGGAAGTGATACTTCTTTGTAGTGCAGATTTGCATTGCCCGCTTGCTTGCTTGGCCAAAAAGGGCGTATGCGTTTTCTCCTGAATATATTCAGGAGAAAACGCATACGCCCTTTTTGGCCAAGTGCATCATTGTCTAAGTTGTGCCCCTCTTCCTGTGCTTTAAAGTCGATTCCAACGTACCTCTTGAAATCTCTTTCCTGCTATTCTGCCTCGCTTTCAAGTCCGCCTCGTTGCCTTCCCTCAACAGATTTTTGGACGATAGTTGTCCTTTATTACTCGGCCAGTTTGTGAATTGCTGTGCCCCTGAGCTCCATTTTTCAACTCGTTTTTTGTGAGCTGACCGCATGTCCAAAATTTTGGTTCAGGACCTATACTGGTTCCCGGTGGGTGGCTGAGACTTTGGTTAATTTTTCTTCCTGCCGGGAAATTAGAGTGATATGTGCCCGTCCAAATGCCTAACAGCTACTCTCTCATTGGTTCTCCCTCTTCCCTTTCATCCTCTGCCAAATTGGCAACCTGTGCGAACCAGGAGGTTAAAGGGGCTGTCTCTCCAAGTTGGGAGGTTGATAGTAAAGCAGATGGAAAGTCAAACCCTAGCACCAGGAGAGGGACTATTCGTTGAGTTTTAGAAACCTTTCATATTCACAGTGTGTCCGTTCTCTAGGTTTCCCGTACATGTTATAGCTGTAGTAATATTCCCTTTAAGCTGGAGAGTTGGGACCCATGGAATGGGTGCCAGGCATTTGTGCTTAAAGGGTCTGCATTTGCTCACCCAATCTCACCAATCCTCTCAGTCCCAAGTGTCCAGACTTATGCCGCTTCCAGCTGTCGTTGTAGATAGGGTCATTACAGGTTTCATCAGAGACCCTGAGGGAATTGTAAAGAATTTCCCAGTTCTTTTGTTTTGTTTTTGAAATTCCTTTTTATAGTGGGTTTGAGCTGATTCTCGCTGCCATGTTTATGCCAGTCTAGACACACTTGATTCCCTTACGGAGACATATCAATACATAGGTTTTAAGATTCTTACTAGTCAGATATATTCCTCTGTGGAAAATATGGGGTTTTGAGTCCCTTTCACTGAGGAAGCTGTAGGTCTCGTCTATTCCATAGTTGGTTTTTGGAACGGTACCTGTGCTTATATCAAACTCTGGTTTTATGCATCACCCCACCTCTCCTTCCCCCTTAAGCAGGCATAAGGGTGTTTTCTAAATGTGAGACACTGTTCTCTTTCCTAACTCAGTTCAAGTGTAGCCATGTTTACAGGATCTTCATAAGTGATATCTTATGATAAGTTTCTTTTTCTCTGTGACTTATTTCACTTAGAATCATCGTACCTGAATCCACCCATTTTGCTGCTACTGGTCTTATGACATTGATTTCATGGCTGAGGGATATTCCATCGTATGTAAGTACCACAATTTTTTGAACCATATTTATATTTCCTGGGATACTTAAGGTGTACCCAAGTTGAGGTCCTTGTAAGCAGTGCAGCCCTAAATTTTGGGGTGGCTCTGTCTTATTGATTTTCAGTTTTCCCAAGGTATATTCCCTAGACTGGAAGTGCCCTTGGCTCTGTAGCTCTGTTGTTTACTTGTTTTAGGGAACACAATTCACTCCTCCAGAGAGGCAGTTGGCAGTTTACATCCCGCCCATCAGCATAACAAGGCTCCCTGTTCTCCAGGGCCTGTCTTGCCTTTCTGGTTTTTACACATTTTGTGGTTATCCCTTTTGACCGGTGGGAAGTGATACTTCTTTGTAGTGCAGATTTCCATTGTCCGCTTGCTTGCTTGGCCAAAACGGTCGTATGCGTTTTCTCCTGAATATATTCAGGAGAAAACGCATACGCCCTTTTTGACCAAGTGCATCATTGACGAAGTTGTGCCCCTCTTCCTGTGCTTTAAAGGCGATTCCAACGTACCTCTTGAAATCTGTTTCCTGCTATTCTGCCTCGCTTTCAAGTCTGCCTCGTTGCCTTCCTTTAACAGATTTTTGGACGATAGTTGTCCTTTATTACTCGGCCAGTTTGTGAATTGATGTGCCCTTGAGCTCCATTTATCAACTCGTTTTTTGTGAGCTGACCGCAAGTCCAAAATTTTGGTTCAGGATTTATGCTGTTTCCCGGTGGGGTGCTGAGACTTTGGTTAATTCTTCTTCCTGCTGGGATATTAGAGTGATATGTGCCCGTCCAAATGCCTAACAGCTATTCTCTCATTGGTTCTCCCTCTTCCCTTTCATCCTCTGCCAAATTGGCAACCTGTGCGAACCAGGAGGTTAAAGGGGCTGTCTCTCCAAGTTGTGAGGTTGATAGTAAAGCAGATGGTAAGTCAAACCGGAGCACCAGGAGAGGGACTATTCGTTGAGTTTTAGAAACTTTTCGTATTCACAGTGTGAACGTTCTCTAGGTTTCCCGTACATGTTATAGCTGTAGTAATATTCCCTTCAACCTGGAGTGTTGGGACCCATGGAATGGGTGCCATGCATTATTGCATTAAAGGGTCTGCATTTGCTCACCCAATCTCACCAATCCTCTCAGTCCCAAGTATCCAGCCTTATGCCACATCCAGCTGTCATTGTAGATAGGGTCATTCAAGGTTTCATCAGAGACCCTGAAGGAATTGTAAAGAATTTCCCAGATTTTTTGTTTTGTTTTTGAAATTCCTTTTTATAGTGGGTTTGAGCTGATTCTCGCTGCCATGTTTATGCCAGTCTAGACATCCTTGATTCCCTTACGGAGACATATCAATACATAGGTTTTAAGATTCTTACTAGTCAGATATATTCCTCTGCGGGAAATATGGGGTTTTGAGTCCCTTTCACTGAGGAAGGTGTAGGTCTTGTCTAATCCATAGTTGGTTTTTGGAACGGTACCTGTGCTTATATCAAACTCTGGTTTTATGCATCACCCCACCTCTCCTTCCCCCTTAAGCAGGCATAAGTGTGTTTTCTAAATGTGAGACTCTGTTCTCTTTCCTAACTCAGTTCAAGTGTAGCCATGTTTACAGGATCTTCATAAGTGATATCTTATGATAAGTTTCTTTTTCTCTCTGACTTATTTCACTTAGAATCATCGTACCTGAATCCACCCATTTTGCTGTTACTGGTTTATTACATTGTTTTCATGGCTGAGGGATATTCCATCGTAAGTAAGTACCACAATTTTTTGAACCAATTTTATATTTCCTGGGATATTTAAGGTGTACCCAAGTTGAGGTCCTTGTAAGCAGTGCAGCCCTAAATTTTGGGGTGGATCTGTCTTATTGATTTTCAGTTTTTCCCAGGTATATTCCCTAGACTGGAAGTGCCCTTGGCTCTGTAGCTCTGTTGTTTACTTGTTTTAGGGAACACAATGCACTCCTCCAGAGAGGCAGTTGGCAATTTACATCCCGCCCATCAGCATAACAAGGCTCCCTGTTCTCCAGGGCCTGTCTTGCCTTTCTGGTTTTTACACATTTTGTGGATGTCCCTTTTGCCCGGTGGGAAGTGATACTTCTATGTAGTGCAGATTTGCATTGCCCGCTTGCTTGCTTGGCCAAAAAGGGCGTATGCGTTTTCTCCTGAATATATTCAGGAGAAAACGTATACGCCCTTTTTGGCCAAGTGCATCATTGTCGAAGTTGTGCCCCTCTTCCTGTGCTTTAAAGGCGATTCCAACGTACCTCTTGAAATCTGTTTCCTGCTATTCTGCCTCGCTTTCAAGTCCGCCTCGTTGTCTTCCCTCAACAGATTTTTGGACGATAGTTGTCCTTTATTACTCGGCCAATTTGTGCATTGCTGTGCCCCTGATCTCCATTTTTCAACTCGTTTTTGGTGAGCTGACCGCAGGTCCAAAATTTTGGTTCAGGACCTATGCTTGTTCCCGTTGGGGGAGTGAGACTTTGGTTAATTCTTCTTCCTGCCGGGAAGTTAGAGTGATATGTTCCCCTCCAAATGCCTAACAGCTACTCTCTCATTGGTTCTCCCTCTTCCCTTTCATCCTCTGCCAAATTGGCAACCTGTGCGAACCAGGAGGTTAAAGGGGCTGTCTCTACAAGTTGGGAGGTTGATAGTAAAGCAGATGGAAAGTCATACCGGAGCACCAGGAGAGGGACTATTCGTTGTGTTTCAGAGACCTTTCGTATTCACAGTGTGTCCGTTCTCTAGGTTTCCCGTACATTTTATAGCTGTAGTAATATTCCCTTCAATCTGGAGAGTTGGGACCCACGGAATGGGTGCCAGGCATTTGTGCTTTAAAGGGTCTGCATTTGCTCACCCAATCTCACCAATCCTCTCAATCCCAAGTGTCCAGCCATATGCCACATCCAGCTGTCGTTGTAGATAGGGTCATTCCAGGTTTCATCAGAGACCCTGAAGGAATTGTGTAGAATTTCCCAGTTTTTTTTGTTTTGTTTTTGAAATTCATTTTTATAGTGGGTTTGAGCTGATTCTCGCTGCCATGTTTATGCCAGTCTAGACACTCTTGATTCCCTTACGGAGACATATCAATACATAGGTTTTAAGATTCTTAGTAGTCAGATATATTCCTCTGCGGGAAATATGGGGTTTTGAGTCCCTTTCACTGAGGAAGGTGTAGGTCTTGTCTATTCCATAGTTGGTTTTTGGAACGGTACCTGTGCTTATATCAAACTCTGGTTTTATGCATCACCCCACCTCTCCTTCCCCCTTAAGCAGGCATAAGAGTGTTTTCTAAATGTGAGACACTCTTCTCTTTCCTAACTCAGTTCAACTGTAGCCATGTTTACAGGATCTTCATATGTGATATCTTATGATACGTTTCTTTTTCTGTGTGACGTATATCACTTAGAATCATCGTACCTGAATCCACCCATTTTGCTGCTACTGGTCTTATGACATTGATTTCATGGCTGAGGGATATTCCATCGTACGTATGTACCACAATTTTTTGAACCACTTTTATATTTCCTGCGATATTTAAGGTGTACCCAAGTTGAGGTCCTTGTAAGCAGTGCAGCCCTAAATTTTGGGGTTGCTCTGTCTTATTGATTTTCAGAATTCACAAGGTATATTCCCTAGACTGGAAGTGCCCTTGGCTCTGTAGCTCTATTCTTTAATTGTTTTAGGGAACACAATGTACTCCTCCAGAGAGGCAGTTGGCAATTTACATCCCGCCCATCAGCATAACAAGGCTCCCGGTTCTCCAGGGCCTGTCTTGCCTTTCTGGTTTTTACACATTTTGTGGATGTCCCTTTTGACCGGTGGGAAGTGATACTTCTTTGTAGTGCAGATTTGCATTGCCCGCTTGCTTGCTTGGCCAAAAAGGGTGTATGCGTTTTCTCGCCCTTTTTGGCAAACGCATACGCCCTTTTTGGCCAAGTGCATCATTGTCGAAGTTGTGCCCCTCTTCCTGTGCTTTAAAGGCGATTCCAACGTACCTCTTGAAATCTGTTTCCTGCTATTCTGCCTCGCTTTCAAGTCCGCCTCGTTGCCTTCCCTCAACAGATTTTTGGACGATAGTTGTCCTTTATTACTCGGCCAGTTTGTGAATTGCTGTGCCCCTGAGCTCCAGCTGACCGCAAGTCCAAAATTTTGGTTCAGGACCTATACTGGTTCCCGGTGGGTGTCTGAGACTTTGGTTAATTCGTCTTCCTGCCGGGAAATTACAGTGATATGTGCCCGTCCAAATGCCTAACAGCTACTCTCTCATTGGTTCTCCCTCTTCCATTTCATACTCTGCCAAATTGGAAACCTGTGTGAACCAGGAGGTTAAAGGGGCTGTCTCTCCAATTTGGGAGGTTGATAGTAAAGCTGATGGAAAGTCAAACCGGAGCACCAGGAGAGGGACTATTCGTTGAGTTTTAGAAACCTTTCGTATTCACAGTGTGTCCGTTCTCTAGGTTTCCTGTACATGTTATAACTTTAGTAATATTCCCTTCAACCTGGAGAGTTGTGACCCATGGAATGGGTGCCAGGAATTTGTGCTTTAAAGGGTCTGCATTTGCTCACCCAATCTCACCCATCGTCTCAGTGCCAAGTGTCCAGCCTTATGCCACATCCAGCTGTCATTGTAGATAGGGTCATTCCAGGTTTCATCAGAGACCCTGAAGGAATTGTAAAGAATTTCCCAGTTTTTTCGTTTTGTTTTTGAAATTCCTTTTTATAGTGGGTTTGAGCTGATTCTCGCTGCCAATTTTATTCCAGTGTAGACACACTTGATTCCCTTACGGAGACATATCAATACATAGGTTTTAAGATTCTTACTAGTCAGATATATTCCTCTCCGGGAAATATGGTGTTTTGAGTCCCTTTCACTGAGGAAGGTGTAGGTCTTGTCTATTCCACAGATGGTTTTTCGAGCGGTACCTGTGCTTATATCAAACTCTGGTTTTATGCATCACCCCACCTCTCTTTCCCCCTTAAGCAGGCATAAGAATGTTTTCTAAATGTGAGACACTGTTCTCTTTCCTAACTCAGTTCAAGTGTAGCCATGTTTACAGGATCTTCATAAGTGATATCTTATGATAAGTTTCTTTTTCTGTGTACCTTATTTCACTTAGAATCATCGTACCTGAATCCACCCATTTTGCTGCTACTGGTCTTATGTCATTGATTTCATGGCTGAGGGATATTCCATCGTACGTAAGTACCACAATTTTTTGAACCAATTTTATATTTCCTGGGATATTTAAGGTGTACCCAAGTTGAGGTCCTTGTAAGCAGTGCAGCCCTAAATTTTGGGGTGGCTCTGTCTTATTGATTTTCACTTTTCCTAAGGTATATTCCCTAGACTGGAAGTGCCCTTGGCTCTGTAGCTCTGTTCTTTACATGTTTTAGGGAACACAATGCACTCCTCCAGAGAGGCAGCTGGCACTTTACATCCCGCCCATCAGCATAACAAGGCTCCCTGTTCTCCAGGACCTATCTTGCCTTTCTGGTTTTTACACATTTTGTGGATGGCTCTTTTGAGCGGTGGGAAGTGATACTTCTTTGTAGTGCAGATTTGCATTGCCCGCTTGCTTGCTTGGCCAAAAAGGGCGTATGCGTTTTCTCCTGAATATATTCAGGAGAAAACGCATACGCCCTTTTTGGCCAAGTGCATCATTGTCGAAGTTGTGCCCCTCTTCCTGTGCTTTAAAGGCGATTCCAACGTACCTCTTGAAATCTGTTTCCTGCTATTCTGGCTCGCTTTCAAGTCCGCCTCGTTGCCTTCCCTCAACAGATTTTTGGACGATAGTTGTCCTTTATTACTCGGCCTGTTTGTGAATTGCTGTGCCCCTGAGCTCCATTTTTCAACTTGTTTTTTGTGAGCTGACCGCAAGTCCAAAATTTTGGTTCAGGACCTATACTGGTTCCCGGTGGGGGGCTGAGACTTTGGTTAATTCTTCTTCCTGCCGGGAAATTACAGTGGTATGTGCCCGTCCAAATGCCTAACATCTACTCTCTCATTGGTTCTCCCTCTTCCCTTTCATCCTCTGCCAAATTGGCAACCTGTGCTAACCAGGAGGTTAAAGGGGCTGTCTCTCCAAGTTGGGAGGATGATAGTAAAGCAGGTGTAAAGTCAAACCGGAGCACCAGGAGAGGGACTATTCATTGAGTTTTACAAACCTTTCGTATTCACAGTGTGTCCGTTCTCTAGGTTTGCCGTACATGTTATAGCTGTAGTAATATTCCCTTCAACCTGGAGAGTTGGGACCCATGGAATGGGTGCCATGCATTATTGCTTTAAAGGGTCTGCATTTGCTCACCCAATCTCACCAATCGTCTCAGTCCCAAGTGTCCAGCCTTATGCCACATCCAGCTCTCGTTGTAGATAGGGTCATTCCAGGTTTCATCAGAGACCCTGAAGGAATTGTAAAGAATTTCCCAGTTTTTTTGTTTTGTTTTTGAAATTCCTTTTTATAGTGGGTTTGAGCTGATTCTCGCTGCCATGTTTATGCCAGTCTAGACACACTTGATTCCCTTACGGAGACATATCAATACATAGGTTTTAAGATTCTTACTAGTCAGATATATTCCTCTCCGGGAAATATGGGGTTTTGAGTCCCTTTCACTGAGGAAGGTGTAGATCTTGTCTATTCCATAGTTGGTGTTGGAACGGTACGTGTGCTTATATCAAACTCTGGTTTTATGCATCACCCCACCTCTCCTTCCCCCTTAAGCAGGCATAAGAGTGTTTTCTAAATGTGAGACACTGTTCTCTTTCCTAACTCAGTTCAAGTGTAGCCATGTGTACAGGATCTTCATAAGTGATATCTTATGATAACTTTCTTTTTCTGTGTGACTTATTTCACTTAGAATCATCGTACCTGAATCCACCCATTTTGCTGCTACTGGTCTTATGACATTGATTTCATGGCTGAGGGATATTCCATCGTACGTAAGTACCACAATTTTTTGAACCATTTTTATATTTCCTGGGATATTTAAGGTGTACCCAAGTTGAGGTCCTTGTAAGCAGTGCAGCCCTAAATTTTGGGGTGGCTCTGTCTTATTGATTTTCAGTTTTCCCAAGGTATATTCCCTAGACTGGAGGTGCCCTTAGCTCTGTAGCTCTGTTGTTTACTTGTTTTAGGGAACACAATGCACTCCTCCAGAGAGGCAGTTGGCAATTTACATGCCGCCCATCAGCATAACAAGGCTCCCTGTTCTGCAGGGCCTGTCTTGCCTTTCTGGTTTTTACACATTTTGTGGATGTCCCTTTTGACCGGTGGGAAGTGATACTTCTTTGTAGTGCAGATTTGCATTGCCCGCTTGCTTGCTTGGCCAAAAAGGGCGTATGCATTTTCTCCTGAATATATTCAGGAGAAAACGCATACGCACTTTTTGGCCAAGTGCATCATTGTCGAAGTTGTGCCCCTCTTCCTGTGCTTTAAAGGCGATTCCAACGTACCTCTTGAAATCTGTTTCCTGCTATTCTGCCTCGCTTTCAACTCTGCTTCCTTGCCTTCCCTCAACAGATTTTTGGACGATACTTGTCCTTTATTACTTGGCCAGTTTGTGAATTGCTGTTCCCCTGAGCTCCATTTTTCAACTCGTTTTTTTTGAGCTGACCGCAAGTCGAAAATTTTGGTTCAGGACCTATGCTGGTTCCCGGTGGGGGTCTGAGACTTTGGTTAATTCTTCTTCCTGCCGGGAAGTTAGAGTGATATGTGTCTGTCCAAATGCCTAACAGCTACTCTCTCACTGGTTCTCCCTCTTCCCTTTCATCCTCTGCCAAATTGGAAACCTGTGCGAACCAGGAGGTTAAAGGGGCTGTCTCTCCAAGTTGGGAGGTTGATAATAAATCAGATGGAAAGTCAAACCGGAGCACCAGGAGAGGGACTATTCGTTGAGTTTTAGAAACCTTTCGTATTCACAGTGTGTCCGTTCTCTAGGTTTCCCGTACATGTTATAACTGTAGTAATATTCTCTTCAACCTGGAGAGTTGGGACCCATGGAATGGGTGCCATGCATTATTGCTTTAAAGGGTCTGCATTTGCTCACCCACTCTCAGCAATCCTCTCAGTCCCAAGTGTCCAGCCTTATGCCCCATCCAGCTGTCGTTGTACATAGGGTCATTCCAGGTTTCATCAGAGACCCTGAAGGAATTGTAAAGAATTTCCCAGTTTTTTTGTTTTGTTTTTGAAATTCCTTTTTATAGTGGGTTTGAGCTGATTCTCGCTGCCATGTTTATGCCAGTCTAGACACACTTGATTCCCTTACGGAGACATATCAATACATAGGTTTTAAGATTCTTACTAGTCAGATATATTCCTCTGCGGGAAATATGGGGTTTTGAGTCCCTTTCACTGAGGAAGGTGTAGGTCTTGTCTATTCCATAGTTGGTTTTTGGAACGGTACCTGTGCTTATATCAAACTCTGGTTTTATGCATCACCCCACCTCTCCTTCCCCCTTAAGCAGGCATAAGAGTGTTTTCTAAATGTGAGACACTGTTCTCTTTCCTTACTCAGTTCAAGTGTAGCCATGTTTACAGGATCTTCATAAGTGATATCTTATGATAAGTTTCTTTTTCTCTGTGACTTATTTCACTTAGAATCATCGTACCTGAATCCACCCAATTTGCTGCTACTGGTCTTATGACATTGATTTCATGGCTGAGGCATTTTCCATCGTACGTAAGTACCACAATTTTTTGAACCATTTTTATATTTCCTGGGATATTTAAGGTGTACCCAAGTTGAGGTCCTTGTAAGCAGAGCAGCCCTAAATTTTGGGGAGGCTCTGTCTTATTGATTTTCAGCTTTCCCAAGGTATATTCCCGAGACTGGAAGTGCCCTTGGCTCTGTAGCTCTGTTCTTTACTTGTTTTAAGGAACACAATGCACTCCTCTGGAGAGGCAGTTGGCAATTTACATCCCGCCCATCAGCATAACAAGGCTCCCTGTTCTCCAGGGCCTGTCTTGCCTTTCTGGTTTTTACACATTTTGTGGATGTCCCTTTTGACCGGTGGGAAGTGATACTTCTTTGTAGTGCAGATTTGCATTGCCCGCTTGCTTGCTTGGCCAAAAAGGGCGTATGCGTTTTCTCCTGAATATATTCAGGAGAAAACGCATACGCCCTTTTTGGCCAAGTGCATCATTGTCG
The DNA here is from genome assembly GCF_949752795.1 of Hyperoodon ampullatus. Taxonomy (NCBI): domain Eukaryota; kingdom Metazoa; phylum Chordata; class Mammalia; order Artiodactyla; family Ziphiidae; genus Hyperoodon; species Hyperoodon ampullatus. Next base: position 336,319 of record NW_027640733.1, on the reverse strand, counting down.
AAGTTGTGCCCCTCTTCCTGTGCTTTAAAGGCGATTCCAACATACCTCTTGTAATCTGTTTCCTGCTATTCTGCCTCGCTTTCAAGTCCGCCTCGTTGCCTTCCCTCAACAGATTTTTGGACGATAGTTGTCCTTTATTACTCGGCCAGTTTGTGAATTGCTGTGCCCCTGAGCTCCATTTTTCAACTCGTTTTTGGTGAGGTGACCGCAAGTCCGAAATTTTCGTTCATGACCTATGCTGGTTCCCTGTGGGGGGCTGAGACTTTGGTTAATTCTTCTTCCTGCCGGGAAATTACAGTGATATGTGCCCGTTCAAATGCCTAACAGCTACTCTCTCATTGGTCCTCCCTCTTCCCTTTCATCCTCTGCCAAATTGGCAACCTGTGCGAACCAGAAGGTTAAAGGGGCTGTCTCTCCAAGTTGGGAGGTTGATAGTAAAGCAGATGGAATGTCAAACCAGAGCACCAGGAGAGAGACTATTCATTGAGTTTTAGAAACCTTTCGTATTCACAGTGTTTCCGTTCTCTAGCTTTCCCGTACATGTTATAGCTGTAGTAATATTCCCTTCAACCTGGAGAGTTGGGACCGATGGAATGGGTGCCAGGCATTTGTGCTGTAAAGGTTCTGCATTTGCTCACCCAATCTCACCAATCCTCTCAGTCCCAAGTGTCCACCGTTATGCCACATCCAGCTGTCGTTGTAGATAGGGTCATTCCAGTTTTCATCAGAGACCCTGAAGGAATTGTAAAGAATTTCCCAGTTTTTTGTTTTGTTTTTGAAATTCCTTTTTATAGTGGGTTTGAGCTGATTCTCGCTGCCATGTTTATGCCAGTCTAGACACACTTGATTCCCTTGCGGAGACATATCAATCCATAGGTTTTAAGATTCTTAGTAGTCAGATATATTCCTCTGCGGGAAATATGGGGCTTTGAATCCCTTTCACTGAGGAAGGTGTAGGTCTTGTCTATTCCAGAGTTGGTTTTTGGAACGGTACCTGTGCTTATATCAAACTCTGGTTTTATGCATCACCCCACCTCTCCTTCCCCCTTAAGCAGGCATAAGCGTGTTTTCTAAATGTGAGACACTGTTCTCTTTCCTAACTCAGTTCAAGTGTAGCCATGTTTACAGGATCTTCATAAGTGATATCTTATGATAAGTTTCTTTTTCTCTGTGACTTATTTCACTTAGAATCATCGTACCTGAATCCACCCATTTTGCTGCTACTGGTCTTATGACATTGATTTCATGGCTGAGGGATATTCCATCGTACGTAAGTACCACAATTTTTTGAACCATTTTTATATTTCCTGGGATATTTAAGGTGTACCCAAGTTGAGGTCCTTGTAAGCAGTGCAGCCCTAAATTTTGGGGTGGCTCTGTCTTATTGATTTTCAGTTTTCCCAAGGTATATTCCGTAGACTGGAAGTGCCCTTGGCTCTGTAGCTCTGTTGTTTACTTGTTTTAGGGAACATAATGTACTCCTCTGGAGAGGCAGTTGCCAATTTACATCCCGCCCATCAGCATAACAAGGCTCCCTGTTCTCCAGGGCCTGTCTTGCCTTTCTGGTTTTTACACATTTTGTGGATTTCCCTTTTGACCGGTGGGAAGTGACACTTCTTTGTAGTGCAGATTTGCATTGCCCGCTTGCTTGCTTGGCCAAAAAGGGCGTATGCGTTTTCTCCTTAATATATTCAGGAGAAAATGCATACGCCCTTTTTGGCCTAGTGCATCATTGTTGAAGTTGTGCCCCTCTTCCTGTGCTTTAAAGGCGATTCCAACGTACCTCTTGAAATCTGTTTCCTGCTATTCTGCCTCGCTTTCAAGTCTGCCTCGTTGCCTTCCCTCAACAGATTTTTGGACGATAGTTGTCCTTTATTACTAGGCCAGTTTGTGAATTGCTGTGCCCCTGAGCTCCATTTTTCAACTCGTTTTTGGTGAGCTGACCGCAAGTCCAAAATTATGGTTCAGGACCTATACTGGTTCCCGGTGGGTGGCTGAGACTTTGGTTAATTCTATTTCCTGCCGGGAAATTACAGTGATATGTGCCCGTCCAAATGCCTAACAGCTACTCTCTCATTGGTTCTCCCTCTTCACTTTCATCCTCTGCCAAATTGGAAACCTGTGCGAACCAGGAGGTTAAAGGGGCTGTCCCTCCATGTTGGGAGGTTGATAGTAAAGCAGATGGAAAGTCAAACTGGAGCACCAGGACAGGGACTATTCGTTGAGTTTTAGAAACCTTTCGTATTCACAGTGTGTCCGTTCTCTAGGTTTCCCGTACATGTTATAGCTGTAGTAATATTCCCTTCAACCTGGAGAGTTGGGACCCATGGAATGGGTGCCAGGCATTTGTGCTTTAAAGGGTCTGCATTTGCTCACCCAATCTCACCAATCTTCTCAGTCCCAAGTGTCCAGCCATATGCCACATCCAGCTGTCGTTGTAGAGAGGGTCATTCCAGGTTTCATCAGAGACCCTGAAGGAATTGTAAAGAATTTCCCAGTTTTTTTTTTTTGTTTTTGAAATTCCTTTTTATAGTGGGTTTGAGCTGATTCTCGCTGCCATGTTTATGACAATCTAGAAACACTTGATTCCCTTACGGAGACATATCAATTCATATGTTTTAAGATTCTTACTAGTCAGATATATTCCTCTGCGGGAAATATGGTGTTTTGAGTCCCTTTCACTGAGGAAGGTGTAGGTCTTGTCTATTCCATAGTTGGTGTTTGGAACGGTACCTGTGCTTATATCAAACTCTGGTTTTATGCATCACCCCACCTCTCCTTCCCCCTTAAGCAGGCATAAGAGTGTTTTCTAAATGTGAGACACTGTTCTCTTTCCTAACTCAGTTCAAGTGTAGCCATGTTTACAGGATCTTCATAAGTGATATCTTATGATAAGTTTCTTTTTCTCTGTGACTTATTTCACTTAGAATCATCGTACCTGAATCCACCCATTTTGCTGCTACTGGTCTTATGACATTGATTTCATGGCTGAGGGATATTCCATCGTACGTAAGTACCACAATTTTTTGAACCATTTTTATATTTCCTGGGATATTTAAGGTGTACCCAAGTTGAGGTCCTTGTAAGCAGTGCAGCCCTAAATTTTGGGGTGGCTCTGTCTTATTGATTTTCAGTTTTCCCAAGGTATATTCCCTAGACTGGAAGTGCCCTTGGCTCTGTAGCTCTGTTCTTTACTTGTTTTAAGGAACACAATGCACTCCTCTGGAGAGGCAGTTGGCAATTTACATCCCGCCCATCAGCATAACAAGGCTCCCTGTTCTCCAGGGCCTGTCTTGCCTTTCTGGTTTTTACACATTTTGTGGATGTCCCTTTTGACCGGTGGGAAGTGATACTTCTTTGTAGTGCAGATTTGCATTGCCCGCTTGCTTGCTTGGCCAAAAAGGGCGTATGCGTTTTCTCCTGAATATATTCAGGAGAAAACGCATACGCCCTTTTTGGCCAAGTGCATCATTGTCGAAGTTGTGCCCCTCTTCCTGTGCTTTAAAGGCGATTCCAACATACCTCTTGAAATCTGTTTCCTGCTATTCTGCCTCGCTTTCAAGTCCGCCTCGTTGCCTTCCCTCAACAGATTTTTGGACGATAGTTGTCCTTTATTACTCGGCCAGTTTGTGAATTGCTGTGCCCCTGAGCTCCATTTTTCAACTCGTTTTTGGTGAGGTGACCGCAAGTCCGAAATTTTCGTTCATGACCTATGCTGGTTCCCTGTGGGGGGCTGAGACTTTGGTTAATTCTTCTTCCTGCCGGGAAATTACAGTGATATGTGCCCGTTCAAATGCCTAACAGCTACTCTCTCATTGGTCCTCCCTCTTCCCTTTCATCCTCTGCCAAATTGGCAACCTGTGCGAACCAGGAGGTTAAAGGGGCTGTCTCTCCAAGTTGGGAGGTTGATAGTAAAGCAGATGGAATGTCAAACCAGAGCACCAGGAGAGAGACTATTCCTTGAGTTTTAGAAACCTTTCGTATTCACAGTGTTTCCGTTCTCTAGGTTTCCCGTACATGTTATAGCTGTAGTAATATTCCCTTCAACCTGGAGAGTTGGGACCGATGGAATGGGTGCCAGGCATTTGTGCTGTAAAGGTTCTGCATTTGCTCACCCAATCTCACCAATCCTCTCAGTCCCAAGTGTCCACCGTTATGCCACATCCAGCTGTCGTTGTAGATAGGGTCATTCCAGTTTTCATCAGAGACCCTGAAGGAATTGTAAAGAATTTCCCAGTTTTTTGTTTTGTTTTTGAAATTCCTTTTTATAGTGGGTTTGAGCTGATTCTCGCTGCCATGTTTATGCCAGTCTAGACACACTTGATTCCCTTGCGGAGACATATCAATCCATAGGTTTTAAGATTCTTAGTAGTCAGATATATTCCTCTGCGGGAAATATGGGGCTTTGAATCCCTTTCACTGAGGAAGGTGTAGGTCTTGTCTATTCCAGAGTTGGTTTTTGGAACGATACCTGTGCTTATATCAAACTCTGGTTTTATGCATCACCCCACCTCTCCTTCCCCCTTAAGCAGGCATAAGCGTGTTTTCTAAATGTGAGACACTGTTGTCTTTCCTAACTCAGTTCAAGTGTAGCCATGTTTACAGGATCTTCATAAGTGATATCTTATGATAAGTTTCTTTTTCTCTGTGACTTATTTCACTTAGAATCATCGTACCTGAATCCACCCATTTTGCTGCTACTGGTCTTATGACATTGATTTCATGGCTGAGGGATATTCCATCGTACGTAAGTACCACAATTTTTTGAACCATTTTTATATTTCCTGGGATATTTAAGGTGTACCCAAGTTGAGGTCCTTGTAAGCAGTGCAGCCCTAAATTTTGGGGTGGCTCTGTCTTATTGATTTTCAGTTTTCCCAAGGTATATTCCGTAGACTGGAAGTGCCCTTGGCTCTGTAGCTCTGTTGTTTACTTGTTTTAGGGAACATAATGTACTCCTCTGGAGAGGCAGTTGCCAATTTACATCCCGCCCATCAGCATAACAAGGCTCCCTGTTCTCCAGGGCCTGTCTTGCCTTTCTGGTTTTTACACATTTTGTGGATTTCCCTTTTGACCGGTGGGAAGTGACACTTCTTTGTAGTGCAGATTTGCATTGCCCGCTTGCTTGCTTGGCCAAAAAGGGCGTATGCGTTTTCTCCTTAATATATTCAGGAGAAAATGCATACGCCCTTTTTGGCCTAGTGCATCATTTTTGAAGTTGTGCCCCTCTTCCTGTGCTTTAAAGGCGATTCCAACGTACCTCTTGAAATCTGTTTCCTGCTATTCTGCCTCGCTTTCAAGTCCGCCTCGTTGCCTTCCCTCAACAGATTTTTGGACGATAGTTGTCCTTTATTACTAGGCAAGTTTGTGAATTGCTGTGCCCCTGAGCTCCATTTTTCAACTCGTTTTTGGTGAGCTGACCGCAAGTCCAAAATTATGGTTCAGGACCTATACTGGTTCCCGGTGGGTGGCTGAGACTTTGGTTAATTCTATTTCCTGCCGGGAAATTACAGTGATATGTGCCCGTCCAAATGCCTAACAGCTACTCTCTCATTGGTTCTCCCTCTTCACTTTCATCCTCTGCCAAATTGGAAACCTGTGCGAACCAGGAGGTTAAAGGGGCTGTCCCTCCATGTTGGGAGGTTGATAGTAAAGCAGATGGAAAGTCAAACTGGAGCACCAGGACAGGGACTATTCGTTGAGTTTTAGAAACCTTTCGTATTCACAGTGTGTCTGTTCTCTAGGTTTCCTGTACATGTTATAGCTGTAGTAATATTCCCTTCAACCTGGAGAGTTGGGACCCATGGAATGGGTGCCAGGCATTTGTGCTTTAAAGGGTCTGCATTTGCTCACCCAATCTCACCAATCTTCTCAGTCCCAAGTGTCCAGCCATATGCCACATCCAGCTGTCGTTGTAGAGAGGGTCATTCCAGGTTTCATCAGAGACCCTGAAGGAATTGTAAAGAATTTCCCAGTTTTTTTGTTTTGTTTTTGAAATTCCTTTTTATAGTGGGTTTGAGCTGATTCTCGCTGCCATGTTTATGACAATCTAGAAACACTTGATTCCCTTACGGAGACATATCAATTCATATGTTTTAAGATTCTTACTAGTCAGATATATTCCTCTGCGGGAAATATGGTGTTTTGAGTCCCTTTCACTGAGGAAGGTGTAGGTCTTGTCTATTCCATAGTTGGTGTTTGGAACGGTACCTGTGCTTATATCAAACTCTGGTTTTATGCATCACCCCACCTCTCCTTCCCCCTTAAGCAGGCATAAGAGTGTTTTCTAAATGTGAGACACTGTTCTCTTTCCTAACTCAGTTCAAGTGTAGCCATGTTTATAGGATCTTCATAAGTGATATCTTATGATAAGTTTCTTTTTCTCTGTGACTTATTTCACTTAGAATCATCGTACCTGAATCCACCCATTTTGCTGCTACTGGTCTTATGACATTGATTTCATGGCTGAGGGATATTCCATCGTACGTAAGTACCACAATTTTTTGAACCATTTTTATATTTCCTGGGATATTTAAGGTGTACCCAAGTTGAGGTCCTTGTAAGCAGTGCAGCCCTAAATTTTGGGGTGGCTCTGTCTTATTGATTTTCAGTTTTCCCAAGGTATATTCCCTAGACTGGAAGTGCCCTTGGCTCTGTAGCTCTGTTGTTTACTTGTTTTAGGGAACACAATGCACTCCTCCAGAGAGGCAGTTGGCAATTTACATCCCGCCCATCAGCATAACAAGGCTCCCTGTTCTCCAGGGCCTGTCTTGCCTTTCTGGTTTTTACACATTTTGTGGATGTCCCTTTTGACTGATGGGAAGTGATACTTCTTGTAGTGCAGATTTGCATTGCCCGCTTGCTTGCTTGGCCAAAAAGGGCGTATGCGTTTTCTCCTGAATATATTCAGGAGAAAACGCATACGCCCTTTTTGGCCAAATTCATCATTGTCGAAGTTGTGCCCCTCTTCCTGTGCTTTAAAGGCGATTCCAACGTACCTCTTGAAATCTGTTTCCTGCTATTCTGCCTCGCTTTCAAGTCCGCCTCGTTGCCTACCCTCAAAAGATTTTTGGACGATAGTTGTCCTTTATTGCTCGGCCAGTTTGTGAATTGCTGTGCCCCTGAGCTCCATTTTTCAACTCGTTTTTGGTGAGCTGACTGCAAGTCCAAAATTTTGGTTCAGGACCTATGCTGGTTCCCGGTGGGGGGCTGAGACTTTGGTTAATTTTTCTTCCTGCCGGGAAGTTAGAGTGATATGTGCCCATTCAAATGCCTAACAGCTACTCTCTCATTGGTTCTCCCTCTTCCCTTTCATCCTCTGCCAATTTGGCAACCTCTGCGAACCAGGAGGTTAAAGGGGCTGTCTCTCCAAGTTGGGAGGTTGATAGTAAAGCAGATGGAAAGTCAAACCGGAGCACCAGGAGAGGGACTATTCGTTGAGTTTTAGAAACCTTTCGTATTCACAGTGTGTCCGTTCTCTAGGTTTCCCGTACATGTTATAACTGTAGTAATATTCCCTTCAAACTGGAGAGTTGGGACCCATGGAATGGTGCCATGCATTATTGCTTTAAAGGGTCTGCATTTGCTCACCCAGTCTCACCAATCGTCTCAGTCCCAAGTGTCCCTACTTATGCCACATCCAGCTGTCATTGTAGATAGGGTCATTCCAGGTTTCTTCAGAGACCCTGAAGGAATTGTAAAGAATTTCCCAGTTTTTTTGTTTTGTTTTTGAAATTCCTTTTTATAGTGGGTTTGAGTTGATTCTTGCTGCCATGTTTACGCCAGTCTAGACACACTTGATTCCCTTATGGAGACATATCAATACATAAGTTTTAAGATTCTTACTAGTCAGATATATTCATCTGCGGGAAATATGGGGTTTTGAGTCCCTTTCACTGAGGAAGGTGTAGGTCTTGTCTATTCCATAGTTGGTTTTTGGAACGGTACCTGTGCTTATATTAAACTCTGGTTTTATGCATCACTCCACCTCTCCTTCCCCCTTAAGCAGGCATAAGAGTGTTTTCTAAATGTGAGACTCTGTTCTCTTTCCTAACTAAGTTCAAGTGTAGCCATGTTTACAGGATCATCATAAGTGATATCTTATGATAAGTTTCTTTTTCTGTGTGACTTATTTCACTTAGAATCATCATACCTGAATCCACCCATATTGCTGCTACTGGTCTTATGACATTGATTTCATGCCTGAGGTATATTCCATCGTACGTAAGTACCACAATTTTTTGAACCATTTTTATATTTCCTGGGATATTTAATGTGTACCCAAGTTGAGGTCCTTGTAAGCAGTGCAGCCCTAAATTTTGGGGTGGCTCTGTCTTATTGATTTTCAGTTTTCCCAAGGTATATTCCCTAGACTGAATGTGCCCTTGGCTCTGTAGCTCGGTTCTTTACTTTTTTTAGGGAATACAATGTACTCCTCCAGAGAGGCAGTTGGCAATTTACAACCCGTCCATCAGCATAACAAGGCTCCCTGTTCTGCAGGGCCTGTCTTGCCTTTTTGGTTTTTACACATTTTGTGGATTTCCCTTTTGACCGGTGGGAAGTGATACTTCTTTGTAGTGCAGATTTGCATTGCCCGCTTGCTTGCTTGGCCAAAAAGGGCGTATGCGTTTTCTCCTGAATATATTCAGGAGAAAACGCATACGCAATTTTTTGCCAAGTGCATCATTGTCGAAGTTGTGCCCCTCTACCTGTGCTTTAAAGGCGATTCCAACGTACCTATTGAAATCTGTTTCCTGCTATTCTGCCTCGCTTTCAAGTCCGCCTCGTTGCCTTCCCTCAACAGATTTTTGGACGATAGTTGTCCTTTATTACTCGGCCAGTTTGTGAATTGCTGTGCCCCTGAGCTCCATTTTTCAACTCGTTTTTGGTGAGCTGACCGCAAGTCCAAAATTTTTGTTCAGGAACTATGCTGTTTCCCGGTGGGGGGCTGAGACTTTGGTTAAATATTCTTCCTGCCGGGAAGTTAGAGTGATATGTGCCCGTTCAAATGCCTAACAGCTACTCTCTCATTGGTTCTCCCTCTTCCCTTTCATCCTCTGCCAAATTGGAAATCTGTGCGAACAAGGAGGTTTAAGGGGCTGTCTCTCCAAGTTGGGAGGTTGATAGTAAAGCAGATGGAAAGTCAAACCGGAGCACCAGTAGAGGGACTATTCGTTGCGTTTTAGAAACCTTTCGTATTCACAGTGTGTCCGTTCTCTAGGTTTCCGGTACATGTTATAACTGTAGTAATATTCCCTTCAACCTGGAGAGTTGGGACCCATGGAATGGGTGCCATGCATTATTGCTTTAAAGGGTCTGCATTTGCTCACCCAATCTCACCAATCCTCTCAGTCCCAAGTGTGCAGCCTTATGCCACATCCAGCTGTCGTTGTAAATAGGGTCATTCCAGGTTTCATCAGAGACCCTGAAGGAATTGTAAAGAATTTCCCAGGTTTTTTTTTTGTTTTTGAAATTCCTTTTTATAGTGGGTTTGAGCTGATTCTCCCTGCCATGTTTATGCCAGTCTAGACACACTTGATTCCCTTACGGAGACATATCAATACATAGGTTTTAAGATTCTTACTAGTCAGATATATTCCTCTGCGGGAAATATGGGGTTTTGAGTCCCTTTCACTGAGGAAGGTGTAGGTCTTGTCTATTCCATAGTTGGTTTTTGGAACGGTACCTGTGCTTATATTAAACTCTGGTTTTATGCATCAACCCAACTCTCCTTCCACCTTAAGCAGGCATAAGAGTGTTTTCTAAAAGTGAGACACTGTTTTCTTTCTAACTCAGTTCAAGTGTAGCCATGTTTACAGGATCTTCATAAGTGATATCTTATGATAAGTTTCTATTTCTGTGTGACTTATTTCACTTAGAATCATCGTACCTGAATCCACCCATTTTGCTGCTACTGGTCTTATGACATTGATTTCATGGCTCGGGATATTCCATCGTACGTAAGTTCCTCAATTTTTTGAACCATTTTTATATTTCCTGGGATATTTAAGGTGTACCCAAGTTGAGGTCCTTGTAAGCAGTGCAGCCCTAAATTTTGGGGTAGCTCTGTCTTATTGATTTTCAGTTTTCCCAAGGTATATTCCCTAGACTGGAAGTGCCCTTGGCTCTGTAGCTCTGTTGTTTACTTGTTTTAGGGAACACAATGCACTCCTGCAGAGAGGCAGTTGGCAGTTTACATCCCACCCATCAGCATAACAAGGCTCCCTGTTCTCCAGGGCCTCTCTTGCCTTTCTGGTTTTTACACATTTTGTGGATGTCCCTTTTGACCGGTGGGAAGTGATACTTCTTTGTAGTGCAGATTTGCATTGTCCGCTTGCTTGCTTGGCCAAAAAGGGCGTATGCGTTTTCTCCTGAATATATTCAGGAGAAAACGCATACGCCCTTTTTGGCCAAGTGCATCATTGTCGAAGTTGTGCCCCTCTTCCTGTGCTTTAAAGGCGATTCCAACGTACCTCTTGAAATCTGTTTCCTGCTATTCTGCCTCGCTTTCAAGTCCGCCTCGTTGCCTTCCCTCAACAGATTTTTGGACGATAGTTGTCCTTTATTACTCGGCCAGTTTGTGAATTGCTGTGCCCCTGAGCTCCATTTCTCAACTCGTTTTTGGTGAGCTGACCGCAAGTCCAAAATTTTGGTTCAGGACCTATACTGGTTCCCGGTGGGTGGCTGAGACTTTGGTTAATTCTTCTTCCTGCCGGGAAATTACAGTGATATGTGCCCGTCCAAATGCCTAACAGCTACTCTCTCATTGGTTCTCCCTCTTCCCTTTCATCCTCTGCCAAATTGGCAACCTGTGCGAACCAGGAGGTTAAAGGGGCTGTCTCTCCAAGTTGGGAGGTTGATAGTAAAGCAGATGGAAAGTCAAACCGGAGCACCAGGAGAGGGACTATTCGTTGAGTTTTAGAAACCTTTCGTATTCACAGTGTGTCCGTTCTCTAGGTTTCCGGTACATGTTATAACTGTAGTAATATTCCCTTCAACCTGGAGAGTTGGGACCCATGGAATGGGTGCCATGCATTATTACTTTAAAGGGTCTGCATTTGCTCACAAAATCTCACCAATTGTCTCAGTCCCAAGTGTCCAGCCTTATGCCACATCCAGCTGTCGTTGTAGATAGGGTCATTCCAGGGTTCATCAGAGACCCTGAAGGAATTGCAAAGAATTTCCCAGTTTTTTTGGTTTGTTTTTGAAATTCCTTTTTATAGTGGGTTTGAGCTGATTCTCGCTGCCATGTTTATGCCAGTCTAGACACACTTGATTCCCTTATGGAGACATATCAATACATAGGTTTTAAGATTCTTACTTGTCAGATACATTCCTCTGAGGGATATATGGGGTTTTGAGTCCCTTTCACTGAGGAAGGTGTAGGTGTTGTCTATTCCATAGTTGGTTTTTGGAACGGTACCTGTGCTTATATCAAACTCTGGGTTTATGCATCACCCCACCTCTCCTTCCCCCTTAAACAGGCATAAGAGTGTTTTCTAAATGTGAGACATTCTTCTCTTTCCTAACTCAGTTCAAGTGTAGCCAGGTTTACAGGATCTTAATAAGTGATATCTTATGATAAGTTTCTTTTTCTGTGCGACTTATTTCACTTAGAATCATCGAACCTGAATCCACCCATTTTGCTGCTACTGGTCTTATGACATTGATTTCATGGCTGAGGGATATTCCATCGTACGTAAGTACCACAATTTTCTGAACCATTTTTATATTTCCTCGGATATTTAAGGTGTACCCAAGTTGAGGTCCTTGTAAGCAGTGCAGCCCTAAATTTTGGGGTGGCTCTGTCTTATTGATTTTCAGTTTTCCCAAAGTATATTCCCTAGACTGGAAGTGCCCTTGGCTCTGTAGCTCTGTTCTTTACTTGTTTTAGGGAACACAATGCACTCCTCCAGAGAGGCAGTTGGCAATTTACATCCCGCCCATCAGCATAACAAGGCTCCCTGTTCTCCAGGGCCTGTCTTGCCTTTCTGGTTTTTACACATTTTGTGGATGTCCCTTTTGACCGGTGGGAAGTGATACTTCTTTGTAGTGCAGATTTGCATTGCCCGCTTGCTTGCTTGGCCAAAAAGGGCGTATGCGTTTTCTCCTGAATATATTCAGGAGAAAACGCATACACCCTTTTTGGCCAAGTGCATCATTGTCGAAGTTGTGCCCCTCTTCCTGTGCTTTAAAGGCGATTCCAACGTACCTCTTGAAATCTGTTTCCTGCTATTCTGCCTTGCTTTCAAGTCCGCCTCGTTGCCTTCCCTCAACAGATTTTTGGACGATAGTTGTCCTTTATTACTCGGCCAGTTTGTGAATTGCTGTGCCCCTGAGCTCCATTTTTCAACTCGTTTTTGGTGAGCTGACCGCAAGTCCAAAATTTTGGTTCAGGACCTATACTGGTTCCCGGTGGGTAGCTGAGACTTTGGTTAATCCTTCTTCCTTCCGGGAAATTACAGTGATATGTGCCCGTCCAAATGCCTAACAGCTAATCTCTCATTGGTTCTCCCTCTTCCCTTTCATCCTCTGCCAAATTGGAAACCTGTGCGAACCAGGAGGTTAAAGGGGCTGTCTCTCCAAGTTGGGAGGTTGATAGTAAAGCAGATGGAAAGTTAAACCGGAACACCAGGAGAGGGACTATTCGTTGAGTTTTAGAAACCTTTCGTATTCACAGTGTGTCCGTTCTCTAGGATTCCGATACATGTTATAACTGTAGTAATATTCCCTTCAACCTGGGGAGTTGGGACCCATGGAATGGGTGCCATGCATTATTGCTGTAAAGTGTCTGCATTTGCTCACCCAATCTCACCAATCCTCTCATTCCCAAGTGTCCAGCCTTATGCCACATCCAGCTGTCGTTGTAAATAGGGTCATTCCAGGGTTCATCAGAGACCCTGAAGGAATTGTAAAGAATTTCCCAGTTTTTTTGTTTTGTTTTTGAAATTCCTTTTTATAGTGGGTTTGAGCTGATTCTCGCTGCCATGTTTATGCCAGTCTAGACACACTTGATTCCCTACGGAGACATATCAATCTATAGGTTTTAAGATTCTTACTAGTCAGATATATTCCTCTGCAGGAAATATGGAGTTTTGAGTCCCTTTCACTGAAGAAGGTGTAGGTCTTCTCTATTCCATAGTTGGTTTTTGGAACGGTACCCGTGCTTATATCAAACTCTGGTTTTATGCATCACCCCACCTCTCCTTCCCCCTTAAGCAGGCATAAGAGTGTTTTCTAATTGTGAGACACTGTTCTCTTTCCTAACTCAGTTCAAGTGTAGCCATGTTTACAGGATCTTCATAAGTGATATCTTATGATAAGTTTCTTTTTCTGTGTGACTTATTTCACTTAGAATCATCCTACCTGAATCCACCCATTTTGCTGCTACTGGTCTTATGACATTGATTTCATGGCTGAAGGATATTCCATCGTACGTAAGTACCACAATTTTTTGAACCATTTTTATATTTCCTGGGATATTTAAGGTGTACCCAAGTTGAGGTCCTTGTAAGCAGTGCAGCCCTAAATTTTGGGGTGGCTCTGTCTTATTGATTTTCAGTTTTCCCAAGGAATATTCCCTAGACTGGAAGTGCACTTGGCTCTGTAGCTCTGTTGTTTACTTGTTTTAGGGAACACAATGCACTCCTCCAGAGAGGCAGTTGGCAATTTACATCCTGCCCATCAGCATAACAAGGCTCCCTGTTCTCCAGGGCCTGTCTTGCCTTACTGGTTTTTACACATTTTGTGGATGTCCCTTTTGACCGGTGGGAAGTGATACTTCTTTGTAGTGCAGATTTGCATTGTCCGCTTGCTTGCTTGGCCAAAAAGGGCGTATGCGTTTTCTCCTAAATATATTCAGGAGAAAACGCATATGCCCTTTTTGGCCACGTGCATCATTGTCGAAGTTGTGCCACTCTTCCTGTGCTTTAAAGGCGATTCCAACGTACCTCTTGAAATCTGTTTCCTGCTATTCTGCCTCGCTTTCAAGTCCGCCTCGTGGCCTTCCCTCAACAGATTTTTGGACGATAGTTGTCCTTTATTACTCGGCCAGTTTGTGAATTGCTGTGCCCCTGAGTTCCAATTTTCAACTCGTTTTTGGTGAGCTGACCGCAAGTCCAAAATTTTGGTTCAGGACCTATACTGTTTCCCGGTGGGTGGCTGAGACTTTGGTTAATTCTTCTTCCTGCCGGGAAATTACAGTGATATGTGCCCGTCCAAATGCCTAACAGCTACTCTCTCATTGGTTCTCCCTCTTCCCTTTAATCCTCTGCCAAATTGGCAACCTGTGCGAACCAGGAGGTTAAAGGGGCTGTCTCTCCAATTTGGGAGGTTGATAGTAAAGCAGATGGAAAGTCAAACCGGAGCACCAGGATAGGGACTATTCGTTGAGTTTTAGAAACCTTTCGTATTCACAGTGTGTCCGTTCTCTAGGTTTCCGGTACATGTTATAACTGTAGTAATATTCCCTTCAACCTGGAGAGTTGGGACCCATGGAATGGGTGCCATGCATTATTACTTTAAAGGGTCTGCATTTGCTCACCAAATCTCACGAATCGTCTCAGTCCCAAGTGTCCAGCCTTATGCCACATCCAGCTGTCATTGTAGATAGGGTCATTCCAGGGTTCATCAGAGACCCTGAAGGAATTGTAAAGAATTTCCCAGTTTTTTTGTTTTGTTTTTGAAATTCCTTTTTATAGTGGGTTTGAGCTGATTCTCGGTGCCATGTTTATGCCAGTCTAGACACACTTGATTCCCTTATGGAGACATATCAATACATAGGTTTTAAGATTCTTACTAGTCAGATATATTCCTCTGCGGGAAATATGGGGTTTTGAGTCCCTTTCACTGAGGAAGGTGTAGGCCTTGTCTATTCTATAGTTGGTTTTTGGAACGGTACCTGTGCTTATATCAAACTCTGGGTTTATGCATCACCCCACCTCTCCTTCCCCCTTAAGCAGGCATAAGAGTGTTTTCTAAATGTGAGACACTGTTCTCTTTCCTAACTCAGTTCAAGTGTAGCCATGTTTACAGGATCTTCATAAGTGATATCTTATGATAAGTTTCTTTCTCTGTGACTTATTTCACTTAGAATCATCGTACCTGAATCTACCCATTTTGCTGCTACTGGTCTTATGACATTGATTTCATGGCTGAGGGATATTCCATCGTACGTAAGTACCACAATTTTTTGAACCATTTTTATATTTCCTGGGATATTTAAAGTGTACCCAAGTTGAGGTCCTTGTAAGCAGTGCAGCCCTAAATTTTGGGGTGGCTCTGTCTTATTGATTTTCAGTTTTCCCAAGGTATATTCCCTAGACTGGAAGTGCCCTTGGCTCTGTAGCTCTGTTGTTTACTTGTTTTAGGGAACACAATGCACTCCTCCAGAGAGGCAGTTGGCAATTTACATCCCGCCCATCAGCATAACAAGGCTCCCTGTTCTCCAGGGCCTCTCTTGCCTTTCTGGTTTTTACACATTTTGTGGATGTCCCTTTTGACCGGAGAGAAGTGATACTTCTTTGTAGTGCAGATTTGCATTGCCCGGTTGCTTGCTTGGCCAAAAAGGGCGTATGCGTTTTCTCCTGAATATATTCAGGAGAAAACACATACGCCCTTTTTGGCCAAGTGCATCATTGTCGAAGTTGTGCCCCTCTTCCTGTGCTTTAAAGGCGATTCCAACGTACCTCTTGAAATCTGTTTCCTGCTATTCTGCCTCGCTTTCAAGTCCGCCTCGTTGCCTTCCCTCAACAGATTTTTGGATGATAGTTGTCCTTTATTACTCGGCCAGTTTGTGAATTGCTGTGCCCTTGAGCTCCATTTTTCAACTCGTTTTTGGTGAGCTGACCGCAAGTCCAAAATTTTGGTTCAGGACCTATACTGGTTCCCGGTGGGTGGCTGAGACTTTGGTTAATTCTTCTTCCTGCCGGGAAATTACAGTGATATGTGCCCGTCCAAATGCCTAACAGCTACTCTCTCATTGGTTCTCCCTCTTCCCTTTCATCCTCTGCCAAATTGGCAACCTGTGCGAACCAGGAGGTTAAAGGGGCTGTCTCTCCAAGTTAGGAGGTTGATAGTAAAGCAGATGGAAAGTCAAACCGGAGCACCAGGAGAGGGACTATTCGTTGAGTTTTAGAAACCTTTCGTATTCACAGTGTGTCCGTTCTCTAGTTTTCCGGTACATGTTATAACTGTAGTAATATTCCCTTCAACCTGTAGAGTTGCGACCCATGGAATGGGTGCCAGGCATTTGTGCTTTAAAGGGTCTGCATTTGCTCACCCAATCTCACCAATCGTCTCAGTCCCAAGTGTCACTCCTTATGCCACATCCAGCTGTCATTGTAGATAGGGTCATTCCAGGTTTCATCAGAGACCCTGAAGGAATTGTAAAGAATTTCCCAGTTTTTTGTTTTGTTTTTGAAATTCCTTTTTATTGTGGGTTTGAGCTCATTCTCGCTGCCATGTTTATGAAGGTCTAGACACACTTGATTCCCTACGGAGACATATCAATCCATAGGTTTTTAGATTCTTACTAGTCAGATATATTCCTCTGTGGGAAATATGGTGTTTTGAATCCCTTTCACTGAGGAAGGTGTAGGTCTCATCTATTCCATAGTTGGTTTTTGGAACGGTACCTGTGCTTATATCAAACTCTGGTTTTATGCATCACCCCACCTCTCCTTCCCCCTTAAGCAGGCATAAGAGTGTTTTCTAAATGTGAGACACTGTTCTCTTTCCTAACTCAGTTCAAGTGTAGCCATGTTTACAGGATCTTCATAAGTGATATCTTATGATAAGTTTATTTTTCTCTGTGACTTATTTCACTTAGAATCATCGTACCTGAATCCACCCATTTTGCTGCTACTGGTCTTATGACATTGATTTCATGGCTGAGGGATATTCCATCGTACGTAAGTACCACAATTTTTTGAACCATTTTTATATTTCCTGGGATATTTAAGGTGTACCCAAGTTGAGGTCCTTGTAAGCAGTGCAGCCCTAAATTTTGGGGTGGCTCTGTCTTATTGATTTTCAGTTTTCCCAAGGTATATTCCCTAGACTGGAAGTGCCCTTGGCTCTGTAGCTCTGTTCTTTACTTGTTTTAGGGAACACAATGCACTCCTCCAGAGAGGCAGTTGGCAATTTACATCCCGCCCATCAGCATAACAAAGCTCCCTGTTCTCCAGGGCCTGTCTTGCCTTTCTTGTTTTTACACATTTTGTGGATGTCCCTTTTGACTGGTGGGAAGGGATACTTCTTTGTAGTGCAGATTTGCATTGCCCGCTTGCTTGCTTCGCCAAAAAGGGCGTATGCGTTTTCTCCTGAATATATTCAGGAGAAAACGCATACGCCCTTTTTTGCCAAATTCATCATTGTCGAAGTTGTGCCCCTCTTCCTGTGCTTTAAAGGCGATTCCAACGTACCTCTTGAAATCTGTTTCCTGCTATTCTGCCTCGCTTTCAAGTCCGCCTCGTTGCCTACCCTCAAAAGATTTTTGGACGATAGTTGTCCTTTATTACTCGGGCAGTTTGTGAATTGCTGTGCCCCTGAGCTCCATTTTTCAACTCGTTTTTGGTGAGCTGACTGCAAGTCCAAAATTTTGGTTCAGGACCTATGCTGGTTCCCGGTGGGGGGCTGAGACTTTGGTTAATTTTTCTTCCTGCCGGGAAGTTAGAGTGATATGTGCCCATTCAAATGCCTAACAGCTACTCTCTCATTGGTTCTCCCTCTTCCCTTTCATCCTCTGCCAATTTGGCAACCTGTGCGAACCGGGAGGTTAAAGGGGCTGTCTCTCCAAGTTGGGAGGTTGATAGTAAAGCAGATGGAAAGTCAAACCGGAGCACCAGGAGAGGGACTATTCGTTGAGTTTTAGAAACCTTTCGTATTCACAGTGTGTCCGTTCTCTAGGTTTCCCGTACATGTTATAACTGTAGTAATATTCCCTTCAAACTGGAGAGTTGGGACCCATGGAATGGTGCCATGCATTATTGCTTTAAAGGGTCTGCATTTGCTCACCCAATCTCACCAATCGTCTCAGTCCCAAGTGTCCCTACTTATGCCACTTCCAGCTGTCATTGTAGATAGGGTCATTCCAGGTTTCTTCAGAGACCCTGAAGGAATTGTAAAGAATTTCCCAGTTTTTTTTGTTTTGTTTTTGAAATTCCTTTTTATAGTGGGTTTGAGCTGATTCTTGCTGCCATGTTTACGCCAGTCTAGACACACTTGATTCCCTTATGGAGACATATCAATACATAAGTTTTAAGATTCTTACTAGTCAGATATATTCATCTGCGGGAAATATGGGGTTTTGAGTCCCTTTCACTGAGGAAGGTGTAGGTCTTGTCTATTCCATAGTTGGTTTTTGGAACGGTACCTGTGCTTATATTAAACTCTGGTTTTATGCATCACTCCACCTCTCCTTCCCCCTTAAGCAGGCATAAGAGTGTTTTCTAAATGTGAGACACTGTTCTCTTTCCTAACTAAGTTCAAGTGTAGCCATGTTTACAGGATCATCATAAGTGATATCTTATGATAAGTTTCTTTTTCTGTGTGACTTATTTCACTTAGAATCATCATACCTGAATCCACCCATTTTGCTGCTACTGGTCTTATGACATTGATTTCATGCCTGAGGTATATTCCATCGTACGTAAGTACCACAATTTTTTGAACCATTTTTATATTTCCTGGGATATTTAAGGTGTACCCAAGTTGAGGTCCTTGTAAGCAGTGCAGCCCTAAATTTTGGGGTGGCTCTGTCTTATTGATTTTCAGTTTTCCCAAGGTATATTCCCTAGACTGAATGTGCCCTTGGCTCTGTATCTCGGTTCTTTACTTTTTTTAGGGAATACAATGTACTCCTCCAGAGAGGCAGTTGGCAATTTACATCCCGTCCATCAGCATAACAAGGCTCCCTGTTCTGCAGGGCCTGTCTTGCCTTTTTGGTTTTTACACATTTTGTGGATGTCCCTTTTGACCGGTGGGAAGTGATACTTCTTTGTAGTGCAGATTTGCATTGCCCGCTTGCTTGCTTGGCCAAAAAGGCGTATGCGTTTTCTCCTGAATATATTCAGGAGAAAACGCATACGCAATTTTTTGCCAAGTGCATCATTGTCGAAGTTGTGCCCCTCTTCCTGTGCTTTAAAGGCGATTCCAACGTACCTATTGAAATCTGTTTCCTGCTATTCTGCCTCGCATTCAAGTCCGCCTCGTTGCCTTCCCTCAACAGATTTTTGGACGATAGTTGTCCTTTATTACTCGGCCAGTTTGTGAATTGCTGTTCCCCTGAGCTCCATTTTTCAACTCGTTTTTGGTGAGCTGACCGCAAGTCCAAAATTTTTGTTCAGGAACTATGCTGTTTCCCGGTGGGGGGCTGAGACTTTGGTTAATTATTCTTCCTGCCGGGAAGTTAGAGTGATATGTGCCCGTTCAAATGCCTAACAGCTACTCTCTCATTGGTTCTCCCTCTTCCCTTTCATCCTCTGCCTATTTGGAAACCTGTGCGAACCAGGAGGTTTAAGGGGCTGTCTCTCCAAGTTGGGAGGTTGATAGTAAAGCAGATGGAAAGTCAAACCAGAGCACCAGTAGAGGGACTATTCGTTGCATTTTAGAAACCTTTCGTATTCACAGTGTGTCCGTTCTCTAGGTTTCCGGTAAATGTTATAACTGTAGTAATATTCCCTTCAACCTGGAGAGTTCGGACCCATGGAATGGGTGCCATGCATTATTGCTTTAAAGGGTCTGCATTTGCTCACCCAATCTCACCAATCCTCTCAGTCCCAAGTGTGCAGCCTTATGCCACATCCAGCTGTCGTTGTAAATAGGGTCATTCCAGGTTTCATCAGAGACCCTGAAGGAATTGTAAAGAATTTCCCAGTTTTTTTTTTTGTTTTTGAAATTCCTTTTTATAGTGGGTTTGAGCTGATTCTCGCTGCCATGTTTATGCCAGTCTAGACACACTTGATTCCCTTACGGAGACATATCAATACATAGGTTTTAAGATTCTTACTAGTCAGATATATTCCTCTGCGGGAAATATGGGGTTTTGAGTCCCTTTCACTGAGGAAGGTGCAGATCTTGTCTACTCCATAGTTGGTTTTTGGAACGGTACCTGTGCTTATATCAAACTCTGGTTTTATGCATCACCCCACCTCTCCTTCCCCCTTAAGCAGGCATAAGAGTGTTTTCTAAATGTGAGACACTGTTCTCTTTCCTAACTCAGTTCAAGTGTAGCCATGTTTACAGGATCTTCATAAGTGATATCTTATGATAAGTTTCTTTTTCTCTGTGACTTATTTCACTTAGAATCATCGTACCTGAATCTTCCCATTTTGCTGCTACTGGTCTTATGACATTGATTTCATGGCTGAGGGATATTCCATCGTACGTAAGTATCACAATTTTTTGAACCATTTTTATATTTCCTGGGATATTTAAGGTGTACCCAAGTTGAGGTCCTTGTAAGCAGTGCAGCCCTAAATTTTGGGGTGGCTCTGTCTTATTGATTTTCAGTTTTCCCAAGGTATATTCCCTAGACTGGAAGTGCCCTTGGCTCTGTAGCTCTGTTCTTTACTTGTTTTAGGGAACACAATGCACTCCTCCAGAGAGGCAGTTGGCAATTTACATCCCGCCCATCAGCATAACAAGGCTGCCTGTTCTCCAGGGCCTCTCTTGCCTTTCTGGTTTTTACACATTTTGTGGATGTCCCTTTTGACCAGTGGGAAGTGATACTTCTTTGTAGTGCAGATTTGCATTGTCCGCTTGCTTGCTTGGCCAAAAAGGGCGTATGCGTTTTCTCCTGAATATATTCAGGAGAAAACGCATACACCCTTTTTGGCCAAGTGCATCATTGTCGAAGTTGTGCCCCTCTTCCTGTGCTTTAAAGGCGATTCCAACGTACCTCTTGAAATCTGTTTCCTGCTCTTCTGCCTCACTTTCAAGTCCGCCTCGTGGCCTTCCCTCAACAGATTTTTGGACGATAGTTGTCCTTTATTACTCGGCCAGTTTGTGAATTGTGTGTCCCTGAGCTCCATTTTTCAACTCATTTTTGGTGAGCTGACCGCACGTCCAAAATTTTGGTTCAGGACCTATACTGGTTCCCGGTGGGTGGCTGAGACTTTGGTTAATTCTTCTTCCTGCCGGGAAATTACAGTGATATGTGCCCGTCCAAATGCCTAACAGCTACTCTCTCATTGGTTCTCCCTCTTCCCTTTCATCCTCTGCCAAATTGGCAACCTGTGCGAACCAGGAGGTTAAAGGGGCTGTCTCTTCAAGTTGGGAGGTTGATAGTAAAGCAGATGGAAAGTCAAACAGGAACACCAGGAGAGGGACTATTCGTTGAGTTTTAGAAACCTTTCGTATTCACAGTGTGTCCGTTCTGTAGGTTTCCCGTACATGTTATAGCTGTAGTAATATTCCCTTCAACCTGGAGAGTTGGGACCCATGGAATGGGTGCCAGGCATTTGTGCTTTAAAGGGTCTGCATTTGCTCACCCAATCTCACCAATTGTCTCAGTCCCAAGTGTCACTCCTTATGCCACATCCAGCTGTCATTGTAGATAGGGTCATTCCAGGTTTCATCGGAGACCCTGAAGGAATTGTAAAGAATTTCCCAGTTTTTTTTGTTTTCTTTTTGAAATTCCTTTTTATAGTGGGTTTGCGCTGATTCTCGCTGCCATGTTTATGCCAGTCTAGACACACTTGATTCCCTTACGGAGACATATCAATACATAGGTTTTAACATTCTTACAAGTCAGATATATTCCCCTGTGGGAAATATGGGGTTTTGAGTCCCTTTCACTGAGGAAGGTGTAGGTCTTGTCTATTCCATAGTTGGTGTTTGGAACGGTACCTGTGCTTATATCAAACTCTGGTTTTATGCATCACCCCACCTCTCCTTCCCCCTTAAGCAGGCATAAGAGTGTTTTCTAAATGTGAGACACTGTTCTCTTTCCTAACTCAGTTCAAGTGTAGCCATGTTTACAGGATCTTCATAAGTGATATCTTATGATAAGTTTCTTTTTCTCTGTGACTTATTTCACTTAGAATCATCGTACCTGAATCTACCCATTTTGCTGCTACTGGTCTTATGACATTGATTTCATGGCTGAGGGATATTCCATCGTACGTAAATACCACAATTTTTTGAACCATTTTTATATTTCCTGGGATATTTAAGGTGTACCCAAGTTGAGGTCCTTGTAAGCAGTGCAGCCCTAAATTTTGGGGTGGCTTTGTCTTATTGATTTTCAGATTTCCCAAGGTATATTCCCTAGCCTGGAAGTGCCCTTGGCTCTGTAGCTCGGTTCTTTACTTGTTTTAGGGAACACAATGCACTCCTCCAGAGAGGCAGTTGGCAATTTACATCCCGCCCATCAGCATAACAAGGCTCCCTGTTCTCCAGGGCCTGTCTTGCCTTTATGGTTTTTACACATTTTGTGGATGTCCCTTTTGACCGGTGGGAAGTGATACTTCTTTGTAGTGAAGATTTGCATTGACTGCTTGCTTGCTTGGCAAAAAGGGCGTATGCGTTTTCTCCTGAATATATTCAGGAGAAAACGCATACGCCCTTTTTGGCCAAGTGCATCATTGTCGAAGTTGTGCCCCTCTTCCTGTGCTTTAAAGGTGATTCCAACGTACCTCTTGAAATCTGTTTCCTGCTATTCTGCCTCGCTTTCAAGTCCGCCTCGTTGCCTTCCCTCAACAGATTTTTGGACGATAGTTGTCCTTTATTACTCGGCCAGTTTGTGAATTGCTGTGCCCCTGAGCTCCATTTTTCAACTCGTTTTTGGTGAGCTGACCGCAAGTCCAAAATTTTGGTTCAGGACCTATACTGGTTCCCAGTGGGTGGCTGAGACTTTGGTTAATTCTTCTTCCTGCCGGGAAATTACAGTGATATGTGCCCGTCCAAATGCCTATCAGCTACTCTCTCATTGGTTCTCCCTCTTCCCTTTCATCGTCTGCCAAATTGGCAACCTGTGCGAACCAGGAGGTTAAAGGGGCTGTCTCTCCAAGTTGGGAGGTTGATAGTAAAGCAGATGGAAAGTCAAACTGGAGCACCAGGATAAGGACAGTTCGTTGAGTTTTAGAAGCCTTTCGTATTCACAGTGTGTCCGTTCTCTAGGTTTCCGGTACATGTTATAACTGTAGTAATATTCCCTTCAACCTGGAGAGTTGGGACCCATGGAATGGGTGCCATGCATTATTGCTTTAAAGGGTCTGCATTTGCTCACCAAATCTCACCAATCGTCTCAGTCCCAAGTGTCCAGCTTTATGCCACATCCAGCTGTCGTTGTAGATAGGGTCATTCCAGGGTTCATCAGAGACCCTGAAGGAATTGTAAAGAATTTCCCAGTTTTTTTGTTTTGTTTTTGAAATTCCTTTTTATAGTGGGTTTGAGCTGGTTCTCGCTGCCATGTTTATGCCAGTCTAGACACACTTGATTCCCTTACGGAGACATATCAATACATAGGTTTTAAGATTCTTACTAGTCAGATATATTCCTCTGCGGGAAATATGGGGTTTTGAGTCCCTTTCACTGAGGAAGGTGCAGGTCTTGTCTATTCCATAGTTGGTTTTTGGAACGGTACCTGTGCTTATATCAAACTCTGGGTTTATGCATCACCCCACCTCTCCTTCCCGCTTAAGCAGGCATAAGAGTGTTTTCTAAATGTGAGACACTGTTCTCTTTCCTAACTCAGTTCAAGTGTAGCCATGTTTACAGGATCTTCATAAGTGATATCTTATGATAAGTTTCTTTTTCTCTGTGACTTATTTCACTTAGAATCATCGTAGCTGAATCTACCCATTTTGCTGCTACTGGTCTTATGACATTGATTTCATGGCTGAGGGATATTCCATCGTACATAAGTGCCACAAATTTTTGAACCATTTTTATATTTCCTGGGATATTTAAGGTGTACCCAAGTTGAGGTCCTTGTAAGCAGTGCAGCCCTAAATTTTGGGGTGGCTCTGTCTTATTGATTTTCAGTTTTCCCAAGGTATATTCCCTAGACTGGAAGTGCCCTTGGCTCTGTAGCTCTGTTCTTTACTTGTTTTAGGGAACACAATGCACTCCTCCAGAGAGGCAGTTGGCAATTTACATCCCGCCCATCAGCATAACAAGGCTCCCTGTTCTCCAGGGCCTGTCTTGCCTTTCTGGTTTTTACACATTTTGTGGATGTCCCTTTTGACCGGTGGGAAGTGATACTTCTTTGTAGTGCAGATTTGCATTGCCCGCTTGCTTGCTTGGCCAAAAAGGGCGTATGCGTTTTCTCCTGAATATATTCAGGAGAAAACGCATACGCCCTTTTTGGCCAAGTGCATCATTGTCGAAGTTGTGCCCCTCTTCCTGTGCTTTAAAGGCGATTCCAACGTACCTCTTGAAATCTGTTTCCTGCTATTCTGCCTCGTTTTCAAGTCCGCCTCGTTGCCTTCCCTCAACAGGTTTTTGGATGATAGTTGTCCTTTATTACTCGGCCAGTTTGTGAATTGCTGTGCCCCTGAGCTCCATTTCTCAACTCGTTTTTGGTGAGCTGACCGCAAGTCCAAAATTTTGGTTCAGGACCTATACTGGTTCCCGGTGGGTGGCTGAGACTTTGGTTAATTCTTCTTCCTGCCGGGAAATTACAGTGATATGTGCCCATCCAAATGCCTAACAGCTACTCTCTCATTGGTTCTCCCTCTTCCCTTTCATCCTCTGCCAAATTGGCAACCTGTGCGAACCAGGAGGTTAAAGGGGCTGTCTCTCTAAGTTGGGAGGTTGATAGTAAAGCAGATGGAAAGTCAAACCGGAGCACCAGGAGAGGGACTATTCATTGAGTTTTAGAAACCTTTCGTATTCACAGTGTGTCCGTTCTCTAGGTTTCCCGTACATGTTATAACTGTAGTAATATTCCCTTCAACCTGGAGAGGTGGGACCAATGGAATGGGTGCCATGCATTATTGCTTTAAAGGGTCTGCATTTGCTCACCAAATCTCACCAATCGTCTCAGTCCCAAGTGTCCAGCCTTATGCCACATCCAGCTGTCGTTGTAGATAGGGTCATTCCAGGGTTCATCAGGGACCCTGAAGGAATTGTAAAGAATTTCCCAGTTTTTTTGTTTTGTTTTTGAAATTCCTTTTTATAGTGGGTTTGAGCTGATTCTCGCTGCCATGTTTATGCCAGTCTAGACACACTTGATTCCCTTACGGAGACATATCAATACATAGGTTTTAAGATTCTTACTAGTCAGATATATTCCTCTGCGGGAAATATGGGGTTTTGAGTCCCTTTCACTGAGGAAGGTGCAGGTCTTGTCTACTCCATAGTTGTTTTTTGGAACGGTACCTGTGCTTATATCAAACTCTGGGTTTATGCATCACCCCACCTCTCCTTCCCCCTTAAGCAGGCATAAGAGTGTTTTCTAAATGTGAGACACTGTTCTCTTTCCTAACTCAGTTCAAGTGTAGCCATGTTTACAGGATCTTCATAAGTGATATCTTATGATAAGTTTCTTTTTCTCTGTGACTTATTTCACTTAGAATCATCGTACCTGAATCTTCCCATTTTGCTGCTACTGGTCTTATGACATTGATTTCATGGCTGAGGGATATTCCATCGTACGTAAGTATCACTATTTTTTGAACCATTTTTATATTTCCTGGGATATTTAAGGTGTACCCAAGTTGAGGTCCTTGTAAGCAGTGCAGCCCTAAATTTTGGGGTGGCTCTGTCTTATTGATTTTCAGTTTTCCCAAGGTATATTCCATAGACTGGAAGTGCCCTTGGCTCTGTAGCTCTGTCCTTTACTTGTTTTAGGGAACACAATGCACTCCTCCAGAGAGGCAGTTGGCAATTTACATCCCGCCCATCAGCATAACAAGGCTCCCTGTTCTCCAGGGCCTGTCTTGCCTTTCTGGTTTTTACACATTTTGTGGATGTCCCTTTTGACCGGTGGGAAGTGATACTTCTTTGTAGTGCAGATTTGCATTGCCCGCTTGCTTGCTTGGCCAAAAAGGGCTTATGCGTTTTCTCCTGAATATATTCAGGAGAAAACGCATACGCCCTTTTTGGCCAAGTGCATCATTGTCGAAGTTGTGCCCCTCTTCCTGTGCTTTAAAGGCGATTCCAACGTACCTCTTGAAATCTGTTTCCTGCTATTCTGCCTCGCTTTCAAGTCCGCCTCGTTGCCTTCCCTCAACTGATTTTTGGACGATAGTTGTCCTTTATTACTCGGCCAGGTTGTGAATTGCTGTGCCCCTGAGCTCCATTTTTCAACTCGTTTTTGGTGAGCTGACCGCAAGTCCAAAATTTTGGTTCAGGACCTATACTGGTTCCCGGTGGGTGGCTGAGACTTTGGTTAATTCTTCTTCCTGCCGGGAAATTACAGTGATATGTGCCCATCCAAATGCCTAACAGCTACTCTCTCATTGGTTCTCCCTCTTCCCTTTCATCCTCTGCCAATTTGGAAACATGTGCGAACCAGGAGGTTAAAGGGGCTGTCTCTCCAAATGGGAGATTGATAGTAAAGCAGATGGAAAGTCAAACTGGAGCACCAGGAGAGGGACTATTCGTTGAGTTTTAGAAACCTTTCGTATTCACAGTGTGTCCGTTCTCTAGGTTTCCGGTACATGTTAAAACTGTAGTAATATTCCCTTCAACCTGGAGAGTTGGGACCCATGGAATGGGTGCCATGCATTATTGCTTTAAAGGGTCTGCATTTGCTCACCCAATCTCACCAATCCTCTCAGTCCCAAGTTTCCAGCCTTTTGCCACATCCAGCTGTCGTTGTAAATAGGGACATTCCAGGTTTCATCAGAGACCCTGAAGGAATTGTAAAGAATTTCCCAGTTTTTTTGTTTTGTTTTTGAAATTCCTTTTTATAGTGGGTTTGAGCTGATTCTCGCTGCCATGTTTATGCCAGTCTAGACAAACTTGATTCCCTTACGGAGACATATCAATCCATAGGTTTTAAGATTCTTACTAGTCAGATATATTCCTCTGCGGGAAATATGGGGTTTTGAGTCCCTTTCACTGAATAAGGTGTAGGACTTGTCTATTCCATACTTAGTTTTTGGAACGGTACCTGTGCTTATATCAAACTCTGGTTTTATGCATCACCCCACCTCTCCTTCCCCCTTAAGTAGGCATAAGAGTGTTTTCTAAATGTGAGACACTGTTCTCTTTCCTAACTCAGTTCAAGTGTAGCCATGTTTACAGGATCTTCATAAGTGATATCTTATGATAAGTTTCTTTTTCTGTGTGACTTATTTCACTTAGAATCATCGTACCTGAATCCACCCATTTTGCTGCTACTGGTCTTATGACATTGATTTCATGGCTGAGGGATATTCCATCGTACGTAAGTACCACAATTTTTTGAACCATTTTTATATTTCCTGGGATATTTAAGGTGTACCCAAGTTGAGGTCCTTGTAAGCAGTGCAGCCCTAAATTTTGGGGTGACTCTGTCTTATTGATTTTCAGTTTTCCCAAGGTATATTCCCTAGACTGGAAGTGCCCTTGGCTCTGTAGCTCAGTTCTTTACTTGTTTTAGGGAACACAATGCACTCCTCCAGAGAGGCTGTTGGCAATTTACATCCCGCCCATCAGCATAACAAGGCTCCCTGTTCTGCAGGGCCTGTCTTGCCTTTCTGGTTTTTACACATTTTGTGGATGTACCTTTTGACCGGTGGGAAGTGATACTTCTTTGTAGTGCAGATTTGCATTGCCCGCTTGCTTGCTTGGCCAAAAAGGGCGTATGCGTTTTCTCCTGGATATATTCAGGAGAAAACGCATACGCCCTTTTTGGCCAAGTGCATCATTGTCGAAGTTGTGCCCCTCTTCCTGTGCTTTGAAGGTGACTCCAACGTACCTCTTGAAATCTGTTTCCTGCTATTCTGCCTCGCATTCAAGTCTGCCTCGTTGCCTTCCCTCAACAGATTTTTGGACGATAGTTGTCCTTTATTACTCGGCCAGTTTGTGAATTGCTGTGCCCCTGAGCTCCATTTTTCAACTCGTTTTTGGTGAGCTGACCGCAAGTCCAAAATTTTGGTTCAGGATCTCTACTGTTTCCCGGTGGGTGGCTGAGACTTTGGTTAATTCTTCTTCCTGCTGGGAAGTTAGAGTGATATGTGCCCATCCAAATGCCTAACAGCTACTCTCTCATTGGTTCTCCCTCTTCCCTTTCATCCTCTGCCAATTTGGAAACCTGTGCGAACCAGGAGGTTAAAGGGGCTGTCTCTCAAAGTTGGGAGATTGATAGTAAAGCAGATGGAAAGTCAAACTGGAGCACCATGAGAGGGACTATTCGTTGAGTTTTAGAAACCTTTCGTATTCACAGTGTGTCCGTTCTCTAGGTTTCCCGCACATGTTATAGCTGTAGTAATATTCCCTTCAACCTGGAGAGTTCGGACCCATGGAATGGGTGCCATGCATTATTGCTTTAAAGGGTCTGCATTTGCTCACCCAATCTCACCAATCCTCTCAGTCCCAAGTGTCCAGCCTTATGCCACATCCAGCTGTCGTTGTAGATATTGTCATTCCATGTTTCATCAGAGACCCTGAAGGAATTGTAAAGAATTTCCCATTTTTTTTGTTTTGTTTATGAAATTCCTTTTTATAGTGGTTTTGAGCTGATTCTCGCTGATATGTTTATGCCAGTCTAGACACACTTGATTCCCTTATGGAGACAGTTCAATTCATAGGTTTTAAGATTCTTACTAGTCAGATATATTCCTCTGCGGGAACTATGGGGTTTTGAGTCCCTTTCACTGAGGAAGGTGTACGTCTTGTCTATTCCATAGTTGGTTTTTGGAACGGTACCTGTGCTTATATCAAACTCTGGTTTTATGCATCACCCCACCTCTCCCTCCCCCTAAAGCAGACATAAGAGTGTTTTCTAAATGTGAGACATTCTTCTCTTTCCTAACTCAGTTCAAGTGTATCCATGTTTACAGGATCTTCATAAGTGATAACTTATGATAAGTTTCTTTTTCTATGTGACTTATTTCACTTAGAATCATCGTACCTGAATCCACCCATTTTGCTGCTACTGGTCTTATGACATTGATTTCATGGCTGAGGGATATTCCATCGTACGTAAGTACCACAATTTTTTGAACCATTTTTATATTTCCTGGGATATTTAAGGTGTACCCAAGTTGAGTTCCTTCTAAGTAGTGCAGCCCTAAATTTTGGGGTGGCTCTGTCTTATTGATTTTCAGTTTTCCCAAGGTATATTCCCTAGACTGGAAGTGCCCTTGGCTCTGTAGCTCTGTTCTTTCCTTGTTTTAGGGAACACAATGCACTCCTCCAGAGAGGCAGTTGGCAATTTACATCCCGCCCATCAGCATAACAAGGTTTCCTGTTCTCCAGGGCCTGTCTTGCCTTTCTGGTTTTTACACATTTTGTGGATGTCCCTTTTGACCGGTGGGAAGTGATACTTCTTTGTAGTGCAGATTTGCATTGCCCGCTTGCTTGCTTGGCCAAAAAGGGTGTATGCGTTTTCTCCTGAATATATTCAGGAGAAAACGCATACGCCCTTTTTGGCCAAGTGCATCATTGTCGAAGTTGTGCCCCTCTTCCTGTGCTTTGAAGGTGACTCCAACGTACCTCTTGAAATCTGTTTCCTGCTATTCTGCCTCGCATTCAAGTCTGCCTCGTTGCCTTCCCTCAACAGATTTTTGGACGATAGTTGTCCTTTATTACTCGGCCAGTTTGTGAATTGCTGTGCCGCTGAGTTCCATTTTTCAACTCGTTTTTGGTGAGCTGACCGCAAGTCCAAAATTTTGGTTCAGGACCTATACTGTTTCCCGGTGGGTGGCTGAGACTTTGGTTAATTCTTCTTCCTGCCGGGAAATTAGAGTGATATGTGCCCATCCAAATGCCTAACAGCTACTCTCTCATTGGTTCTCCCTCTTCCCTTTCATCCTCTGCCAAATTGGAAACCTGTGCGAACCAGGAGGTTAAAGGGGCTGTCTCTCCAAGTTGGGAGATTGATAGTAAAGCAGATGGAAAGTCAAACTGGAGCACCAGGAGAGGGACTATTCGTTGAGTTTTAGAAACCTTTCGTATTCACAGTGTGTCCGTTCTCTAGGTTTTCGGTACATGTTTTAACTGTAGTAATATTCCCTTCAACCTGGAGAGTTGGGACCCATGGAATGGGTGCCATTCATTATTGCTTTAAACGGTCTATATTTTCTCACCCAATCACACCAATCCTCTCAGTCCCAAGTGTCCAGCGTTATGCCATATCCAGCTGTCATTGTAGATATTGTCATTCCAGGTTTCATCAGAGACCCTGAAGGAATTGTAAAGAATTTCCCAGTTTTTTTGTTTTGTTTTTGAAATTCCTTTTTATAGTGGGTTTGAGCTGATTCTCGCTGCCATGTTTATGACAGTCTAGACACACTTGTTTCCCTACTGAGACATATCAATCCATAGGTTTTAAGATTCTTAATAGTCAGATATATTCCTCTGCGGGAAATATGGGGTTTTGAGTCCCTTTCACTGTGGAAGGTGTAGGTCTTGTCTATTCCATAGTTGGTTTTTGGAACGGTACCTGTGCTTATATCAAACTCTTGTTTTATGCATCACCCCACCTCTCCTTCCCCCTTAAGCAGGCATAAGAGTGTTTTCTAAATGTGAGACACTGTTCTCTATCCTAACTCAGTTCAAGTGTAGCCATGTTTACAGGATCTTCATAAGTGATATCTTATGATAAGTTTCTTTTTCTCTGTGACTTATTTCACTTAGAATCATCGTACCTGAATCTACCAATTTTGCTGCTACTGTTCTTATGACATTGATTTCATGGCTGAGGGATATTCCATCGTACGTAAGTACCACAATTTTTTGAACCATTTGTATATTTCCTGGGATATTTAAGGTGTACCCAAGTTGAGGTCCTTGTAAGCAGTGCAGCCCTAAATTTTGGGGTGGCTCTGTCTCATTGAATTTCAGTTTTCCCAAGGTATATTCCCTAGACTGGAAGTGCCCTTGGCTCTGTAGCTCTGTTGTTTACTTGTTTTAGAGAACACAATGCACTCCTCCAGAGAGGCAGGTGTCAATTTACATCCCGCCCATCAGCATAACAAGGCTCCCTGTTCTCCAGGGCCTGTCTTGCCTTTCTGGTTTTTACACATTTTGTGGATGTCCCTTTTGACCGGTGGGAAGTGATACTTCTTTGTAGTGCAGATTTGCATTGCCCGCTTGCTTGCTTGGCCAAAAAGGGCGTATGCGTTTTCTCCTGAATATATTCAGGAGAAAACGCATACGCCCTTTTTGGCCAAGTGCATCATTGTCGAAGTTGTGCCCCTCTTCCTGTGCTTTAAAGGCGATTCCAACGTACCTCTTGAAATCAGTTTCCTGCTATTCTGCCTCGCTTTCAAGTCCGCCTCCTTGCCTTCCTTCAACAGATTGTGGGACGATAGTTGTCCTTTATTACTCGGCCAGTTTGTGAATTGCTGTGCCCCTGAGCTCCATTTTTCAACTCGTTTTTGGTGAGCTGACCGCAAGTCCAAAATTTTGGTTCAGGACCTTTACTGGTTCCCGGTGGGTGGCTGAGACTTTGGTTAATTCTTCTTCCTGCCGGGAAATTACAGTGATATGTGCCCGTCCAAATGCCTAACAGCTACTCTCTCATTGGTTCTCCCTCTTCCCTTTCATCCTCTGCCAAATTGGCAAACTGTGCGAACCAGGAGGTTAAAGGGGCTGTCTCTCCCAGTTGGGAGGTTGATAGTAAAGCAGATGGAAAGTCAAACCGGAGCACCAGGAGAGGGACTATTCGTTGAGTTTTAGAAACCTTTCGTATTCACAGTGTGTCCGTTCTCTAGGTTTCTGGTACATGTTAAAACTGTAGTAATATTCCCTTCAACCTGGAGAGTTGGGACCCATGGAATGGGTGCCATGCATTATTGCTTTAAAGGGTCTGCATTTGCTCACCCAATCTCACCAATCCTCTCAGTCCCAAGTTTCCAGCCTTTTGCCACATCCAGCTGTCGTTGTAAATAGGGACATTCCAGGTTTCATCAGAGACCCTGAAGGAATTGTAAAGAATTTCCCAGTTTTTTTGTTTTGTTTTTGAAATTCCTTTTTATAGTGGGTTTGAGCTGATTCTCGCTGCCATGTTTATGCCAGTCTAGACACACTTGATTCCCTTACGGAGACATATCAATCCATAGGTTTTAAGATTCTTACTAGTCAGATATATTCCTCTGCGGGAAATATGGGGTTTTGAGTCCCTTTCACTGTGGAAGGTGTAGGTCTTGTCTATTCCATAGTTGGTTTTTGGAACGGTAACTGTGCTTATATCAAACTCTGGTTTTATGCATCACCCCACCTCTCCTTCCCCCTTAAGCAGGCATAAGAGTGTTTTCTAAATGTGAGACACTGTTCTCTATCCTAACTCAGTTCAAGTGTAGCCATGTTTACAGGATCTTCATAAGTGATATCTTATGATATGTTTCTTTTTCTCTGTAACTTATTTCACTTAGAATCATCGTACTTGAATTTACCCATTTTGCTGCTACTGGTCTTATGACATTGATTTCATGGCTGAGGGATATTCCATCGTACGTAAGTACCACAATTTTTTGAACCATTTTTATATTTCCTGGGATATTTAAGGTGTACCCAAGTTGAGGTCCTTGTAAGCAGTGCAGCCCTAAATTTTGGGGTGGCTCTGTCTCATTGATTTTTAGTTTTCCCAAGGTATATTCCCTAGACTGGAAGTGCCCTTGGCTCTGTAGCTCTGTTCTTTACTTGTTTTAGAGAACACAACGCACTCCTTCAGAGAGGCAGTTGGCAATTTACATCCCGCCCATCAGCATAACAAGGCTCCCTGTTCTCCAGGGCCTGTCTTGCCTTTCTGGTTTTTACACATTTTGTGGATGTCCCTTTTGACCGGTGGGAAGTGATACTTCTTTGTAGTGCAGATTTGCATTGCCTGCTTTCTTGCTTGGCCAAAAAGGGCGTATGCGTTTTCTCCTGAATATATTCAGGAGAAAACGCATACGCCCTTTTTGGCCAAGTGCATCATTGTCGAAGTTGTGCCCCTCTTCCTGTGCTTTAAAGGCGATTCCAACGTACCTCTTGAAATCAGTTTCCTGCTATTCTGCCTCGCTTTAAAGTCCGCCTCGTTGCCTTCCCTCAACAGATTTTTGGACGATAGTTGTCCTTTATTACTCGGCCAGTTTGTGAATTGCTGTGCCCCTGAGCTCCATTTTTCAACTCGTTTTTGGTGAGCTGACCGCAGGTCCAAAATTTTGGTTCAGGACCTATGCTTGTTCCCGTTGGGGGAGTGAGACTTTGGTTAATTCTTCTTCCTGCCGGGAAGTTAGAGTGATATGTTCCCCTCCAAATGCCTAACAGCTACTCTCTCATTGGTTCTCCCTCTTCCCTTTCATCCTCTGCCAAATTGGCAACCTGTGCGAACCAGGAGGTTAAAGGGGCTGTCTCTACAAGTTGGGAGGTTGATAGTAAAGCAGATGGAAAGTCATACCGGAGCACCAGGAGAGGGACTATTCGTTGTGTTTCAGAGACCTTTCGTATTCACAGTGTGTCCGTTCTCTAGGTTTCCCGTACATTTTATAGCTGTAGTAATATTCCCTTCAATCTGGAGAGTTGGGACCCACGGAATGGGTGCCAGGCATTTGTGCTTTAAAGGGTCTGCATTTG
Organism: Hyperoodon ampullatus; assembly: GCF_949752795.1. Lineage (NCBI taxonomy): Eukaryota > Metazoa > Chordata > Mammalia > Artiodactyla > Ziphiidae > Hyperoodon > Hyperoodon ampullatus. Next base: position 302,662 of record NW_027640733.1, on the reverse strand, counting down.
CTCACCCAATCTCACCAATCCTCTCAATCCCAAGTGTCCAGCCATATGCCACATCCAGCTGTCGTTGTAGATAGGGTCATTCCAGGTTTCATCAGAGACCCTGAAGGAATTGTGTAGAATTTCCCAGTTTTTTTTGTTTTGTTTTTGAAATTCATTTTTATAGTGGGTTTGAGCTGATTCTCGCTGCCATGTTTATGCCAGTCTAGACACTCTTGATTCCCTTACGGAGACATATCAATACATAGGTTTTAAGATTCTTAGTAGTCAGATATATTCCTCTGCGGGAAATATGGGGTTTTGAGTCCCTTTCACTGAGGAAGGTGTAGGTCTTGTCTATTCCATAGTTGGTTTTTGGAACGGTACCTGTGCTTATATCAAACTCTGGTTTTATGCATCACCCCACCTCTCCTTCCCCCTTAAGCAGGCATAAGAGTGTTTTCTAAATGTGAGACACTCTTCTCTTTCCTAACTCAGTTCAACTGTAGCCATGTTTACAGGATCTTCATATGTGATATCTTATGATACGTTTCTTTTTCTGTGTGACGTATATCACTTAGAATCATCGTACCTGAATCCACCCATTTTGCTGCTACTGGTCTTATGACATTGATTTCATGGCTGAGGGATATTCCATCGTACGTATGTACCACAATTTTTTGAACCACTTTTATATTTCCTGCGATATTTAAGGTGTACCCAAGTTGAGGTCCTTGTAAGCAGTGCAGCCCTAAATTTTGGGGTTGCTCTGTCTTATTGATTTTCAGAATTCACAAGGTATATTCCCTAGACTGGAAGTGCCCTTGGCTCTGTAGCTCTATTCTTTAATTGTTTTAGGGAACACAATGTACTCCTCCAGAGAGGCAGTTGGCAATTTACATCCCGCCCATCAGCATAACAAGGCTCCCGGTTCTCCAGGGCCTGTCTTGCCTTTCTGGTTTTTACACATTTTGTGGATGTCCCTTTTGACCGGTGGGAAGTGATACTTCTTTGTAGTGCAGATTTGCATTGCCCGCTTGCTTGCTTGGCCAAAAAGGGTGTATGCGTTTTCTCGCCCTTTTTGGCAAAGTGCATCATTGTCGAAGTTGTGCCCCTCTTCCTGTGCTTTAAAGGCGATTCCAACGTACCTCTTGAAATCTGTTTACTGCTATTCTGCCTCGCTTTCAAGTCCGCCTCGTTGCCTTCCCTCAACAGATTTTTGGACGATAGTTGTCCTTTATTACTCGGCCAGTTTGTGAATTGCTGTGCCCCTGAGCTCCATTTTTCAACTTGTTTTTTGTGAGCTGACCGCAAGTCCAAAATTTTGGTTCAGGACCTATACTGGTTCCCGGTGGGTGTCTGAGACTTTGGTTAATTCGTCTTCCTGCCGGGAAATTACAGTGATATGTGCCCGTCCAAATGCCTAACAGCTACTCTCTCATTGGTTCTCCCTCTTCCATTTCATACTCTGCCAAATTGGAAACCTGTGTGAACCAGGAGGTTAAAGGGGCTGTCTCTCCAATTTGGGAGGTTGATAGTAAAGCTGATGGAAAGTCAAACCGGAGCACCAGGAGAGGGACTATTCGTTGAGTTTTAGAAACCTTTCGTATTCACAGTGTGTCCGTTCTCTAGGTTTCCTGTACATGTTATAACTTTAGTAATATTCCCTTCAACCTGGAGAGTTGTGACCCATGGAATGGGTGCCAGGAATTTGTGCTTTAAAGGGTCTGCATTTGCTCACCCAATCTCACCCATCGTCTCAGTGCCAAGTGTCCAGCCTTATGCCACATCCAGCTGTCATTGTAGATAGGGTCATTCCAGGTTTCATCAGAGACCCTGAAGGAATTGTAAAGAATTTCCCAGTTTTTTCGTTTTGTTTTTGAAATTCCTTTTTATAGTGGGTTTGAGCTGATTCTCGCTGCCAATTTTATTCCAGTGTAGACACACTTGATTCCCTTACGGAGACATATCAATACATAGGTTTTAAGATTCTTACTAGTCAGATATATTCCTCTCCGGGAAATATGGTGTTTTGAGTCCCTTTCACTGAGGAAGGTGTAGGTCTTGTCTATTCCACAGATGGTTTTTCGAGCGGTACCTGTGCTTATATCAAACTCTGGTTTTATGCATCACCCCACCTCTCTTTCCCCCTTAAGCAGGCATAAGAATGTTTTCTAAATGTGAGACACTGTTCTCTTTCCTAACTCAGTTCAAGTGTAGCCATGTTTACAGGATCTTCATAAGTGATATCTTATGATAAGTTTCTTTTTCTGTGTACCTTATTTCACTTAGAATCATCGTACCTGAATCCACCCATTTTGCTGCTACTGGTCTTATGTCATTGATTTCATGGCTGAGGGATATTCCATCGTACGTAAGTACCACAATTTTTTGAACCAATTTTATATTTCCTGGGATATTTAAGGTGTACCCAAGTTGAGGTCCTTGTAAGCAGTGCAGCCCTAAATTTTGGGGTGGCTCTGTCTTATTGATTTTCACTTTTCCTAAGGTATATTCCCTAGACTGGAAGTGCCCTTGGCTCTGTAGCTCTGTTCTTTACATGTTTTAGGGAACACAATGCACTCCTCCAGAGAGGCAGCTGGCACTTTACATCCCGCCCATCAGCATAACAAGGCTCCCTGTTCTCCAGGACCTATCTTGCCTTTCTGGTTTTTACACATTTTGTGGATGGCTCTTTTGAGCGGTGGGAAGTGATACTTCTTTGTAGTGCAGATTTGCATTGCCCGCTTGCTTGCTTGGCCAAAAAGGGCGTATGCGTTTTCTCCTGAATATATTCAGGAGAAAACGCATACGCCCTTTTTGGCCAAGTGCATCATTGTCGAAGTTGTGCCCCTCTTCCTGTGCTTTAAAGGCGATTCCAACGTACCTCTTGAAATCTGTTTCCTGCTATTCTGGCTCGCTTTCAAGTCCGCCTCGTTGCCTTCCCTCAACAGATTTTTGGACGATAGTTGTCCTTTATTACTCGGCCTGTTTGTGAATTGCTGTGCCCCTGAGCTCCATTTTTCAACTTGTTTTTTGTGAGCTGACCGCAAGTCCAAAATTTTGGTTCAGGACCTATACTGGTTCCCGGTGGGGGGCTGAGACTTTGGTTAATTCTTCTTCCTGCCGGGAAATTACAGTGGTATGTGCCCGTCCAAATGCCTAACATCTACTCTCTCATTGGTTCTCCCTCTTCCCTTTCATCCTCTGCCAAATTGGCAACCTGTGCTAACCAGGAGGTTAAAGGAGCTGTCTCTCCAAGTTGGGAGGATGATAGTAAAGCAGGTGTAAAGTCAAACCGGAGCACCAGGAGAGGGACTATTCATTGAGTTTTACAAACCTTTCGTATTCACAGTGTGTCCGTTCTCTAGGTTTGCCGTACATGTTATAGCTGTAGTAATATTCCCTTCAACCTGGAGAGTTGGGACCCATGGAATGGGTGCCATGCATTATTGCTTTAAAGGGTCTGCATTTGCTCACCCAATCTCACCAATCGTCTCAGTCCCAAGTGTCCAGCCTTATGCCACATCCAGCTCTCGTTGTAGATAGGGTCATTCCAGGTTTCATCAGAGACCCTGAAGGAATTGTAAAGAATTTCCCAGTTTTTTTGTTTTGTTTTTGAAATTCCTTTTTATAGTGGGTTTGAGCTGATTCTCGCTGCCATGTTTATGCCAGTCTAGACACACTTGATTCCCTTACGGAGACATATCAATACATAGGTTTTAAGATTCTTACTAGTCAGATATATTCCTCTCCGGGAAATATGGGGTTTTGAGTCCCTTTCACTGAGGAAGGTGTAGATCTTGTCTATTCCATAGTTGGTGTTGGAACGGTACGTGTGCTTATATCAAACTCTGGTTTTATGCATCACCCCACCTCTCCTTCCCCCTTAAGCAGGCATAAGAGTGTTTTCTAAATGTGAGACACTGTTCTCTTTCCTAACTCAGTTCAAGTGTAGCCATGTGTACAGGATCTTCATAAGTGATATCTTATGATAACTTTCTTTTTCTGTGTGACTTATTTCACTTAGAATCATCGTACCTGAATCCACCCATTTTGCTGCTACTGGTCTTATGACATTGATTTCATGGCTGAGGGATATTCCATCGTACGTAAGTACCACAATTTTTTGAACCATTTTTATATTTCCTGGGATATTTAAGGTGTACCCAAGTTGAGGTCCTTGTAAGCAGTGCAGCCCTAAATTTTGGGGTGGCTCTGTCTTATTGATTTTCAGTTTTCCCAAGGTATATTCCCTAGACTGGAGGTGCCCTTAGCTCTGTAGCTCTGTTGTTTACTTGTTTTAGGGAACACAATGCACTCCTCCAGAGAGGCAGTTGGCAATTTACATGCCGCCCATCAGCATAACAAGGCTCCCTGTTCTGCAGGGCCTGTCTTGCCTTTCTGGTTTTTACACATTTTGTGGATGTCCCTTTTGACCGGTGGGAAGTGATACTTCTTTGTAGTGCAGATTTGCATTGCCCGCTTGCTTGCTTGGCCAAAAAGGGCGTATGCATTTTCTCCTGAATATATTCAGGAGAAAACGCATACGCACTTTTTGGCCAAGTGCATCATTGTCGAAGTTGTGCCCCTCTTCCTGTGCTTTAAAGGCGATTCCAACGTACCTCTTGAAATCTGTTTCCTGCTATTCTGCCTCGCTTTCAACTCTGCTTCCTTGCCTTCCCTCAACAGATTTTTGGACGATACTTGTCCTTTATTACTTGGCCAGTTTGTGAATTGCTGTTCCCCTGAGCTCCATTTTTCAACTCGTTTTTTTTGAGCTGACCGCAAGTCGAAAATTTTGGTTCAGGACCTATGCTGGTTCCCGGTGGGGGTCTGAGACTTTGGTTAATTCTTCTTCCTGCCGGGAAGTTAGAGTGATATGTGTCTGTCCAAATGCCTAACAGCTACTCTCTCACTGGTTCTCCCTCTTCCCTTTCATCCTCTGCCAAATTGGAAACCTGTGCGAACCAGGAGGTTAAAGGGGCTGTCTCTCCAAGTTGGGAGGTTGATAATAAATCAGATGGAAAGTCAAACCGGAGCACCAGGAGAGGGACTATTCGTTGAGTTTTAGAAACCTTTCGTATTCACAGTGTGTCCGTTCTCTAGGTTTCCCGTACATGTTATAACTGTAGTAATATTCTCTTCAACCTGGAGAGTTGGGACCCATGGAATGGGTGCCATGCATTATTGCTTTAAAGGGTCTGCATTTGCTCACCCACTCTCAGCAATCCTCTCAGTCCCAAGTGTCCAGCCTTATGCCCCATCCAGCTGTCGTTGTACATAGGGTCATTCCAGGTTTCATCAGAGACCCTGAAGGAATTGTAAAGAATTTCCCAGTTTTTTTGTTTTGTTTTTGAAATTCCTTTTTATAGTGGGTTTGAGCTGATTCTCGCTGCCATGTTTATGCCAGTCTAGACACACTTGATTCCCTTACGGAGACATATCAATACATAGGTTTTAAGATTCTTACTAGTCAGATATATTCCTCTGCGGGAAATATGGGGTTTTGAGTCCCTTTCACTGAGGAAGGTGTAGGTCTTGTCTATTCCATAGTTGGTTTTTGGAACGGTACCTGTGCTTATATCAAACTCTGGTTTTATGCATCACCCCACCTCTCCTTCCCCCTTAAGCAGGCATAAGAGTGTTTTCTAAATGTGAGACACTGTTCTCTTTCCTTACTCAGTTCAAGTGTAGCCATGTTTACAGGATCTTCATAAGTGATATCTTATGATAAGTTTCTTTTTCTCTGTGACTTATTTCACTTAGAATCATCGTACCTGAATCCACCCAATTTGCTGCTACTGGTCTTATGACATTGATTTCATGGCTGAGGCATTTTCCATCGTACGTAAGTACCACAATTTTTTGAACCATTTTTATATTTCCTGGGATATTTAAGGTGTACCCAAGTTGAGGTCCTTGTAAGCAGAGCAGCCCTAAATTTTGGGGAGGCTCTGTCTTATTGATTTTCAGCTTTCCCAAGGTATATTCCCGAGACTGGAAGTGCCCTTGGCTCTGTAGCTCTGTTCTTTACTTGTTTTAAGGAACACAATGCACTCCTCTGGAGAGGCAGTTGGCAATTTACATCCCGCCCATCAGCATAACAAGGCTCCCTGTTCTCCAGGGCCTGTCTTGCCTTTCTGGTTTTTACACATTTTGTGGATGTCCCTTTTGACCGGTGGGAAGTGATACTTCTTTGTAGTGCAGATTTGCATTGCCCGCTTGCTTGCTTGGCCAAAAAGGGCGTATGCGTTTTCTCCTGAATATATTCAGGAGAAAACGCATACGCCCTTTTTGGCCAAGTGCATCATTGTCGAAGTTGTGCCCCTCTTCCTGTGCTTTAAAGGCGATTCCAACATACCTCTTGTAATCTGTTTCCTGCTATTCTGCCTCGCTTTCAAGTCCGCCTCGTTGCCTTCCCTCAACAGATTTTTGGACGATAGTTGTCCTTTATTACTCGGCCAGTTTGTGAATTGCTGTGCCCCTGAGCTCCATTTTTCAACTCGTTTTTGGTGAGGTGACCGCAAGTCCGAAATTTTCGTTCATGACCTATGCTGGTTCCCTGTGGGGGGCTGAGACTTTGGTTAATTCTTCTTCCTGCCGGGAAATTACAGTGATATGTGCCCGTTCAAATGCCTAACAGCTACTCTCTCATTGGTCCTCCCTCTTCCCTTTCATCCTCTGCCAAATTGGCAACCTGTGCGAACCAGAAGGTTAAAGGGGCTGTCTCTCCAAGTTGGGAGGTTGATAGTAAAGCAGATGGAATGTCAAACCAGAGCACCAGGAGAGAGACTATTCATTGAGTTTTAGAAACCTTTCGTATTCACAGTGTTTCCGTTCTCTAGCTTTCCCGTACATGTTATAGCTGTAGTAATATTCCCTTCAACCTGGAGAGTTGGGACCGATGGAATGGGTGCCAGGCATTTGTGCTGTAAAGGTTCTGCATTTGCTCACCCAATCTCACCAATCCTCTCAGTCCCAAGTGTCCACCGTTATGCCACATCCAGCTGTCGTTGTAGATAGGGTCATTCCAGTTTTCATCAGAGACCCTGAAGGAATTGTAAAGAATTTCCCAGTTTTTTGTTTTGTTTTTGAAATTCCTTTTTATAGTGGGTTTGAGCTGATTCTCGCTGCCATGTTTATGCCAGTCTAGACACACTTGATTCCCTTGCGGAGACATATCAATCCATAGGTTTTAAGATTCTTAGTAGTCAGATATATTCCTCTGCGGGAAATATGGGGCTTTGAATCCCTTTCACTGAGGAAGGTGTAGGTCTTGTCTATTCCAGAGTTGGTTTTTGGAACGGTACCTGTGCTTATATCAAACTCTGGTTTTATGCATCACCCCACCTCTCCTTCCCCCTTAAGCAGGCATAAGCGTGTTTTCTAAATGTGAGACACTGTTCTCTTTCCTAACTCAGTTCAAGTGTAGCCATGTTTACAGGATCTTCATAAGTGATATCTTATGATAAGTTTCTTTTTCTCTGTGACTTATTTCACTTAGAATCATCGTACCTGAATCCACCCATTTTGCTGCTACTGGTCTTATGACATTGATTTCATGGCTGAGGGATATTCCATCGTACGTAAGTACCACAATTTTTTGAACCATTTTTATATTTCCTGGGATATTTAAGGTGTACCCAAGTTGAGGTCCTTGTAAGCAGTGCAGCCCTAAATTTTGGGGTGGCTCTGTCTTATTGATTTTCAGTTTTCCCAAGGTATATTCCGTAGACTGGAAGTGCCCTTGGCTCTGTAGCTCTGTTGTTTACTTGTTTTAGGGAACATAATGTACTCCTCTGGAGAGGCAGTTGCCAATTTACATCCCGCCCATCAGCATAACAAGGCTCCCTGTTCTCCAGGGCCTGTCTTGCCTTTCTGGTTTTTACACATTTTGTGGATTTCCCTTTTGACCGGTGGGAAGTGACACTTCTTTGTAGTGCAGATTTGCATTGCCCGCTTGCTTGCTTGGCCAAAAAGGGCGTATGCGTTTTCTCCTTAATATATTCAGGAGAAAATGCATACGCCCTTTTTGGCCTAGTGCATCATTGTTGAAGTTGTGCCCCTCTTCCTGTGCTTTAAAGGCGATTCCAACGTACCTCTTGAAATCTGTTTCCTGCTATTCTGCCTCGCTTTCAAGTCTGCCTCGTTGCCTTCCCTCAACAGATTTTTGGACGATAGTTGTCCTTTATTACTAGGCCAGTTTGTGAATTGCTGTGCCCCTGAGCTCCATTTTTCAACTCGTTTTTGGTGAGCTGACCGCAAGTCCAAAATTATGGTTCAGGACCTATACTGGTTCCCGGTGGGTGGCTGAGACTTTGGTTAATTCTATTTCCTGCCGGGAAATTACAGTGATATGTGCCCGTCCAAATGCCTAACAGCTACTCTCTCATTGGTTCTCCCTCTTCACTTTCATCCTCTGCCAAATTGGAAACCTGTGCGAACCAGGAGGTTAAAGGGGCTGTCCCTCCATGTTGGGAGGTTGATAGTAAAGCAGATGGAAAGTCAAACTGGAGCACCAGGACAGGGACTATTCGTTGAGTTTTAGAAACCTTTCGTATTCACAGTGTGTCCGTTCTCTAGGTTTCCCGTACATGTTATAGCTGTAGTAATATTCCCTTCAACCTGGAGAGTTGGGACCCATGGAATGGGTGCCAGGCATTTGTGCTTTAAAGGGTCTGCATTTGCTCACCCAATCTCACCAATCTTCTCAGTCCCAAGTGTCCAGCCATATGCCACATCCAGCTGTCGTTGTAGAGAGGGTCATTCCAGGTTTCATCAGAGACCCTGAAGGAATTGTAAAGAATTTCCCAGTTTTTTTGTTTTGTTTTTGAAATTCCTTTTTATAGTGGGTTTGAGCTGATTCTCGCTGCCATGTTTATGACAATCTAGAAACACTTGATTCCCTTACGGAGACATATCAATTCATATGTTTTAAGATTCTTACTAGTCAGATATATTCCTCTGCGGGAAATATGGTGTTTTGAGTCCCTTTCACTGAGGAAGGTGTAGGTCTTGTCTATTCCATAGTTGGTGTTTGGAACGGTACCTGTGCTTATATCAAACTCTGGTTTTATGCATCACCCCACCTCTCCTTCCCCCTTAAGCAGGCATAAGAGTGTTTTCTAAATGTGAGACACTGTTCTCTTTCCTAACTCAGTTCAAGTGTAGCCATGTTTACAGGATCTTCATAAGTGATATCTTATGATAAGTTTCTTTTTCTCTGTGACTTATTTCACTTAGAATCATCGTACCTGAATCCACCCATTTTGCTGCTACTGGTCTTATGACATTGATTTCATGGCTGAGGGATATTCCATCGTACGTAAGTACCACAATTTTTTGAACCATTTTTATATTTCCTGGGATATTTAAGGTGTACCCAAGTTGAGGTCCTTGTAAGCAGTGCAGCCCTAAATTTTGGGGTGGCTCTGTCTTATTGATTTTCAGTTTTCCCAAGGTATATTCCCTAGACTGGAAGTGCCCTTGGCTCTGTAGCTCTGTTCTTTACTTGTTTTAAGGAACACAATGCACTCCTCTGGAGAGGCAGTTGGCAATTTACATCCCGCCCATCAGCATAACAAGGCTCCCTGTTCTCCAGGGCCTGTCTTGCCTTTCTGGTTTTTACACATTTTGTGGATGTCCCTTTTGACCGGTGGGAAGTGATACTTCTTTGTAGTGCAGATTTGCATTGCCCGCTTGCTTGCTTGGCCAAAAAGGGCGTATGCGTTTTCTCCTGAATATATTCAGGAGAAAACGCATACGCCCTTTTTGGCCAAGTGCATCATTGTCGAAGTTGTGCCCCTCTTCCTGTGCTTTAAAGGCGATTCCAACATACCTCTTGAAATCTGTTTCCTGCTATTCTGCCTCGCTTTCAAGTCCGCCTCGTTGCCTTCCCTCAACAGATTTTTGGACGATAGTTGTCCTTTATTACTCGGCCAGTTTGTGAATTGCTGTGCCCCTGAGCTCCATTTTTCAACTCGTTTTTGGTGAGGTGACCGCAAGTCCGAAATTTTCGTTCATGACCTATGCTGGTTCCCTGTGGGGGGCTGAGACTTTGGTTAATTCTTCTTCCTGCCGGGAAATTACAGTGATATGTGCCCGTTCAAATGCCTAACAGCTACTCTCTCATTGGTCCTCCCTCTTCCCTTTCATCCTCTGCCAAATTGGCAACCTGTGCGAACCAGGAGGTTAAAGGGGCTGTCTCTCCAAGTTGGGAGGTTGATAGTAAAGCAGATGGAATGTCAAACCAGAGCACCAGGAGAGAGACTATTCCTTGAGTTTTAGAAACCTTTCGTTTTCACAGTGTTTCCGTTCTCTAGGTTTCCCGTACATGTTATAGCTGTAGTAATATTCCCTTCAACCTGGAGAGTTGGGACCGATGGAATGGGTGCCAGGCATTTGTGCTGTAAAGGTTCTGCATTTGCTCACCCAATCTCACCAATCCTCTCAGTCCCAAGTGTCCACCGTTATGCCACATCCAGCTGTCGTTGTAGATAGGGTCATTCCAGTTTTCATCAGAGACCCTGAAGGAATTGTAAAGAATTTCCCAGTTTTTTGTTTTGTTTTTGAAATTCCTTTTTATAGTGGGTTTGAGCTGATTCTCGCTGCCATGTTTATGCCAGTCTAGACACACTTGATTCCCTTGCGGAGACATATCAATCCATAGGTTTTAAGATTCTTAGTAGTCAGATATATTCCTCTGCGGGAAATATGGGGCTTTGAATCCCTTTCACTGAGGAAGGTGTAGGTCTTGTCTATTCCAGAGTTGGTTTTTGGAACGATACCTGTGCTTATATCAAACTCTGGTTTTATGCATCACCCCACCTCTCCTTCCCCCTTAAGCAGGCATAAGCGTGTTTTCTAAATGTGAGACACTGTTGTCTTTCCTAACTCAGTTCAAGTGTAGCCATGTTTACAGGATCTTCATAAGTGATATCTTATGATAAGTTTCTTTTTCTCTGTGACTTATTTCACTTAGAATCATCGTACCTGAATCCACCCATTTTGCTGCTACTGGTCTTATGACATTGATTTCATGGCTGAGGGATATTCCATCGTACGTAAGTACCACAATTTTTTGAACCATTTTTATATTTCCTGGGATATTTAAGGTGTACCCAAGTTGAGGTCCTTGTAAGCAGTGCAGCCCTAAATTTTGGGGTGGCTCTGTCTTATTGATTTTCAGTTTTCCCAAGGTATATTCCGTAGACTGGAAGTGCCCTTGGCTCTGTAGCTCTGTTGTTTACTTGTTTTAGGGAACATAATGTACTCCTCTGGAGAGGCAGTTGCCAATTTACATCCCGCCCATCAGCATAACAAGGCTCCCTGTTCTCCAGGGCCTGTCTTGCCTTTCTGGTTTTTACACATTTTGTGGATTTCCCTTTTGACCGGTGGGAAGTGACACTTCTTTGTAGTGCAGATTTGCATTGCCCGCTTGCTTGCTTGGCCAAAAAGGGCGTATGCGTTTTCTCCTTAATATATTCAGGAGAAAATGCATACGCCCTTTTTGGCCTAGTGCATCATTTTTGAAGTTGTGCCCCTCTTCCTGTGCTTTAAAGGCGATTCCAACGTACCTCTTGAAATCTGTTTCCTGCTATTCTGCCTCGCTTTCAAGTCCGCCTCGTTGCCTTCCCTCAACAGATTTTTGGACGATAGTTGTCCTTTATTACTAGGCAAGTTTGTGAATTGCTGTGCCCCTGAGCTCCATTTTTCAACTCGTTTTTGGTGAGCTGACCGCAAGTCCAAAATTATGGTTCAGGACCTATACTGGTTCCCGGTGGGTGGCTGAGACTTTGGTTAATTCTATTTCCTGCCGGGAAATTACAGTGATATGTGCCCGTCCAAATGCCTAACAGCTACTCTCTCATTGGTTCTCCCTCTTCACTTTCATCCTCTGCCAAATTGGAAACCTGTGCGAACCAGGAGGTTAAAGGGGCTGTCCCTCCATGTTGGGAGGTTGATAGTAAAGCAGATGGAAAGTCAAACTGGAGCACCAGGACAGGGACTATTCGTTGAGTTTTAGAAACCTTTCGTATTCACAGTGTGTCTGTTCTCTAGGTTTCCTGTACATGTTATAGCTGTAGTAATATTCCCTTCAACCTGGAGAGTTGGGACCCATGGAATGGGTGCCAGGCATTTGTGCTTTAAAGGGTCTGCATTTGCTCACCCAATCTCACCAATCTTCTCAGTCCCAAGTGTCCAGCCATATGCCACATCCAGCTGTCGTTGTAGAGAGGGTCATTCCAGGTTTCATCAGAGACCCTGAAGGAATTGTAAAGAATTTCCCAGTTTTTTTGTTTTGTTTTTGAAATTCCTTTTTATAGTGGGTTTGAGCTGATTCTCGCTGCCATGTTTATGACAATCTAGAAACACTTGATTCCCTTACGGAGACATATCAATTCATATGTTTTAAGATTCTTACTAGTCAGATATATTCCTCTGCGGGAAATATGGTGTTTTGAGTCCCTTTCACTGAGGAAGGTGTAGGTCTTGTCTATTCCATAGTTGGTGTTTGGAACGGTACCTGTGCTTATATCAAACTCTGGTTTTATGCATCACCCCACCTCTCCTTCCCCCTTAAGCAGGCATAAGAGTGTTTTCTAAATGTGAGACACTGTTCTCTTTCCTAACTCAGTTCAAGTGTAGCCATGTTTATAGGATCTTCATAAGTGATATCTTATGATAAGTTTCTTTTTCTCTGTGACTTATTTCACTTAGAATCATCGTACCTGAATCCACCCATTTTGCTGCTACTGGTCTTATGACATTGATTTCATGGCTGAGGGATATTCCATCGTACGTAAGTACCACAATTTTTTGAACCATTTTTATATTTCCTGGGATATTTAAGGTGTACCCAAGTTGAGGTCCTTGTAAGCAGTGCAGCCCTAAATTTTGGGGTGGCTCTGTCTTATTGATTTTCAGTTTTCCCAAGGTATATTCCCTAGACTGGAAGTGCCCTTGGCTCTGTAGCTCTGTTGTTTACTTGTTTTAGGGAACACAATGCACTCCTCCAGAGAGGCAGTTGGCAATTTACATCCCGCCCATCAGCATAACAAGGCTCCCTGTTCTCCAGGGCCTGTCTTGCCTTTCTGGTTTTTACACATTTTGTGGATGTCCCTTTTGACTGATGGGAAGTGATACTTCTTGTAGTGCAGATTTGCATTGCCCGCTTGCTTGCTTGGCCAAAAAGGGCGTATGCGTTTTCTCCTGAATATATTCAGGAGAAAACGCATACGCCCTTTTTGGCCAAATTCATCATTGTCGAAGTTGTGCCCCTCTTCCTGTGCTTTAAAGGCGATTCCAACGTACCTCTTGAAATCTGTTTCCTGCTATTCTGCCTCGCTTTCAAGTCCGCCTCGTTGCCTACCCTCAAAAGATTTTTGGACGATAGTTGTCCTTTATTGCTCGGCCAGTTTGTGAATTGCTGTGCCCCTGAGCTCCATTTTTCAACTCGTTTTTGGTGAGCTGACTGCAAGTCCAAAATTTTGGTTCAGGACCTATGCTGGTTCCCGGTGGGGGGCTGAGACTTTGGTTAATTTTTCTTCCTGCCGGGAAGTTAGAGTGATATGTGCCCATTCAAATGCCTAACAGCTACTCTCTCATTGGTTCTCCCTCTTCCCTTTCATCCTCTGCCAATTTGGCAACCTCTGCGAACCAGGAGGTTAAAGGGGCTGTCTCTCCAAGTTGGGAGGTTGATAGTAAAGCAGATGGAAAGTCAAACCGGAGCACCAGGAGAGGGACTATTCGTTGAGTTTTAGAAACCTTTCGTATTCACAGTGTGTCCGTTCTCTAGGTTTCCCGTACATGTTATAACTGTAGTAATATTCCCTTCAAACTGGAGAGTTGGGACCCATGGAATGGTGCCATGCATTATTGCTTTAAAGGGTCTGCATTTGCTCACCCAGTCTCACCAATCGTCTCAGTCCCAAGTGTCCCTACTTATGCCACATCCAGCTGTCATTGTAGATAGGGTCATTCCAGGTTTCTTCAGAGACCCTGAAGGAATTGTAAAGAATTTCCCAGTTTTTTTGTTTTGTTTTTGAAATTCCTTTTTATAGTGGGTTTGAGTTGATTCTTGCTGCCATGTTTACGCCAGTCTAGACACACTTGATTCCCTTATGGAGACATATCAATACATAAGTTTTAAGATTCTTACTAGTCAGATATATTCATCTGCGGGAAATATGGGGTTTTGAGTCCCTTTCACTGAGGAAGGTGTAGGTCTTGTCTATTCCATAGTTGGTTTTTGGAACGGTACCTGTGCTTATATTAAACTCTGGTTTTATGCATCACTCCACCTCTCCTTCCCCCTTAAGCAGGCATAAGAGTGTTTTCTAAATGTGAGACTCTGTTCTCTTTCCTAACTAAGTTCAAGTGTAGCCATGTTTACAGGATCATCATAAGTGATATCTTATGATAAGTTTCTTTTTCTGTGTGACTTATTTCACTTAGAATCATCATACCTGAATCCACCCATATTGCTGCTACTGGTCTTATGACATTGATTTCATGCCTGAGGTATATTCCATCGTACGTAAGTACCACAATTTTTTGAACCATTTTTATATTTCCTGGGATATTTAATGTGTACCCAAGTTGAGGTCCTTGTAAGCAGTGCAGCCCTAAATTTTGGGGTGGCTCTGTCTTATTGATTTTCAGTTTTCCCAAGGTATATTCCCTAGACTGAATGTGCCCTTGGCTCTGTAGCTCGGTTCTTTACTTTTTTTAGGGAATACAATGTACTCCTCCAGAGAGGCAGTTGGCAATTTACAACCCGTCCATCAGCATAACAAGGCTCCCTGTTCTGCAGGGCCTGTCTTGCCTTTTTGGTTTTTACACATTTTGTGGATTTCCCTTTTGACCGGTGGGAAGTGATACTTCTTTGTAGTGCAGATTTGCATTGCCCGCTTGCTTGCTTGGCCAAAAAGGGCGTATGCGTTTTCTCCTGAATATATTCAGGAGAAAACGCATACGCAATTTTTTGCCAAGTGCATCATTGTCGAAGTTGTGCCCCTCTACCTGTGCTTTAAAGGCGATTCCAACGTACCTATTGAAATCTGTTTCCTGCTATTCTGCCTCGCTTTCAAGTCCGCCTCGTTGCCTTCCCTCAACAGATTTTTGGACGATAGTTGTCCTTTATTACTCGGCCAGTTTGTGAATTGCTGTGCCCCTGAGCTCCATTTTTCAACTCGTTTTTGGTGAGCTGACCGCAAGTCCAAAATTTTTGTTCAGGAACTATGCTGTTTCCCGGTGGGGGGCTGAGACTTTGGTTAAATATTCTTCCTGCCGGGAAGTTAGAGTGATATGTGCCCGTTCAAATGCCTAACAGCTACTCTCTCATTGGTTCTCCCTCTTCCCTTTCATCCTCTGCCAAATTGGAAATCTGTGCGAACAAGGAGGTTTAAGGGGCTGTCTCTCCAAGTTGGGAGGTTGATAGTAAAGCAGATGGAAAGTCAAACCGGAGCACCAGTAGAGGGACTATTCGTTGCGTTTTAGAAACCTTTCGTATTCACAGTGTGTCCGTTCTCTAGGTTTCCGGTACATGTTATAACTGTAGTAATATTCCCTTCAACCTGGAGAGTTGGGACCCATGGAATGGGTGCCATGCATTATTGCTTTAAAGGGTCTGCATTTGCTCACCCAATCTCACCAATCCTCTCAGTCCCAAGTGTGCAGCCTTATGCCACATCCAGCTGTCGTTGTAAATAGGGTCATTCCAGGTTTCATCAGAGACCCTGAAGGAATTGTAAAGAATTTCCCAGGTTTTTTTTTTGTTTTTGAAATTCCTTTTTATAGTGGGTTTGAGCTGATTCTCCCTGCCATGTTTATGCCAGTCTAGACACACTTGATTCCCTTACGGAGACATATCAATACATAGGTTTTAAGATTCTTACTAGTCAGATATATTCCTCTGCGGGAAATATGGGGTTTTGAGTCCCTTTCACTGAGGAAGGTGTAGGTCTTGTCTATTCCATAGTTGGTTTTTGGAACGGTACCTGTGCTTATATTAAACTCTGGTTTTATGCATCAACCCAACTCTCCTTCCACCTTAAGCAGGCATAAGAGTGTTTTCTAAAAGTGAGACACTGTTTTCTTTCTAACTCAGTTCAAGTGTAGCCATGTTTACAGGATCTTCATAAGTGATATCTTATGATAAGTTTCTATTTCTGTGTGACTTATTTCACTTAGAATCATCGTACCTGAATCCACCCATTTTGCTGCTACTGGTCTTATGACATTGATTTCATGGCTCGGGATATTCCATCGTACGTAAGTTCCTCAATTTTTTGAACCATTTTTATATTTCCTGGGATATTTAAGGTGTACCCAAGTTGAGGTCCTTGTAAGCAGTGCAGCCCTAAATTTTGGGGTAGCTCTGTCTTATTGATTTTCAGTTTTCCCAAGGTATATTCCCTAGACTGGAAGTGCCCTTGGCTCTGTAGCTCTGTTGTTTACTTGTTTTAGGGAACACAATGCACTCCTGCAGAGAGGCAGTTGGCAGTTTACATCCCACCCATCAGCATAACAAGGCTCCCTGTTCTCCAGGGCCTCTCTTGCCTTTCTGGTTTTTACACATTTTGTGGATGTCCCTTTTGACCGGTGGGAAGTGATACTTCTTTGTAGTGCAGATTTGCATTGTCCGCTTGCTTGCTTGGCCAAAAAGGGCGTATGCGTTTTCTCCTGAATATATTCAGGAGAAAACGCATACGCCCTTTTTGGCCAAGTGCATCATTGTCGAAGTTGTGCCCCTCTTCCTGTGCTTTAAAGGCGATTCCAACGTACCTCTTGAAATCTGTTTCCTGCTATTCTGCCTCGCTTTCAAGTCCGCCTCGTTGCCTTCCCTCAACAGATTTTTGGACGATAGTTGTCCTTTATTACTCGGCCAGTTTGTGAATTGCTGTGCCCCTGAGCTCCATTTCTCAACTCGTTTTTGGTGAGCTGACCGCAAGTCCAAAATTTTGGTTCAGGACCTATACTGGTTCCCGGTGGGTGGCTGAGACTTTGGTTAATTCTTCTTCCTGCCGGGAAATTACAGTGATATGTGCCCGTCCAAATGCCTAACAGCTACTCTCTCATTGGTTCTCCCTCTTCCCTTTCATCCTCTGCCAAATTGGCAACCTGTGCGAACCAGGAGGTTAAAGGGGCTGTCTCTCCAAGTTGGGAGGTTGATAGTAAAGCAGATGGAAAGTCAAACCGGAGCACCAGGAGAGGGACTATTCGTTGAGTTTTAGAAACCTTTCGTATTCACAGTGTGTCCGTTCTCTAGGTTTCCGGTACATGTTATAACTGTAGTAATATTCCCTTCAACCTGGAGAGTTGGGACCCATGGAATGGGTGCCATGCATTATTACTTTAAAGGGTCTGCATTTGCTCACAAAATCTCACCAATTGTCTCAGTCCCAAGTGTCCAGCCTTATGCCACATCCAGCTGTCGTTGTAGATAGGGTCATTCCAGGGTTCATCAGAGACCCTGAAGGAATTGCAAAGAATTTCCCAGTTTTTTTGGTTTGTTTTTGAAATTCCTTTTTATAG
The DNA here is from genome assembly GCF_949752795.1 of Hyperoodon ampullatus. Classification (NCBI taxonomy): domain Eukaryota; kingdom Metazoa; phylum Chordata; class Mammalia; order Artiodactyla; family Ziphiidae; genus Hyperoodon; species Hyperoodon ampullatus. The sequence goes on along the minus strand of NW_027640733.1, from coordinate 285,145 downwards.
TGGGTTTGAGCTGATTCTCGCTGCCATGTTTATGCCAGTCTAGACACACTTGATTCCCTTATGGAGACATATCAATACATAGGTTTTAAGATTCTTACTTGTCAGATACATTCCTCTGAGGGATATATGGGGTTTTGAGTCCCTTTCACTGAGGAAGGTGTAGGTGTTGTCTATTCCATAGTTGGTTTTTGGAACGGTACCTGTGCTTATATCAAACTCTGGGTTTATGCATCACCCCACCTCTCCTTCCCCCTTAAACAGGCATAAGAGTGTTTTCTAAATGTGAGACATTCTTCTCTTTCCTAACTCAGTTCAAGTGTAGCCAGGTTTACAGGATCTTAATAAGTGATATCTTATGATAAGTTTCTTTTTCTGTGCGACTTATTTCACTTAGAATCATCGAACCTGAATCCACCCATTTTGCTGCTACTGGTCTTATGACATTGATTTCATGGCTGAGGGATATTCCATCGTACGTAAGTACCACAATTTTCTGAACCATTTTTATATTTCCTCGGATATTTAAGGTGTACCCAAGTTGAGGTCCTTGTAAGCAGTGCAGCCCTAAATTTTGGGGTGGCTCTGTCTTATTGATTTTCAGTTTTCCCAAAGTATATTCCCTAGACTGGAAGTGCCCTTGGCTCTGTAGCTCTGTTCTTTACTTGTTTTAGGGAACACAATGCACTCCTCCAGAGAGGCAGTTGGCAATTTACATCCCGCCCATCAGCATAACAAGGCTCCCTGTTCTCCAGGGCCTGTCTTGCCTTTCTGGTTTTTACACATTTTGTGGATGTCCCTTTTGACCGGTGGGAAGTGATACTTCTTTGTAGTGCAGATTTGCATTGCCCGCTTGCTTGCTTGGCCAAAAAGGGCGTATGCGTTTTCTCCTGAATATATTCAGGAGAAAACGCATACACCCTTTTTGGCCAAGTGCATCATTGTCGAAGTTGTGCCCCTCTTCCTGTGCTTTAAAGGCGATTCCAACGTACCTCTTGAAATCTGTTTCCTGCTATTCTGCCTTGCTTTCAAGTCCGCCTCGTTGCCTTCCCTCAACAGATTTTTGGACGATAGTTGTCCTTTATTACTCGGCCAGTTTGTGAATTGCTGTGCCCCTGAGCTCCATTTTTCAACTCGTTTTTGGTGAGCTGACCGCAAGTCCAAAATTTTGGTTCAGGACCTATACTGGTTCCCGGTGGGTAGCTGAGACTTTGGTTAATCCTTCTTCCTTCCGGGAAATTACAGTGATATGTGCCCGTCCAAATGCCTAACAGCTAATCTCTCATTGGTTCTCCCTCTTCCCTTTCATCCTCTGCCAAATTGGAAACCTGTGCGAACCAGGAGGTTAAAGGGGCTGTCTCTCCAAGTTGGGAGGTTGATAGTAAAGCAGATGGAAAGTTAAACCGGAACACCAGGAGAGGGACTATTCGTTGAGTTTTAGAAACCTTTCGTATTCACAGTGTGTCCGTTCTCTAGGATTCCGATACATGTTATAACTGTAGTAATATTCCCTTCAACCTGGGGAGTTGGGACCCATGGAATGGGTGCCATGCATTATTGCTGTAAAGTGTCTGCATTTGCTCACCCAATCTCACCAATCCTCTCATTCCCAAGTGTCCAGCCTTATGCCACATCCAGCTGTCGTTGTAAATAGGGTCATTCCAGGGTTCATCAGAGACCCTGAAGGAATTGTAAAGAATTTCCCAGTTTTTTTGTTTTGTTTTTGAAATTCCTTTTTATAGTGGGTTTGAGCTGATTCTCGCTGCCATGTTTATGCCAGTCTAGACACACTTGATTCCCTACGGAGACATATCAATCTATAGGTTTTAAGATTCTTACTAGTCAGATATATTCCTCTGCAGGAAATATGGAGTTTTGAGTCCCTTTCACTGAAGAAGGTGTAGGTCTTCTCTATTCCATAGTTGGTTTTTGGAACGGTACCCGTGCTTATATCAAACTCTGGTTTTATGCATCACCCCACCTCTCCTTCCCCCTTAAGCAGGCATAAGAGTGTTTTCTAATTGTGAGACACTGTTCTCTTTCCTAACTCAGTTCAAGTGTAGCCATGTTTACAGGATCTTCATAAGTGATATCTTATGATAAGTTTCTTTTTCTGTGTGACTTATTTCACTTAGAATCATCCTACCTGAATCCACCCATTTTGCTGCTACTGGTCTTATGACATTGATTTCATGGCTGAAGGATATTCCATCGTACGTAAGTACCACAATTTTTTGAACCATTTTTATATTTCCTGGGATATTTAAGGTGTACCCAAGTTGAGGTCCTTGTAAGCAGTGCAGCCCTAAATTTTGGGGTGGCTCTGTCTTATTGATTTTCAGTTTTCCCAAGGAATATTCCCTAGACTGGAAGTGCACTTGGCTCTGTAGCTCTGTTGTTTACTTGTTTTAGGGAACACAATGCACTCCTCCAGAGAGGCAGTTGGCAATTTACATCCTGCCCATCAGCATAACAAGGCTCCCTGTTCTCCAGGGCCTGTCTTGCCTTACTGGTTTTTACACATTTTGTGGATGTCCCTTTTGACCGGTGGGAAGTGATACTTCTTTGTAGTGCAGATTTGCATTGTCCGCTTGCTTGCTTGGCCAAAAAGGGCGTATGCGTTTTCTCCTAAATATATTCAGGAGAAAACGCATATGCCCTTTTTGGCCACGTGCATCATTGTCGAAGTTGTGCCACTCTTCCTGTGCTTTAAAGGCGATTCCAACGTACCTCTTGAAATCTGTTTCCTGCTATTCTGCCTCGCTTTCAAGTCCGCCTCGTGGCCTTCCCTCAACAGATTTTTGGACGATAGTTGTCCTTTATTACTCGGCCAGTTTGTGAATTGCTGTGCCCCTGAGTTCCAATTTTCAACTCGTTTTTGGTGAGCTGACCGCAAGTCCAAAATTTTGGTTCAGGACCTATACTGTTTCCCGGTGGGTGGCTGAGACTTTGGTTAATTCTTCTTCCTGCCGGGAAATTACAGTGATATGTGCCCGTCCAAATGCCTAACAGCTACTCTCTCATTGGTTCTCCCTCTTCCCTTTAATCCTCTGCCAAATTGGCAACCTGTGCGAACCAGGAGGTTAAAGGGGCTGTCTCTCCAATTTGGGAGGTTGATAGTAAAGCAGATGGAAAGTCAAACCGGAGCACCAGGATAGGGACTATTCGTTGAGTTTTAGAAACCTTTCGTATTCACAGTGTGTCCGTTCTCTAGGTTTCCGGTACATGTTATAACTGTAGTAATATTCCCTTCAACCTGGAGAGTTGGGACCCATGGAATGGGTGCCATGCATTATTACTTTAAAGGGTCTGCATTTGCTCACCAAATCTCACGAATCGTCTCAGTCCCAAGTGTCCAGCCTTATGCCACATCCAGCTGTCATTGTAGATAGGGTCATTCCAGGGTTCATCAGAGACCCTGAAGGAATTGTAAAGAATTTCCCAGTTTTTTTGTTTTGTTTTTGAAATTCCTTTTTATAGTGGGTTTGAGCTGATTCTCGGTGCCATGTTTATGCCAGTCTAGACACACTTGATTCCCTTATGGAGACATATCAATACATAGGTTTTAAGATTCTTACTAGTCAGATATATTCCTCTGCGGGAAATATGGGGTTTTGAGTCCCTTTCACTGAGGAAGGTGTAGGCCTTGTCTATTCTATAGTTGGTTTTTGGAACGGTACCTGTGCTTATATCAAACTCTGGGTTTATGCATCACCCCACCTCTCCTTCCCCCTTAAGCAGGCATAAGAGTGTTTTCTAAATGTGAGACACTGTTCTCTTTCCTAACTCAGTTCAAGTGTAGCCATGTTTACAGGATCTTCATAAGTGATATCTTATGATAAGTTTCTTTCTCTGTGACTTATTTCACTTAGAATCATCGTACCTGAATCTACCCATTTTGCTGCTACTGGTCTTATGACATTGATTTCATGGCTGAGGGATATTCCATCGTACGTAAGTACCACAATTTTTTGAACCATTTTTATATTTCCTGGGATATTTAAAGTGTACCCAAGTTGAGGTCCTTGTAAGCAGTGCAGCCCTAAATTTTGGGGTGGCTCTGTCTTATTGATTTTCAGTTTTCCCAAGGTATATTCCCTAGACTGGAAGTGCCCTTGGCTCTGTAGCTCTGTTGTTTACTTGTTTTAGGGAACACAATGCACTCCTCCAGAGAGGCAGTTGGCAATTTACATCCCGCCCATCAGCATAACAAGGCTCCCTGTTCTCCAGGGCCTCTCTTGCCTTTCTGGTTTTTACACATTTTGTGGATGTCCCTTTTGACCGGAGAGAAGTGATACTTCTTTGTAGTGCAGATTTGCATTGCCCGGTTGCTTGCTTGGCCAAAAAGGGCGTATGCGTTTTCTCCTGAATATATTCAGGAGAAAACACATACGCCCTTTTTGGCCAAGTGCATCATTGTCGAAGTTGTGCCCCTCTTCCTGTGCTTTAAAGGCGATTCCAACGTACCTCTTGAAATCTGTTTCCTGCTATTCTGCCTCGCTTTCAAGTCCGCCTCGTTGCCTTCCCTCAACAGATTTTTGGATGATAGTTGTCCTTTATTACTCGGCCAGTTTGTGAATTGCTGTGCCCTTGAGCTCCATTTTTCAACTCGTTTTTGGTGAGCTGACCGCAAGTCCAAAATTTTGGTTCAGGACCTATACTGGTTCCCGGTGGGTGGCTGAGACTTTGGTTAATTCTTCTTCCTGCCGGGAAATTACAGTGATATGTGCCCGTCCAAATGCCTAACAGCTACTCTCTCATTGGTTCTCCCTCTTCCCTTTCATCCTCTGCCAAATTGGCAACCTGTGCGAACCAGGAGGTTAAAGGGGCTGTCTCTCCAAGTTAGGAGGTTGATAGTAAAGCAGATGGAAAGTCAAACCGGAGCACCAGGAGAGGGACTATTCGTTGAGTTTTAGAAACCTTTCGTATTCACAGTGTGTCCGTTCTCTAGTTTTCCGGTACATGTTATAACTGTAGTAATATTCCCTTCAACCTGTAGAGTTGCGACCCATGGAATGGGTGCCAGGCATTTGTGCTTTAAAGGGTCTGCATTTGCTCACCCAATCTCACCAATCGTCTCAGTCCCAAGTGTCACTCCTTATGCCACATCCAGCTGTCATTGTAGATAGGGTCATTCCAGGTTTCATCAGAGACCCTGAAGGAATTGTAAAGAATTTCCCAGTTTTTTGTTTTGTTTTTGAAATTCCTTTTTATTGTGGGTTTGAGCTCATTCTCGCTGCCATGTTTATGAAGGTCTAGACACACTTGATTCCCTACGGAGACATATCAATCCATAGGTTTTTAGATTCTTACTAGTCAGATATATTCCTCTGTGGGAAATATGGTGTTTTGAATCCCTTTCACTGAGGAAGGTGTAGGTCTCATCTATTCCATAGTTGGTTTTTGGAACGGTACCTGTGCTTATATCAAACTCTGGTTTTATGCATCACCCCACCTCTCCTTCCCCCTTAAGCAGGCATAAGAGTGTTTTCTAAATGTGAGACACTGTTCTCTTTCCTAACTCAGTTCAAGTGTAGCCATGTTTACAGGATCTTCATAAGTGATATCTTATGATAAGTTTATTTTTCTCTGTGACTTATTTCACTTAGAATCATCGTACCTGAATCCACCCATTTTGCTGCTACTGGTCTTATGACATTGATTTCATGGCTGAGGGATATTCCATCGTACGTAAGTACCACAATTTTTTGAACCATTTTTATATTTCCTGGGATATTTAAGGTGTACCCAAGTTGAGGTCCTTGTAAGCAGTGCAGCCCTAAATTTTGGGGTGGCTCTGTCTTATTGATTTTCAGTTTTCCCAAGGTATATTCCCTAGACTGGAAGTGCCCTTGGCTCTGTAGCTCTGTTCTTTACTTGTTTTAGGGAACACAATGCACTCCTCCAGAGAGGCAGTTGGCAATTTACATCCCGCCCATCAGCATAACAAAGCTCCCTGTTCTCCAGGGCCTGTCTTGCCTTTCTTGTTTTTACACATTTTGTGGATGTCCCTTTTGACTGGTGGGAAGGGATTCTTCTTTGTAGTGCAGATTTGCATTGCCCGCTTGCTTGCTTCGCCAAAAAGGGCGTATGCGTTTTCTCCTGAATATATTCAGGAGAAAACGCATACGCCCTTTTTTGCCAAATTCATCATTGTCGAAGTTGTGCCCCTCTTCCTGTGCTTTAAAGGCGATTCCAACGTACCTCTTGAAATCTGTTTCCTGCTATTCTGCCTCGCTTTCAAGTCCGCCTCGTTGCCTACCCTCAAAAGATTTTTGGACGATAGTTGTCCTTTATTACTCGGGCAGTTTGTGAATTGCTGTGCCCCTGAGCTCCATTTTTCAACTCGTTTTTGGTGAGCTGACTGCAAGTCCAAAATTTTGGTTCAGGACCTATGCTGGTTCCCGGTGGGGGGCTGAGACTTTGGTTAATTTTTCTTCCTGCCGGGAAGTTAGAGTGATATGTGCCCATTCAAATGCCTAACAGCTACTCTCTCATTGGTTCTCCCTCTTCCCTTTCATCCTCTGCCAATTTGGCAACCTGTGCGAACCGGGAGGTTAAAGGGGCTGTCTCTCCAAGTTGGGAGGTTGATAGTAAAGCAGATGGAAAGTCAAACCGGAGCACCAGGAGAGGGACTATTCGTTGAGTTTTAGAAACCTTTCGTATTCACAGTGTGTCCGTTCTCTAGGTTTCCCGTACATGTTATAACTGTAGTAATATTCCCTTCAAACTGGAGAGTTGGGACCCATGGAATGGTGCCATGCATTATTGCTTTAAAGGGTCTGCATTTGCTCACCCAATCTCACCAATCGTCTCAGTCCCAAGTGTCCCTACTTATGCCACTTCCAGCTGTCATTGTAGATAGGGTCATTCCAGGTTTCTTCAGAGACCCTGAAGGAATTGTAAAGAATTTCCCAGTTTTTTTTGTTTTGTTTTTGAAATTCCTTTTTATAGTGGGTTTGAGCTGATTCTTGCTGCCATGTTTACGCCAGTCTAGACACACTTGATTCCCTTATGGAGACATATCAATACATAAGTTTTAAGATTCTTACTAGTCAGATATATTCATCTGCGGGAAATATGGGGTTTTGAGTCCCTTTCACTGAGGAAGGTGTAGGTCTTGTCTATTCCATAGTTGGTTTTTGGAACGGTACCTGTGCTTATATTAAACTCTGGTTTTATGCATCACTCCACCTCTCCTTCCCCCTTAAGCAGGCATAAGAGTGTTTTCTAAATGTGAGACACTGTTCTCTTTCCTAACTAAGTTCAAGTGTAGCCATGTTTACAGGATCATCATAAGTGATATCTTATGATAAGTTTCTTTTTCTGTGTGACTTATTTCACTTAGAATCATCATACCTGAATCCACCCATTTTGCTGCTACTGGTCTTATGACATTGATTTCATGCCTGAGGTATATTCCATCGTACGTAAGTACCACAATTTTTTGAACCATTTTTATATTTCCTGGGATATTTAAGGTGTACCCAAGTTGAGGTCCTTGTAAGCAGTGCAGCCCTAAATTTTGGGGTGGCTCTGTCTTATTGATTTTCAGTTTTCCCAAGGTATATTCCCTAGACTGAATGTGCCCTTGGCTCTGTATCTCGGTTCTTTACTTTTTTTAGGGAATACAATGTACTCCTCCAGAGAGGCAGTTGGCAATTTACATCCCGTCCATCAGCATAACAAGGCTCCCTGTTCTGCAGGGCCTGTCTTGCCTTTTTGGTTTTTACACATTTTGTGGATGTCCCTTTTGACCGGTGGGAAGTGATACTTCTTTGTAGTGCAGATTTGCATTGCCCGCTTGCTTGCTTGGCCAAAAAGGCGTATGCGTTTTCTCCTGAATATATTCAGGAGAAAACGCATACGCAATTTTTTGCCAAGTGCATCATTGTCGAAGTTGTGCCCCTCTTCCTGTGCTTTAAAGGCGATTCCAACGTACCTATTGAAATCTGTTTCCTGCTATTCTGCCTCGCATTCAAGTCCGCCTCGTTGCCTTCCCTCAACAGATTTTTGGACGATAGTTGTCCTTTATTACTCGGCCAGTTTGTGAATTGCTGTTCCCCTGAGCTCCATTTTTCAACTCGTTTTTGGTGAGCTGACCGCAAGTCCAAAATTTTTGTTCAGGAACTATGCTGTTTCCCGGTGGGGGGCTGAGACTTTGGTTAATTATTCTTCCTGCCGGGAAGTTAGAGTGATATGTGCCCGTTCAAATGCCTAACAGCTACTCTCTCATTGGTTCTCCCTCTTCCCTTTCATCCTCTGCCTATTTGGAAACCTGTGCGAACCAGGAGGTTTAAGGGGCTGTCTCTCCAAGTTGGGAGGTTGATAGTAAAGCAGATGGAAAGTCAAACCAGAGCACCAGTAGAGGGACTATTCGTTGCATTTTAGAAACCTTTCGTATTCACAGTGTGTCCGTTCTCTAGGTTTCCGGTAAATGTTATAACTGTAGTAATATTCCCTTCAACCTGGAGAGTTCGGACCCATGGAATGGGTGCCATGCATTATTGCTTTAAAGGGTCTGCATTTGCTCACCCAATCTCACCAATCCTCTCAGTCCCAAGTGTGCAGCCTTATGCCACATCCAGCTGTCGTTGTAAATAGGGTCATTCCAGGTTTCATCAGAGACCCTGAAGGAATTGTAAAGAATTTCCCAGTTTTTTTTTTTGTTTTTGAAATTCCTTTTTATAGTGGGTTTGAGCTGATTCTCGCTGCCATGTTTATGCCAGTCTAGACACACTTGATTCCCTTACGGAGACATATCAATACATAGGTTTTAAGATTCTTACTAGTCAGATATATTCCTCTGCGGGAAATATGGGGTTTTGAGTCCCTTTCACTGAGGAAGGTGCAGATCTTGTCTACTCCATAGTTGGTTTTTGGAACGGTACCTGTGCTTATATCAAACTCTGGTTTTATGCATCACCCCACCTCTCCTTCCCCCTTAAGCAGGCATAAGAGTGTTTTCTAAATGTGAGACACTGTTCTCTTTCCTAACTCAGTTCAAGTGTAGCCATGTTTACAGGATCTTCATAAGTGATATCTTATGATAAGTTTCTTTTTCTCTGTGACTTATTTCACTTAGAATCATCGTACCTGAATCTTCCCATTTTGCTGCTACTGGTCTTATGACATTGATTTCATGGCTGAGGGATATTCCATCGTACGTAAGTATCACAATTTTTTGAACCATTTTTATATTTCCTGGGATATTTAAGGTGTACCCAAGTTGAGGTCCTTGTAAGCAGTGCAGCCCTAAATTTTGGGGTGGCTCTGTCTTATTGATTTTCAGTTTTCCCAAGGTATATTCCCTAGACTGGAAGTGCCCTTGGCTCTGTAGCTCTGTTCTTTACTTGTTTTAGGGAACACAATGCACTCCTCCAGAGAGGCAGTTGGCAATTTACATCCCGCCCATCAGCATAACAAGGCTGCCTGTTCTCCAGGGCCTCTCTTGCCTTTCTGGTTTTTACACATTTTGTGGATGTCCCTTTTGACCAGTGGGAAGTGATACTTCTTTGTAGTGCAGATTTGCATTGTCCGCTTGCTTGCTTGGCCAAAAAGGGCGTATGCGTTTTCTCCTGAATATATTCAGGAGAAAACGCATACACCCTTTTTGGCCAAGTGCATCATTGTCGAAGTTGTGCCCCTCTTCCTGTGCTTTAAAGGCGATTCCAACGTACCTCTTGAAATCTGTTTCCTGCTCTTCTGCCTCACTTTCAAGTCCGCCTCGTGGCCTTCCCTCAACAGATTTTTGGACGATAGTTGTCCTTTATTACTCGGCCAGTTTGTGAATTGTGTGTCCCTGAGCTCCATTTTTCAACTCATTTTTGGTGAGCTGACCGCACGTCCAAAATTTTGGTTCAGGACCTATACTGGTTCCCGGTGGGTGGCTGAGACTTTGGTTAATTCTTCTTCCTGCCGGGAAATTACAGTGATATGTGCCCGTCCAAATGCCTAACAGCTACTCTCTCATTGGTTCTCCCTCTTCCCTTTCATCCTCTGCCAAATTGGCAACCTGTGCGAACCAGGAGGTTAAAGGGGCTGTCTCTTCAAGTTGGGAGGTTGATAGTAAAGCAGATGGAAAGTCAAACAGGAACACCAGGAGAGGGACTATTCGTTGAGTTTTAGAAACCTTTCGTATTCACAGTGTGTCCGTTCTGTAGGTTTCCCGTACATGTTATAGCTGTAGTAATATTCCCTTCAACCTGGAGAGTTGGGACCCATGGAATGGGTGCCAGGCATTTGTGCTTTAAAGGGTCTGCATTTGCTCACCCAATCTCACCAATTGTCTCAGTCCCAAGTGTCACTCCTTATGCCACATCCAGCTGTCATTGTAGATAGGGTCATTCCAGGTTTCATCGGAGACCCTGAAGGAATTGTAAAGAATTTCCCAGTTTTTTTTGTTTTCTTTTTGAAATTCCTTTTTATAGTGGGTTTGCGCTGATTCTCGCTGCCATGTTTATGCCAGTCTAGACACACTTGATTCCCTTACGGAGACATATCAATACATAGGTTTTAACATTCTTACAAGTCAGATATATTCCCCTGTGGGAAATATGGGGTTTTGAGTCCCTTTCACTGAGGAAGGTGTAGGTCTTGTCTATTCCATCGTTGGTGTTTGGAACGGTACCTGTGCTTATATCAAACTCTGGTTTTATGCATCACCCCACCTCTCCTTCCCCCTTAAGCAGGCATAAGAGTGTTTTCTAAATGTGAGACACTGTTCTCTTTCCTAACTCAGTTCAAGTGTAGCCATGTTTACAGGATCTTCATAAGTGATATCTTATGATAAGTTTCTTTTTCTCTGTGACTTATTTCACTTAGAATCATCGTACCTGAATCTACCCATTTTGCTGCTACTGGTCTTATGACATTGATTTCATGGCTGAGGGATATTCCATCGTACGTAAATACCACAATTTTTTGAACCATTTTTATATTTCCTGGGATATTTAAGGTGTACCCAAGTTGAGGTCCTTGTAAGCAGTGCAGCCCTAAATTTTGGGGTGGCTTTGTCTTATTGATTTTCAGATTTCCCAAGGTATATTCCCTAGCCTGGAAGTGCCCTTGGCTCTGTAGCTCGGTTCTTTACTTGTTTTAGGGAACACAATGCACTCCTCCAGAGAGGCAGTTGGCAATTTACATCCCGCCCATCAGCATAACAAGGCTCCCTGTTCTCCAGGGCCTGTCTTGCCTTTATGGTTTTTACACATTTTGTGGATGTCCCTTTTGACCGGTGGGAAGTGATACTTCTTTGTAGTGAAGATTTGCATTGACTGCTTGCTTGCTTGGCAAAAAGGGCGTATGCGTTTTCTCCTGAATATATTCAGGAGAAAACGCATACGCCCTTTTTGGCCAAGTGCATCATTGTCGAAGTTGTGCCCCTCTTCCTGTGCTTTAAAGGTGATTCCAACGTACCTCTTGAAATCTGTTTCCTGCTATTCTGCCTCGCTTTCAAGTCCGCCTCGTTGCCTTCCCTCAACAGATTTTTGGACGATAGTTGTCCTTTATTACTCGGCCAGTTTGTGAATTGCTGTGCCCCTGAGCTCCATTTTTCAACTCGTTTTTGGTGAGCTGACCGCAAGTCCAAAATTTTGGTTCAGGACCTATACTGGTTCCCAGTGGGTGGCTGAGACTTTGGTTAATTCTTCTTCCTGCCGGGAAATTACAGTGATATGTGCCCGTCCAAATGCCTATCAGCTACTCTCTCATTGGTTCTCCCTCTTCCCTTTCATCGTCTGCCAAATTGGCAACCTGTGCGAACCAGGAGGTTAAAGGGGCTGTCTCTCCAAGTTGGGAGGTTGATAGTAAAGCAGATGGAAAGTCAAACTGGAGCACCAGGATAAGGACAGTTCGTTGAGTTTTAGAAGCCTTTCGTATTCACAGTGTGTCCGTTCTCTAGGTTTCCGGTACATGTTATAACTGTAGTAATATTCCCTTCAACCTGGAGAGTTGGGACCCATGGAATGGGTGCCATGCATTATTGCTTTAAAGGGTCTGCATTTGCTCACCAAATCTCACCAATCGTCTCAGTCCCAAGTGTCCAGCTTTATGCCACATCCAGCTGTCGTTGTAGATAGGGTCATTCCAGGGTTCATCAGAGACCCTGAAGGAATTGTAAAGAATTTCCCAGTTTTTTTGTTTTGTTTTTGAAATTCCTTTTTATAGTGGGTTTGAGCTGGTTCTCGCTGCCATGTTTATGCCAGTCTAGACACACTTGATTCCCTTACGGAGACATATCAATACATAGGTTTTAAGATTCTTACTAGTCAGATATATTCCTCTGCGGGAAATATGGGGTTTTGAGTCCCTTTCACTGAGGAAGGTGCAGGTCTTGTCTATTCCATAGTTGGTTTTTGGAACGGTACCTGTGCTTATATCAAACTCTGGGTTTATGCATCACCCCACCTCTCCTTCCCGCTTAAGCAGGCATAAGAGTGTTTTCTAAATGTGAGACACTGTTCTCTTTCCTAACTCAGTTCAAGTGTAGCCATGTTTACAGGATCTTCATAAGTGATATCTTATGATAAGTTTCTTTTTCTCTGTGACTTATTTCACTTAGAATCATCGTAGCTGAATCTACCCATTTTGCTGCTACTGGTCTTATGACATTGATTTCATGGCTGAGGGATATTCCATCGTACATAAGTGCCACAAATTTTTGAACCATTTTTATATTTCCTGGGATATTTAAGGTGTACCCAAGTTGAGGTCCTTGTAAGCAGTGCAGCCCTAAATTTTGGGGTGGCTCTGTCTTATTGATTTTCAGTTTTCCCAAGGTATATTCCCTAGACTGGAAGTGCCCTTGGCTCTGTAGCTCTGTTCTTTACTTGTTTTAGGGAACACAATGCACTCCTCCAGAGAGGCAGTTGGCAATTTACATCCCGCCCATCAGCATAACAAGGCTCCCTGTTCTCCAGGGCCTGTCTTGCCTTTCTGGTTTTTACACATTTTGTGGATGTCCCTTTTGACCGGTGGGAAGTGATACTTCTTTGTAGTGCAGATTTGCATTGCCCGCTTGCTTGCTTGGCCAAAAAGGGCGTATGCGTTTTCTCCTGAATATATTCAGGAGAAAACGCATACGCCCTTTTTGGCCAAGTGCATCATTGTCGAAGTTGTGCCCCTCTTCCTGTGCTTTAAAGGCGATTCCAACGTACCTCTTGAAATCTGTTTCCTGCTATTCTGCCTCGTTTTCAAGTCCGCCTCGTTGCCTTCCCTCAACAGGTTTTTGGATGATAGTTGTCCTTTATTACTCGGCCAGTTTGTGAATTGCTGTGCCCCTGAGCTCCATTTCTCAACTCGTTTTTGGTGAGCTGACCGCAAGTCCAAAATTTTGGTTCAGGACCTATACTGGTTCCCGGTGGGTGGCTGAGACTTTGGTTAATTCTTCTTCCTGCCGGGAAATTACAGTGATATGTGCCCATCCAAATGCCTAACAGCTACTCTCTCATTGGTTCTCCCTCTTCCCTTTCATCCTCTGCCAAATTGGCAACCTGTGCGAACCAGGAGGTTAAAGGGGCTGTCTCTCTAAGTTGGGAGGTTGATAGTAAAGCAGATGGAAAGTCAAACCGGAGCACCAGGAGAGGGACTATTCATTGAGTTTTAGAAACCTTTCGTATTCACAGTGTGTCCGTTCTCTAGGTTTCCCGTACATGTTATAACTGTAGTAATATTCCCTTCAACCTGGAGAGGTGGGACCAATGGAATGGGTGCCATGCATTATTGCTTTAAAGGGTCTGCATTTGCTCACCAAATCTCACCAATCGTCTCAGTCCCAAGTGTCCAGCCTTATGCCACATCCAGCTGTCGTTGTAGATAGGGTCATTCCAGGGTTCATCAGGGACCCTGAAGGAATTGTAAAGAATTTCCCAGTTTTTTTGTTTTGTTTTTGAAATTCCTTTTTATAGTGGGTTTGAGCTGATTCTCGCTGCCATGTTTATGCCAGTCTAGACACACTTGATTCCCTTACGGAGACATATCAATACATAGGTTTTAAGATTCTTACTAGTCAGATATATTCCTCTGCGGGAAATATGGGGTTTTGAGTCCCTTTCACTGAGGAAGGTGCAGGTCTTGTCTACTCCATAGTTGTTTTTTGGAACGGTACCTGTGCTTATATCAAACTCTGGGTTTATGCATCACCCCACCTCTCCTTCCCCCTTAAGCAGGCATAAGAGTGTTTTCTAAATGTGAGACACTGTTCTCTTTCCTAACTCAGTTCAAGTGTAGCCATGTTTACAGGATCTTCATAAGTGATATCTTATGATAAGTTTCTTTTTCTCTGTGACTTATTTCACTTAGAATCATCGTACCTGAATCTTCCCATTTTGCTGCTACTGGTCTTATGACATTGATTTCATGGCTGAGGGATATTCCATCGTACGTAAGTATCACTATTTTTTGAACCATTTTTATATTTCCTGGGATATTTAAGGTGTACCCAAGTTGAGGTCCTTGTAAGCAGTGCAGCCCTAAATTTTGGGGTGGCTCTGTCTTATTGATTTTCAGTTTTCCCAAGGTATATTCCATAGACTGGAAGTGCCCTTGGCTCTGTAGCTCTGTCCTTTACTTGTTTTAGGGAACACAATGCACTCCTCCAGAGAGGCAGTTGGCAATTTACATCCCGCCCATCAGCATAACAAGGCTCCCTGTTCTCCAGGGCCTGTCTTGCCTTTCTGGTTTTTACACATTTTGTGGATGTCCCTTTTGACCGGTGGGAAGTGATACTTCTTTGTAGTGCAGATTTGCATTGCCCGCTTGCTTGCTTGGCCAAAAAGGGCTTATGCGTTTTCTCCTGAATATATTCAGGAGAAAACGCATACGCCCTTTTTGGCCAAGTGCATCATTGTCGAAGTTGTGCCCCTCTTCCTGTGCTTTAAAGGCGATTCCAACGTACCTCTTGAAATCTGTTTCCTGCTATTCTGCCTCGCTTTCAAGTCCGCCTCGTTGCCTTCCCTCAACTGATTTTTGGACGATAGTTGTCCTTTATTACTCGGCCAGGTTGTGAATTGCTGTGCCCCTGAGCTCCATTTTTCAACTCGTTTTTGGTGAGCTGACCGCAAGTCCAAAATTTTGGTTCAGGACCTATACTGGTTCCCGGTGGGTGGCTGAGACTTTGGTTAATTCTTCTTCCTGCCGGGAAATTACAGTGATATGTGCCCATCCAAATGCCTAACAGCTACTCTCTCATTGGTTCTCCCTCTTCCCTTTCATCCTCTGCCAATTTGGAAACATGTGCGAACCAGGAGGTTAAAGGGGCTGTCTCTCCAAGATGGGAGATTGATAGTAAAGCAGATGGAAAGTCAAACTGGAGCACCAGGAGAGGGACTATTCGTTGAGTTTTAGAAACCTTTCGTATTCACAGTGTGTCCGTTCTCTAGGTTTCCGGTACATGTTAAAACTGTAGTAATATTCCCTTCAACCTGGAGAGTTGGGACCCATGGAATGGGTGCCATGCATTATTGCTTTAAAGGGTCTGCATTTGCTCACCCAATCTCACCAATCCTCTCAGTCCCAAGTTTCCAGCCTTTTGCCACATCCAGCTGTCGTTGTAAATAGGGACATTCCAGGTTTCATCAGAGACCCTGAAGGAATTGTAAAGAATTTCCCAGTTTTTTTGTTTTGTTTTTGAAATTCCTTTTTATAGTGGGTTTGAGCTGATTCTCGCTGCCATGTTTATGCCAGTCTAGACAAACTTGATTCCCTTACGGAGACATATCAATCCATAGGTTTTAAGATTCTTACTAGTCAGATATATTCCTCTGCGGGAAATATGGGGTTTTGAGTCCCTTTCACTGAATAAGGTGTAGGACTTGTCTATTCCATACTTAGTTTTTGGAACGGTACCTGTGCTTATATCAAACTCTGGTTTTATGCATCACCCCACCTCTCCTTCCCCCTTAAGTAGGCATAAGAGTGTTTTCTAAATGTGAGACACTGTTCTCTTTCCTAACTCAGTTCAAGTGTAGCCATGTTTACAGGATCTTCATAAGTGATATCTTATGATAAGTTTCTTTTTCTGTGTGACTTATTTCACTTAGAATCATCGTACCTGAATCCACCCATTTTGCTGCTACTGGTCTTATGACATTGATTTCATGGCTGAGGGATATTCCATCGTACGTAAGTACCACAATTTTTTGAACCATTTTTATATTTCCTGGGATATTTAAGGTGTACCCAAGTTGAGGTCCTTGTAAGCAGTGCAGCCCTAAATTTTGGGGTGACTCTGTCTTATTCATTTTCAGTTTTCCCAAGGTATATTCCCTAGACTGGAAGTGCCCTTGGCTCTGTAGCTCAGTTCTTTACTTGTTTTAGGGAACACAATGCACTCCTCCAGAGAGGCTGTTGGCAATTTACATCCCGCCCATCAGCATAACAAGGCTCCCTGTTCTGCAGGGCCTGTCTTGCCTTTCTGGTTTTTACACATTTTGTGGATGTACCTTTTGACCGGTGGGAAGTGATACTTCTTTGTAGTGCAGATTTGCATTGCCCGCTTGCTTGCTTGGCCAAAAAGGGCGTATGCGTTTTCTCCTGGATATATTCAGGAGAAAACGCATACGCCCTTTTTGGCCAAGTGCATCATTGTCGAAGTTGTGCCCCTCTTCCTGTGCTTTGAAGGTGACTCCAACGTACCTCTTGAAATCTGTTTCCTGCTATTCTGCCTCGCATTCAAGTCTGCCTCGTTGCCTTCCCTCAACAGATTTTTGGACGATAGTTGTCCTTTATTACTCGGCCAGTTTGTGAATTGCTGTGCCCCTGAGCTCCATTTTTCAACTCGTTTTTGGTGAGCTGACCGCAAGTCCAAAATTTTGGTTCAGGATCTCTACTGTTTCCCGGTGGGTGGCTGAGACTTTGGTTAATTCTTCTTCCTGCTGGGAAGTTAGAGTGATATGTGCCCATCCAAATGCCTAACAGCTACTCTCTCATTGGTTCTCCCTCTTCCCTTTCATCCTCTGCCAATTTGGAAACCTGTGCGAACCAGGAGGTTAAAGGGGCTGTCTCTCAAAGTTGGGAGATTGATAGTAAAGCAGATGGAAAGTCAAACTGGAGCACCATGAGAGGGACTATTCGTTGAGTTTTAGAAACCTTTCGTATTCACAGTGTGTCCGTTCTCTAGGTTTCCCGCACATGTTATAGCTGTAGTAATATTCCCTTCAACCTGGAGAGTTCGGACCCATGGAATGGGTGCCATGCATTATTGCTTTAAAGGGTCTGCATTTGCTCACCCAATCTCACCAATCCTCTCAGTCCCAAGTGTCCAGCCTTATGCCACATCCAGCTGTCGTTGTAGATATTGTCATTCCATGTTTCATCAGAGACCCTGAAGGAATTGTAAAGAATTTCCCAGTTTTTTTGTTTTGTTTATGAAATTCCTTTTTATAGTGGTTTTGAGCTGATTCTCGCTGATATGTTTATGCCAGTCTAGACACACTTGATTCCCTTATGGAGACAGTTCAATTCATAGGTTTTAAGATTCTTACTAGTCAGATATATTCCTCTGCGGGAACTATGGGGTTTTGAGTCCCTTTCACTGAGGAAGGTGTACGTCTTGTCTATTCCATAGTTGGTTTTTGGAACGGTACCTGTGCTTATATCAAACTCTGGTTTTATGCATCACCCCACCTCTCCCTCCCCCTAAAGCAGACATAAGAGTGTTTTCTAAATGTGAGACATTCTTCTCTTTCCTAACTCAGTTCAAGTGTATCCATGTTTACAGGATCTTCATAAGTGATAACTTATGATAAGTTTCTTTTTCTATGTGACTTATTTCACTTAGAATCATCGTACCTGAATCCACCCATTTTGCTGCTACTGGTCTTATGACATTGATTTCATGGCTGAGGGATATTCCATCGTACGTAAGTACCACAATTTTTTGAACCATTTTTATATTTCCTGGGATATTTAAGGTGTACCCAAGTTGAGTTCCTTCTAAGTAGTGCAGCCCTAAATTTTGGGGTGGCTCTGTCTTATTGATTTTCAGTTTTCCCAAGGTATATTCCCTAGACTGGAAGTGCCCTTGGCTCTGTAGCTCTGTTCTTTCCTTGTTTTAGGGAACACAATGCACTCCTCCAGAGAGGCAGTTGGCAATTTACATCCCGCCCATCAGCATAACAAGGTTTCCTGTTCTCCAGGGCCTGTCTTGCCTTTCTGGTTTTTACACATTTTGTGGATGTCCCTTTTGACCGGTGGGAAGTGATACTTCTTTGTAGTGCAGATTTGCATTGCCCGCTTGCTTGCTTGGCCAAAAAGGGTGTATGCGTTTTCTCCTGAATATATTCAGGAGAAAACGCATACGCCCTTTTTGGCCAAGTGCATCATTGTCGAAGTTGTGCCCCTCTTCCTGTGCTTTGAAGGTGACTCCAACGTACCTCTTGAAATCTGTTTCCTGCTATTCTGCCTCGCATTCAAGTCTGCCTCGTTGCCTTCCCTCAACAGATTTTTGGACGATAGTTGTCCTTTATTACTCGGCCAGTTTGTGAATTGCTGTGCCGCTGAGTTCCATTTTTCAACTCGTTTTTGGTGAGCTGACCGCAAGTCCAAAATTTTGGTTCAGGACCTATACTGTTTCCCGGTGGGTGGCTGAGACTTTGGTTAATTCTTCTTCCTGCCGGGAAATTAGAGTGATATGTGCCCATCCAAATGCCTAACAGCTACTCTCTCATTGGTTCTCCCTCTTCCCTTTCATCCTCTGCCAAATTGGAAACCTGTGCGAACCAGGAGGTTAAAGGGGCTGTCTCTCCAAGTTGGGAGATTGATAGTAAAGCAGATGGAAAGTCAAACTGGAGCACCAGGAGAGGGACTATTCGTTGAGTTTTAGAAACCTTTCGTATTCACAGTGTGTCCGTTCTCTAGGTTTTCGGTACATGTTTTAACTGTAGTAATATTCCCTTCAACCTGGAGAGTTGGGACCCATGGAATGGGTGCCATTCATTATTGCTTTAAACGGTCTATATTTTCTCACCCAATCACACCAATCCTCTCAGTCCCAAGTGTCCAGCGTTATGCCATATCCAGCTGTCATTGTAGATATTGTCATTCCAGGTTTCATCAGAGACCCTGAAGGAATTGTAAAGAATTTCCCAGTTTTTTTGTTTTGTTTTTGAAATTCCTTTTTATAGTGGGTTTGAGCTGATTCTCGCTGCCATGTTTATGACAGTCTAGACACACTTGTTTCCCTACTGAGACATATCAATCCATAGGTTTTAAGATTCTTAATAGTCAGATATATTCCTCTGCGGGAAATATGGGGTTTTGAGTCCCTTTCACTGTGGAAGGTGTAGGTCTTGTCTATTCCATAGTTGGTTTTTGGAACGGTACCTGTGCTTATATCAAACTCTTGTTTTATGCATCACCCCACCTCTCCTTCCCCCTTAAGCAGGCATAAGAGTGTTTTCTAAATGTGAGACACTGTTCTCTATCCTAACTCAGTTCAAGTGTAGCCATGTTTACAGGATCTTCATAAGTGATATCTTATGATAAGTTTCTTTTTCTCTGTGACTTATTTCACTTAGAATCATCGTACCTGAATCTACCAATTTTGCTGCTACTGTTCTTATGACATTGATTTCATGGCTGAGGGATATTCCATCGTACGTAAGTACCACAATTTTTTGAACCATTTGTATATTTCCTGGGATATTTAAGGTGTACCCAAGTTGAGGTCCTTGTAAGCAGTGCAGCCCTAAATTTTGGGGTGGCTCTGTCTCATTGAATTTCAGTTTTCCCAAGGTATATTCCCTAGACTGGAAGTGCCCTTGGCTCTGTAGCTCTGTTGTTTACTTGTTTTAGAGAACACAATGCACTCCTCCAGAGAGGCAGGTGTCAATTTACATCCCGCCCATCAGCATAACAAGGCTCCCTGTTCTCCAGGGCCTGTCTTGCCTTTCTGGTTTTTACACATTTTGTGGATGTCCCTTTTGACCGGTGGGAAGTGATACTTCTTTGTAGTGCAGATTTGCATTGCCCGCTTGCTTGCTTGGCCAAAAAGGGCGTATGCGTTTTCTCCTGAATATATTCAGGAGAAAACGCATACGCCCTTTTTGGCCAAGTGCATCATTGTCGAAGTTGTGCCCCTCTTCCTGTGCTTTAAAGGCGATTCCAACGTACCTCTTGAAATCAGTTTCCTGCTATTCTGCCTCGCTTTCAAGTCCGCCTCCTTGCCTTCCTTCAACAGATTGTGGGACGATAGTTGTCCTTTATTACTCGGCCAGTTTGTGAATTGCTGTGCCCCTGAGCTCCATTTTTCAACTCGTTTTTGGTGAGCTGACCGCAAGTCCAAAATTTTGGTTCAGGACCTTTACTGGTTCCCGGTGGGTGGCTGAGACTTTGGTTAATTCTTCTTCCTGCCGGGAAATTACAGTGATATGTGCCCGTCCAAATGCCTAACAGCTACTCTCTCATTGGTTCTCCCTCTTCCCTTTCATCCTCTGCCAAATTGGCAAACTGTGCGAACCAGGAGGTTAAAGGGGCTGTCTCTCCCAGTTGGGAGGTTGATAGTAAAGCAGATGGAAAGTCAAACCGGAGCACCAGGAGAGGGACTATTCGTTGAGTTTTAGAAACCTTTCGTATTCACAGTGTGTCCGTTCTCTAGGTTTCTGGTACATGTTAAAACTGTAGTAATATTCCCTTCAACCTGGAGAGTTGGGACCCATGGAATGGGTGCCATGCATTATTGCTTTAAAGGGTCTGCATTTGCTCACCCAATCTCACCAATCCTCTCAGTCCCAAGTTTCCAGCCTTTTGCCACATCCAGCTGTCGTTGTAAATAGGGACATTCCAGGTTTCATCAGAGACCCTGAAGGAATTGTAAAGAATTTCCCAGTTTTTTTGTTTTGTTTTTGAAATTCCTTTTTATAGTGGGTTTGAGCTGATTCTCGCTGCCATGTTTATGCCAGTCTAGACACACTTGATTCCCTTACGGAGACATATCAATCCATAGGTTTTAAGATTCTTACTAGTCAGATATATTCCTCTGCAGGAAATATGGGGTTTTGAGTCCCTTTCACTGAATAAGGTGTAGGACTTGTCTATTCCATAGTTGGTTTTTGGAACGGTACCTGTGCTTATATCAAACTCTGGTTTTATGCATCACCCCACCTCTCCCTCCCCCTAAAGCAGACATAAGAGTGTTTTCTAAATGTGAGACATTCTTCTCTTTCCTAACTCAGTTCAAGTGTATCCATGTTTACAGGATCTTCATAAGTGATATCTTATGATAAGTTTCTTTTTCTGTGTGACTTATTTCACTTAGAATCATCGTACCTGAATCCACCCATTTTGCTGCTACTGGTCTTATGACATTGTTTTCATGGCTGAGGGATATTCCATCGTACGTAAATACCACAATTTTTTGAACCATTTTTATATTTCCTGGGATATTTAAGGTGTACCCAAGTTGAGGTCCTTGTAAGTAGTGCAGCCCTAAATTTTGGGGTGGCTCTGTCTTATTGATTTTCAGTTTTCCCAAGGTATATTCCCTAGACTGGAAGTGCCCTTGGCTCTGTAGCTCTGTTCTTTCCTTGTTTTAGGGAACACAATGCACTCCTCCAGAGAGGCAGTTGGCAATTTACATCCCACACATCAGCATAACAAGGCTCCCTGTTCTCCAGGGCCTGTCTTGCCTTTCTGGTTTTTACACATTTTGTGGATGTCCCTTTTGACCGGTGGGAAGTGATACTTCTTTGTAGTGCAGATTTGCATTGCCCGCTTGCTTGCTTGGCCAACAAGGGCGTATGCGTTTTCTCCTGAATATATTCAGGAGAAAAAGCATACGCCCTTGTTGGCCAAGTGCATCATTGTCGAAGTTGTGCCACTCTTCCTGTGCTTTAAAGGTGATTCCAACGTACCTCTTGAAATCTGTTTCCTGCTATTCTGCCTCGCTTTCAAGTCCGCCTCGTTGCCTTCCCTCAACAGATTTTTGGACGATAGTTGTCCTTTATTACTCGGCCAGTTTGTGAATTGCTGTGCCCCTGAGCTCCATTTTTCAACTCGTTTTTGGTGAGCTGACCGCAAGTCCAAAATTTTGGTTCAGGACCTAAACTGGTTCCCGGTAGGTGGCTGAGACTTTGGTTAATTCTTCTTCCTGCTGGGAAATTACAGTGATATGTGCCCGTCCAAATGCCTAACAGCTACTCTCCCATTGGTTCTCCCTCTTCCCTTTCATCTGCTGCCAAATAGGCAAACTGTGTGAACCAGGAGGTTAAAGGGGCTGTCTCTCAAAGTTGGGAGGTTGATAGTAAAGCAGATGGAGAGTCAAACCGGAGCACCAGGATAGGGACTATTCGTTGAGTTTTAGAAACCTTTAGAATTCACAGTGTGTCCGTTCTCTAGGATTCCGGTACATGTTATAACTGTAGTAATATTCCCTTCAACATGGAGAGTTGGGACCCATGGAATGGGTGCCATGCATTATTGCTTTAAAGGGTCTGCATTTGCTCACCCAATCTCACCAATCCTCTCAGTCCCAAGTGTCCAGCCTTATGCCATATCCAGCTGTCCTTGTAAATAGGGACATTCCAGGTTTCATCAGAGACCCTGAAGGAATTGTAAAGTATTTCCCAGTTTTTTTGTTTTGTTTTTGAAATTCCTTTTTATAGTGGGTTTGAGCTGATTCTCGCTGCCATGTTTATGACAGTCTAGACACACTTGATTCCCTACGGAGACATATCAATCCATAGGTTTTAAGATTCTTACTAGTCAGATATATTCCTCTGCGGGAAATATGGGGTTTTGAGTCCCTTTCACTGTGGAAGGTGTAGGTCTTGTCTATTCCATAGTTGGTTTTTGGAACGGTAACTGTGCTTATATCAAACTCTGGTTTTATGCATCACCCCACCTCTCCTTCCCCCTTAAGCAGGCATAAGAGTGTTTTCTAAATGTGAGACACTGTTCTCTATCCTAACTCAGTTCAAGTGTAGCCATGTTTACAGGATCTTCATAAGTGATATCTTATGATAAGTTTCTTTTTCTCTGTAACTTATTTCACTTAGAATCATCGTACTTGAATTTACCCATTTTGCTGCTACTGGTCTTATGACATTGATTTCATGGCTGAGGGATATTCCATCGTACGTAAGTACCACAATTTTTTGAACCATTTTTATATTTCCTGGGATATTTAAGGTGTACCCAAGTTGAGGTCCTTGTAAGCAGTGCAGCCCTAAATTTTGGGGTGGCTCTGTCTCATTGATTTTTAGTTTTCCCAAGGTATATTCCCTAGACTGGAAGTGCCCTTGGCTCTGTAGCTCTGTTCTTTACTTGTTTTAGAGAACACAACGCACTCCTTCAGAGAGGCAGTTGGCAATTTACATCCCGCCCATCAGCATAACAAGGCTCCCTGTTCTCCAGGGCCTGTCTTGCCTTTCTGGTTTTTACACATTTTGTGGATGTCCCTTTTGACCGGTGGGAAGTGATACTTCTTTGTAGTGCAGATTTGCATTGCCTGCTTTCTTGCTTGGCCAAAAAGGGCGTATGCGTTTTCTCCTGAATATATTCAGGAGAAAACGCATACGCCCTTTTTGGCCAAGTGCATCATTGTCGAAGTTGTGCCCCTCTTCCTGTGCTTTAAAGGCGATTCCAACGTACCTCTTGAAATCAGTTTCCTGCTATTCTGCCTCGCTTTAAAGTCCGCCTCGTTGCCTTCCCTCAACAGATTTTTGGACGATAGTTGTCCTTTATTACTCGGCCAGTTTGTGAATTGCTGTGCCCCTGAGCTCCATTTTTCAACTCGTTTTTGGTGAGCTGACCGCAAGTCCAAAATTTTGGTTCAGGACCTATATTGGTTCCCGGTGGGTGGCTGAGACTTTGGTTAATTCTTCTTCCTGCCGGGAAGTTAGAGTGATATGTGCCCGTCCAAATGCCTAACAGCTACTCTCTCATTGGTTCTCCCTCTTCCCTTTCATCCTCTGCCAAATTGGAAACCTGTGCGAACCAGGAGGTTAAAGAGGCTGTCTCTCCAAGTTGGGAGGTTGATAGTAAAGCAGATGGAAAGTCAAACCGGAGCACCAGGAGAGGGACTATTCGTTGAGTTTTAGAAACCTTTCGTATTCACAGTGTGTCCATTCTCTAGGTTTCCGGTACATGTTATAACTGTAGTAATATTCCCTTCAACCTGGAGAGTTGGGACCCATGGAATGGGTGCCATGCATTATTGCTTTAAAGGGTCTGCATTTGCTCACCCAATCTCACCAATCCTCTCAGTCCCAAGTTTCCAGCCTTTTGCCACATCCAGCTGTCGTTGTAGATAGGGTCATTCCAGGTTTCATCAGAGACCCTGAAGGAATTGTAAAGAATTTCCCAGTTTTTTTGTTTTGTTTTTGAAATTCCTTTTTATAGTGGGATGAGCTGATTCTCGCTGCCATGTTTATGCCAGTCTAGACACACTTGATTCCCTTACGGAGACATATCAATACATAGATTTTAAGATTCTTACTAGTCAGATATATTCCTCTGCGGGAAATATGGGGTTTTGAGTCCCTTTCACTGAGGAAGGTGTAGGTCTTGTCTATTCCATAGTTGGTTTTTGGAATGGTACCTGTGCTTATATCAAAATCTGGTTTTATGCATCACCCCACCTCTCGTTCCCCCTAAAGCAGGCATAAGAGTGTTTTCTAAATGTGAGACATTCTTCTCTTTCCTAACTCAGTTCAAGTGTAGCCATGTTTACAGGTTCTTCATAAGTGATATCTTATGATAAGTTTCTTTTTCTGTGTGACTTATTTCACTTAGAATCATCGTACCTGAATCCACCCATTTTGCTGCTACTGGTCTTATGACATTGATTTCATGGCTGAGGGATATTCCATTGTACGTAAGTACCACAATTTTTTGAACCATTTTTATATTTCCTGGGATATTTAAGGTGTACCCAAGTTGAGGTCCTTGTAAGCAGTGCTGCCCTAAATATTGGGGTGGCTCTGTCTTATTGATTTTCAGTTTTCCCAAGGAATATTCCCTAGAATGGAAGTGCCCTTGGCTCTGTAGCTCTGTTGTTTACTTGTTTTCGGGAACACAATGCACTCCTCCAGAGAGGCAGTTGGCAATTTACATCCCGCCCATCAGCATAACAAGGCTCCCTGTTCTCCAGGGCCTGTCTTGCCTTTGTGGTTTTTACACATTTTGTGGATGTCCCTTTTGACCGGTGGGAAGTGATACTTCTTTGTAGTGCAGATTTGCATTGCCAGCTTGCTTGCTTGGCCAAAAAGGGCGTATGCGTTTTCTCCTGAATATATTCAGGAGAAAACGCATACGCCCTTTTTGGCCAAGTGCATCATTGTCGAAGTTGTGCCCCTCTTCTTGTGCTTTAAAGGAGATTCCAACGTACCTCTTGAAATCTGTTTCCTGCTATTCTGCCTCGCTTTCAAGTCCGCCTCGTTGCCTTCCGTCAACAAATTTTTGGACGATAGTTGTTGTTTAATACTCGGCCAGTTTGTGAATTGCTGTGCCCCTGAGCTCCATGTTTCAACTCGTTTTTGGTGAGCTGACCGCAAGTCCAAAATTTTGGTTCAGGACCTAAACTGGTTCCCAGTGGGTGGCTGAGACTTTGGTTAATTCTTCTTCCTGCTGGGAAATTACAGTAATATGTGCCCGTCCAAATGCCTAACAGCTACTCTCTCATTGGTTCTCCCTCTTCACTTTCATCCTCTGCCAAATTGGCAACCTGTGTGATCCAGGAGGTTAAAGGGGCTATCTCTCCAAGTTGGGAGTTTGATAGTAAAGCAGATGGAAAGTCAAACCGGAGCACCAGGAGAGGGACTCTTCGTTGAGTTTTAGAAACCTTTCGTATTCACAGTGTGTCCGTTCCCTAGGATTCCGGTACATGTTATATCTTTAGTAATATTCCCTTCAACCTGGAGAGTTGGGACCCATGGAATGGGTGCCATGCATTATTGCTTTAAAGGGTCTGCATTTGCTCACCCAATCTCACCAATCCTCTCAGTCCCAAGTGTCCAGCCTTATGCCACATCCAGCTGTCGTTGTAGATAGGGTCATTCCAGGTTTCATCAGAGACCCTGAAGGAATTGTAAAGAATTTCCCAGTTTTTTTTGTTTTGTTTTTGAAATTCCTTTTTATAGTGGGTTTGTGCTGATTCTCGCTGCCATGTTTATGCCTGTCTAGACACACTTGATTCCCTTACGGAGACATATCAATCCATAGGTTTTAAGATTCTTACTAGTCAGATATATTCCTCTGCGGGAAATATGGGGTTTTGAGTCCCTTTCACTGAGGAAGGTGTAGGTCTTGTCTATTCCATAGTTGGTTTTTGGAACGGTATCTGTGCTTATATCAAACTCTGGTTTTATAAATCACCCCACCTCTCCTTCCCCCTAAAGCAGGCATAAGAGTGATTTCTAAATGTGAGACATTCTTCTCTTTCCTAACTCAGTTCAAGTGTAGCCATGTTTACAGGATCTTCATAAGTGATATCTTATGATAATTTTCTTTTTCTGTGTGACTTATTTCACTTAGAATCATCGTACCTGAATCCACCCATTTTGCTGCTACTGGTCTTATGACATTGATTTCATGGCTGAGGGATATTCCATCGTATGTAAGTACCACAATTTTTTAAAACACTTTTATATTTCCTGGGATATTTAAGGTGTACCCAAGTTGAGGTCCTTGTAAGCAGTGCAGCCCTAAATTTTGGGGTGGCTCTGTCTTATTGATTTTCAGTTTTCCCAAGGTATATTCCCTATACTGGAAGTGCCCTTTGCTCTGTAGCTCTGTTGTTTACTTGTTTTAGGGAACACAATGCACTCCTCCAGAGAGGCAGTTGGCAATTTACATCCCACACATCAGCATAACAAGGCTCCCTGTTCTCCAGGGCCTGTCTTGCCTTTCTGGTTTTTACACATTTTGTGGATGTCCCTTTTGACCTGTGGGAAGTGATACTTCTTTGTAGTGCAGATTTGCATTGCCCGCTTGCTTGCTTGGCCAAAAAGGGCGTATGCGTTTTCTCCTGAATATATTCAGGAGAAAACGCATACGCCCTTTTTGGCCAAGGGCATCATTGTCGAAGTTGTGCCCCTCTTCCTGTGCTTTAAAGGCGATTCCAACGTACCTCTTGAAATCTGTTTCCTGCTATTCTGCCTCGCTTTCAAGTCCGCCTCGTTGCCTTCCCTCAACAGATTTTTGGATGATAGTTGTCCTTTATTACTCGGCCAGTTTGTGAATTGCTGTGCCCCTGAACTCCATTTTTCAACTCGTTTTTGGTGAGCTGACCGCAAGTCCAAAATTTTGGTTCAGGGCCTATACTGGTTCCCGGTGGGTGGCTGAGACTTTTGTTAATACTTCTTCCTGCCGGGAAATTACTGTGATATGTGCCCGTCCAAATGCCTAACAGCTACTCTCTCATTGGTTCTCCCTCTTCCCTTTCATCCTCTGCCAAATTGGCAAACTGTGTGAAACAGGATGTTAAAGGGGCTGTCTCTCCAAGTTGGGAGGTTGATAGTAAAGCAGATGGAAAGTCAAACCGGAGCACCAGGAGAGGGACTATTCATTGAGGTTTGGAAACCTTTCGTATTCACAGTGTGTCCGTTCTCTAGGTTTCCGGTACATGTTATAACTGTAGTAATATTCCCTTCCACCTGGAGAGTTGGTACCCATGGAATGGGTGCCAGGCATTTTTGCTTTAAAGTGTCTGCATTTGCTCACCCAATCTCACCAATCCTCTCAGTCCCAAGTGTCCAGCCTTATGCCACATCCAGCTGTCCTTGTAGATAGGGTCATTCCAGGTTTCATCAGAGACCCTGAAGGAATTGTAAAGAATTTCCCAGTTTTTTTGTTTTGTTTTTGAAATTCCTTTTTATAGTGGGTTTGAGCTGATTCTCGCTGTCATGTTTATGCCAGTCTAGACACACTTGATTCCCTACGGAGACATATCAATCCATAGGTTTTAAGATTCTTACTAGTCAGATATATTCCTCTGTGGGAAATATGGTGTTTTGAGTCCCTTTCACTGAGGAAGGTGTAGGTCTTGTCTATTCCATAGTTGGTTTTTGGAACGGTACCTGTGCTTATATCAAACTCTGGTTTTATGCATCACCCCACCTCTCCTTCCCCCTTAAGCAGGCATAAGAGTGTTTTCTAATTGTGAGACACTGTTCTCTTTCCTAACTCAGTTCAAGTGTAGCCATGTTTACAGGATCTTCATAAGTGATATCTTATGATAAGTTTCTTTTTCTGTGTGACTTATTTCACTTAGAATCATCGTACCTGAATCCACCCATTTTGCTGCTACTGGTCTTATGTCATTGATTTCATGGCTGAGGGATATTCCATCGTACGTAAGTACCACAATTTTTTGAACCATTTTTATATTTCCTGGGATATTTAAGGTGTACCCAAGTTGAGGTCCTTGTAAGCAGTGCAGCCCTAAATTTTGGGGTGGCTCTGTCTTATTGATTTTCAATTTTCCAAAGGAATATTCCCTAGACTGGAAGTGCCCTTGGCTCTGTAGCTCTGTTGTTTACTTCTTTTAGGGAACACAACGCACTCCTCCAGAGAGGCAGTTGGCAATTTACATCCCGCCCATCAGAATAACAGTGCTCCCTGTTCTCCAGGGCGTGTCTTGCCTTTCTGGTTTTTACACATTTTGTGGATGTCCCTTTTGACCGGTGGGAAGTGATACTTCTTTGTAGTGCAGATTTGCATTGCCAGCTTGCTTGCTTGGCCAAAAAGGGCGTATGCGTTTTCTCCTGAATATATTCAGGAGAAAACGCATACGCCCTTTTTGGCCAAGTGCATCATTGTCGAAGTTGTGCCCTTCTTCCTGTGCTTTAAAGGCGATTCCAACGTACCTCTTGAAATCTGTTTCCTGCTATTCTGCCTCGCTTTCAAGTCCACCTCGTTGCCTTCCCTCAACAGATTATTGGACGATAGATGTCGTTTATTACTCTGCCAATTTGTGAATTGCTGTGCCCCTGAGCTAGATGTTTCAACTCGTTTTTGGTGAGCTGACCGCAAGTCCAAAATTTTGGTTCAGGACCTATACTGGTTCCCGGTGGGTGGCTGAGACTTTGGTTAATTCTTCTTCCTGCTGGGAAATTACAGTGATATGTGCCCATCCAAATGCCTAACAGCTACTCTCTCATTTGTTCTCCCTCTTCCCTTTCATCCTCTGCCACATTGGCAACCTGTGTGAACCAGGAGGTTAAAGGGGCTGTCTCTTCAAGTTTGGAGGTTGATAGTAAAGCAGATGGAAAGTCAAACCGGAGCACCAGGAGAGGGACTATTCATTGAGGTTTAGAAACCTTTCGTATTCACAGTGTGTCCGTTCTCTAGGTTTCCGGTACATGTTATAACTGTAGTAATATTCCCTTCAACCTGGATAGTTGGGACCCATGGAATGGGTGCCATGCATTATTGCTTTAAAGGGTCTGCATTTGCTCACCCAATCTCACCAATCCTCTCAGTCCCAAGTTTCCAGTCTTTTGCCACATCCAGCTGTCGTTTTAGATAGGGTCATTCCTGGTTTCATCAGAGACCCTGAAGGAATTGTAAAGAATTTCCCAGTTTTTTTGTTTTGTTTTTGAAATTCCTTTTTATAGTGGGTTTGAGCTGATTCTCG
Source organism: Hyperoodon ampullatus (assembly GCF_949752795.1). Taxonomy (NCBI): domain Eukaryota; kingdom Metazoa; phylum Chordata; class Mammalia; order Artiodactyla; family Ziphiidae; genus Hyperoodon; species Hyperoodon ampullatus. The sequence continues at coordinate 255,573 of NW_027640733.1, read as the reverse complement.
CTGCCATGTTTATGCCAGTCTAGACACACTTGATTCCCTTACGGAGACATATCAATACATAGGTTTTAAGATTCTTACTAGTCAGATATATTCCTCTGCGGAAAATATGGGGTTTTGAGTCCCTTTCACTGAGGAAGGTGTAGGTCTTGTCTATTCCATAGTTGGTTTTTGGAACGGTACCTGTGCTTATATCAAACTCTGGTTTTATGCATCACCCCACCTCTCCTTCCCCCTTAAGCAGGCATAAGAGTGTTTTCTAAATGTGAGACATTCTTCTCTTTCCTAACTCAGTTCAAGTGTAGCCATGTTTACAGGATCTTCATAATTGTTATCTTATGATAAGTTTCTTTTTCTGTGTGACTTATTTCACTTAGAATCATCGTACCTGAATCCACCCATTTTGCTGCTACTGGTCTTATGACATTGATTTCATGGCTGAGGGATATTCCGTCGTACGTAATTACCACAATTTTTTGAACCGTTTTTATATTTCCTGGGGTATTTAAGGTGTACCCAAGTTGAGGTCCTTGTAAGCAGTGCTGCACTAAATTTTGGGGTGGCTCTGTCTTATTGATTTTCAGTTTTCCCAAGGAATATTCCCTAGACTGGAAGTGCCCTTGGCTCTGTAGCTCTGTTTTTTACTTGTTTTACGGAACACAATGCACTCCTCCAGAGAGGCAGTTGGCAATTTACATCCCGCCCATCAGCATAACAAGGCTCCCTGTTCTCCAGGGCCTGTCTTGCCTTTCTGGTTTTTACACATTTTGTGGATGTCCCTTTTGACCGGTGGGAAGTGATACTTCTTTGTAGTGCAGATTTGCATTTCCCGCTTGCTTGCTTGGCCAAAACTGGTGTATGCGTTTTCTCCTGAATATATTCAGGAGAAAACGCATACGCCCTTTTTGGCCAACTGCATCATTGTCGATGTTGTGCCCCTCTTCCTGTGCTTTAAAGGTGATTCCAACGTACCTCTTGAAATCTCCTTCCTGCTATTCTGCCTCACTTTCAAGTCCGCCTCGTTGTCTTCCTTCAACAGATTTTGGATGATAGTTGTCCTTTATTACTCGGCCAGTTTGTGAATTGCTGTGCCCCTGAGCTCCATTTTTCAACTCCTTTTTGGTGAGCTGACCGCAAGTCCAAAATTTTGGTTCAGGACCTATACTGGTTCCCGGTGGGTGGCTGAGACTTTGGTTAATTCTTCTTCCTGCTGGGAAATTACAGTGATATGTGCCCGTTCAAATGCCTAACAGCTACACTCTCATTGGTTCTCCCTCTTCCCTTTCATCCTCTGCCAAATTGGCAACCTGTGCGAACCAGGAGGTTAAAGCGGCTGTCTCTCCAAGTTGGGAGGTTGATAGTAAAGCAGATGGAAAGTCAAACCGGAGCACCAGGAGAGGGACTATTCGTTGAGTTTTAGAAACCTTTTGTATTCACAGTGTGTCCGTTCTCTAGGATTCCGGTACATGTTATAACTGTAGTAATATACCCTTCAACCTGGAGAGTTGGGACCCATGGAATGGGTGCCATGCATTATTGCTTTAAAGGGTCTGCATTTGCTCACCCAATCTCACCAATCCTCTCAGTCCGAAGTGTCCAGCCTTATGCCACATCCAGCTGTCGTTGTAGATAGGGTCATTCCAGGTTTCATCAGAGACCCTGAAGGAATTGTAAAGAATTTCCCAGGTTTTTTGTTTTGCTTTTGAAATTCTTTTTTATAGTGGGTTTGAGCTGATTCTCCCTGCCATGTTTATGCCAGTCTAGACACACTTGATTCCCTACGGAGACATATCAATCCATAGGTTTTTAGATTCTTACTAGTCAGATATATTCCTCTGTGGGAAATATGGTGTTTTGAATCCCTTTCACTGAGGAAGGTGTAGGTCTTGTCTATTCCATAGTTGGTTTTTGGAACGGTACCTGTGCTTATATCAAACTCTGGTTTTATGCATCACCCCACCTCTCCTTCCCCCTTAAGCAGGCAAAAGAGTGTTTTCTAATTGTGAGACACTGTTCTCTTTCCTAACTCAGTTCAAGTGTAGCCATGTTTACAGGATCTTCGTAAGTGATATCTTATGATAAGTTTCTTTTTCTGTGTGACTTATTTCACTTAGAATCATCGTACCTGAATCCACCCATTTTGCTGCTACTGGTCTTATGACATTGATTTCATGGCTGAGGGATATTCCATCGTACGTAAGTACCACAATTTTTTGAACCATTTTTATATTTCCTGGGATATTTAATGTGTACGCAAGTTGAGGTCCTTGTAAGCAGTGCAGCCCTAAATTTTGGGGTGGCTCTGTCTTATTGATTTTCAGTTTTCCCAAGGAATATTCCCTAGACTGGAAGTGCCCTTGGCTCTGTAGCTCTGTTGTTTACTTGTTTTAGGGAACACAATGCACTCCTCCAGAGAGGCAGTTGGCAATTTACATCCCGCCCATCAGCATAACAAGGCTCCCTGTTCTCCAGGGCCTGTCTTGCCTTTCTGGTTTTTACACATTTTGTGGATGTCCCTTTTGACCGGTGGGAAGTGATACTTCTTTGTAGTGCAGATTTGCATTGCCCGCTTGCTTGCTTGGCCAAAAAGGGCGTATGCGTTTTCTCCTGAATATATTCAGGAGAAAACGCATACGCCCTTTTTGGCCAAGTGCATCATTGTCGAAATTGTGCCCCTCTTCCTGTGCTTTAAAGGTGATTCCAACGTACCTCTTGAAATTTGTTTTCTGCTATTCTGCCTCGCTTTCAAGTCCGCCTCGTTGCCTTCCCTCAACAGATTTGTGGACCATAGTTGTCCTTTATTACTCAGCCAGTTTGTGAATTGCTGTGCCCCTGAGCTCCATTTTTCAACTCGTTTTTGTTGAGCTGACCGCAAGTCTAAAATTTTGGTTCAGGACCTATGCTGGTTCCCGGTGGGTGGCTGAGACTTTGGTTAATTCTTCTTCCTGCCGGGAAGTTAGAGTGATATGTGCCCATCCAAATGCCTAAGAGCTACTCTCTCATTGGTTCTCCCCCTTCCCTTTCATCCTCTGCCAAATTGGAAACCTGTGCGAACCAGGAGGTTCAATGGTCTGTCTCTCCAAGTTGGGAGATTGATAGTAAATCAGATGGAAAGTCAAACCGGAGCACCAGGAGAGGGACGATTCGTTGAGTTTTAGAAACCTTTCATATTCACAGTGTGTCCGTTCTCTAGGTTTCCCGTACATGTTATAACTGTTGTAATATTCCCTTCAACCTGGAGAGTTGGGACCCATGAAATGGGTGCCATGCATTTGTGCTTTAAATGGTCTGCATATGCTCACCCAATCTCACCAATCCTCTCAGTCCCAAGTGACCAGCCTTATGCCACATCCTGCTGTCATTGTAGATAGGGTCATTCCAGGTTTCATCAGAGACTGTGAAGGAATTGTAAAGAATTTCCCAGTTTTTTTGTTTTGTTTTTGAAATTCCTTTTTATAGTGGGTTTGAGCTGATTCTCGCTGCCATGTTTATGCCAGTCTAGACACACTTGATCCCTTACAGAGACATATCAATACATAGGCTTTAAGATTCTCACAAGTCAGATATATTCCTCTGCGGGAAATATGGGGTTTTGAGTCCCTTTCACTGAGGAAGGTGTAGGTTTTGTCTATTCCATAGTTGGTTTTTGGAACGGTACCTGTGCTTATATCAAACTCTGGTTTTATGCATCACCCCACCTGTCCTTCCCCCTTAAGCAGGCATAACAGTGTTTTCTAATTGTGAGACACTGTTCTCTTTCCTAACTCAGTTCAAGTGTAGCCATGTTTACAGGATCTTCATAAGTGATATCTTATGATAAGTTTCTTTTTCTGTGTGACTTACTTCACTTAGAATCATCGTACCTGAATCCACCCATTTTGCTGCTACTGGTCTTATGACATTGATTTCATGGCTGAGGGATATTCCATCGTACGTAAGTACCACAATTTTTTGAACCATTTTTATATTTCCTGGGATATTTAAGGTGTACCCAAGTTGAGGTCCTTGTAAGCAGTGCAGCCCTAAATTTTGGGGTGGCTCTGTCTTATTGATTTTCAATTTTCCAAAGGAATATTCCCTAGACTGGAAGTGCCCTTGGCTCTGTAGCTCTGTTGTTTACTTCTTTTAGGGAACACAACGCACTCCTCCAGAGAGGCAGTTGGCAATTTACATCCCGCCCATCAGAATAACAGTGCTCCCTGTTCTCCAGGGCGTGTCTTGCCTTTCTGGTTTTTACACATTTTGTGGATGTCCCTTTTGATCGGTGGGAAGTGATACTCCTTTGTAGTGCAGATTTGCATTGCCCGCTTGCTTGCTTGGCCAAAAAGGGCATATGCATTTTCTCCTGAATTCAGGAGAAAATGCATACGCCCTTTTTGGCCAAGTGCATCATTGTCGAAGTTGTGCCCCTCTTCCTGTGCTTTAAAGGCGATTCCAACGTACCTCTTGAAATCTGTTTCCTGCTATTCTGCCTCGCTTTGAAGTCCGCCTCGTTGCCTTCCCTCAACAGATTTTTGGACGATAGTTGTCCTTTATTACTCGGCCAGTTTGTGAATTGCTGGGCCCCTGAGCTCCATTTTTCAACTCGTTTTTGGTGAGCTGACCGCAAGTCCAACATTTTGGTTCAGGACCTATGCTGGTTCCCGGTGGGGGACTGAGACTTTGGTTAATTGTTCTTCCTGCCGGGAAATTACAGTGATATGTGCCCGTCCATATGCCTAACAGCTACTCTCTCATTGGTTCTCCCTCTTCCCTTTCATCCTCTGCCAAATTGGAAATCTGTGCGAACCAGGAGGTTAAAGGGGCTGTCTCTCCAAGTTGGGAGGTTGATAGTAAACCAGATGGAAAGTCAAACCGGAGCACCAGGAGAGGGACTATTCGTTGAGTTTTAGAAACCTTTCGTATTCACAGTGTGTCCATTCTCCAGGATTCCCGTACATGTTATAGCTGTAGTAATATTCCCTTCAACCTGGAGAGTTGGGACCCATGGAATGGGTGCCAAGCATTTGTGCTTTAAAGGGTCTGCATTTGCTCACCCAATCTCACCAATCGTCTCAGTCCCAAGTGTCCCTCCTTATGCCACATCCAGCTGTCATTGTAGATAGGGTCATTCCAGGTTTCATCAGAGACCCTGAAGGATTCGTAAAGAATTTCCCAGTTTTTTTGTTTTGTTTTTGAAATTCCTTTTTATAGTGGGTTTGAGCTGATTCTCGCTGCCATGTTTATGCCAGTGTAGACACACTTGATTCCCTTACGGAGACATATCAATACATAGGTTTTAAGATTCTTACTAGTCAGATATATTCCTCTGCGGGAAATATGGGGTTTTGAGTCCCTTTCATTGAGGAAGGTGTAGGTCTTGTCTATTCCATAGTTGGTTTTTGGAACGGTACCTGTGCTTATATCAAGCTCTGGATTTATGCATCACCCCACCTCTCCTTCCCCCTTAAGCAGGCATAAGAGTGTTTTCTAAATGTGAGACGCTGTTCTCTTTCCTAACTCAGTTCAAGTGTAGCCATGTTTACAGGATCTTCATAAGTGATATCTTATGATAAGTTTCTTTTTCTGTGTGACTTATTTCACTTAGAATCATCGTACCTGAATCCACCTATTTTGCTGCTACTGGTCTTATGACATTGATTTAATGGCTGAGGGATATTCCATCGTACGTAAGTACCACAATTTTTTGAACCATTTTTATATTTCCTGGGATATTTAAGGTGTACCCAAGTAGAGGTCCTTGTAAGCAGTGCAGCCCTAAATCTTGGGGTGGCTCTGTCTTATTGATTTTCAGTTTTCCCAAGGTATATTCCCTAGACTGGAAGTATCCCTGGCTCTGTAGCTCTGTTCTTTACTTGTTTTAGGGAACACAATGCACTCCTCCAGAGAGGCAGTTGGCAATTTACATCCCGCCCATCAGCATAACAAGGCTCCCTGTTCTCCAGGGCCTGTCTTGCCTTTCTGGTTTTTACACATTTTGTGGATGTCCCTTTTGACCGGTGGGAAATGATACTTCTCTGTAGAGCAGATTTGCATTGCCCGCTTGCTTGCTTGGCCAAAAACGGCGTATGCGTTTTCTCCTGAATATATTCAGGAGAAAACGCATACGCCCTTTTTGGCCAAGTGCATCATTGTCGAAGTTGTGCCCCTCTTCCTGTGCTTTAAAGGCGATTCCAACGTACCTCTTGAAATCAGATTCCTGCTATTCTGCTTCGCTTTCAAGTCCGCCTCGTTGCCATCCCTCAACAGATTTTTGGACGATAGCTGTCCTTTATTACTCGACCAGACTGTGAATTGCTGTGCCCCTGAGCTCCATTTTTCCACTCGTTTTTGGTGAGCTGACCGCAAGTCCAAAATTTTGGTTCAGGACCTATACTGGTTCCCGGTGGGGGGCTGAGACTTTGGTTAATTCTTCTTCCTGCCGGGAAATTACAGTGATATGTGCCCGTCCAAATGCCTAACAGTTACTCTCTCATTGGTTCTCCCTCTTCCCTTTCATCCTCTGCCAAATTGGCAACCTGTGCGAACCAGGAGGTTAAAGGGGCTGTCTCTCCAAGTTGGGAGGTTGATAGTAAAGCAGATGGAAAGTCAAACCGGAGCACCAAGAGAGGGACTATTCGTTGAGTTTTAGAAACCTTTCGTATTCACAATGTGTCCGTTCTCTAGGTTTCCCGTACATGTTATAGCTGTAGTAATATTGCCTTCAACCTGGAGAGTTGGGAACCATGGAATGGGTGCCAGGCATTTGTGCTTTAAAGGGTCTGCATTTGCTCACCCAATCTCACCAATACTTTCAGTCCCAAGTGTCCAGCTTTATGCCACATCCAGCTGTCATTGTAGACAGGGTCATTCCAGGTTTCATCAGAGACCCTGAAGGAATTGTAAAGAATTTCCCAGTTTTTTTGTTTTGTTTTTGAAATTCCTTTTTATAGTGGGTTTGAGCTGATTCTCACTGCCATGTTTATGCCAGTGTAGACACACTTGATTCCCTTACGGAGATATAGCAGTACATAGGTTTTAAGATTCTTACTAGTCAGATATATTCCTCTTGGGATATATGGGGTTTTGAGTCCCTTTCACTGAGGAAGGTGTAGGTCTTGTCTATTCCATAGTTGGTTTTTGGAACGGTACCTGTGCTTATATCAAACTCTGGTTTTATGCATCACCCCACCTCTCCTTCCCCCTTAAGCAGGCATAAGAGTGTTTTCTAAATGTGAGCCACTCTTCTCTTTCCTAACTCAGTTCAAGTGTAGCCATGTTTACAGGATCTTCATAAGTGATATCTTATGATAAGTTTCTTTTTCTCTGTGACTTATTTGACTTAGAATCATCGTACCTGAATCCACCCATTTTGCTGCTACTGGTCTTATGACATTGATTTCATGGCTGAGGGATATTCCATCGTACGTAAGTACCACAATTTTTTGAACCATTTTTATATTTCCTGGGATATTTAAGGTGTACCCAAGTTGAGGTCCTGGTAAGCAGTGCAGCCCTAAATTTTGGGGTGGCTCTGTCTTATTGATTTTCAGTTTTCCCAAGGTATATTCCCTAGACTGGAAGTGCCCTTGGCTCTGTAGCTTTGTTCTTTACTAGTTGTAGGGAACACAATGCACTCCTCCAGAGAGGCAGTTGGCAATTTACATCCCGCCCATCAGCATAACAAGGCTCCCTGTTCTCCAGGGCCTGTCTTGCCTTTCTGGTTTTTACACATTTTGTGGATGTCCCTTTTGACTGGTGGGAAGTGATACTTCTTTGTAGTGCAGATTTGCATTGCCCGCTTGCTTGCTTGGCCAAAAAGGGCGTATGCGTTTTCTCCTGAATATATTCAGGAGAAAACGCATACGCCCTTTTTGGCCAAGTGCATCATTGTCAAAGTTGTGCCCCTCTTCCTGTGCTTTAAAGGCGATTCCAACGTACCTCTTGAAATCTGTTTCCTGCTATTCTCCCTCGCTTTCAAGTCCGCCTCGTTGCCTTCCCTCAACAGATTTTTGGACGATAGTTGTCCTTTATTACTCAGCCAGTTTGTGAATTGCTGTGCCCCTGTGCTCCATTTTTCAACTCGTTTTTGGTGAGCTGACCGCACGTCCAAAATTTTGGTTCAGGGCCTATACTGGTTCCCGGTGTGTGGCTGAGACTTTGGTTAATTCTTCTTCCTGCCGGGAAGTTAGAGTGATATGTGCCCGCCTAAATACCTAACAGCTACTCTCTCATTGGTTCACCCTCTTCCCTTTCATCCTCTGCCATATTGGCAACCTGTGCGAACCAGGAGGTTAAAGGGGCTGTCTCTCCAAGTTGGGAGATTGATAGTAAAGCAGATGGACAGTCAAACCGGAGCGCCAGGAGAGGGACTATTCGTTGAGTTTTAGAAACCTTTCGTATTCACAGTGTGTCCGTTCTCTGGGTTTCCCGTACATGTTATAACTGTAGTAATATTCCCTTCAACCGGGAGAGTTGGGACCCATGGAATGGGTGCCATGCATTATTGCTTTAAAGGGTCTGCATTTGCTCACCCAATCTCATCAATCCTCTCAGTCCCAAGTGTCCCTCCTTATGCCACATCCAGCTGTCATTGTAGATAGGGTCATTCCAGGTTTCATCAGAGACCCTGAAGGAATTGTAAAGAATTTCCCAGTTTTTTTGTTTTGTTTTTGAAATTCCTTTTTATACTGGGTTTGACCTGATTCTCGCTGCCATGTTTATGCCAGTCTAGACACACTTGATTCCCTTATGGAGATATATCAATCCATAGGTTTTAAGATTCTTTCTAGTCAGATATATTCCTCTTCGGGAAATATGGGGTTTTTAGTCCCTTTCACTGAGGAAGGTGTTAGTCTTGTCTATTCCATAGTTGGTTTTTGGAACGGTACCTGTGCTTATATCAAACTCTGGTTTTATGCATCACCCCACCTCTCCTTCCCCCTTAAGCGGGCATAAGAGTGTTTTCTAAATGTGAGGCTCTTTTGTTTTTCCTAACTCAGTTCAAGTGTAGCCATGTTTACAGGATCTTCATGAGTGATATCTTATGATAAGTTTCTTTTTCTGTGTGACTTATTTCACTTAGAATCATCCTACCTGAATCCACTCATTTTGCTGCTACTGGTCTTATGACATTTATTTAATGGCTGAGGGATATTCCATCGTACATAAGGACCACAATTTTTTGAACCATTTTTATATTTCCTGGGATATTTAAGGTGTACCCAAGTTGAGGTCCTTGTAATCAGTGCAGCCCTAAATTTTGGGCCGGCTCTGTCTTATTGATTTTCAGTTTTCCCAAGGTATATTCCCTAGACTGGAAGTGCCCTTGGCTCTGTCGCTCTGTTGTTTACTTGTTTTAGGGAACACAATGCACTCCTCCAGAGAGGCAGTTGGCAATTTACATCCCGCCCATCAGCATAACAAGGCGCCCTGTTCTCCAGGACCTGTCTTGCCTTTCTGGTTTTTACACATTTTGTGGATGTCCCTTTTGACCTGTGGGAAGTGCTACTTCTCTGTAGTGCAGATTTGCATTGCCCGCTTGCTTGCTTGGCCAAAATGTGCGTATGCGTTTTCTCCTGAATATATTCAGGAGAAAACGCATACGCCCTTTTTGGCCAAGTGCATCATTGTCGAAGTTGTGCCCCTCTTCCTGTGCTTTAAAGGCGATTCCAACGTACCTCTTGAAATCTGTTTCCTGCTATTCTGCCTCTCTTTCAAGTCCGCCTCGTTGCCTTCCCTCAACAGATTTTTGGACGATAGTTGTCCTTTATTACTTGGCCAGTTTGTGAATTGCTGTGCCCCTGAGCTCCATTTTTCAACTCGTTTTTTGTGAGCTGACCGCAAGTCCAAAGTTTTGGTTCAGGAACTATACTGGTTCCCGGAGTGTGGCTGAGAATTTGGTAAATTCTTCTTCCTGCCAGGATATTAGAGTGAAATGTGCCCGCCCAAATGCCTAACAGCTACGCTCTCATTGGTTCTCCCTCTTCCCTTTCATCCTCTGCCAAATTGGAAAGCTGTGCGAACCAGGAGGTTAAAGGGGCTGTCTCTCCAAGTTGGGAGATTGATAGTAAAGCAGATGGAAAATCAAACTGGAGCACAAGGAGAGGGACTATTCTTTGAGTTTTAGAAACATTTTGTATACACATTGTGTCCGTTCTCTAGGTTTCCCATACATGTTATAGCTGTAGTAATAGTTCCTTAAACCTGGAGAGTTGGGACCCATGGAATGGGTGCCACATATTATTGTTTTAAATTGTCTGCATTTGCTCACCCAATCTCACCAATCCTCTCAGTCCCAAGTGTCCAGCCTTATGCCACATCCAGCTGTCGTTGTTTATAGGGTCATTCCAGGTTTCATCAGAGACCATGAAGGAATTCTAAAGAATTTCCCTGTCTTTTGTTTTGTTTTTGAATTTCCTTTTCTAGTGTGTTTGAGCTGATTCTCACTGCCATGTTTATGCCAGTCTAGACACACTTGATTCCCTTACGGAGACATATCAATACATAGGTTTTAAGATTCTTACTAGTAAGATATATTTCTCTGGGAAATATGGGGTTTTGAGTTCCGTTCACAGAGGAATTAGTAGGTCCTGTCTATTCTGTGTTTGGATTATGGAACCGTACCTGTGCTAATATCAAACTCTGGTTTTATTCATCACCCCACCTCTGCTTTCCCCTTAAGCATACATAAGAGTGTTTTCTAAATATGAGATTCTGTTCCCTTTCCTAATTCATTCCATGTGTAGCCATGTTTATATACCCTTCATAAGTGATATCTTATGATAAGTTTCTTTTTCTGTGTGATTTTTTCAGTTAGAATCATCGTACATGAATCCCGTCATTATGCTGCTACTGGCCTTATGACATTGACTTCATGGCTGAGGGATATTCCATCATACGTATGTACCACAATTTCTTTACCATTTTTGTCTTTCCTGGGATATATAAGGTGTCCCGAAGTCGAGGTTCTTGTAAGCAGTGCTGCCATAAATTTTCGGGTGGCTGTGTCTTATTGATTTTCAGTTTTCCCAAGGTATATTCCCGTGACTGGAAGTACCTTAGGTTGTGAAGCTCTGTTGTTTTCTTCTTTTTGGGAACACAATGCACTCCTCCAGAGTGGCTGTTGGCAATTTACATCCCACCCATCAGCATAACAAGGCTCCCTCTTCTCCAGATCCTGTCTTGCCTTTCTTGTTTTTACACATTTTACGGATGTCCCTTTTGACCGGTTGGAAGTGATACTTCTTTGTAGTGCAGATTTGCATTGTGCGGTTGCTTGGTTGGCCAAAATGGGCGTATGCGTTTTCTCCTGAATATATTCAGGAGAAAACGCATGCGCCCTTTATGGACAATTCCATAATTGTCGAAGTTGTGATGCTTTTCCTGTGTTTAAAGGCGATTCCAATGTACTTCTGGAAATCTGTTTCGTGCACTTCTGCCTCATTTTCAAGTCCGCCTCATGGCTTTATCTCAACAGATTTTTGGAAGAGAGTACTCCTTTATAACTCTGCAAGTTAGTGAATTTCTGTGCCCCTGAGTTCCATTTTTCAACTCGCGTTTTTGTGAGCTGACTGCCAATCCACAATTTTGCTTCAGGACCTATACTGGTTCCATTGGGGGGGCTGGCTCAGAGTTTGTTAATTCTTCTTCGTGACGGGAATTTAGAGTGACATGTGGCCATCCAAATGCCTACAGCTACTCTCTAATTGTTTCTCCCTCTTCCCTTATATCCTCTGCACAACGTGCCAACTGTCTGAACCAGGAGGTTAAAGGTGCTGACTCTCCAATTTGGGAGATTGATACTAAAGCAGTTGGAATGTCAAACTGGTGCACAAGGAGAGAAAAAAATTAGTAGAGTTTTAGAAACCTTTCACCATCAGATGGTGTCCATTCTCTAGGTTTCCCATACATGTTATAACTGTAGTGATATTCCCTTCTACCTGGAGAGTTGGGAACCATGGAATGGGTGCCAGGTATTATTGCTTTAAATGGTCTGCATTTTCTCACCCAATCTCACCAATCCTCTCAGTCCCAAGTGACCAGCCTTATGCCACATCCAGCTGTCATTGTAGATAGGGTCATTCTAAGTTTCATCAGAACCCCTGAAGGTATTGTGTAAGAATTTCACTGTTTATTTGTTTTGTTTTGAAATTCATTTTTATAGTGGGTTTGAGCTGATTCTCACTGCCGTGTTTATGTCGTTCTAGACACACTTGGTTACCTTAAGGAGACATATCAATACATAGGTTTTAAGATTCTTACTAGTCAGATATACTACTCTGCGGGGAATAGGGGTGTTTAGCCCCATTCACTGAGGAAAGAGTAGGTCTTGTCTATTCTGTATTTGGATTATGCAACCGTACCTGTGCTAATATCAAACTCTGGTTTTATGCATCACCCCACCTCTCCTTTCCTATTGAGCAGGCATAAGAGTGTTTTCTAAATGTGAGACTCTTCTCTTTCCTAATTCAGTTCATGTGTAGCCATGTTTACAAGACCTTCATAAGTGATATCTTATGATAAGTTTCTTTTTCTGTGTGACTTATTTCAGTTAGAATCATCGTACATGAATCCACTCATTATGCTGCTACTGGCCTTATGACATTGATTTCATGGCTGAGGGATATTCCATCGTACGTATGTACCACAATTTCTTTACTATTTTTGTCTTTCCTGGGATATTTAAGGTGTCCCGAAGTCGATGTTCTTGTAAGCAGTGCTGCCCTATATTTTGGGTTGGCTGTGTCTTATTGATTTTCAATTTTCCCAAGGTATATTCCCATGACTGGAAGTGCCTTAGGTTGTGAAGCTCTGTTGTTTAATTCTTTTAGGGAACACAGTGCACTCCTCCAGAGTGGCTGTTGGCAATCTACATCCCACCCATCAGCATAACAAGGCTCCCTGTTCTCCAGAGACCCTCTTGCCTTTCTGGTTTTTACACATTTTACGGATATCCCTTTTGACTGGTGGGAAGTGATACTTCTTTGTAGTGCAGATTTGCATTGTGCGGTTGCTTGGTTGGCCAAAATGGGTGTATGTGTTTTCTCCTGAATATATTCAGGAGAAAACGCATGCGCCCTTTATGGACAATTCCATAATTGTCGAAGTTGTGATGCTTTTCCTGTGTTTAAAGGCGATTCCAATGTACTTCTGGAAATCTGTTTCGTGCAAATCTCCCTCATTTTCAAGTCCGCCTCATGGCTTTTCCTCAACAGATTTTTGGAAGAGAGTAGTCCTGTATAACTCTGCAAGTTCGTGAATTGCTGTGCCCCTGAGCTCCATTTTTCATCTTGTGTTTTTGTGAGCTGACCGCAAACCCACAATTTTGCTTCAGGACCTATACTAGTTATGCGGGTCGGGCAGGCTGAGAGTGTGGTTAATTCTTCCTCGTGACGGGAAATTAGAGTGACATGTGGCCGTCCAAATGCCTACAGCTACTCTCTCATTGGTTCTCCCTCTTCCCTTATATCCTCTGCACAATGTGCCAACTTTGCGACCCAGGAGGTTATAGGGGCTGACTCTCCAAGTCGGGAGATTGATATTAAAGCAGTTGGAATGTCAAGCTGGAGCACATGGAGAGAAAAAAATTAGAAGAGTTTTAGAAACCTTTCACCATCAGAGGGTGTCCATTCTCTAGGTTTCCCATACATGTTATAACTGTAGTGATATTCCCTTCTACCTGGAGAGTTGGGAACCATGGAATGGGTGCCAGGCATTATTGCTTTAAATGGTCTGCATTTTCTCACCCAATCTCACCAATCCTCTCAGTCCCAAGTGAACAGCCTTATGCCACATCCAGCTGTCGTTGTAGATAGGGTCATTCCAAGTTTCATCAGAACCCCTGAAGGTATTGTGTAAGAATTTCACTGTTTCTTTGTTTTGTTTTGAAATTCCTTTTTATAGTGGGTTTGAGCTGATTCTCACTGCCGTGTTTATGTCATTCTAGACACACTTGGTTCCCTTATGGAGACATATCAATACATAGGTTTTAAGATCCTTACTAGTCAGATATATTTCTCTGTGGGGAATAGGGGTGTTGAGTCCCATTCACTGAGGAAGGAGTTGGGCTTGTCTCTTCTGTATTTGGATTATGGAACGGTACCTGTGTTAATATCAAACTCTGGTTTTGTGTGTCTCCCCACCTCTCCTTCCCCCTTAAGCAAGCATAAGAGTGTTTTCTAAATCTGAGACTCTGTTCTCTTTCCTAATTCAGTTCATATGTAGCCAGGTTTACATTCCCTTCATAAGTGATATCTTATATCAGAATGCACCATGGCCCTTGTCATAATAATGCTCCATGACCCCTGTCATCACAATGCTCCATTCCCTGGTTATCACAATGCTCCATGTCCCTTGTCATAACAATTCTCCACGTACTTGTCATCACAATGCTACATGACACTTCTCATCACAAAGTTACATGCTCGTTTCATCACAATTCTCCATGCACTTGTCATTGCAATGTTCCATGACCCCTGTCATAGGAAGCTCCAAGTGTTTGTCATCACAATGCTTCACGACTTTACCATCAAAATTCTCAATGGCACTTTTCATCACAATGTTCCGTACCCTTGTCATCACAATGCTCCTTGCCCTTGTCATCACAATGCTCCATGACCCCTGTCATCACAATGCTTCATGCCCCTTGTCATTACAGTGCTCCATGATGCTCGTCATCACAATTACCCAAGGTCTTCTCATCACAATGCTCCACGGCTTTGCCATCACAATGCTCCATGCCCTGGTCATCTCAAAGCTCAATGTCCCTTGTCCTCACAATTCTCCACGTCCTTGTCATCACAATGCTCCATGGCACTTCTCATCACAAAGTTATATGCTCTTGTCATGACAATACTCCATGCACTTGTCATCGCAATGCTCCATGACCCCTGTCATAGGAAGCTCCATGCGCTTGTCATCAAAATGTATCACGACATGGACATTAAAATTATCAATGGCCCTTGTCATCTCAATGCTCCATGCGCTTATCATCACAATGCTCCTTTACCTTTGTCACAACAATCCTCCATGACACTTGGCATCACAATGCTCCCTGCTATTGTCATCACAGTGGAACATGACATATGTCATCACAATGCTCCCTGACACCTGTCTTCACAATACTCCATGACCTTGTCATCACAATGCTCCATGCCCTTGTCATCAAAAAGTGCCATGCCCACTGTCATCAAAATAATCCATGAAACTTGTCAGACCAAAGCTCCATGACACCTTTCATCACAATGCTCCATGAACCCTGTCATCTCAATGCACCATGCCCATCATCATAATGCTTCATGCTCTTGTCATCACAATGAAATCAAAATGCTCCATGACCTCTGTCATCACAATGCTCCAAACCCTTGTGATCACAATGTTCCATAACACTTGTCATCACAATACCCCATGACGCTACTCATCACAATTATCCATGGACTTCTCATCACAATGCCCCATGACATTTGTCATCACAATGCGCAATACACATGTCATCACAATGCTCCCTGACTCTTGCCATCAGTATGCTCCCTGAACCCTTTCATGACAAGGCTCCATGCCTTTTTCATCACAATGATCCATGCCATTTTCATCACAATGCTCCAAGACCCCTGTAATCACAATGCTCCATGCCCTTGTCATCACAAAGCTCCATGATGCATGTCATCAGAATGCTCCATGGCCTTCTCATCACAATGCTCCATGCCCTTGTGATCACAATGCTCCAAGACCCCTGTAATCACAATGGTCCATGCCCCTTTTCATCAGAATTCTCCATGAGACTTGTCATCACCAGGCTCCATGGTCTTCTCATCACAGTGCTCCAGGACATTGTCATCAAAATGCCCCATTCCCTTATCATCACAATGCTCCATGACCCCTGTCATCACAATACTCCATGAACATTTTCAGCCCAATGCTCCATGACCTTCTCATCACAATGCTCCATGACCAATATCATCACAATGCTCCATGACCACAGTCATCACAACGCTCAATATCACCTGACAACACAATGATCCGGGACTCTTGTCATCACAATGCTCCATTCCCTAGTCATCACAATGCTCCATGAGCCCTGTCATCACAATACTCCATGAACATTTTCAGCCCAATGCTCCATGACACTTGTCATCACAATGATGCATGCCCTTGTCATCCCAATGCTCCATGACCCCTGTAATCACAATGCTCCGTGACGCTTGTCATCACAGTGCTCCATGACACCTGTCATCACAATGCTCCATGCCTTTGTCAGCAAAATGCTACATGACCTTGTCATTACAATGTTCTATGCACTTGTCATCACAATACTCCATTACCATTGCCATCACAATCCTCCATGAACCTTGGGATCACATTGCTCCATGCCCTTGTCATCACAATGCTCCATGCTCCTTGAAATCAAAATGATCCATGACCTCTGTCATCACAATGCTCCAAACCCTTGTGATCACAATGTTCCATAACACTTGTCATCACAATGCTCCATGATGCCTGTCATCACAATACTCCATGCCCTTTTCATCACAATGCTCCATGACCTTTGTCATCACAATTCTCGATACACTTGTCATCACAATGCTCCCTGACACTGGTCGTCAGAATGCTCCTTGAACCCTGTCACAAAAAGGCTCCATGCCTTTTTCATCAAAATGCACCATGCCGTTTTCATCACAATGCTCCATGCCATTGTCATCAAAATACTCCACAAGCTTGTCATCAGAATGCTCCATGTCCCTTGTCATCACAATTTTCCATGCACTTGTCAGCACAATGCTCCCTGACCCTTGTCATCACAATGCTCCAAGCCATTGTCATCACAATGCTCCATTACCTTTGTCATCAGAATCCTCCATGACACTTGGCATCACAATGCTCCCTGACACCTGGCTTCACAATAATGAATGACCTGGTCATCACAATGCTCCATGCCCTTGTCATCACAATGCGCCATTCCAACTGTCATAGCAATAAGCCATGAAACTTATTAGACCAATGCTCCATGCCCTTGTCATCACAATGCCCCATGCCCTTGTTATCACAATGCTCCATGACCCCTGTCATCACAATGCTCCATGACTCCAGTCATCACAAGGCTTCATGACCTTTGTCATCACAATGGTCCATGCCCTTGTCATCAACAGTCTCTGTGACCTTTTTAACCACAATGCTTCATGAACATTTCATCACAATGCTCTTTGACCCTTGTCATCACAATGCTCTATGCCTTTCTCAGCACAATGCTCCATGACCCTTGTCATCACAATGCTCCATGCGCTTGTCAGCACAATGCTCCATGACCCATGTCATCACAATGCACCATGCGCTTGTCGTCACAGTGCTCCACAATCTTGTCATCACAATGCTCCATAAAACTTGTCATCACAATGCTCCATGCACTTCAAATCAAAATGCTCTCTCACCACTGATATCACAATGTTACATCACTATTCATCACAATACTCCCTCAACCCTGTCATCACAATGTTCCATGACTCCTGTCATCACAATGCTACATGCACTTATCATCACAATGTTTGATGATCCCTGACATCACAATGTTCCATAACCCCTGTCATCAAAATGCTCAATGAGCCTTTTCATCAAAATGCTCCATGACCCCTAACATCACAATGTTACATAACGCCTGTCATCAAAATGTTCCATGACACTTTTCATCAAATTGGTCCATGACAATGTCATCACAATGTTCCCTGCCCTTCTCATCACAATGCACCACGCCCTTGTCATCAAAATGCTCCATGACCTTTGTCATCACAAAGCTCCATGACCCTTGGCATCACAATGCTCCATGCCATTGTCATCACAATACTCCATGAAACCTCTCATCACATTTTTCCATGCAATTGTCATCAAAAAGCGCCATGGTGCTTGTCATCACACTGCTCGATGCCCTTCTCATCACAATGCTCCATGCCCTTGTCATTACAAACCTCCATGACCCATGTATACCTGTGTTCCGTGCCCTTGTCATCACAATGCTCCATGCCCACTCTCATCACAATAATCCATGAAACTTTTCAGACAAATGTTCCATGCCCTTGTCATCACAATGCTCCATTACCCCTGTCATAAAAATGCTCCATGAGCCCTGCCATCACAACGTTCCACGACCTTGTCATCACAAGGCTCCATGACCCTTGTCATCACAATGCTCCAAGACCCCTGTAATCACAGTGCTACATGCCCTTGTCATCACAAAGCTCCATGATGCATGTCATCAGAATGCTCCATGCCCTTGCCATCACAATGCTCCATTACATCTGTGATAACAATGTTCCATGACCCCTGCCATCACGATGTTCCATGGCCTTGTCATCACAAGGCTCCATGACCCTTCTCATCACAATGCTCCAAGACACCTGTAATCACAATGCTCCATGTCCCTTTTTATCTCAATGATCCATGAACCCTGTCATCACAATGCACCATGCCCATCATCATAATGCTTCAGGCTATTCTCATCACAATGAAATCAAAATGCTCCATGACCTCTGTCATAACACTGCTCCAAACCCTTGTGATCACAATATTCCATAACACTTGTCATCACAATGTCCCATGACGCTCGTCATCACAATTATCTATGGTCTTCTCTTCACAATGCTCCATGACCTTTGTCATCACAATGCTCAATACACCTGTCATCAAATTTCTCCCTGACACTTCTTCTCTGTATGCTCCTTGAACCCTGTCATGACAAGGCTCCATGCCTTTTTCATCACAATGATCCATGCCTTTTTCATCACAATGCTCCAAGACGCCTGTAATTACAATGCTCCATGCCCTTGTCATCACAAAGCTCAATGACGCATGTCATCAGACTGCTCCTTGGCCTTCTCATCACAATGCTCCATGCCCTTGTCATCACAATTTTCCAAGACACTCTAATCACAATGCTCCATGCCCCTTTTCATCAGTATGCTCCATGAGACTTGTCTCACAAGGCTCCGTTGTTTTCTCATCACAATGGTCCAGCACCATGTCATCACAATGCTTCACGAACTTGTCATGAAAATTTTCAATGGCCCTTGTCATCATAATGCTCCAAGCCCTAGTCATCACAATGCTCCATTATATTTATCATCACAATCCTCCATTACATTTGGCATCACAATGCTCCATGCCATTGTCATCGCAAGGGACCATGACATATGTCATCACAATGCTCCCTGACACCTGTCTTCACAATACTCCATGACCTTCTCATCACAATGCCCCATGCCCTTGTCATCACAATGCCCCATGCCCACTGTCATCACAATAATCTATTAAACTTGTCAGACCAATGCTCCATGCCCCTGTCATCACAATGCTCCATGCCCTTGTCATCACAATGCTCCATGACCCCTGTCATCACAATGCTCTGTGACTCCAGTCATCACAATGCTTCATAACATTTGTCATCACAGTGGTCCATGCCCACATCATCACAAGGCTCTGTGACCTTTGTAACCACAATACTCCATGAACTTTTCATCACAATGCTCCGTGACCCTTGTCATCACAATGCTCCATGCCTTTGTCAGAACAATGCTCCATGACCCTTGTCATCACAATGTGCCACGTGATTTTCATCACAACGGTCCACAACCTTGTCATCGTCATGCTCCATAAACCTTGTAATCACAATGCTCCATGCACTTCTCATCAAAATGCTCTCTCAACAGAGATATCACAATGTTCCATCACTAGTCATCACAATACACCCGCACCCCTGTAATCACAATGTTCCATGACACCTGTCATCACAATGCTACATCCTCTTATCATCACAATGTTCCATGACCCCTGACATCACAATACTCCATGAACATTTTCAGCCCAATGCTTCATGACCTTCTCATCACAATGCTCCATGACCCATATCATCACAATCCTCCATGACCACTGTCATCACAACACTCCATGACCCCTGACAACACAATGATCCGGGACTCTTGTCATCACAATGCTCCATTCCCTAGTCATCACAATGCTCCATGACCCCTGTCATCACAATACTCCATGAACATTTTCAGCCCAATGCTCCATGACACTTGTCATCACAATGATGCATGCCCTTGTCATCCCAATGCTCCATGACCCCTGTAATCACAATGCTCCGTGACGCTTATCATCACAGTGCTCCATGACCCTTATCATCACAATTCTCCATGCCTGTGTCATCAAAATCCTACATGACCTTGTCATCACAATGCTCCATGAGCTTGTCATCACAATACTCCATTACCATTTTCATCACAATCCTCAATGAACCTTGGGATCACATTGCTCCATGCCCTTGTCATCACAATGCTCAATGCTCCTTGAAATCAAAATGGTCCATGACCTCTGTCATCACAATGCTCCAACCCCTTGTGATCACAATGTTCCATAACACTTGTCATCACAACACTCCATGATGACTGTCATGACAATACTCCATGCACTTGTCGTCACATTGCTCCATGACCTTTGTCATCACAATTTTCAATACACTTGTCATCACAATGCTCCCTGACACTTGTCGTCAGAATACTCCTTGAACACTGTCATGAAAATGCTCCATGCCTTTTTCATAAGAATGTTCCATGCCCTTTTCATCACAACGCTCCATGTCATTGTCATCACAATACTCCACAAGCTTGTCATCAGAATGCTCCCTGATCATTGTCTTCAGAATGCTCCATGACCCCTGTCATCAAAATGCTCCATACCCCTTGTCATTACAGTGTTCCATGACGCTCGTCATCACAATTATCCATGGTCTTCTCATCACAATGCTCCACGGTCTTGCCATCACAATGCTCCATGCCTTGGTCATCACGATGCTCCATGTCCTCAGTCATCACAATGTTCCATGACCCCTGTCATCACAATGCTCCATACCCCTTGTAATTACAGTGCTCCATGACGCTCGTCATCACAATTATCCATGGTCTTCTCATCACAATGCTCCACGGTCTTGCCATCACAATGCTCTATGCCCTGGTCATCACAATGCTCCATGTCCCCTGTCATCACAATTCTCCACGTTCTTGGCATCACTATGCTCCATGATACTTCTCATCACAGTGTTACATGTTTTGTCATCACAATTCTCTATGCACATGTCATCGTAATGCTCCATGACCCCTGTCATAGCAAGCTCCATGTGATTGTCATCACAATGCTTCATGAACATGTCATCAAAATTCTCAATGGCCCTTGTCATCACAATGCTCCAAGCCCTTGTCATCAAAATACTCCATTACCTTTGTCATCACAATCCTCCATGACACTTGGCATCACAATGCTACATTCCATTGTCATCGCAATGGACCATGACATATGTCATCACAATGCTCCCTGACACCCTTCTTCACAATACTCCATGACCTTCTCATCACAATGCTCCATGCCCTTGTCATCACAATGCGCCATGCCCACTGTCATCACAATAATCCATGAAACTTGTCAGAAAAATGCTCCATGACCCTGTCATCACAATGCTCCGTGACTACAGTCATCACAATGCTTCATGACCTTTGTCATCACAATGGTCCATGCCCTCGTCATCACAAGGCTCTGTGACCTTTGTGACCACAACACTCCATGAACATTTCATCACAATGCTCGGTGACCCTTGTCATCACAATGCTCCATGCCTTTGTCAGCACATTACTCCATGACACATGGCATCAAATGTGCCATGCGCTTGTCATCACAATGCTCCACATCGTTGTCATCACAATGCTCCATAAACCTTGTCATCACAATGCTCCATGCGTTTGTCAGCACAATGTTCCATGACCCATGTCATCACAATGTGCCCTGCGTTTCTCATCACAATGCTCCACAGCCTTGTCATCACAATGCTCCATGCACCTCTCATCAAAATGCTCTCTCACCACTGATATCACAATGTTCCATCACTAGTCAACACAATACTCCCTCCACCCTGTCATCCCAATGTTCCATGACCCTTGTCACAACAATGCTACATGCTCTTATCATCACAATGCTCCATGACCCCTGACATCACAATGTTCCATAACCCCTGTCATCACAATGCTCCATGACCCTTTTCATCACAATGCTCCATGACCCCTAACATCACAATGTTCCATAAACACTGTCATCAAAATGTTCCATGACCCTTTTCATCCAATTGCTCCATGACCCTGTCATCACAATGCTCCCTGCCCTTCTCATCACAATGCACCACGCCCTTGTCATCAAAATGCTCCATGGCCTATGTCATCACAAAGCTCCATGACCCTTGGAATCACAATGCTCCATGCCATTGTCATCACAAACCTCCATGAAACCTCTCATCACATTGCTCCATGCCGTTGTCATCACAAAGCTCCATGACGCTTGTCATCACAATGCTCCATGCCCTTGTCATTGCAATCCTCCATGACACATGTATCACTGTGTTCCGTGCCCTTGCCATCACAATGCTCCATGCTCACTCTCATCACAATAATCCATGAAACTTTTCAGACCAATGCTCCATGCCCTTGTCATCACAATGCTCCATTACACCTGTCATAACAATGCTCCATGACCCCTGCCATCACAATGTTCTACGGCCTCGTCATCACAAGACTCCATGGCCCTTGTCATCACAATGCTCCAAGACCCCTGTAATCACAATGCTCCATGCCCATGTCATCACAAAGCTCCCTGACGCATGTCATCAGAATGCTCCATGGCCTTCTCATCACAATACTCCATGCCCTTGTCATCACAATGCTCCAAGACCCTTGTTATTACAATGATCCATGCCTCTTTTCATCTCAATGCTCCATGAACCCTGTCATCACAATGCACCATGCCCATCATCATAATGCTTCATGCTATTGTCATCACAATGAAATCAAAATTCTCCATGACCTCTCTCATCACAATGCTCCAAACCCTTGTGATCACAATGTTCCATAACACTTGTCATCACAACGCCCCATGACGCTGGTCATCACAATTATCCATGGACTTCTCATCACAATGCTCCATGACCTTTGTCATCACAATTCTCAATACACTTGTCATCACAATGCTCCCTGACACTTGTCATCAGTATGCTCATTGAACCCTGTCATGACAAGTCTCCATGCCTTTTTCATCACAATGATCCATGCCCTTTTCATCACAATGCTTCATGCCATTGTCATCACAATACTCCACAAGCTTGTCATCAGAATGCTCCCTGACCCTTGTCATCTCAATGATCCATGACCCCTGTCATCACAATGTTCCATGACACCTGTCATCACAATGCTCCATGTCCCTTGTCATTACAGTGCTCCATGATGTTCGTCATCACAATTATCCATGGTCTTCTCATCACAGTGCTCCACGGTCTTGCCATCACAATGCTCCATGCTCTGGTCATCACAATGCTCCATGTCCCCAGTCATCACAATGCTCCATGACCCCTGTCATCACAATGCTCCATACTGCTTGTCATTACAGTGCTCCATGACACTCGTAATCACAATTGTCCATGGTCTTCTCATCACAATGCTCCACGCCCTTGTCATCAAAATGCTCCATGACACTTGTCATCACAATGATCCATGACCACTGTCATAACAATGCTCCATGACCCCTGTCATCACAAGGCTCCATACCACTTGTCATTACAGTGCTCCATGACGCTCCTAATCACAATTATCCATGGTCTTCTCATCACAATGCTCCACGGTCTTGCCATCACAGTGCTCCATGCCTTGGGCATCACAATGCTCCATGTCCCCGGTCATCACAATGCTCCATGACCACTGTCATCACAGTGCTCTATACCCCCTGTCATTACAGTGCTCCATGACACTCGTCATCACAATTATCCATGATCTTCTCATCACAGTGCTCCACGATCTTGCCATCACAAGGCTCCATGCCCTGGTCATCACAATGCTCCATGTCCCCAGTCATCACAATGCTCCATGACCCCTCTCATCACAATGCTCCATGCCCTTGTCATCACAATGCGCCATGCCCACTGTCATCACAATAATCCCTGAAACTTGTCAAACCAATGCAACATGCCCCTGTCATCACAATGCTCCATGCCCTTTCATCACAATGCTCTATGACCCCTGTCATCACAATGCTCCGTGACTCCAGTCATCACAATGCTTCATGACCTTTGTCATCACAATGGTCCATGCCCTCGTCATCACAAGGCTCTGTGACCTTTGTCACCACAGCGCTCCATGAACATTTCATCACAATGCTCGGTGACCCTTGTCCTCCCAATGCTCAATGCCTTTGTTAGCACAATACTCCATGACCCATGGCATTACAATGTGCCATGCGCTTGTCATCACAATGCTCCACATCTTTGTCATCACAATGCTCCATAAACCTTGTCATCACACTGCTCCATGCACTTCTCATCAAAATTCTCTCTCACCACTGATATCACAATGTTCCATCACTAGTCAACACAATACTCCCTCACCCCTGTCATCACAATATTCCATGACCCTTGTCACAACAATGCTACATGCCTTTATCATCACAATGCTCCATTCCCCTGAAATCACAATGTTCCATAACCCCTGTCATCACAATGCTCCCTGCCCTTCACAACAGAATGCACCACACCCTTGTCATCAAAATGCTCCATGACCTTTGTCATCACAAAGCTCAATGACCCTTGTCATCACAATGCTGCATGCCATTGTCATCACAATGCTCCATGAACCCTCTCATCACATTGTTCCATGCCCTTGTCATCACAGGCTCCATGATGCTTTTCATCACAATGCTCGATGCCATTCTTATCACAATGCTCCATGCGCTTGTCATTACAATCCTCCATGACCCATGTATCACAGTGTTCCATGCCCTTGTCATCACAATGCTCCTTGCCCCCTCTCATCACAATAATCCATGAAACTTTTCAGACCAATGCTCCATGCCCTTGTCATCACAATGCTCCATTAGCCCTGTCATAACAATGCTCCATGACCCCTGCCATCACAATGTTCCACAGCCTTGTCATCACAAGGCTCCATGACCCTTGTCATCACAATGCTCCAAGACCCCTGTAATCACAATGCTCCATGCCCTTGTCATCACAAAGCTCCATGACGCATGTCAACAGAATGCTCCATGGCCTTCTCATTCACGATGTTCCATGCCTTTGTCATCACAATGCTCCAAGACTCCTGTAATCACAATGCTCCATGCTCCTTTTCATCTCAATGCTCCATGAACCCTGTCATCACAATGCACCATGCCCATCATCATAATGCTTCAGGCTATTGTCATCACAATGAAACCAAAATGCTCCATGACCTCTGTCATCACAATGCTCCAAATCCTTGTGATCAATATGTTCCATAACACTTATCATCACAACGCCCCATGACGCTCGTCATCACAATTATCCATGGTCTTCTCATCACAATGCTCCATGACCTTTGTCATCACAATACTCAATACCCTTGTCATCACAATGCTCCCTGACACTTGTTGTCAGTTTTCTCCTTGAACCCTGTCATGACAAGGCTCCATGTCTTTTTCATCACAATGATCCATGCCCTTTTCATCACACTGCTCCAAGACCGCTGTAATCACAATGCTCCATGCCCTTGTCATCACAAAGCTCCATGATGCATGTCATCAGAACGCTCCATGGCCTTCTCATCCCAATGCTCCATGCCCTTGTCACCACAATGCTCCAAGACCCCTGTAATCACAATGCTCCATGGCACTTTTCATCAGAATGCTCCATGAGACTTGTCATCACAAGGCTCCATGGTCTTCTCATCACAGTGCTCCAGTACCTTGTCATCACAATGCTCCATGACCCCTATCATCACAGTACTCCATGGACATTTTCAGCCCAATGCTCCATGACCTTCTCATCACAATGCGCCATGACCCCTGTCATCACAATGCTCCATGACCACTGTCATCACAATGCTCCATGAACCCTGACAACACAATGATCCGGGACTCTTGTCATTAAAATGCTCCATGACCATTGTCATCACAATGATCCATGCGCTTGTCATCCCAATGCTCCATGACCCGTGTAATCACTATGCTCCATGATGCTTGTCATCACAGTGCTCCATGAACCTTGTCATCATAATGCTCCTTGCCTTTGTCAACAAAATGGTACATAATCTTGTCATCACAATTCTCCATGCGCTTGTCATCACAATCCTCCATGACCATTGGGATCACATTGCTTCATGCCCTTGCCATCTCTCTCTTGCCTTTCTGGTTTTTACAGATATTCGGATGTCCCTTTTGACCGGTGGTAAGTGACAATTCTTTGTAGTGTGGATTTGTATTGCGCGCTTGCTTGATTGGCCAAAAAGGGCGTATGCGTTTTCTTCTGAATATATTCAGGAGAAAAGGCATACGCCCTTTTTGGCCAAGTGCATCTCTGTCCAAGTTGGGATGCTTTTCCTGTGCTTTAAAGGTGATTCCAATTTACCTCTTGAAATATGTTTTGTGCAATTCTGCGTCATTTCCAAGGCCGCTTCATTTCCTTCCCTCAACAGATTTTTGGAAGTGAGTAGTCCTTTATAAGTCTGCAGGTTTGTGAATTGCTGTGCCCCTGAGCTCCAATTTTCAAATCCCATCTTTGTGAGCTGGCCGCAAATCCACAATTTTGCTTCAGGACCTATACAGGTTCCAGGGGTGGCTATATTGGTTCCCTGTGGGTGGCTGAGGCTTTGGTTAATTCTTCTTCCTGCCGGGAAATTAAAGTGACATGTGCCCGTCCAAATGCCTACATCTACTCTCTGATTGGTTCTCCCTCTTCCCTTTCATCCTCTGCACAATTAGCAAACTGTGCGAACCAGGAGGTTATAGGGGCTGACTCTCCTAAGTTGGGAGATTGATAGTAAAGCAGTTGGAATGCCAAAGTGGAGCACAAGGAGAGGAAAAATTAGGAGAGTTTTAGAAACCTTTCGCCATCACAGGGTGTCCATTTTCTAGGTTTCCCATACATGTTATAATTGTAGTGATATTCCCTTCTACCTGGAGATTTGGGACACATGGAATGGTGGCATGCATTACTACTTTAAAAGGTCTGCATTTTCTCTCCCAATCTCACCAGTCCTCTCAGTCCCAAGTGTCCAGCCTTATGTCTCATCCAGCTGTCTTTGCAGATAGGGTCATTCCAGGTTTCATCACAACCCCTGAAGGAATTGTGTAAGAATTTCGCTGTTTTTTGGGGTTTTTTTGAAATTCATTTTTATAATGGGGTTGAGCTGATTTTCACTGACGTGTTTATGCCAGTCTAGACACAATTAATTCCCTTACGGAGACATATCAATACATAGGTTTTAAGATTCTTAGTACTCAGATATATTCCTCTGTGGGGCATAGGGGTGTTGAGTCCCGTTCACTGAGGAAGGTGTAGGTCTTGTCTATTCTGTATTTGGTTTATGGAATGGTACCTGTGCTAATATCAAACTCTGGTTTTATGCATCACTCCACCTCTCCTTTGCCCTGAAGCAGGCATAAGAGATTTTTGCTAAATGTGAGACTCTGTTCTCTTTCCTAATTCAGTTCATGTGTTGTGATATTGACATTCCCTCTATAAGTCATATCTTATGATAAGATTCTTTTTCTGCGTGACTAATTTCCCTTAAAATCATCATACGTAAATCCACTCATTATGCTGCTACTGGCCTTATATACATTGATTTCATGTCTGAGTGATATTCCGTTGTACAAAATTACCACAAGTTCTTTATGCATTTCTCTTTTTCCTGGGATATTTTAGGTGTACCAAAGTTGAGGTTCTTGTATGCAGAGCAGCCCTAAACTTTGGGGTGCCTGTGTCTTATTGACATTTAGTCTTCCCAAGTTATATGTCCATGAGTTGAAGTCCCCTTGCTCCGGGGCTTTGTATTTTAGATGTTTTAAAAGCAGCATACACTTCTTCAGAGTGGCTCTTGGATATTTATACCCCACCCATCAGCGTGACTAGGCTCCCTGTTTTCCATGGCCTCTCCTGCATTTCTGGTTTGTACACATTTTTTGGATGGCCTTTCTGAGTAGTGGAAATTGAGACTTCTTTGTTGTGCGGATTTGCATTTCCCTCTTGCTTGGTTGGCCAAAAACTCTGCATGTGTTTTTTTCCTGAAGATATTCACGAAAAAAACGCATACACCCTTTTGCCCAACCGCATCATTTTAGAAATTCTGCTGCTTTTCATATGCTTTAAATGTGAGTACAATCTACCTTTTGAAATCTGTTTCCTGCAATTCTGCCTCTCATTCAGATCCTCTTCGTTGCCTTACCTGAATATATTTTTGGACGTTGGTTATCATTTATATCTTTGCAGGTCTTTGAATTGTCTGCTCCTGAGCTCCATTTTGCAACTCGCTTTTTTTGTGAGCTGGCCGCCAAACCATTGGATTACTTCTGGCCCTATTCTGGTTCTGGGGAGGCAGGCTGAGCCTTTGGTTAATTCTTCTTCCTAATGGGAAATTAGAGTGACATGTGCCTGTCAAAAGTCCTACAGCTAATCTCTCATTGGTTCCCCCTCTTCCCATTTATCCTCTGCACAAATTGCAAACTGTGTGAAACAGGAGGTTAAAGGTGCTGATTCTCCAAGTGGGGAGATTGTTAGTAATGTGGCTGGAATGGCGAACCCCAGCACCAGGAGATCCAAACTGAGGTGCATTTTAGACACCTTTCCTGAGCACACGGTGTACATTCATCTCGGTTTCCCGGGCATGTTTTCGCTGTCAGAAGATTCCCTTGAACCTGCAGATTTGGGACCCATGGAATGGGTACCAGGCAGTATTACTTTAAAAGGTCTGCATTTCCTCACCCAGCCTCTCTAACATCTCTTAGCGTGCATAGCTTCCAGCCTTATATAATCATCCTGCTGTGGGTCTACATGTGTTCAATCCATGTTACATCGTAGCCCTTCAACAAAAGTTGTAAGAATTTTTGTCTGTCTCACTGTTTTTATAAATAGTTTTAAATTTATTTTTATATTGGTTACAGCTGATTTTCAAAGCTCTGTTTTTTGCTGCTGTACATCCACTTGATTCATGTACTGTGAGACAACAATAAATTCTTTTTCAGATGCTTACCAGTCATATGTATTATTTTCCAGTGACTTGAGTGGGCTGAGTGCAGTTCTTTGAGGTACCGTGTAGGCCTTGTCAGTTATTCAATTTGGTACTTGGAATGGTATCTTTGCTAATTTCAACCTCCTGGATAATACCTCACCATTTCCCACCTTTCCCATTTAGCAGCCTTATGTCTATTTTCTACATATTTGACTATGTTTCTGTTTTGTAATTTATTTCATGTGTAGCCATTTTTGATTCCACCTTTAAGTGACATCTTATGATATGTGTCTTTTTCTTTCTGACATATGTCACTCAGAATGATCGTATGTAACTCCTCCAGAGTTGTTACAACTGGCCTTATTTCATTGATTTCTGGATGAGTAATATTCCACTCTACATAAGTACCCCATCTCTTTTATCCATTTTATCCTTCCAGGGACATTTAGGTTATATCCAAGTTGAGGCCCTTTTTAACAGAGAGGTGGTAAACGTTCGGGTGCCTGTTTTCTGTTGATTTTTGTTTTTCCCAAGGTACACGCCCATGAGTGCAAGTGCCCTATGCTCTGTAGCTCATTTTTTAGATGTTTTAGCAAACACAATACACTTCTCCAGAGTGGCCGTTGGCAAATTACATTTCCACTATCAGCCTCACAGGGCTCCCTTTTCTCCTCGCCCTGTCCTGCATTTCTGGTGTTTACACTTTATGTGGATGGCCCTTCTGACTGATGTGAAGTGATACATTTTGTGATATTGATTTCCAGTGCCCACCTGTTTGGTTGGATAAAAAGTGTGTATGGCCTTTACTTGAATATATTCAGAAAAAATGCATACACCCTTTTTGCCCAACTGCATCATTGGCGATGTTCAGCCCCTTTTCTTGTGCTTTAATGGGGAGTCCTTTCTACCTCTTCAATTCTGTTTCCTGCCACTCTCCCTTGCTTACAAGTCCTTTTCTGTGACTTACCTCAAGACATTTTTCGACGATAGATATTTTCAACTCTGCAGTTTCATGAATTTTAGTGCCCCTGACTTCCATTTTTCAACTTGTGTTTTTGGAAACTGGACACAAAACAGCGGGATTTCCTCTAGCCCTATTCTGTTTCCATGGGCAATTCTAGCCTTTGATGAATTTGTCTTCTGGATTGGAAATTAGAGTGGCATGTGCCTGTCCGAACACCTAAGACTTGTCTCTAAATTTTTCTCATCCTTCCGCTTCATCCTCTGGACAAATTCCAAACTGTGTGCAACAGGATGTTGACGGTGCTGATATCCCCAAGTGAGGAGATTGTTAGGAAAGATGCTGGAGGGTTGAAACCGAGCACCAGGCGATGAGGAGATGAGGTGCCTTTTCCAAACTCTTTCCGATCAAACGGTGTACCATCCTCTAGGTGTGACAGGCATGTTTTAGCTGTAGGAAGGGTCCCGTGCATGTAAGGAGAACACCAGGGATTTTTCCAAATCAGTGCCTCCCCGAACCCCAAACTGGGGAATTTTTAAGCTACGGCTACACGTATGTCCTTTAAGGGCCTTGGGAAATAGGCAGAGCCCAAACTTTAGATGACTGAAATCTTCAGGGTCAGAAGTGCTCACCATCGGCCTTGCTTATGTTACATTTTATCTGTCATTGATAGATGATGTCAATAAAAAATATCTATTCTTTTTCAGATTATTTCCCCTTATAGGTTATTGCAAAATATTCAGTGTAGTTCCCTGTGCTATACAGTAGTTCCTTGTTGATGATCTATTTTTTTTTTTTTGTGGTATGCGGGCCTCTCATTGTTGTGGCCTCTCCCGTTGCGGAGCACAGGCTCCAGATGCGGAGGCTCAGCGGCCCTGGCTCACAGGTCCAGCCTCTCCGCGGCATGTGTGATCTTCCTGGACCGGGGCACGAACCCATGTCCCCATCATCGGCAGGCGGACTCTCAACCACTGCACCACCAGGGAAGCCCGATGATCTATTTTATACATAGCAGTGTGTATGTGTTAATCCCAAACTGTTAATTTATCCCTTCTCCTACCTTTCCCCTTTGGTAATAATAAATTATAAGATTTTATACTTCTCAGAAATGGGGGAGCTGAAAGAGAGGTATCATTTTCAATGGAAAAGCATTCAAAACAAGATTGAAGCTTCAGCCAAGAGTATTCGATGTACATCCATGGAAATAAATCACTTCATTTCTCTAATGTTGACCTGACAAATAAGACAGACGTCTTCACTGAACTTGCTTATAGGAAAGTGATGGAAATATCAAATGTAAGTCTTAGAAACATCTTATTTTACCCGAGCATTATACACTGCTCTATGTTAACTACAGTTTGGCTCACACATCTGTTCATTGAAGTTACAATGTTCTCAATTTCTGTTACTGATCCTCCAGAGTGGACCCCAACAGGAGTCCCCGTGCCCAGTGTCATTGGAGCCAACAGATCAAGACTGAGTTTGGTTCAGAAGCAAAGGAAACATTATTTTGAAAACAGAATGGAGAGGGGAGAGCGTGCACTCCCCCATGGGCTGTGGGCTGGGCTGCTGTGTAGGGTCCCCGGCAGCGTCACTGGGAGGGAGGGGGTGTAGCTCTCGAGGACTGCGTTGGCTGCAGCTCAGGCTCTATGCCGCGGAGTCTGCATGGGACCCCGCTAGCTGAGGTGTCGACCCAGCCATTCTGCACTAGGAAATCGGGTCTGAAGTGCCGGGTGTGGGACCTCTGCATGCGGAACCCTAGGAGCACGTGAAATTAGACAAAGCACAAAGGAAAAACAGGTTAGACTTTATTTTATTGCCCAGATTCTCTTTTTATCTCCCAGGAATTTTTAATGAACGTTGCCGGAGACGAACACCTCCTCTGCTTTTTGTTCCGTTCCTTATTCTTGGGGTGTTGAGGGTGCAGACCCCTCTTTTGTAAATGCTTCATGCTGTGGTGGGAGCCCTGATACATGTGGGGAGGGGCAAAACGTCTCCACACCAGCCTCCTGGTGAGGTTGATTGTCCCAAGGCCTCCTGCCTCACTTCTCGTCTGCCTGAGCACCAGCATTGGAAGTGTTACAGATTCTAATGACCTTTAAGGGTCCAGGAAAGACAGGCGCAGAGATGCTGCGGTGGCAGGTTTCACCCCACCCCACATATGTTCGGCGACCTTAGGCTGACAGTTTTTGTCAGACTAGATGCTCTGATGAGTAGTCTGTGCTTTCTTTAATTAGGTCCCTGAATTAATGTACAAACAGCACCATGTGTCAGAGCCCTGCCCGCGCAACTCCCAGACAGTCCAGGGTCAGTGGTGATCCAGGACCATGACGTCCACTGAGTCAACGGCCTTTAGAAGTAGCCAGCAGTCCAGCCGGTCATATTGGCCACCAACCCCGCGGTGTCTGTAGGGTTTTCTATGGTGAAAGCGTGATATACGTTTCCCCCACCAAGCTTATTAGCTCCCCTCTGGGTGCAGTAAGTCCTGCAAGCAGTAGTCTGCTCTTTCGGGGCACAGTCTTGTCGTTTTCTGAGAGAAACTCCAGGTCAAGTGATGGTCACATGAGTCATCTTGGGGGCCTGTTGCCCCTGTTTATCTCTCTGGAGGTTGGAGTTGGAGGGCCTCCTCACTCGAGGTCAGTGTGTCCACAGAGCAACCTCTGCAACTTCAGGGAATGATGGGTGGTTAGGATCACCACGTGGGGTCCTTTTCCCTTAGGAGGGAGCTGGCCTTGCGGGCTGCTGATTTCCAGCTTTTTAGATACCCCAGTATCCTGACCTGATGAGTCGGTGGGCAAAGCCCTTGGTGACCATAGTTTATCATACCTGAAGAGCATTCTTGTGTTGCTCCATTTCAAGTGGTCCCAGTTTTTGCACTAAGGCTCCGAGGGCGATTAACCTTTGACCGGGTATGTAAAGGTCAAAGGGTTTAGCTAAATTAGGGAGTTCCTGGGCAAGGGTCTGTATTGACTGCTCTTTCCATTCTTGAAAGGCTGCTTCTGGATTCTATTCAAAAGGATCATCATCTTTTCGTGTCAGTGTTTCATGTAGAGGCCCAGCTATTACACTGTAGTTAGGGATCCAGATGCAGAAAACCTTGGCCTCCCTAGGAACTCCTAAGCTGTCTTCTAGTTGTAGAAGAGGTAAGGCTGCAAATGGCTTCTTCCCTATCCTGGGATGCGTTTCTCCGAATATCTGTGAGAATGAAGCCCAGGCATGTCACCTTAGCCTGGGATATTTGAGCGTTTTTCTTGGACACCTTCTATCCTTTCTTGGCTAGGTAGTTCAGAGGCGTCTTTAGTAGGCCTGGCGATCAGAATGTCATCTGCATATTGAAGGAGGGTTCCCTTTTACAGAGGTTGAACTTTTAGGTCTTTAGAGGACATTTCCCCAATGATGGTGTGGGGATTTTTGAACCATTGGGGCAGGACGGCCCAGCATTATTGCTTTTGTTGCATGTTGTGTCCTGCCACTCACAAGCCAAAAATTCTTGTGACTCTGAGATGAATGGAATACAGAAGAAGGCATCATTGAAGTCCAATACAGAATGCCATGGCCTGGTGGAAGGTAGAATGACCAGCAGGGAGTAGGAAATAGGAGCTACTGGATGTATATCCTCGGTGGCTTCACTGACTGTCCTGATATCCTTTACCAGGTCTCCAGCAGCCCATGGGGCTCTCGTGGTCAGGCCAATCCCAGGATATGGAGCTCACCTGGGCTGCACCCCTACCCCACAGCCCACGGGGCTCTCGTGGTCAAGTCCTTCCCAGGGTATGGAGCTCACCTCTGCAGCTACCCAGCTGCCCATGGGGCTCTCCTACTCAGGTCCTTCCCAGGATACGGAGCTCCCCTGGGCAGGTACCCCAGCAGGGCTGGACACACAGGAACTGTGCACATAGCCCACCTTGCAGAGAACCCCCAGATCACCTCTCGCTCACAGCTGACACAGAATACCTCAGAGCAGGACTTGAACTAACAAACAGCAGCTCTGACAGGTCTGTGACCATGGCTATCACTCTCTGCAGGCTCTTTCTGCCTGGTCTTCCAGACACTTCCACTGCAGCCAGGGCACCAGGCCTCTGTCTCCACCCACCATCATTCCTCTCCCTGACTCCTGGGTTCCTCTCATTAGGATAGGGTCTTCTTGAAGTTGTTTTCCACTCATGGACCAGATAAAATGATAAGAAAACAAGCCGCAGCTGCAGCCCCTTGTCTATCCTGACTCTCAAGAGCCCACACATGTTCCTAGGGCCTGGCCCATTTAGCAAGTTTCATTTTCTGCAACTGTGAGCCCCTGAGGGGTGAGAATTGGCTGATTTTGGCAGCCTGAAACTGCCTGCCAGCCCTCCACAGGTGTGCCTGGGTTGAGGGCAATATAAACAGCTCTCCAGTGAGCGACAGCCCTTGTAGCTGTGACTGACGCCATATTCTCTGGCCCGTAGGCAGTGCCGGGGCTGTGCTGGTGGGAGGGATTGAGGGGCCATGGCTTAGTGGGTGGCCCAGTGTGAGTGGGGCTCTGCTGGACTTTCTGCAGGAGTTGCCAGGCTGCCATCTGCAAAAGAAGAGGATGTGTCACCGATACCTGCCACTGGAATTTCTCCCCAGGCAGAGGTGAGGAAGTAAAAAAGCAGTGGGGGCCATGGCAGGAGGGGTATCTCAGGCAGGGAAATGGAAAGCTTCCAGAAGAGCATCTGTGGCCAGGACCATCCTGACTGGCCTGCAGGCACCAAGTCGGCCTGTGTGCTGTCGCTGGTGTGGCTCCACAGCCCTTCCTCTAGGCTTGCAAGTTCTTGTACATATTCAGGTGTTTTAACTGGAAAGGGTGGGAAGAGTTCAGCTGCAGCAGGACTGGGGCTCAGCTCACGTTTACTCACAGATGCCTTGGCTCGGTCCCCCAGCTTTGCAATGAGGACCCTCCTTGCTTGGGGGGTGGGCTGCTGGCTGTATGGGAGATGATTCCCCACCTCTGACCCATTTCAGAATTGTTTACCGCTGGAACAAGTGCCCTGATAGGGTTTTCCTCTATCTGGTTGGTTCAGTTTATTTTTTTTCTTTTTTGGTTCATGTTAGATTTTATTCCTCTTTTATGTATTTATAGATATAAGCATGGAAATAATTCATTCATATAAATACATATGTGTGAAGGGAAGAACTTTTTCCTCTATTAATTTTAAATTCTATTTTTTTAAATTTTGAAATTTAATTTTATTTATTTTTTATACAGCAGGTTATTATTAGTTATGTATTTTATGCATATACATGTATACAGGTCAATCCCAATCTCCCAACTCATCCCAACAACACCACCCCATGGCTTCCCACACTTGGTGTCCATACGTGTGTTCTCTACCTCTGTCTCTATTTCTTCCCTGCAAACCAGTTCATCTGTAACATTTTTCTAGGTTCCACATATATGCATTAATATACAATATTTGTTTGTCTCTTTCTGACTTACTTCATTCTGTATAACAGTCTCTAGATCCATCGACGTCTCTACAAATGACCCAGTTTCATTCCTTCTTATGGCTGAGTAATATTCCATTTTATATATGTACCACATCTTTATCCATTCGTCTGTCTGTGGGTATTTAGGTTGTTTCCAATACCTGGCTATCGTAAATAGTGCTGAAATCAGCATTGTGGTGAATGTGCCTTTTTGATTTATGGTTTTCTCTGGGTATATGCCCAGAAGTGGGGTTGCTGGATCATATGGTAATTCTATTTTTGTTTTTTTAAGGAAACTCCATAATGTTCTCCATCGTGAATGTATCAATTTACATTTCCACCACTAGTGGAAGAGGGATCCTTTTGTCCACACCCTACCCAGAATTCGTTGCTTATAGATTTTCTGATGATGCCGATTCTAACAGGTGTGAGGTGATACCTCATTGTAGTTTTGATTTTCATTTCTCTAATAATTAGTGATGTTGAGAAGCTTTTCATGTGCGTCTTGGCCATCTCTGTGTCTTCTTTGAAGAAACGTCTCTTTAGATCTTCTGCCCATTTTTGTATTGGGTTGTTTGTTTTTTTTAATATTAAGCTGCATGGGCTCTTTATATATATTGGAGATTAAACCTTTGTCCATTGATTCGTTTGCAAATATTTTCGCCCATTCTGAGGGATGCTTTTTGCCATTCCCGTTTTTTTAACAAAAAAAGAAAGAAAGAAAAAGAAGCAGAACACTAATGTGTGTAAAATATGCCTTTTGAAACTGTTGTTTTGAAATATGGACGTCCATTGAATTTTTTGGTCCATATATGAACCGAGGATTTGTTTTCAGGGCAGGTGTCATTTACAGGCCTGCAATGATTTTGAATATCAACTGACCATTAGCGCTGGGATTAAAGCTGCTGTTGTGTGAAACGGCCACAAGGTGGCAGCAGTTCTCCCGTACCAAATCTGGTTACTGGGGCAACAGAGCCTCAATTGAAGTCGTGTTCTAGATTGGAATTTAGAATGGAATGTGCCAGGAGAAAGCCCCTCAAGTTTGTCTCACTACTTCTTGTTCGTGTTTTTAATTTAATTTTTTATTTTTTATTACAGCAAATTTGATTACAATGTTTGGCTTGTTGTAGGTGTGGAAGATGTGGTTCTTTTACACATACACATATGTCTGTTCTTCCTGGGATCCTTTTCCCATGTACCTTATGACAGAATGTTGAGTAGTCTTCTCTTGGTATTCTGTAGGTCTTTGGTGATTATATATGTCACCTGTGTTTGTATATGTCTGTTAACCCCAATATCATAATGAAACCAATCCTCACACCTTTCCATTGGTGAACCATAAGTTTGTTGAATGAATCTGTGATTGCCCTTCTGCGTGGAAATATCTGCCCTGGTATCCATTTTTCGGTCACACCTATAAGAGATATGATATGATATGTGTCTTTCACTTTCTGACTTACTACAAGTCACGTGATTACCTCTAGACACACCTACGGTGCTGCAAATGGCATTGTATCCTTTTATTCCTTGGCTTCTATTCTGCCTTAGCGAGGTCCATTTTCAACAATGTGATTCCCTGAGGGCTGAGGGTTAGCTGACATGGATAGCCTGACCCTGGCGGCTGGCCTCCCCTGGTGTGCCTGGGTTGAGGTCAATATAAACAGAGCTGCAGGAAGCAATAGCCCCTGAATCTGTGCCTGACTCCATATTCTCTGCCCCGTCAGCAGTCTCGGGGCTGTGCTGGTGGGAGGGAGTGAGGGGCCACGTCTTTGTGGGTGGCCCGGTGTGAGTGGGTCTCTGCTGGACTTTCTGCAGGAGTTGCCAGGCTGCCACCTGTAAAGAAGAGGATGTGTCACCCATACCTTCCGCTGGAATTTCTCTCCGGACAGAGGTGAGGAAGGAAAAAAGCAGTGGGGGCCGGGACAGGAAGGGTATCTCAGGCAGGGCTATGGAAAGCTTCCAGAAGAGTGCCCAAGGCCAGGACCATCCTGGCTGGCCTGCAGGCACCAAGTTGGCCTGCGTGCTGTCGCTGGTGTGGCTCCACGCCCCTTCCTCTAGGCTTTCAAGCCCTTGTACATATACAGGTGTTTTACCTGGGAAGGGTGGGAAAAGTTCAGCAGCAGCTGGCCTGGGGCTCAGCTTACGGTTACTCACAGATGTCTCGGCATTGACCCCAGCTTTGCAATGAGGACGCTCCTTGCGTAGGAGTGGTCTGCTGGCTGTATGGGAGATGATTCCACACCTCTGACCAATTTCAGTATTGTTTACTGCTGGAGCAAGTGCCCTGATAGGGTTTTCCTCTGTCTAACTGGTGGGTTCAAGTTTTTTTTTTTCTTTTTTGGTTCAAGTTTGATTTTATTCCTCTTTTATGTATTTATAGATATAAGCATGGAAATAATTCATTCATATAAATACATCTGTGTGAAGGGAAGAACTTTTTTCTGTTTTATTTTTAAATTTTATTTCTTAAAATTTTGAAATTTAATTTTATTTATTTTTTTATACAGCAGGTTATTATTAGTTATGTATTTTATGCATATACATGTATACAGGTCAATCCCAATCTCCCAACTCATCCCACCACCACCTCCCCATGGCTTCCCACACTTGGTGTCCATACGTGTGTTCTCTACCTCTGTGTCTCTATTTCTTCCCTGCAAACCAGTTCATCTGTACCATTTTGCTAGGTTCCACATATATGCATTAATATACAATATTTGTTTTTCTCTTTCTGACTTACTTCATTCTGTATGACAGTCTCTAGATCCATCGACGTCTCTACAAATGACCCAGTTTCATTCCTTCTAATGGCTGAGTAATATTCCATTTTATATATGTACCACATCTTTATCCATTCGTCTGTCTGAGGGTATTTAGGTTGCTTCCATTACCTGGCTATCGTAAATAGTGCTGAAATGAGCATTGTGGTGAATGTGCCTTTTTGATTTATGGTTTTCTCTGGGTATATGCCCAGAAGTGGGATTGCTGGATCATATGGTAATTCTATTTCTAGTTTTTTTAAGGAAACTCCATACTGTTCTCCATTGTGACTGTATGAATTTACATTTTCTCCACTTGTGGAAGAGGGATCCTTTTGTCCACACCCTCCCTAGAATTCGTTGTTTGTAGATTTTCTGATGATGCCGATTCTAACAGGTGTGAGGTGATACCTCATTGTAGTTTTGATTTGAATTTCTCTAATAATTAGTGATGTTGAGCAGCTTTTCATGTGCGTCTTGGCCATCTCTGTGTCTTCTTTGAAGAAACGTCTCTTTAGATCTTCTGCCCATTTTTGTATTGGGTTGTTTGTTTTTAATATTAAGCTGCATGAGCTCTTTATATATATTGGAGATTAAACCTTTGTCCATTGATTCGTTTGCAAATATTTTCGCCTATTCTCAGGGATGATTTTTTGCCATTCCCGTATTTTTAACAAAAAAAGAAAGAAAGAAAAAGAAGCAGAACACTAATGTGTGTAAAATATGCCTTTTGAAACTGTCGTTTTGAAATATGGACGTCCTTTGAATTTTTTGGTCGATATATGACCCCAGGAATTGGGTTCAGGGCAGGTGTCATTTACAGGCCTGCAATGATTTTGAATATCAACTGACCATTAGCGCTGGGATTAAAGCTGCTGTTGTGTGAAACAGCCACAAGGTGGCAGCAGTTCTCCCTTACCAAATCTGGTTACTGGGGCAACAGAGCCTCAATGGAAGTCGTGTTCTAGATTGGTATTTAGAATGGAATGTGCCAGGAGAAACCCCCTCAAGTTTGTCTCACTACTTCTTGTTCGTGTTTTTAATTTAATTTTTTTTATTTTTTATTACAGCAAATTTGATTACAAAGTTTGGCTTGTTGTAGGTGTGGAAGATGTGGTTCTTTTACACATATACATATGTCTGTTCTTCCTGGGATCCTTTTCCCATGTACCTTATGACAGAATGTTGAGTAGTCTTCTCTTGGTATTCTGTAGGTCTTTGGTGATTATATATGTCACCTGTGTTTGTATATGTCTGTTAACCCCAATATCATAATGAAACCAATCCTCACACCTTTCCATTGGTGAACCATAAGTTTGTTGAATGAATCTGTGATTGCCCTTCTCCGTGGAAATATCTGCCCTGGTATCCATTTTTCGGTCACACCTATAAGAGATATGATATGATATGTGTCTTTCACTTTCTGACTTACTACAATCACGTGATTACCTCTAGACACACCTACGGTGCTGCAAATGGCATTGTGTTCTTTTATTCCTTGGCTTCTATTCTGCCTTAGCGAGGTCCATTTTCAACAATGTGATTCCCTGAGGGCTGGGGATTAGCTGACCTGGGTAGCCTGACCCTGCCGGCCGGCCCTCCGCAGGTGTGCCTGGGTTGAGGTCAATATAAACAGAGCTGTAGGCAGCAATAGCCCCTGAAGCTGTGCCTGACTCCATATTCTCTGTTCCGTCAGCAGTCTCGGGGCTGTGCTGGTGGGAGGGAGTGAGGGGCCACGGTTTTGTGAGTGGCCCGGTGTGAGTGGGTCTCTGCTGGACTTTCTGCAGGAGTTGCCAGGCTGCCACCTGTAAATAAGAGGATGTGTCACCCATACCTTCCACTGGAATTTCTCTCGGGACAGACGTGAGGAAGGAAAAAAGCAGTGGGTGCCGTGACAGGAGGGGTATCTCAGGCAGGGCAATGGAAAGCTTCCAGAAGAGCGCCCAGGGCCAGGACCATCCTGGATGGTCTGCAGGCACCAAGTTGGCCTGCGTGCTGTTGCTGGTGTGGCTCCACGGCCCTTCCTCTAGGCTTTCAAGCCCTTGTACATATTCAGGTGTTTTACCTGGGAAGGGTGGGAAAAGTTCAACAGCAGCTGGCCTGGGGCTCAGCTCACGGTTTCTCACAGATGCCTCGGCATGGCCCCCAGCTTTGCAATGAGGACGCTCCTTGCGTAGGAGTGGGCTGCTGGTTCTATGGGAGATGATTCCCCACCTCTGACCAATTTCAGAATTGTTTACTGATGGAGCAAGTGCACTGATAGGCTTTTCCTATGTATAACTGGTGGGTTTAGGTTTTTTTTTCTTTTTTGGTTCAAGTTAGATTTTATTCCTCTTTTATGTATTTATAGATATAAGCATGTAAATAATTCATTCATATAAATACATCTGTGTGAAGGGAAGAACTTTTTTCTCTTTTATTTTTAAATTTTATTTTTTAAAATTTTGAAATTTAATTTTATTTATTTTTTTATACAGCAGGTTATTATTAGTTATGTATTTTATGCATATACATGTATACAGGTCAATCCCAATCTCCCAACTCATCCCAACACCACCTCCCCATGGCTTCCCACACTTGGTGTCCATACGTGTGTTCTCTACCTCTGTGTCTCTATTTCTTCCTTGCAAACCAGTTCATCTGTACCATTTTTCTAGGTTCCACATATATGCATTAATATACAATATTTGTTTTTCTCTTTCTGACTTACTTCATTCTGTATGACAGTCTCTAGATCCATCGACGTCTCTACAAATGACCCAGTTTCATTCCTTCTTATGGCTGAGTAATATTCCATTTTATATATGTACCACGTATTTATGCATTCGTCTGTCTGTGTGTATTTAGGTTGCTTCCATTACCTGGCTATCGTAAATAGTGCTGAAATGAGCATTGTGGTGAATGTGCCTTTTTGATTTATGGTTTTCTCTGGGTATATGCCGAGAAGTGGGATTGCTGGATCATATGGTAATTCCATTTCTAGTTTTTTTAAGGAAACTCCATACTGTTCTCCATCGTGACTGTATTAATTTACATTTCCACCACTAGTGGAAGAGAGATCCTTTTGCCCACACCCTCCCCAGAATTCGTTGTTTGTAGATTTTCTGATGATGCCGATTCTAACAGGTGTGAGGTGATACCTCATTGTAGTTTTGATTTTCATTTCTCTAATAATTAGTGATGTTGAGCAGCTTTTCATGTGTGTCTTGGCCATCTCTGTGTCTTCTTTGAAGAAACGTCTCTTTAGATCTTCTGCCCATTTATGTATTGGGTTCTTTATTTTTTTAATATTAAGCTGCATGGGCTCTTTATATATATTGGAGATTAAACCTTTGTCCATTGATTCGTTTGCAAATATTTTCGCCCATTCTCAGGGATGCTTTTTGCCATTCCCGTTTTTTTAACAAAAAAAGAAAGAAAGAAAAAGAAGCAGAACACTAATGTGTGTAAAATATGCCTTTTGAAACTGTCGTTTTGAAATATGGACGTCCTTTGAATTTTTTGGTTGATATATGAACGGAGGATTTGTATTCAGGGCAGGTGTCATTTACAGGCCTGCAATGATTTTGAATATCAACTGACCATTAGCGCTGGGATTAAAGCTGCTGTTGTGTGAAACGGCCACAAGGTGGCAGCAGTTCTCCCTTACCAAATCTGGTTACTGGGGCAACAGAGCCTCAATGGAGGTCGTGTTCTAGATTGGAATTTAGAATGGAATGTGCCAGGAGAAAGCCCCTCAAGTTTGTCTCACTACTTCTTGTTCGTGTTTTTAATTTAATTTTTTATTTTTTATTTCAGCAAATTTGATTACAATGTTTGGCTTGTTGTAGGTGTGGAAGATGTGGTTCTTTTACACATATATCTATGTCTCTTCTTCCTGGGATCCTTTTCCCATGTACCTTATGACAGAATGTTGAGTAGCCTTCTCTTGGTATTCTGTAGGTCTTTGGTGATTATATATGTCACCTGTGTTTGTATATGTCTGTTAACCCCAATATCATAATGAAACCAATCCTCACACCTTTCCATTGGTGAACCATAAGTTTGTTGAATGAATCTGTGATTGCCCTTCTGCGTGGAAATATCTGCCCTGGTATCCATTTTTCTGTCACACCTATAAGAGATATGATATGATATGTGTCTTTCACTTTCTGACTTACTACAAGTCACGTGATTACCTCTAGTCACACCTACGGTGCTCCAAATGGCATTTTGTCCTTTTATTCCTTGGCTTCTATTCTGCCTTAGTGAGGTCCATTTTCAACAATGTGATTCCCTGAGGGCTGAGGTTTAGCTGACCTGGGTAGCCTGACCCTGCGGGCCGGCCCTCCCCAGGTGTGCCTGGGTTGAGGTCAATATAAACAGTGCTTCAGGCAGCAATAGGCCCTGAAGCTGTGCCTGACTCCATATTCTCTGCCCCGTCAGCAGTCTCCGGGCTGTGCTGGTGGGAGGGAGTGTGGGGCCACGGCTTTGTGGGTG
Source organism: Hyperoodon ampullatus (assembly GCF_949752795.1). Classification (NCBI taxonomy): domain Eukaryota; kingdom Metazoa; phylum Chordata; class Mammalia; order Artiodactyla; family Ziphiidae; genus Hyperoodon; species Hyperoodon ampullatus. Next base: position 212,899 of record NW_027640733.1, on the reverse strand, counting down.
GCCCGCCGTGAGTGGGTCTCTGCTGGAATTTCTGCAGGAGTTGCCAGGCTGCCACCTGTAAAGAAGAGGATGTGTCACCCATACCTTCCGCTGGAATTTCTCTCCAGACAGAGGTAAGGAAGGAAAAAAAGCAGTGGGTGCCCGGACAGGAGGGGTATCTCAGGCAGGGCAATGGAAAGCTTCCAGAAGAGCGCCCAGGTCCAGGACCATCCTGGCTGGCCTGCAGGCAACAAGTTGGCCTGAGTGCTATCGCTGGTGTGGCTCCAAGGCCCTTCCTCTAGGCTTTCAAGCCCTTGTACATATTCAGGTGTTTTACCTGGGAAGGGTGGGAAAAGTTCAACAGCAGCTGGCCTGGGGCTCAGATCACGGTTACTCACAGATGTCTCGGCATGGCCCCAGCTTTGCAATGCGGACACTCCTTGCGTAGGAGTTGGCTGCTGGCTCTATGGGAGATGATTCCCCACCTCTGACCAATTTCAGAATTGTTTACCGCTGGAGCAAGTGCCCAGATAGGGTTTTCCTCTGTCAAACTCGTGGGTTCAGGTTTTTTTTTTTCTTTTTTGGTTCAAGTTAGATTTTATTCCTCTTTTATGTATTTATAGATATAAGCATGGAAATAATTCATTCATATAAATACATCTGTGTGAAGGGAAGACCTTTTTTCTGTTTTATTTTTATATTTTATTTCTTAAAATTTTGAAATTTAATTTTATTTATTTTTTTATACAGCAGGTTATTATTAATTATGTATTTTATGCATATACAAGTATACAGGTCAATCCCAATGCCCCAAATCATCCCAACACCACCTCCCCATGGCTTCCCACACTTGGTGTCCATACGTGTGTTCTCTACCTCTGTGTCTCTATTTCTTCCCTGCAAACCAGTTCATCTGTACCATATTTCTAGGTTCCACATATATGCATTAATATACAAAATTTTTTTTTCTCTTACTGACTTACTTAATTCTGTATGACTGTCTCTAGATCCATCGACGTCTCTACAAATGACCCAGTTTCATTCCTTCTTATGGCTGCGTAATATTCCATTTTATATATGTACCACATCTTTAATCATTCGTCTGTCTGTGGGTATTTAGGTTGCTTCCATTACCTGGCTATTGTAAATAGTGCTGAAATGAGCATTGTGGTGAATGTGCCTTTTTGATTTATGGTTTTCTCTGGGTATATGCCCAGAAGTAGGATTGCTGGATCATATGTTAATTCTATTTCTATCTTTTTTTAAGGAAACTCCATACTGTTCTCCATCATGACTGTATCAATTTACATTTCCACCACTAGTGGAAGAGGGATCCTTTTGTCCACACCCTCCCCAGAATTCGTTGTTTGTAGATTATATGATGATGCCAATTGTAACAGGTGTGAGGTGATACCTCATTGTAGTTTTGATTTGCATTTCTCTAATAATTAGTGATGTTGAGCAGCTTTTCATGTGCGTCTTGGCCATCTCTGTGTCTTCTTGAAGAAACGTCTCTTTAGATCTTCTGCCCATTTTTTATTGGGTTGTTTGTTTTTTTAATATTAAGCTGCATGAGCTCTTTATATATATTGGAGATTAAACCTTTGTCCATTGATTCGTTTGCAAATATTTTCGCCCATTCTCAGGGATGCTTTTTGCCATTCCCGTTTTTTTAACAAAAAAAGAAAGAAAGAAAAAGAAGCAGAACACTAATGTGTGTAAAATATGCCTTTTGAAGCTGTCGTTTTGAAATATGGACGTCCTTTGAATTTTTTGGTCGATATATGAACCCAGGATTTGTTTTCAGGGCAGGTGTCATTTACAGGCCTGCAATGATTTTGAATATCAACTGACCATTAGCGCTGGGATTAAAGCTGCTGTTGTGTGAAACGGCCACAAGGTGGCAGCAGTTCTCCCTTACCAAATCTGGTTACAGGGGAAACAGAGCCTCAATGGAAGTCGTGCTCTAGATTGGAATTTAGAATGGAATGTGCCAGGAGAAAGCCCCTCAAGTTTGTCTCACTACTTCTTGTTCGTGTTTTTAATTTAATTTTTTTATTTTTTATTACAGCAAATTTGATTACAATGTTTGGCTTGTTGTAGGTGTGGAAGATGTGGTTCTTTTACACATACACATATGTCTGTTCTTCCTGGGATCCTTTTCCCATGTACCTTATGACAGAATGTTGAGTAGTCTTCTCTTGGTATTCTGTAGGTCTTTTGTGATTATATATGTCACCTGTGTTTGTATATGTCTGTTAACCCCAATATCATAATGAAACCAATCCTCACACCTTTCCATTGGTGAACCATAAGTTTGTTGAATGAATCTGTGATTGCCCTTCTGCGTGGAAATATCTGCCCTGGTATCCATTTTTCGGTCACACCTATAAGAGATATGATATGATATGTGTCTTTCACTTTCTGACTTACTACAAGTCACGTGATTACCTCTAGACACACCTACAGTGCTGCAAATGGCATTGTGTCCTTTTATTCCTTGGCTTCTATTCTGCCTTAGCGAGGTCCATTTTCAACAATGTGATTCCCTGAGGGCTGAGGATTAGCTGACCTGGGTAGCCTGACCCTGCCGGCCGGCCCTCCCCAGGTGTGCCTGGGTTGAGGTCAGTATAAACAGCGCTGCAGGCAGCAATAGCCCCTGAAGCTGTGCCTGACTCCATATTCTCTGCCCCGTCAGCAGTCTCGGGGCTGTGCTGGTGGGAGAGAGTGAGGGGCCACGGCTTTGTGGGTGGCCTGGTGTGAGTGGGTCTTTGCTGGACTTTCTGCAGGAGTTGCCAGGCTGCCACCTGTAAAGAAGAGGATGTGTCACCCATACCTTCCGCTGGAATTTCTCTCCGGACAGAGGTGAGGAAGGAAAAATGCAGTGGGGGACGGGACAGGAGGGGTATCTCAGGCAGGGCAATGGAAAGCTTCCAGAAGAGCGCCCAGGGCCAGGACCTTGCTGGCTGGCCTGCAGGCACCAAGTTGGCCTGCGTGCTGTCGCTGGTGTGGCTCCACGGCCCTTCCTCTAGGCTTTCAAGCCCTTGTACATATTCAGGTGTTTTACCTGGGAAGGGTGGGAAACGTTCAACAGCAGCTGGCCTGGGGCTCAGCTCACGGTTACTCACAGATGCCTCGGCATGGCCCCCCGCTTTGCAATGAGGACGCTCCTTGCGTAGGAGTGGGCTGCTGGCTGTATGGGAGATGATTCCCCACCTCTGACCAATTTCAGAATTGTTTACCGCTGGAGCAAGTGCCCTGATAGGGTTTTCCTCTAACTCGTGGATTCAGGGTTTTTTTTTATTTTTTGGTTCAAGTTAGATTTTATTCCTCTTTTATGTATTTATAGATATAAGCATGTAAATAATTCATTCATATAAATACATCTGTGTGAAGGGAAGAACTTTTTTCTGTTTTATTTTTAAATTGTATTTTTAAAAATTGTGAAATTTAATTTTATTTATTTTTTATACAGCAGGTTATTATTAGTTATGTATTTTATGCATATACATGTATACAGGTCAATCCCAGTCTCCCAAGTCATCCCAACACCAACTCCCCATGGCTTCCCACACTTGGTGTCCATACGTGTGTTCTCTACCTCTGTGTCTCTATTTCTTCCCTGCAAACCAGTTCATCTGTACCATATTTCTAGGTTCCACATATATGCATTAATATACAATATTTGTTTTTCTCTTTCTGACTTACTTCATTCTGTATGACAGTGTCTAGATCCATCGACGTCTCTACAAATGAACCAGTTTCCTTCCTTCTTATGGCTGAGTAATATTCCATTTTATATATGTACCACATCTTTATCCATTCATCTGTCTGTGGGTATTTAGGTTGCTTCCATTACCTGGTTATCGTAAATAGTGCTGAAATGAGCATTGTGGTGAAAGTGCCTTTTTGATTTATGGTTTTCTCTGGGTATATGCCCAGAAGTGGGATTGCTGGATCATATGGTAATTCTATTTCTAGCTTTTTTTAAGGAAACTCCATACTGTTGTCCATAGTGACTGTATCAATTTACATTTCCACCAATAGTGGAAGAGGGATCCTTTTGTCCACACCCTCCCCAGAATTCGTTGTTTGTAGATTTTCTGATGATGCCGATTCTAACAGGTGTGAGGTGATACCTCATTGTAGTTTTGTTTTGCATTTCTCTAATAATTAGTGATGTTGAGCAGCTTTTCATGTGCGTCTTGGCCATCTCTGTGTCTTCTTTGAAGAAACGTCTCTTTAGATCTTCTGCCCATTTTTGTATTGGGTTGTTTGTTTTTTTAATATTAAGCTGCATGAGCTCTTTATATATATTGGAGATTAAACCTTTGTCCATTGATTCGTTTGCAAATATTTTCGCCCATTCTGAGGGATGCTTTTTGCCATTCCCGTTTTTCTAACAAAGAAAGAAAGAAAAAGAAGCAGAACACTAATGTGTGTAAAATATGCCTTTTGAAACTGTCGTTTTGATATATGGGCGTCCTTTGAAATTTTTGGTCGATATATGAACCCAGGATTTGTTTTCAGGGCAGGTGTCATTTACAGGCCTGCAATGATTTTGAATATCAACTGACCATTAGCGCTGGGATTAAAGCTGCTGTTGTGTGAAACGGCCGCAAGGTGGCAGCAGTTCTGCGTTACCAAATCTGGTTACTGTGGCAACAGAGCCTCAATGGAAGTCGTGTTCTAGATTGGTATTTAGAATGGAATGTGCCAGGAGAAGGCCCCTCAAGTTTGTCTCACTACTTCTTGTTCGTGTTTTTAATTTAATTTTTTATTTTTTATTACAGCAAATTTGATTACAATGTTTGGCTTGTTGTAGGTGTGGAAGATGTGGTTCTTTTACACATATACATATGTCTGTTCTTCCTGGGATCCTTTTCCCATGTGCCTTATGACAGAATGTTGAGTAGTCTTCTCTTGGTATTCTGTAGGTCTTTGGTGATTATATATGTCACCTGTGTTTGTATATGTCTGTTAACCCCAATATCATAATGAAACCAATCCTCACACCTTTCCTTTGGTGAACCATAAGTTTGTTGAATGAATCTGTGATTGCCCTTCTGCATGGAAATATCTGCCCTGGTATCCATTTTTCTGTCACACCTATAAGATATATGATATGATATGTGTCTTTCACTTTCTGACTTACTACAAGTCACATGATTACCTCTAGACACACCTACGGTGCTGCAAATGGCATTGTGTCCTTTTATTCCTTGGCTTCTATTCTGCCTTAGTGAGCTCCATTTTCAACAATGTGATTCCCTGAGGGCTGAGGATTAGCTGACCTGTGTAGCCTGAACCTGCCGGCGGGCCCTCCCCAGGTGTGCCTGGGTTGAGGTCAGTATAAACAGCGCTGCAGGCAGCAATAGCCCCTGAAGCTGTGCCTGACTCCATATTCTCTGCCCCGTCAGCAGTCTCGGGGCTGTGCTGGTGGGAGGGAGTGAGGGGCCACGGCTTTGTGGGTGGCCCGGTGTGAGTGGGTCTCTGCTGAACTTTCTGCAGGAGTTGCCAGGCTGCCACCTGTAAAATAGAGGATATGTCACCCATAACTTCCGCTGGAATTTCTCTCCGGAAATAGGTGAGGAATGAAAAAAGTAGTGCGGACCGGGAAAGGAGTGGTATCTCAGGCAGGGCAATGGAAAGCTTCCAGAAGAACGCCCAGGGCCAGGACCATCCTGGTTGGCCTGCAGGAACCAAGTTGGCCTGCGTGCTGACACTTGTGTGTCTTCACGTCCCTTCCTCTAGGCTTTCAAGCCCTTGTACATATTCAGGTGTTTTACCTGGGAAGGGTGGTAAAAGTTCAACAGCAGGTGTCCTGGGGCTCAGCTCACGGTTACTCACAGATGCCTCGGCATGGCCCAGAGCTTTGCAATGAGAACGCTCCTTGCGTAGGAGTGGGCTGCTGGCTCTATGGGAGATGATTCCCCACCTCTGTCCAATTTCAGAATTGTTTACTGCTGGAACAAGTGCCCTGATAGTGTATCCCTCTGTCTATCTGGTGCGTTCAGTTTTTTTTTTCTTTTTTGGTTCATGTTAGATTTTATTCCTCTTTTATGTATTTATAGATATAAGCATGGAAATAATTCATTCATATAAATACATCTGTGTGAAGGGAATAACTTTTTCCATTTTATTTTTAAATTTGATTTTTAAAAATTTTGAAATTTAATTTTATTTATTTTTTATACAGCAGGTTATTATTAGTTATGTATTTTATGCATATACATGTATACAGGTCAATCCCAATCCCCCAACTCATCCCACCCGCACAATCCCATGGCTTCCCACACTTGGTGTCCATACGTGTGTTCTCTATCTCTGTCTCTATTTCTTCCCTGCGAAACAGTTCATCTGTACCATTTTTCTAGGATCCACATATATGCATTAATATACAATATTTGATTTTCTCTTTCTGACTTACTTCATTCTGTATGACAGTCTCTAGATCCATCGACGTCTCTACAAATGACCCAGTTTCATTCCTTCTTATGGCTGAGTAATATTCCATTTTATATATGTACCACATCTTTATCCATTCGTCTGTCTGAGGGTATTTATGTTGCTTCCATTACCTGGCTATTGTAAATAGTGCTGAAATGAGCATTGTGGTGAATGTGCCTTTTTGATTTATGGTTTTCTCTGGGTATATGCCCAGAAGTGGGATTGCTGGATCATATGGTAATTCTATTTCTAGCTTTTTTTAAGGAAACTCCATACTGTTCTCCATCATGACTCTATCAATTTACATTTCCACCAATAGTGGAAGAGGGATCCTTTTGTCCACACCCTCCCCAGAATTCGTTGTTTGTAGATTTTCTGATGATGCCAATTGTAACAGGTGTGAGATGATAACTCATTGTAGTTTTGATTTGCATTTCTCTAATAATTAGTGATGTTGAGCAGCTTTTCATGTGCGTCTTGGCCATCTCTGTGTCTTCTTTGAAGAAACGTCTCTTTAGATCTTCTGCCCATTTTTGTATTGGGTTGTTTGTTTTTTTAATATTAAGCTGCATGAGCTCTTTATATATATTGGAGATTAAACCTTTGTCCATTGATTCGTTTGCAAATATTTTCGCCTATTCTCAGGGATGATTTTTTGCCATTCCCGTTTTTTAAACGAAAAAAGAAAGAAAGAAAAAGAAGCAGAACACTAATGTGTGTAAAATATGCCTTTTGAAACTGTCGTTTTGAAATATGGACGCCCTTAGAATTTTTTGATCGATATATGAACCCAGGATTTGTTTTCAGGGCAGATGTCATTTACAGGCCTGCAATGATTTTGAATATCAACTGACCATTAGCGCTGGGATTAAAGCTGCTGTTGTGTGAAACGGCCACAAGGTGGCAGCAGTTCTCCCTTACCAAATCTGGTTACTGGGCAACAGAGCCTCAATGGAAGTCGTGCTCTAGAGTGGAATTTAGAATGGAATGTGCCAGGAGAAAGCCCCTCAAGTTTGTCTCACTACTTCTTGTTCGTGTTTTTAATTTAATTTTTTATTTTTTATTACAGCAAATTTGATTACAAAGTTTGGTTTGTTGTAGGTGTGGAAGATGTGGTTCTTTTACACATACACATATGTCTGTTCTTCCTGAGATCCTTTTCCCATGTACTTTATGACAGAATGTTGTGTAGTCTTCTCTTGGTATTCTGTAGGTCTTTGGTGATTCTATATGTCACCTGTGTTTGTATATGTCTGTTAACCCCAATATCATAATGGAACCAATCCTCACACCATTCCATTGGTGAACCATAAGTTTGTTGAATGAATCTGTGATTGCCCTTCTGCGTGGAAATATCTGCCCTGGTATCCATTTTTCGGTCACACCTATAAGAGATATGATATGATATGTGTCTTTCACTTTCAGACTTACTACAAGTCACGTGATTACCTCTAGACACACCTACGGTGCTGCAAATGGCATTGTGTCCTTTTATTCCTTGGCTTCTATTCTGCCTTAGCGAGGTCCATTTTCAACAATGTGATTCCCTGAGGGCTGAGGATTAGCTGACCTGTGTAGCCTGACCCTGCCGGCGGGCCCTCCCCAGGGGTGCCTGGGTTGAGGTCAATATAAACAGCGCTGCAGGCAGAAATAGCCCCTGATGCTGTGCCTGACTCCATATTCTCTGACCAGTCAGCAGTGTCGGGGCTGTGCTGGTGGGAGGGAGTGTGGGGCCACGGCTTTGTGGGTGGCCCGGTGTGAGTGGGTCTCTGCTGGACTTTCTGCAGGAGTTGCCAGGCTTCCACCTGTAAAGAAGAGAATGTGTCACCCATACCTTCCGCTGGAATTTCTCTCCGGACAGAGGTGAGGAAGGAAAAAAGCAGTGGGGGCCGGGACAGGAGGGGTATCTCAGGCAGGGCAATGGAAAGCTTCCAGAAGAGCGCCCAGGGCCAGGACCTTGCTGGCTGGCCTGCAGGCACCAAGTTGGCCTGCTTGCTGTCGCTGGTGTGGCTCCACGGCCCTTCTTCTAGGCCTTCAAGCCCTTGTGCATATTCAGGTGTTTTACCTGGAAAGGGTGGGAAAAGTTCAACAGCAGCTGGCCTGGGGCTCAGCTCACAGTTACTCACAGATGCCTCGGCATGGCCCACCGCTTTGCAATGATGACGCTCCTTGCGTAGGAGTGGGCTGCTGGCTCTATGGGAGATGATTCCCCACCTCTGACCAATTTCAGAATTGTTTACCGCTGGAGCAAGTGCCCTGATAGGGTTTTCCTCTGTCTAACTAGTGGGTACAGGTTTTTTTTTTTCGTTTTTGGTTCAAGTTAGATTTTATTCCTCTTTTATGTATTTATAGATATAAGCATGGAAATAATTCATTCATATAAATACATCTGTGTGAAGGGAAGAACTTTTTTCTGTTTTATTTTTAAATTTTATTTCTTAAAATTTTGAAATTTAATTTTATTTATTTTTTTATACAGCAGGTTATTATTAGTTATGTATTTTATGCATATACATGTATACAGGTCAATCCCAATCTCCCAACTCATCCCAACACCACCTCCCCATGGCTTCCCACACTTGGTGTCCATACGTGTGTTCTCTACCTCTGTGTCTCTATTTCTTCCCTGCAAACCAGTTCATCTGTACCATTTCTCTAGGCTCCACATATATGCATTAATATACAATATTTGTTTTTCTCTTTCTGACTTACTTCATTCTGTATGACAGTCTCTAGATCCATCGACGTCGCTACAAATGACCCAGTTTCATTCCTTCCTATGGCTGAGTAATATTCCATTTTATATATGTACCACATCTTTATCCATTCGTCTGTCTGTGGGTATTTAGGTTGCTTCCATTACCTGGCTATTGTAAATAGTGCTGAAATGAGCATTGTGGTGAATGTGCCTTTTTGATTTATGGTTTTCTCTGGATATATGCCCAGAAGTGGGATTGCTGGATCATATGGTAATTCTATTTCTAGCTTTTTTTAAGGAAACTCCATACTGTTCTCCATAGTGACTCTATCAATTTACATTTCCACCACTAGTGGAAGAGGGATCCTTTTGTCCACACCCTCCCCAGAATTCGTTGTTTGTAGATTTTCTGATAATGCCGATTCTAACATGTGTGAGTTGATACCTCATTGTAGTTTTGATTTGCATTTCTCTAATAATTAGTGATGTTGAGCAGCTTTTCATGTGCGTCTTGGCCATCTCTGTGTCTTCTTTGAAGAAACGTCTCTTTAGATCTTCTGCCCATTTTTGTATTGGGCTGTTTGTTTTTTTAATATTAAGCTGCATGAGCTCTTTATATATATTGGAGATTAAACCTTTGTCCATTGATTCGTTTGCAAATATTTTCGCCCATTCTGAGGGATGCTTTTTGCCATTCCCGTTTTTTTAACAAAAAAAGAAAGAAAGAAAAAGAAGCAGAACACTAATGTGTGTAAAATATGCCTTTTGAAACTGTCGTTTTGAAATATGGATGTCCTTTGAAATTTTTGGTCGATATATGAACCCAGGATTTGTTTTCAGGGCAGGTGTCATTTGCAGGCGTGCAATGATTTTGAATATCACCTGACCATTAGCGCTGGGATTATGCTGCTGTATTGTGAAACGGCCACAAGGTGGCAGCAGTTCTCCCTTACCAAATCTGGTTACTGGGGCAACAGAGCCTCCATGGAAGTCATGTTCTAGACTGGAATTTAGAATGGAATGTGCCAGGAGAAAGCCCCTCAAGTTTGTCTCACTACACCTTGTTCGTGTTTTTAATTTAATTTTTTTATTTTTTATAACAGCAAATTTGATTACAATGTTTGGCTTGTTGTAGGTGTGGAAGATGTGGTTCTTTTACACATATACATATGTCTGTTCTTCCTGGGATCCTTTTCCCATGTACCTTATGACAGAATGTTGCGTAGTCTTCTCTTGGTATTCTGTAGGTCTTTGGTGATTGTATATGTCACCTGTGTTTGTATATGTCTGTTAACCCCAATATCATAATGAAACCGATCCTCACACCTTTCCATTGGTGAACCATAAGTTTGTTGAATGAATCTGTGATTGCCCTTCTGCGTGGAAATATCTGCCCTGGTATCCATTTTTCTGTCACACCTATAAGAGATATGATATGATATGTGTCTTTCACTTTCTGACTTACTACAAGTCACATGATTACCTCTAGACACACCTACGGTGCTGCAAATGGCATTGTGTCCTTTTATTCCTTGGCTTCTATTCTGCCTTAGTGAGCTCCATTTTCAACAATGTGATTCCCTGAGGGCTGAGGATTAGCTGACCTGGGTAGCCGGACCCTGCCGGCCGGCCCTCCACAGGTGTGCCTGGGTTGAGGTCAATATAAACAGAGCTGCAGGCAGCAATAGCCCCTGAAGCTGTGCCTGACTCCATATTCTCTGACCAGTCAGCAGTGTCGGGGCTGTGCTGGTGGGAGGGAGTGAGGGGCCACGGCTTTGTGGGTGGCCCGGTGTGAGTGGGTCTCTGCTGGACTTTCTGCAGGAGTTGCCAGGCTGCCACCTGTAAAGAAGAGGATGTGTCACCCATACCTTCCGCTGGAATTTCTCTCCGGACAGAGGTGAGGAAGGAAAAAAGCAGTGGGGACAGGGACAGGAGGGGTATCTCAGGCAGGGCAATGGAAAGCTTCCAGAAGAGCGCCCAGGGCCAGGACCATCCTGGCTGGCATGCAGGAACCAAGTTGGCCTGCATGCTGTCGCTGGTGTGGCTTCACGGCCCTTCCTCTAGGCTTTCAAGCCCTTGTACATATTCAGGTGTTTTACCTTGGAAGGGTGGGAAAAGTTCAACAGCAGCTGGCCTGGGGCTCAGCTCACGGTTACTCACAGATGCCTCGGCATGGCCCACCGCTTTGCAATGATGACGCTCCTTGCGTAGGAGTGGGCTGCTGGCTCTATGGGAGATGATTCCCCACCTCTGACCAATTTCAGAATTGTTTACCGCTGGAGCAAGTGCCCTGATAGGGTTTTCCTCTGTCTAACTAGTGGGTTCAGGTTTTTTTTTTTCGTTTTCGTTCAAGTTAGATTTTATTCCTCTTTTATGTATTTATAGATATAAGCATGGAAATAATTCATTCATATAAATACATCTGTGTGAAGGGAAGAACTTTTTTCTGTTTTATTTTTAAATTTTATTTCTTAAAATTTTGAAATTTAATTTTATTTATTTTTTATACAGCAGGTTATTATTAGTTATGTATTTTATGCATATACATGTATACAGGTCAATCCCAGTCTCCCAACTCATCCCAACACCACCTCCCCATGGCTTCCCACACTTGGTGTCCATACGTGTGTTCTCTACCTCTGTGTCTCTATTTCTTCCCTGCAAACCAGTTCATCTGTACCATATTTCTAGGTTCCACATATATGCATTAATATACAATATTTGTTTTTCTCTTTCTGACTTACTTCATTCTGTATGACAGTCTCTAGATCCATCGACGTCGCTACAAATGACCCAGTTTCATTCCTTCCTATGGCTGAGTAATATTCCATTTTATATATGTACCACATCTTTATCCATTCGTCTGTCTGTGGGTATTTAGGTTGCTTCCATTACCTGGCTATTGTAAATAGTGCTGAAATGAGCATTGTGGTGAATGTGCCTTTTTGATTTATGGTTTTCTCTGGATATATGCCCAGAAGTGGGATTGCTGGATCATATGGTAATTCTATTTCTAGCTTTTTTTAAGGAAACTCCATACTGTTCTCCATAGTGACTCTATCAATTTACATTTCCACCACTAGTGGAAGAGGGATCCTTTTGTCCACACCCTCCCCAGAATTCGTTGTTTGTAGATTTTCTGATAATGCCGATTCTAACATGTGTGAGTTGATACCTCATTGTAGTTTTGATTTGCATTTCTCTAATAATTAGTGATGTTGAGCAGCTTTTCATGTGCGTCTTGGCCATCTCTGTGTCTTCTTTGAAGAAACGTCTCTTTAGATCTTCTGCCCATTTTTGTATTGGGTTGTTTGTTTTTTTAATATTAAGCTGCATGAGCTCTTTATATATATTGGAGACTAAACCTTTGTCCATTGATTCGTTTGCAAATATTTTCGCCCATTCTGAGGGATGCTTTTTGCCATTCCCGTTTTTTTAACAAAAAAAGAAAGAAAGAAAAAGAAGCAGAACATTAATGTGTCTAAAATATGCCTTTTGAAACTGTCGTTTTGAAATATGGATGTCCTTTGAAATTTTTGGTCGATATATGAACCCAGGATTTGTTTCCAGGGCAGGTGTCATTTGCAGGCCTGCAATGATTTTGAATATCAACTGACCATTAGCGCTGGGATTATGCTGCTGATTTGTGAAACGGCCACAAGGTGGCAGCAGTTCTCCCTTACCAAATCTGGTTACTGGGGCAACAGAGCCTCAATGGAAGTCATGTTCTAGACTGGAATTTAGAATGGAATGTGCCAGGAGAAAGCCCCTCAAGTTTGTCTCACTACTTCTTGTTCGTGTTTTTAATTTAATTTTTTTATTTTTTATAACAGCAAATTTGATTACAATGTTTGGCTTGTTGTAGGTGTGGAAGATGTGGTTCTTTTACACATATACATATGTCTGTTCTTCCTGGGATCCTTATCCCATGTACCTTATGACAGAATGTTGAGTAGTCTTCTCTTGGTATTCTGTAGGTCTTTGGTGATTATATATGTCACCTGTGTTTGTATATGTCTGTTAACCCCAATATCATAATGAAACCGATCCTCACACCTTTCCATTGGTGAACCATAAGTTTGTTGAATGAATCTGTGATTGCCCTTCTGCGTGGAAATATCTGCCCTGGTATCCATTTTTCGGTCACACCTATAAGAGATATGATATGATATGTGTCTTTCACTTTCTGACTTACTACAAGTCATGTGATTACCTCTAGACACACCTACGGTGCTACAAATGGCATTGTGTCCTTTTATTCCTTGGCTTCTATTCTGCCTTAGTGAGCTCCATTTTCAACAATGTGATTCCCTGAGGGCTGAGGATTAGCTGACCTGGGTAGCCTGACCCTGCCGGCCGGCCCTACCCAGGTGTGCCTGGGTTGAGGTCAATATAAACAGCGCTGCAGGCAGCAATAGCCCCTGAAGCTGTGCCTGACTCCATATTCTCTGCCCCGTCAGCAGTGCCGGGGCTGTGCTGGTGGGAGGGAGTGAGGGGCCATGGCTTTGTGGGTGGCCCGGTGTGAGTGGGTCTCTGCTGGACTTTCTGCAGGAGTTGCCAGGCTTCCACCTGTAAAGAAGAGGATGTGTCACCCATACATTCCGCTGGAATTTCTCTCCGGAAATAGGTGAGGAAGGAAAAAAGCAGTGGGGGCCGGGAAAGGAGGGGTATCTCAGGCAGGGCAATGGAAAGCTTCCAGAAGAGCGCCCAGTGCCAGGACCATCCTGGCTGGCCTGCAGGCACCAAGTTGGCCTGCGTGCTGTCGCTGGTGTGGCTCCACGGCCCTTCCTCTAGGCTTTCAAGCCCTTGTACATATTCAGGTGTTTTACCTGGGAAGGGTGGGAAAAGTTCAACAGCAGCTGGCCTGGGGCTCAGCTCACGGTTACTCACAGATGCCTCGGCATGGCCCCCAGCTTTGCAATGAGGACGCTCCTTGCGTAGGAGTGCGCTGCTGGCTCTATGGGAGATGATTCCCCACCTCTGACCAATTTCAGAATTGTTTACCGCTGGAGCAAGTGCCCTGATAGGGTTTTCCTCTGTCTAACTCGTGGGTTCAGGTTTTTTTTTCTTTTTTGGTTCAAGTTAGATTTTATTCCTCTTTTATGTATTTATAGATATAAGCATGGAAATAATTCATTCATATAAATACATCTGTGTGAAGGGAAGAACTTTTTTCTGTTTTATTTTTAAATTGTATTTTTAAAAATTGTGAAATTTAATTTTATTTATTTTTTATACAGCAGGTTATTATTAGTTATGTATTTTATGCATATACATGTATACAGGTCAATCCCAGTCTCCCAACTCATCCCAACACCACCTCCCCATGGCTTCCCACACTTGGTGTCCATACGTGTGTTATCTACCTCTGTGTCTCTATTTCTTCCCTGCAAACCAGTTCATCTGTACCATATTTCTAGGTTCCACATATATGCATTAATATACAATATTTGTTTTTCTCTTTCTGACTTACTTCATTCTGTATGACAGTCTCTAGATCCATCGACGTCTCTACAAATGACCCAATTTCATTCCTTCTTATGGCTGAGTAATATTCCATTTTATATATGTACCACATCTTTAATCATTCGTCTGTCTGTGTTGATTTAGGTTGCTTCCATTACCTGGCTATCGTAAATAGTGCTGAAATGAGCATTGTGGTGAATGTGCCTTTTTGATTTATGGTTTTCTCTGGATATATGCCCAGAAGTGGGATTGCTGGATCATATGGTAATTCTATTTCTAGCTTTTTTTAAGGAAACTCCATACTGTTCTCCATAGTGACTCTATCAATTTACATTTCCACCAATAGTGGAAGAGGGATCCTTTTGTCCACACCCTCCCCAGAATTCGTTGTTTGTAGATTTTCTGATGATGCCGATTCTAACAGGTGTGAGGTGATACCTCATTGTAGTTTTGATTTGCATTTCTCTAATAATTAGTGATGTTGAGCAGCTTTTCATGTGCGTCTTGGCCATCTCTGTGTCTTCTTTGAAGAAACGTCTCTTTAGATCTTCTGCCCATTTTTGTATTGGGTTGTTTGTTTTTTTAATATTAAGCTGCATGAGCTCTTTATATATATTGGAGATTAAACCTTTGTCCGTTGATTCGTTTGCAAATATTTTCGCCCATTCTGAGGGATGCTTTTTGCCATTCCCGTTTTTTTAACAAAGAAAGAAAGAAAGAAAAAGAAGCAGAACAATAATGTGTGTAAAATATGCCTTTTGAAACTGTCGTTTTGAAATATGGACGTCCTTTGAAATTTTTGGTCGATATATGAACCCAGGATTTGTTTTCAGGGCAGGTGTCATTTACAGGCCTGCAATGATTTTGAATATCAACTGACCATTAGCGCTGGGATTAAGCTGCTGTTTTGTGAAACGGCCACAAGGTGGCAGCAGTTCTCCCTTACCAAATCTGGTTACTGGGGAAACAGAGCCTCAATGGAAGTCGTGCTCTAGAGTGGATTTTAGAATGGAATGTGCCAGGAGAAAGCCCCTCAAGTTTGTCTCACTACTTCTTGTTCGTGTTTTTAATTTAATTTTTTATTTTTTATTACAGCAAATTTGATTACAATGTTTGGCTTGTTGTAGGTGTGGAAGATGTGGTTCTTTTACACATATACATATGTCTGTTCTTCCTGGGATCCTTTTCCCATGTACCTTATGACAGAATGTTGCGTAGTCTTCTCTTGGTATTCTGTAGGTCTTTGGTGATTGTATATGTCACCTGTGTTTGTATATGTCTGTTAACCCCAATATCATAATGAAACCAATCCTCACACCTTTCCATTGGTGAACCATAAGTTTGTTGAATGAATCTGTGATTGCCCTTCTGCGTGGAAATATCTGCCCTGGTATCCATTTTTCTGTCACACCTATAAGAGATATGATATGATATGTGTCTTTCACTTTCTGACTTACTACAAGTCACATGATTACCTCTAGACACACCTACGGTGCTGCAAATTGCATAGTGTCCTTTTATTCCTTGGCTTCTATTCTGCCTTAGTGAGCTCCATTTTCAACAATGTGATTCCCTGAGGGCTGAGGATTAGCTGACCTGGGTAGCCGGACCCTGCCGGCCGGCCCTCCACAGGTGTGCCTGGGTTGAGGTCAATATAAACAGAGCTGCAGGCAGCAATAGCCCCTGAAGCTGTGCCTGACTCCATATTCTCTGCCCCGTCAGCAGTCTCGGGGCTGTGCTGGTGGGAGGGAGTGAGGGGCCACGGCTTTGTGGGTGTCCCGGTGTGAGTGGGTCTCTGCTGGACTTTCTGCAGGAGTTGCCATGCTGCCACCTGTAAAGAAGAGGATGTGTCACCCATACCTTCCGCTGGAATTTCTCTCCGGACAGAGGTGAGGAAGGAAAAAAGCAGTGGGGACAGGGACAGGAGGGGTATCTCAGGCAGGGCAATGGAAAGCTTCCAGAAGAGCGCCCAGGGCCAGGACCATCCTGGCTGGCCTGCAGGAACCAAGTTGGCCTGCGTGCTGTCGCTGGTGTGGCTTCACGGCCCTTCCTCTAGGCTTTCAAGCCCTTGTACATATTCAGGTGTTTTACTTTGGAAGGGTGGGGAAAGTTCAACAGCAGCTGGCCTCGGGCTCAGCTCACGGTTACTCACAGATGCCTCGGCATGGCCCACCGCTTTGCAATGATGACGCTCCTTGCGTAGGAGTGGGCTGCTGGCTCTATGGGAGATTATTCCCCACCTCTGACCAATTTCAGAATTGTTTACCGCTGGAGCAAGTGCCCTGATAGGGTTTTCCTCTGTCTAACTAGTGGGTTCAGGTTTTTTTTTTTCGTTTTCGTTCAAGTTAGATTTTATTCCTCTTTTATGTATTTATAGATATAAGCATGGAAATAATTCATTCATATAAATACATCTGTGTGAAGGGAAGAACTTTTTTCTGTTTTATTTTTAAATTTTATTTCTTAAAATTTTGAAATTTAATTTTATTTATTTTTTATACAGCAGGTTATTATTAGTTATGTATTTTATGCATATACATGTATACAGGTCAATCCCAGTCTCCCAACTCATCCCAACACCACCTCCCCATGGCTTCCCACACTTGGTGTCCATACGTGTGTTCTCTACCTCTGTGTCTCTATTTCTTCCCTGCAAACCAGTTCATCTGTACCATATTTCTAGGTTCCACATATATGCATTAATATACAATATTTGTTTTTCTCTTTCTGACTTACTTCATTCTGTATGACAGTCTCTAGATCCATCGACGTCGCTACAAATGACCCAGTTTCATTCCTTCCTATGGCTGAGTAATATTCCATTTTATATATGTACCACATCTTTATCCATTCGTCTGTCTGTGGGTATTTAGGTTGCTTCCATTACCTGGCTATTGTAAATAGTGCTGAAATGAGCATTGTGGTGAATGTGCCTTTTTGATTTATGGTTTTCTCTGGATATATGCCCAGAAGTGGGATTGCTGGATCATATGGTAATTCTATTTCTAGCTTTTTTTAAGGAAACTCCATACTGTTCTCCATAGTGACTCTATCAATTTACATTTCCACCACTAGTGGAAGAGGGATCCTTTTGTCCACACCCTCCCCAGAATTCGTTGTTTGTAGATTTTCTGATAATGCCGATTCTAACATGTGTGAGTTGATACCTCATTGTAGTTTTGATTTGCATTTCTCTAATAATTAGTGATGTTGAGCAGCTTTTCATGTGCGTCTTGGCCATCTCTGTGTCTTCTTTGAAGAAACGTCTCTTTAGATCTTCTGCCCATTTTTGTATTGGGTTGTTTGTTTTTTTAATATTAAGCTGCATGAGCTCTTTATATATATTGGAGACTAAACCTTTGTCCATTGATTCGTTTGCAAATATTTTCGCCCATTCTGAGGGATGCTTTTTGCCATTCCCGTTTTTTTAACAAAAAAAGAAAGAAAGAAAAAGAAGCAGAACATTAATGTGTCTAAAATATGCCTTTTGAAACTGTCGTTTTGAAATATGGATGTCCTTTGAAATTTTTGGTCGATATATGAACCCAGGATTTGTTTCCAGGGCAGGTGTCATTTGCAGGACTGCAATGATTTTGAATATCAACTGACCATTAGCGCTGGGATTATGCTGCTGATTTGTGAAACGGCCACAAGGTGGCAGCAGTTCTCCCTTACCAAATCTGGTTACTGGGGCAACAGAGCCTCAATGGAAGTCATGTTCTAGACTGGAATTTAGAATGGAATGTGCCAGGAGAAAGCCCCTCAAGTTTGTCTCACTACTTCTTGTTCGTGTTTTTAATTTAATTTTTTTATTTTTTATAACAGCAAATTTGATTACAATGTTTGGCTTGTTGTAGGTGTGGAAGATGTGGTTCTTTTACACATATACATATGTCTGTTCTTCCTGGGATCCTTATCCCATGTACCTTATGACAGAATGTTGAGTAGTCTTCTCTTGGTATTCTGTAGGTCTTTGGTGATTATATATGTCACCTGTGTTTGTATATGTCTGTTAACCCCAATATCATAATGAAACCGATCCTCACACCTTTCCATTGGTGAACCATAAGTTTGTTGAATGAATCTGTGATTGCCCTTCTGCGTGGAAATATCTGCCCTGGTATCCATTTTTCGGTCACACCTATAAGAGATATGATATGATATGTGTCTTTCACTTTCTGACTTACTACAAGTCATGTGATTACCTCTAGACACACCTACGGTGCTACAAATGGCATTGTGTCCTTTTATTCCTTGGCTTCTATTCTGCCTTAGTGAGCTCCATTTTCAACAATGTGATTCCCTGAGGGCTGAGGATTAGCTGACCTGGGTAGCCTGACCCTGCCGGCCGGCCCTACCCAGGTGTGCCTGGGTTGAGGTCAATATAAACAGAGCTGCAGGCAGCAATAGCCCCTGAAGCTGTGCCTGACTCCATATTCTCTGCCCCGTCAGCAGTGCCGGGGCTGTGCTGGTGGGAGGGAGTGAGGGGCCATGGCTTTGTGGGTGGCCCGGTGTGAGTGGGTCTCTGCTGGACTTTCTGCAGGAGTTGCCAGGCTTCCACCTGTAAAGAAGAGGATGTGTCACCCATACATTCCGCTGGAATTTCTCTCCGGAAATAGGTGAGGAAGGAAAAAAGCAGTGGGGGCCGGGAAAGGAGGGGTATCTCAGGCAGGGCAATGGAAAGCTTCCAGAAGAGCGCCCAGTGCCAGGACCATCCTGGCTGGCCTGCAGGCACCAAGTTGGCCTGCGTGCTGTCGCTGGTGTGGCTCCACGGCCCTTCCTCTAGGCTTTCAAGCCCTTGTACATATTCAGGTGTTTTACCTGGGAAGGGTGGGAAAAGTTCAACAGCAGCTGGCCTGGGGCTCAGCTCACGGTTACTCACAGATGCCTCGGCATGGCCCCCAGCTTTGCAATGAGGACGCTCCTTGCGTAGGAGTGCGCTGCTGGCTCTATGGGAGATGATTCCCCACCTCTGACCAATTTCAGAATTGTTTACCGCTGGAGCAAGTGCCCTGATAGGGTTTTCCTCTGTCTAACTCGTGGGTTCAGGTTTTTTTTTCTTTTTTGGTTCAAGTTAGATTTTATTCCTCTTTTATGTATTTATAGATATAAGCATGGAAATAATTCATTCATATAAATACATCTGTGTGAAGGGAAGAACTTTTTTCTGTTTTATTTTTAAATTGTATTTTTAAAAATTGTGAAATTTAATTTTATTTATTTTTTATACAGCAGGTTATTATTAGTTATGTATTTTATGCATATACATGTATACAGGTCAATCCCAGTCTCCCAACTCATCCCAACACCACCTCCCCATGGCTTCCCACACTTGGTGTCCATACGTGTGTTATCTACCTCTGTGTCTCTATTTCTTCCCTGCAAACCAGTTCATCTGTACCATATTTCTAGGTTCCACATATATGCATTAATATACAATATTTGTTTTTCTCTTTCTGACTTACTTCATTCTGTATGACAGTCTCTAGATCCATCGACGTCTCTACAAATGACCCAATTTCATTCCTTCTTATGGCTGAGTAATATTCCATTTTATATATGTACCACATCTTTAATCATTCGTCTGTCTGTGTTGATTTAGGTTGCTTCCATTACCTGGCTATCGTAAATAGTGCTGAAATGAGCATTGTGGTGAATGTGCCTTTTTGATTTATGGTTTTCTCTGGATATATGCCCAGAAGTGGGATTGCTGGATCATATGGTAATTCTATTTCTAGCTTTTTTTAAGGAAACTCCATACTGTTCTCCATAGTGACTCTATCAATTTACATTTCCACCAATAGTGGAAGAGGGATCCTTTTGTCCACACCCTCCCCAGAATTCGTTGTTTGTAGATTTTCTGATGATGCCGATTCTAACAGGTGTGAGGTGATACCTCATTGTAGTTTTGATTTGCATTTCTCTAATAATTAGTGATGTTGAGCAGCTTTTCATGTGCGTCTTGGCCATCTCTGTGTCTTCTTTGAAGAAACGTCTCTTTAGATCTTCTGCCCATTTTTGTATTGGGTTGTTTGTTTTTTTAATATTAAGCTGCATGAGCTCTTTATATATATTGGAGATTAAACCTTTGTCCGTTGATTCGTTTGCAAATATTTTCGCCCATTCTGAGGGATGCTTTTTGCCATTCCCGTTTTTTTAACAAAGAAAGAAAGAAAGAAAAAGAAGCAGAACAATAATGTGTGTAAAATATGCCTTTTGAAACTGTCGTTTTGAAATATGGACGTCCTTTGAAATTTTTGGTCGATATATGAACCCAGGATTTGTTTTCAGGGCAGGTGTCATTTACAGGCCTGCAATGATTTTGAATATCAACTGACCATTAGCGCTGGGATTAAGCTGCTGTTTTGTGAAACGGCCACAAGGTGGCAGCAGTTCTCCCTTACCAAATCTGGTTACTGGGGAAACAGAGCCTCAATGGAAGTCGTGCTCTAGAGTGGATTTTAGAATGGAATGTGCCAGGAGAAAGCCCCTCAAGTTTGTCTCACTACTTCTTGTTCGTGTTTTTAATTTAATTTTTTATTTTTTATTACAGCAAATTTGATTACAATGTTTGGCTTGTTGTAGGTGTGGAAGATGTGGTTCTTTTACACATATACATATGTCTGTTCTTCCTGGGATCCTTTTCCCATGTACCTTATGACAGAATGTTGCGTAGTCTTCTCTTGGTATTCTGTAGGTCTTTGGTGATTGTATATGTCACCTGTGTTTGTATATGTCTGTTAACCCCAATATCATAATGAAACCAATCCTCACACCTTTCCATTGGTGAACCATAAGTTTGTTGAATGAATCTGTGATTGCCCTTCTGCGTGGAAATATCTGCCCTGGTATCCATTTTTCTGTCACACCTATAAGAGATATGATATGATATGTGTCTTTCACTTTCTGACTTACTACAAGTCACATGATTACCTCTAGACACACCTACGGTGCTGCAAATTGCATAGTGTCCTTTTATTCCTTGGCTTCTATTCTGCCTTAGTGAGCTCCATTTTCAACAATGTGATTCCCTGAGGGCTGAGGATTAGCTGACCTGGGTAGCCGGACCCTGCCGGCCGGCCCTCCACAGGTGTGCCTGGGTTGAGGTCAATATAAACAGAGCTGCAGGCAGCAATAGCCCCTGAAGCTGTGCCTGACTCCATATTCTCTGCCCCGTCAGCAGTCTCGGGGCTGTGCTGGTGGGAGGGAGTGAGGGGCCACGGCTTTGTGGGTGTCCCGGTGTGAGTGGGTCTCTGCTGGACTTTCTGCAGGAGTTGCCATGCTGCCACCTGTAAAGAAGAGGATGTGTCACCCATACCTTCCGCTGGAATTTCTCTCCGGACAGAGGTGAGGAAGGAAAAAAGCAGTGGGGACAGGGACAGGAGGGGTATCTCAGGCAGGGCAATGGAAAGCTTCCAGAAGAGCGCCCAGGGCCAGGACCATCCTGGCTGGCCTGCAGGAACCAAGTTGGCCTGCGTGCTGTCGCTGGTGTGGCTTCACGGCCCTTCCTCTAGGCTTTCAAGCCCTTGTACATATTCAGGTGTTTTACTTTGGAAGGGTGGGGAAAGTTCAACAGCAGCTGGCCTCGGGCTCAGCTCACGGTTACTCACAGATGCCTCGGCATGGCCCACCGCTTTGCAATGATGACGCTCCTTGCGTAGGAGTGGGCTGCTGGCTCTATGGGAGATGATTTCCCACCTCTGACCAATTTCAGAATTGTTTACCGCTGGAGCAAGTGCCCTAATAGGGTTTTCCTCTGTCTAACTAGTGGGTTCAGGTTTTTTTTTTTCGTTTTTGGTTCAAGTTAGATTTTATTCCTCTTTTATGTATTTATAGATATAAGCATGGAAATAATTCATTCATATAAATACATCTGTGTGAAGGGAAGAACTTTTTTCTGTTTTATTTTTAAATTTTATTTCTTAAAATTTTGAAATTTAATTTTATTTATTTTTTTATACAGCAGGTTATTATTAGTTATGTATTTTATGCATATACATGTATACAGGTCAATCCCTATCTCCCAACTCATCCCAACACCACCTCCCCATGGCTTCCCACACTTGGTGTCCATACGTGTGTTCTCTACCTCTGTGTCTCTATTTCTTCCCTGCAAACCAGTTCATCTGTACCATTTCTCTAGGTTCCACATATATGCATTAATATACAATATTTGTTTTTCTCTTTCTGACTTACTTCATTCTGTATGACAGTCTCTAAATCCATCGACGTCGCTACAAATGACCCAGTTTCATTCCTTCCTATGGCTGAGTAATATTCCATTTTATATATGTACCACATCTTTATCCATTCGTCTGTCTGTGGGTATTTAGGTTGTTTCCATTACCTGGCTATTGTAAATAGTGCTGAAATGAGCATTGTGGTGAATGTGCCTTTTTGATTTATGGTTTTCTCTGGGTATATGCCCAGAAGTGGGATTGCTGGATCATATGGTAATTCTATTTCTAGCTTTTTTTAAGGAAACTCCATACTGTTCTCCATAGTGACTCTATCAATTTACATTTCCACCACTAGTGGAAGAGGGATCCTTTTGTCCACACCCTCCCCAGAATTCGTTGTTTGTAGATTTTCTGATAATGCCGATTCTAACATGTGTGAGTTGATACCTCATTGCAGTTTTGATTTGCATTTCTCTAATAATTAGTGATGTTGAGCAGCTTTTCATGTGCGTCTTGGCCATCTCTGTGTCTTCTTTGAAGAAACGTCTCTTTAGATCTTCTGCCCATTTTTGTATTGGGTTGTTTGTTTTTTTAATATTACGCTGCATGAGCTCTCTATATATATATATATTGGAGATTAAACCTTTGTCCTTTGATTCGTTTGCAAATATTTTCGCCCATTCTGAGGCATGCCTTATTCCATTCCCGTTTTTTTAACAAAAAAAGAAAGAAAGAAAAAGAAGCAGAACACTAATGTGTGTAAAATATGCCTTGTGAAACTGTCGTTTTGAAATATGGACGTCCTTTGAATTTTTTGGTCGATATATGAACCCAGGATTTGTTTTCAGGGCAGGTGTCATTTACAGGCCTGCAATGATTTTGAATATCAACAGACCATTAGCGCTGAAATTAAAGCTGCTGTTGTGTGAAACGGCCACAAGGTGGCAGCAGCTCTCCATTATCAAATCTGGTTACTAGGGCAACAGAGCCTCAATGGAAGTCCTGTTCTAAATTGGAATTTAGAATGCAATGTGCCAGGAGAAAGACCCTCATGTTTGTCTCACTACTTCTTGTTCGTGTTTTAATTAAATTTTTTATTTTTTCTTACAGCAAATTTGATTACAATGTTTGGCTTGTTGTAGGTGTGGAAGATGTGGTTCTTTTACACATATACATATGTCTGTTCTTCCTGGGATCCTTTTCCCATGTACCTTATGACAGAATGTTGAGTAGTCTTCTCTTGGTATTCTGTAGGTCTTTGGTGATTATATATGTCACCTGTGTTTGTATATGTCTGTTAACCCCAATATCATAATGAAACCAATCCTCACACCTTTCCATTGGTGAACCATAAGTTTGTTGAATGAATCTGTGATTGCCCTTCTGCGTGGAAATATCTGCCCTGGTATCCATTTTTCGGTCACACCTATAAGAGATATGATATGATATGTGTCTTTAACTTTCTGACTTACTACAAGTCACGTGATTACCTCTAGACACACCTACGTTGCTGCAAATGGCATCGTGTCCTTTTATTCCTTGGCTTCTATTCTGCCTTAGTGAGCTCCATTTTCAACAATGTGATTCCCTGAGGGCTGAGGATTAGCTGACCTGGGTAGCCGGACCCTGCCGGCCGGCCCTCCACAGGTGTGCCTCGGTTGATGTCAATATAAACAGAGCTGCAGGCAGCAATAGCCCCTGAAGCTGTGCCTGACTCCATATTCTTTGCCCCGTCAGCAGTCTCGGGGCTGTGCTGGTGGGAGGGAGTGAGGTGCCACGGCTTTGTTGGTGGCCCGGTGTGAGTGGGTCTCTGCTGGACTTTCTGCAGGAGTTGCCAGGCTGCCACCTGTAAAGAAGAGGATGTGTCACCCATACCTTCCGCTGGAATTTCTCTCCGGACAGAGGTGAGGAAGGAAAAAAGCAGTGGGGACAGGGACAGGAGGGGTATCTCAGGCAGGGCAATGGAAAGCTTCCAGAAGAGCGCCCAGGGCCAGGACCATCCTGGCTGGCCTGCAGGAACCAAGTTGGCCTGCGTGCTGTCGCTGGTGTGGCTTCACGGCCCTTCCTCTAGGCTTTCAAGCCCTTGTACATATTCAGGTGTTTTACCTTGGAAGGGTGGGAAAAGTTCAACAGCAGCTGGCCTGGGGCTCAGCTCACGGTTACTCACAGATGCCTCAGCATGGCCCCCAGCCTTGCAATGAGGATGCTCCTTGCGTAGGAGTGGGCTGCTGGCTCTATGGGAGATGATTCCCCACCTCTGACCAATTTCAGAATTGTTTACTGCTGGAGCAAGTGCCCTGATAGGTTTTTCATCTGTCTAACTGGTGGGTTCAGGATTTTTTTTTCTTTTTTGGTTCAATTAGATTTTATTCCTCTTTTATGTATTTATAGATATAAGCATGGAAATAATTCATTCATATAAATACATCTGTGTGAAGGGAAGAATTTTCTTCTGTTTTATTTTCAAATTTTATTTTTTAAAATTTGAAATTTAATATTATTTATTTTTTTATACAGCAGGTTACTATTAGTTATGTATTTTACGCATATACATGTATACAGGTCAATCCCAATCTCCCAAATCATCCCAACACCACCACCCCATGGCTTCCCACACTTGGTGTCCATACGTGTGTTCTCTACCTCTGTGTCTGTATTTCTTCCCTGCAAACCAGTTCATCTGTACCATTTCTCTAGGTTCCACATATATGCATTAATATACAATATTTGTTTTTCTCTTTCTGACTTACTTCATTCTGTATGACAGTCTCTAGATCCATCGACGTCGCTACAAATGACCCAGTTTCATTCCTTCTTATGGCTGAGTAATATTCCATTTTATATATGTACCACATCTTTATCCATTCGTCTGTCTGTGGGTATTTAGGTTACTTCCATTACCTGGCTATTGTAAATAGTGCTGAAATGAGCATTGTGGTGAATGTGCCTTTTTGATTTATGGTTTTCTCTGGATATATGCCCAGAAGTGGGATTGCTGGATCATATGGTAATTCTATTTCTAGCTTTTTTTAAGGAAACTCCATACTGCTCTCCATCGTGACTGTATCAATTTACATTTCCACCACTAGTGGAAGAGGGATCCTTTTGTCCACACCCTCCCCAGAATTCGTTGTTTGTAGATTTTCTGATGATGCCAATTGTAACAGGTGTGAGGTGATACCTCATTGTAGTTTTGATTTGCATTTCTCTAATAATTAGTGATGTTGAGCAGCTTTTCATGTGCGTCTTGGCCATCTCTGTGTCTTCTTTGAAGAAACGTCTCTTTAGATCTTCTGCCCATTTTTGTATTGGGTTGTTTGTTTTTTTAATATTAAGCTGCATGAGCTCTTTATATATATTGGAGATTAAACCTTTGTCCATTGATTCGTTTGCAAATATTTTCGCCTATTCTCAGGGATGATTTTTTGCCATTTCCGTTTTTTTAACAAAAAAAGAAAGAAAGAAAAAGAAGCAGAACACTAATGTGTGTAAAATATGCCTTTTGAAACTGTCGTTTTGAAATATGGACGCCCTTTGAATTTTTTGATCGATATATGAACCCAGGATTTGTTTTCAGGGCAGATGTCCTTTACAGGTCTGCAATGATTTTGAATATCAACTGACCATTAGCGCTGGGATTAAAGCTGCTGTTGTGTGAAACGGCCACAAGGTGGCAGCAGTTTTCCCTTACCAAATCTGGTTACTTGGGCAACAGAGCCTCAATGGAAGTCGTGCTCTAGAGTGGAATTTAGAATGGAATGTGCCAGGAGAAAGCCCCTCAAGTTTGTCTCACTACTTCTTGTTCGTGTTTTTAATTTAATTTTTTATTTTTTATTACAGCAAATTTGATTACAATGTTTGGCTTGTTGTAGGTGTGGAAGATGTGGTTCTTTTACACATACACATATGTCTGTTCTTCCTGAGATCCTTTTCCAATGTACTTTATGAAAGAATGTTGAGTAGTCTTCTCTTGGTATTCTGTAGGTCTTTGGTGATTATATATGTCACCTGTGTTTGTATATGTCTGTTAACCCCAATATCATAATGGAACCAATCCTCACACCATTCCATTGGTGAACCATAAGTTTGTTGAATGAATCTGTGGTTGCCCTTCTCCGTGGAAATATCTGCCCTGGTATCCATTTTTCGGTCACACCTATAAGAGATATGATATGATATGTGTCTTTCACTTTCTGACTTACTACAAGTCACGTGATTACCTCTAGACACACCTACGGTGCTGAAAATGGCATTGTGTCCTTTTATTCCTTGGCTTCTATTCTGCCTTAGCGAGGTCCATTTTCAACAATGTGATTCCCTGAGGGCTGAGGATTAGCTGACCTGTGTAGCCTGACCCTGCCGGCCGGCCCTACCCAGGTGTGCCTGGGTTGAGGTCAATATAAACAGCGCTGCAGGCAGCAATAGCCCCTGAAGCTGTGCCTGACTCCATTTTCTCTGACCAGTCAGCAGTGTCGGGGCTGCGCTGGTGGGAGCGAGTGAGGGGCCACGGCTTTGTGGGTGGCCCGGTGTGAGTGGGTCTCTGCTGGACTTTCTGCAGGAGTTGCCAGGCTTCCACCTGTAAAGAAGAGGATGTGTCACCCATACCTTCCGCTGGAATTTCTCTCCGGACAGAGGTGAGGAAGGAAAAAAGCAGTGGGGGCCGGACAGGAGGGGTATCTCAGGCAGGGCAATGGAAAGCTTCCAGAAGAGCGCCCAGGGCCAGGACCTTGCTGGCTAGCCTGCAGGCACCAAGTTGGCCTGCTTGCTGTCGCTGGTGTGGCTCCACGGCCCTTCTTCTAGGCTTTCAAGCCCTTGTACATATTCAGGTGTTTTACCTGGGAAGGGTGGGAAAAGTTCAACAGCAGCTGGCCTGTGGCTCAGCTCACGGTTACTCACAGATGCCTCGGCAAGGCCCACCGCTTTGCAATGATGACACTCCTTGCGTAGGAGTGGGCTGCTGGCTCTATGGGAGTTGATTCCCCACCTCTGACCAATTTCAGAATTGTTTACCGCTGGATCAAGTGCCCTGATAGGGTTTTCCTCTGTCTAACTAGTGGGTTCAGGATTTTTTTTTTCGTTTTTGGTTCAAGTTAGATTTTATTCCTCTTTTATGTATATATAGATATAAGCATGGAAATAATTCATTCATATAAATACATCTGTGTGAAGGGAAGAATTTTTTCTGTTTTATTTTTAAATTATTTTTTTTAAATTTTGAAATTTAATTTTATTTATTTTTTTATGCAGCAGGTTATTATTAGTTATGTATTTTATGAATATACATGTATAGAGGTCCATCCCAATCTCCCAACTCATGCCAACACCACCTCCCCATGGCTTCCCACAGTTGGTATCCATACGTGTGTTCTCTACCTCTGTGTCTGTATTTCTTCCCTGCAAACCAGTTCATCTGTACCATTTCTCTAGGTTCCACATATATGCATTAATATACAATATTTGTTTTTCTCTTTCTGACTTACTTCATTCTGTATGACAGTCTCTAGATCAATCGACGTCGCTACAAATGACCCAGTTTCATTCCTTCCTATGGCTGAGTAATATTCCATTTTATATATGTACCACATCTTTATCCATTCGTCTGTCTGTGGGTATTTAGGTTGCGTCCATTACTTGGCTATTGTAAATAGTGCTGAAATGAGCATTGTGGTGAATGTGCCTTTTTGATTTATGGTTTTCTCTGGATATATGCCCAGAAGTGGGATAGCTGGATCATATCGTAATTCTATTTCTAGCTTTTTTTAAGGAAACTCCATACTGTTCTCCATAGTGACTCTATCAATTTACATTTCCACCACTAGTGGAAGAGGGATCCTTTTGTCCACACCCTCCCCAGAATTCGTTGTTTGTAGATTTTCTGATAATGCCGATTCTAACATGTGTGAGTTGATACCTCATTGTAGTTTTGATTTGCATTTCTCTAATAATTAGTGATGTTGAGCAGCTTTTCATGTGCGTCTTGGCCATCTCTGTGTCTTCTTTGAAGAAACGTCTCTTTAGATCTTCTGCCCATTTTTGTATTGGGTTGTTTGTTTTTTTAATATTAAGCTGCATGAGCTCTTTATATATATTGGAGATTAAACCTTTGTCCATTGATTCGTTTGCAAATATTTTCGCCCATTCTGAGGGATGCTTTTTGCCATTCCCGTTTTTTTAACAAAAAAAGAAAGAAAGAAAAAGAAGCAGAACACTAATGTGTGTAAAATATGCCTTTTGAAACTGTCGTTTTGAAATATGGATGTACTTTGAAATTTTTGGTCGATATATGAGCCCAGGATTTGTTTCCAGGGCAGGTGTCATTTGCAGGCCTGCAATGATTTTGAATATCAACTGACCATTAGCGCTGGGATTATGCTGCTGTTTTGTGAAACGGCCACAAGGTGGCAGCAGTTCTCCCTTACCAAATCTGGTTACTGGGGCAACAGAGCCTCAAAGGAAGTCATGTTCTAGACTGGAATTTAGAATGGAATGTGCCAGGAGAAAGCCCCTCAAGTTTGTCTCACTACTTCTTGTTCGTGGTTTTAATTTAATTTTTTTATTTTTTATAACAGCAAATTTGATTACAATATTTGGCTTGTTGTAGGTGTGGAAGATGTGGTTCTTTTACACATATACATATGTCTGTTCTTCCTGGGATCCTTTTCCCATGTACCTTATGACAGAATGTTGAGTAGTCTTCTCTTGGTATTCTGTAGGTCTTTGGTGATTATATATGTCACCTGTGTTTGTATATGTCTGTTAACCCCAATATCATAATGAAACCAATCCTCACACCTTTCCATTGGTGAACCATAAGTTTGTTGAATGAATCTGTGATTGCCCTTCTGCGTGGAAATATCTGCCCTGGTATCCATTTTTCGGTCACACCTATAAGAGGTATGATATGATATGTGTCTTTCACTTTCTGACTTACTACAAGTCACGTGATTACCTCTAGACACACCTACAGTGCTGAAAATGGCATTGTGTCCTTTTATTCCTTGGCTTCTATTCTGCCTTAGTGAGGTCCATTTTCAACAATGTGATTCCCTGAGGGCTGAGGATTAGCTGACCTGGGTAGCCTGACCCTGCCGGCCGGCCCTCCCCAGGTGTGCCTGGGTTGAGGTCAATATAAAGAGCGCTGCAGGCAGCAATAGCCCCTGAAGCTGTGCCTGACTCCATATTCTCTGCCCCGTCAGCAGTGTCGGGGCTGTGCTGGTGGGAGGGACTGAGGGGCCATGGCTTTGTGGGTGGCCCGGTGTGAGTGGGTCTCTGCTGGACTTTCTGCAGGAGTTGCCAGGCTGCCACCTGTAAAGAAGAGGATGTGTCACCCATACCTTCCGCTGGAATTTCTCTCCGGACAGAGGTGAGGAAGGAAAAAAGCAGTGGGGGCCGGGAAAGGAGGGGTATCTCAGGCATGGCAATGGAAAGCTTCCAGAAGAGTGCCCAGGGCCAGGACCATCCTGGATGGTCTGCAGGCACCAAGTTGGCCTGCGTGCTGTCGCTGGTGTGGCTCCACGGCCCTTCCTCTAGGCTTTCAAGCCCTTGTACATATTCAGGTGTTTTACGTAGGAAGGGTGGGAAAAGTTCAACAGCAGCTGGCCTGGGGCTCAGCTCACGGTTACTCACAGATGCCTCGGCATGGCCCCCCGCTTTGCAATGAGGACGCTCCTTGCGTAGGAGTGCGCTGCTGGCTCTATGGGAGATGATTCTCCACCTCTGACCAATTTCAGAATTGTTTACCGCTGGAGAAAGTGCCCTGATAGGGTTTTCCTCTGTCTAACTCGTGGGTTCAGGTTTTTTTTTTCGTTTTTGGTTCAAGTTAGATTTTATTCCTCTTTTATGTATTTATAGATATAAGCATGGAAATAATTCATTCATATAAATACATCTGTGTGAAGGGAAGAACTTTTTTCTGTTTTATTTTTAAATTGTATTTTTAAAAATTTTGAAATTTAATTTTATTTATTTTTTATACAGCAGGTTATTATTAGTTATGTATTTTATGCATATACATGTATACAGGTCAATCCCAGTCTCCCAACTCATCCCAACACCACCTCCCCATGGCTTCCCACACTTGGTGTCCATACGTGTGTTATCTACCTCTGTGTCTCTATTTCTTCCCTGCAAACCAGTTCATCTGTACCGTATTTCTAGGTTCCACATATATGCATTAATGTAAAATATTTGTTTTTCTCTTTCTGACTTACTTCATTCTGTATGACAGTCTCTAGATCCATCGATGTCTCTACAAATGACCCAATTTCATTCCTTCTTATGGCTGAGTAATATTCCATTTTATATATGTACCACATCTTTAATCATTCGTCTGTCTGTGTTGATTTAGGTTGCTTCCATTACCTGGCTATTGTAAATAGTGCTGAAATGAGCATTGTGGTGAATGTGCCTTTTTGATTTATGGTTTTCTCTGGGTATATGCCCAGAAGTGGGATTGCTGGATCATATGGTAATTCTATTTCTAGCTTTTTTTAAGGAAACTCCATACTGTTCTCCATAGTGACTGTATCAATTTACATTTCCACCACTAGTGGAAGAGGGATCCTTTTGTCCACACCCTCCCCAGAATTCGTTGTTTGTAGATTTTCTGATGATGCCGATTCTAACAGGTGTGAGGTGATACCTCATTGTAGTTTTGATTTACATTTCTCTAATTATTAGTGATGTTGAGCAGCTTTTCATGTGCGTCTTGGCCATCTCTGTGTCTTCTTTGAAGAAACGTCTCTTTAGATCTTCTGCCCATTTTTGTATTGGGTTGTTTGTTTTTTTAATATTAAGCTGCATGAGCTCTTTATATATATTGGAGATTAAACCTTTGTCCATTGATTCGTTTGCAAATATTTTCGCCCATTCTGAGGGATGCTTTTTGCCATTCCCGTTTTTTTAACAAAGAAAGAAAGAAAGAAAAAGAAGCAGAACACTAATGTGTGTAAAATATGCCTTTTGAAACTGTGGTTTTGAAATATGGACGTCCTTTGAAATTTTTGGTCGATATATGAACCCAGGATTTGTTTTCAGGGCAGGTGTCATTTACAGGCCTGCAATGATTTTGAATATCAACTGACCATTAGCGCTGGGATTAAGCTGCTGTTTTGTGAAACGGCCACATGGTGGCAGCAGTTCTCCCTTACCAAATCTGGTTACTGGGGCAACAGAGCCTCAATGGAAGTCGTGTTCTAGATTGGAATTTAGAATGGAATGTGCCAGGAGAAAGCCCCTCAAGTTTGTCTCACTACTTCTTGTTTGTGTTTTTAATTTAATTTTTTATTTTTATTACAGCAAATTTGATTACAATGTTTGGCTTGTTGTAGGTGTGGAAGATGTGGTTCTTTTACACATATACATATGTCTGTTCTTCCTGGGATCCTTTTCCCATGTACCTTATGACAGAATGTTGAGTAGTCTTCTCTTGGTATTCTGTAGGTCTTTGGTGATTGTATATGTCACCTGTGTTTGTATATGTCTGTTAACCCCAATATCATAATGAAACCAATCCTCACAGCTTTCCATTGGTGAACCATAAGTTTGTTTAATGAATCTGTGATTGCCCTTCTGCGTGGAAATATCTTCCCTGGTATCCATTTTTCTGTCACACCTATAAGAGATATGATATGATATGTGTCTTTCACTTTCTGACTTAGTACAAGTCACATGATTACCTCTAGACACACCTACGGTGCTGCAAATGGCATTGTGTCCTTTTATTCCTTGGCTTCTATTCTGCCTTAGTGAGGTCCATTTTCAACAATGTGATTCCCTGAGGGCTGAGGATAAGCTGACCTGTGTAGCCTGACCCTGCCGGCCGGCCCTCCCCAGGTGTGCCTGGGTTGAGGTCAGTATAAACAGCGCTGCATTCAGCAATAGCCCCTGAAGCTGTGCCTGACTCCATATTCTCTGCCCCGTCAGCAGTCTCGGGGCTGTGCTGGTGGGAGGGAGTGAGGGGCCACGGCTTTATGGGTGGCCCGGTGTGAGTGGGTCTCTGCTGGACTTTCTGCAGGAGTTGCCAGGCTGCCACCTGTAAAATAGAGGATATGTCACCCATACATTCCGCTGGAATTTCTCTCCGGAAATAGGTGAGGAAGGAAAAAAGCAGTGGGGACCGGGAAAGGAGTGGTATCTCAGGCAGGGCAATGGAAAGCTTCCAGAAGAACGCCCAGGGCCAGGACCATCCTGGTTGGCCTGCAGGAACCAAGTTGGCCTGCGTGCTGACACTTGTGTGTCTTCACGGCCCTTCCTCTAGGCTTTCAAGCCCTTGTACATATTCAGGTTTTTTACCAGGAAGGGTGGGAAAAGTTCAACAGCAGCTGGCCTGGGGCTCAGCTCACGGTTACTCACAGATGCCTCGGCATGGCCCCCAGCTTTGCAATGAGGACGCTCCTTGCATAGGAGTGGGCTGCTGGCTCTATGGGAGATGATTCCCCACCTCTGACCAATTTCAGAAGTGTTTACTACTGGAGCAAGAGCCCTGATAGGGTTTTCCTCTGTCTAACTGGTTGGTTCAGTTTTTTTTTTCTTTTTTAGTTCAAGTTAGATTTTATTCCTCTTTTATGTATTTATAGATATAGGCATGGAATTCATTCATACATATAAATACATCTGTGTGAATGGGAAGAACTTTTTTCTGTTTTATTTTAAAATTTTATTTTTCAAAATTTTGAAATTTAATTTTACTTATTTTTTTATATAGCAGGTTATTATTAGTTATGTATTTCATGCATATACATGTATACAGGTCAATCCCAATCTCCCAACTCATCCCACCCGCACAATCCAATGGCTTCCCAGACTTGGTGTCCATACGTGTGTTCTCTACCTCTGTGTCTCTATTACTTCCCTGCAAACCAGTTCATCTGTACCATTTTTCTAGGTTCCATATATATGCATTAATATACAATATTTGTTTTTCTCTTTCTGACTTACTTCATTCTGTATGACAGTCTCTAGATCCATCGACGTCTCTACAAATGACCCAGTTTCATTCCTTCTTATGGCTGAGTAACATTCCATTTTATATATGTACCACATCTTTATCCATTCGTCTGTCTGTGGGTATTTAGGTTGCTTCCATTACCTGGCTATTGTAAATAGTGCTGAAATGAGCATTGTGGTGAATGTGCCTTTTTGATTTATGGTTTTCTCTGGGTGTATGCCCAGAAGTGGGATTGCTGTATCATATGGTAATTCTATTTCTAGTTTTTAAGGAAACTCCATACTGTTCTCCATCGTGACTGTATCAATTTACATTTCCACCACTAGTGGAAGAGGGATCCTGTTGTCCACACCCTCCCCAGAATTCGTTGTTTGTAGATTTTCTGATGATGCCGATTCTAACAGGTGTGAGGTGATACCTCATTGTAGTTTTGATTTGCATTTCTCTAATAATTAGGGATGTTGAGCAGTTTTCATGTGCGTCTTGGCCATCTCTGTGTCTTCTTTGAAGAAACGTCTCTTTAGATCTTCTGCCCATTTTTCTATTGGGATTTTTGCTTTTTTTTAATATTAAGCTGCATGAGCTCTTTATATATATTGGAGATTAAACCTTTGTCCATTGATTCGTTTGCAAATATTTTCGCCCATTCTGAGGGAAGCATTTTTCCATTCCCGTTTTTTTATCAAAAAAGAAAGAAAGAAAAAGATGCAGAACACTAATGTGTGTAAAATATGCCTTGTGAAACTGTCGTTTTGAAATATGGACGTCCTTTGAATTTTTAGGTCGATATATGAACCCAGGATTTGTTTTCAGGGCAGGTGTCATTTAGAGGCCTGCAATGATTTTGAATATGAACTGACCATTAGCGCTGGGATTAAAGCTGCTGTTGTGTGAAACGGCCACAAGGTGGCAGCAGTTCTCCCTTACCAAATCTGGTTACTGGGGAAACAGAGCCTCAATGGAAGTCGTGTTCTAGATTGGAATTTAGAATGGAATGTGCCAGGAGAAAGCTCCTCAAGTTTGTCTCAATACTTCTTGTTCGTGTTTTTAATTTAATTTTTTATTTTTTATTACAGCAAATTTGATTACAATGTTTGGCTTGTTGTAGGTGTGGAAGATGTGGTTCTTTTACACATATACATATGTCTGTTCTTCCTGAGATCCTATTCCCATGTACCTTATGACAGAATGTTGAGTAGTCTTCTCTTGTTATTCTGTAGGTCTTTGGTGATTATATATGTCACCTGTGTTTGTATATGTCTGTTAACCCCAATATCATAATGAAACCAATCCACACACCTATCCATTGGTGAACCATAAGTTTGTTGAATGTATCTGTGATTGCCCTTCTCCGTGGAAATATCTGCCCTGGTATCTATTTTTCGGTCACACCTATAAGACATATGATATGATATGTGTCTTTCACTTTCGGACATACTACAAGTCACGTGATTACATCTAGACACACCTACGGTGCTGCAAATGGCATTGTGTCCTTTTATTCCTTGGCTTCTATTCTGCCTTAGCGAGGTCCATTTTCAACAATGTGATTCCCTGAGGGCTGAGGATTAGCTGACCTGGGTAACCTGACCCTGCCGGCCGGCCCTCCCCAGGTGTGCCTGGGTTGAGGTCAATATAAACAGCGCTGCAGGCAGCAATAGCCCCTGAAGCTATGCCTGACTCCATATTCTCTGCCCCGTCAGCAGTCTCGGGGCTGTGCTGGTGGGAGGGAGTGAGGGGCCACGGCTTTGTGGGTGGCCCGGTGTGAGTGGGTCTCTGCTGGACTTTCTGCAGGAGTTGCCAGGCTTCCACCTGTAAAGAAGAGGATGTGTCACCCATACCTTTCGCTGGAATTTCTCTCCGGACAGAGGTGAGGAAGGAAAAAAGCAGTGGAGGACGGGACAGGAGGGGTATCCCAGGCAGGGCAATGGAAAGCTTCCAGAAGAGCGCCCAGGGCCAGGACCATCCTGGCTGGCCTGCAGGCACCAAGTTGGCCTGCTTGCTGTCGCTGGTGTGGCTCCACGGCCCTTCCTCTAGGCTTTCAAGCCCTTGTACATATTCAGGTGTTTTACCTGGGAAGGGTGGGAACAGTTCAGGAGCAGCTGGCCTGGGACTCAGCTCACGGTTACTCACAGATGCCTCGGCATGGCCCCCAGCCTTGCAATGAGGTCGCTCCTTGCGTATGAGTGGGCTGCTGGCTCTATGGGAGATGATTCCCCACCTCTGACCAATTTCAGAATTGTTTACCACTGGAGCAAGTGCCCTGATAGGGTTTTCCTCTGTCTAAATGGTGGGTTCAGATTTTTATTTCTTTTTTGTTTCTAGTTAGATTTTATTCCTCTTTTATGTATTTATAGATATAAGCATGGAAATAATTCATTCATATAAATACATCTGTGTGAAAGGAAGAACTTTTTTCTGTTTTATTTTTAAATTTTATTTTTTAAAATTTTGAAATTTAATTTAATTAATTTTTTTATACAGCAGGTTATTATTAGTTATGTATTTTACGCATATACATGTATAAAGGTCAATCCCAATCTCCCAACGCATCCCACCACCACCACCCCATGGCTTCCCACACTTGATGTGCATACGTGTGTTCTCTACCTCTGTGTCTGTATTTCTTCCCTGCAAACCAGTTCATCTGTACCATTTTTCTAGGTTCCACATGTATGCATTATTATACAATATTTGTTTTTCTCTTTCTGACTTACTTCATTCTGTATGACAGTCTCTAGATCCATCGACGTCTCTACAAATGACCCAGTTTCATTCCTTCTTATGGCTGAGTAATATTCCATTTTATATATGTACCACATCTTTATCCATTCGTCTGTCTGTGGGTATTTAGGTTGCTTCCATTACCTGGCTATTGTAAATAGTGCTGAAATGAGCATTGTGGTGAATGTGCCTTTTTGATTTATGGTTTTCTCTGGGTATATGCCCAGAAATGGGATTGCCGGATCATATGGTAATTCTATTTCTAGTTTTTTTAAGGAAACTCCATACTGTTCTCCATAGTGACTGTATCAATTTACATTTCCACCACTAGTGAAAGAGGGATCCTTTTGTCCACACCCTCCCCAGAATTTGTTGTTTGTAGATTTTCTGATGATGCCGATTCTAACAGGTGTGAGGTGACACCTCATTGTAGTTTTGATTTGCATTTCTGTAATAATTAGTGATGTAGAGCAGCTTTTCATGTGCGTCTTGCCCATCTCTCTGTCTTCTTTGAAGAAAATCTCTTTAGATCATCTGACCATTTTATATTGGGTTGTTTGTTTTTTTAATATTAAGCTGCATGAGCTCTTTATATATATTGGAGATTAAACCTTTGTCCATTGATTCGTTTGCAAATATTTTCGCCCATTCTGAGGGAAGCCTTTTGCATTCCCGTTTTTTTAACAAAAAAAGAAAGAAAGAAAAAGAAGCAGAACACTAATGTGTGTAAAATATGCCTTGTGAAACTGTCGTTTTGAAATATGGACGTCCTTTGAATTTTTAGGTCGATATATGAACCCAGGATTTGTGTTCAGGGCAGGTGTCAGTTACAGGCCTGCAATGATTTTGAATATCAACTGACCATTAGCGCTGGGATTAAAGCTGCTGTTGTGTGAAACAGCCACAAGGTGGCAGCAGTTCTCCCTTACCAAATCTGGTTACTGGGGCAACAGAGCCTCAATGGAAGTCGTTTTCTAGATTGGAATTTAGAATGGAATGTGCCAGGAGAAAGCCCCTCAAGTTTGTCTCACTACTTCTTGTTCGTGTTTTTAATTTAATTTTTTATTTTTTATTACAGCAAATTTGATTACAATGTTTGGCTTGTTGTAGGTGTGGAAGATGTGGTTCTTTTACACATATACATATGTGTGTTCTTCCTGGGATCCTTTTCCCATGTACCTTATGACAGAATGTTGAGTAGTCTTCTCTTGGTATTCTGTAGGTCTTTGGTGATTATATATTTCACCTGTGTTTGTATATGTCTGTTAACCCCAATATCATAATGAAACCAATCCTCACACCTTTCCATTGGTGAACCATAAGTTTGTTGAATGAATCTGTGATTGCCCTTCTCCGTGGAAATATCTGCCCTGGTATCCATTTTTCGGTCACACCTATAAGAGATATGATATGATATGTGTCTTTCACCTTCGGACTTACTACAATTCACGTGATTACCTCTACACAAACCTACGGTGCTGCAAATGGCATTGTGTCCTTTTATTCATTGGCTTCTATTCTGCCTTAGCGAGGTCCATTTTCAACAATGTGATTTCCTGAGGGCTGAGGATTAGCTGACCTGGGTAGCCTGACCCTGCCGGCCGGCCCTCCCCAGGTGTGCCTGGGTTGAGGTCAATATAAACAGCGCTGCAGGCAGCAATAGCCCCTGAAGCTGTGCCTGACTCCATATTCTCTGTCCCGTCAGCAGTCTCTGGGCTGTGGTGGTGGGAGGGAGTGAGGGGCCACGGCTTTGTGGGTGGCCCGGTGTGAGTGGGTCTCTGCTGGACTTTCTGCAGGAGTTGCCAGGCTGCCACCTGTAAAGAAGAGGATGTGTCACCCATACCTTTCGTTGGAAATTCTCTCCGGACAGAGGTGAGGAAGGAAAAAAGCAGTGGGTGCCGGGACAGGAGGGGTATCTGAGGCAGGGCAATGGAAAGCTTCCAGAAGAGCGCCCAGGGCCAGGACCTTCCTGGCTGGCCTGCAGGCACCAAGTTTGCCTGCGTGCTGTCGCTGGTGTGGCTCCACGGCCCTTCCTCTAGGCTTTCAAGCCCTTGTACATATTCAGTTGTTTTACCTGGGAAGGGTGGGAAAAGTTCAACAGCAGCTGGCCTGGGGCTCAGCTCACGGTTACTCACAGATGCCTCGGCATGGCCCCCAGCTTTGCAATGAGGACGATCCTTCCGTAGGAGTGGGCTGCTGGCTCTATGGGAGATGATTCCCCACATCTGACCAATTTCAGAATTGTTTACTGCTGGAGCAAGTGCCCTGATAGGGTTTTCCTCTGTATAACTGGTGGGTTCAGGTTTTTTTTTTTTTTTCTTTTTTGGTTCAAGTTAGATTTTATTCCTCTTTTATGTATTTATAGATATAAGCATGGAAATAATTCATTCATATAAATACATCTGTGTGAAGGGAAGAACTTTTTTCTGTTTTATTTTTAATTTTTTTTTTTTAATTTTGAAATTTAATTTTATTAATTTTTTTATACAGCAGGTTATTATTATTTATGTATTTTACGCATATACATGTATACAGTTCAATCCCAATCTCCCAACTCATCCCACCACCACCACCCCATGGCTTCCCACCCTTGGTGTCCAACGTGTGTTCTTTACCTCTGTGTCTCTATTTCTTCCATGCAAACCAGTGCATCTGTACCATTTTTCTAGGTTCCACCTCTATTCCTTAATATA
Source organism: Hyperoodon ampullatus (assembly GCF_949752795.1). Classification (NCBI taxonomy): domain Eukaryota; kingdom Metazoa; phylum Chordata; class Mammalia; order Artiodactyla; family Ziphiidae; genus Hyperoodon; species Hyperoodon ampullatus. The sequence goes on along the minus strand of NW_027640733.1, from coordinate 173,761 downwards.
CAATATTTGTTTTTCTCTTTCTGACTTACTTCATTCTGTATGACAGTCTCTAGATCCATTGACGTCTCTACAAAGGACCCAGTTTCATTCCTTCTTATGGCTGAGTAATATTCCATTATATATATGTACCACATCTTTATCCAATCGTCTGTCTGAGGGTATTTAGGTTGCTTCCATTACCTGGCTATTGTAAATAGTGCTGAAATGAGCATTGTAGTGAATGTGCCATTTTGATTTATGGTTTTCTCTGGGTATATGCCCAGAAGTGGGATTGCTGGATCATATGGTAATTCTATTTCTAGTTTTTTGAAGGAAACTCCATACTGTTCTCCATCGTGACTGTATCAATTTACATTTCCACCACTAGTGGAAGAGGGATCCTGTTGTCCACACCCTCCCCAGAATTCGTTGTTTGTAGATTTTCTGATGATGCCGATTCTAACAGGTGTGAGGTGATACCTCATTGCAGTTTTGATTTGCATTTCTCTAATACTTAGTGATGTTGAGCAGCTTTTCATGTGCGTCTTGGCCATCTCTGTGTCTTCTTTGAAGAAACGTCACTTTAGATCTTCTGCCCATTTTTGTATTGGGTTGTTTGTTTTTTTAATATTAAGCTGCATGAGCTCTTTATATATATTGGAGATTAAACCTTTGTCCATTGATTCGTTTGCAAATATTTTCGCCCATTCTGAGGGAAGCCTTTTGCCATTCCCGTTTTTTTAACAAAAAAAGAAAGAAAGAAAAAGAAGCAGAACACTAATGTGTGTAAAATATGCCTTTTGAAACTGTCGGTTTGAAATATGGACGTCCTTTGAATTTTTTGGTCGATATATGAACCCAGGATTTGTTTTCAGGGCAGGTGTCATTTAGAAGCCTGCAATGATTTTGAATATCAACTGACCATTAGCGCTGGGATTAAAGCTGCTGTTGTGTGAAACGGCCACAAGGTGGCAGCAGTTCTCCCTTACCAAATATGGTTACTGGGGCAACAGTGCCTTAATGGAAGTCGTGTTCTAGATTGGAATTTAGAATGGAATGTGCCAGGAGAAGGCCCTTCAAGTTTGTCTCACTACTTCTTGTTCGTGTTTTTAATTTAATTTTTTATTTTTTCTTACAGCAAATTTGATTACAATGTTTGGCTTGTTGTAGGTGTGGAAGATGTGGTTCTTTTACACATATACATATGTCTGTTCTTCCTGGGATCCTTTTCCCATGTACCTTATGACAGAATGTTGAGTAGTCTTCTCTTGGTATTCTGTAGGTCTTTGGTGATTATATATGTCACCTGTGTTTGTATATGTCTGTTAACCCCAATATCATAATGAAACCAATCCTCACACCTTTCCATTGGTGAACCATAAGTTTGTTGAATGAATCTGTGATTGCCCTTCTGCGTGGAAATATCTGCCCTGGTATCCATTTTTCGTTCACACCTATAAGAGATATGATATGATAAGTGTCTTTCACTTTCTGACTTACTAAAAGTCATGTGATTACCTCTAGACACACCTACGGTGCTGCAAATGGCATTGTGTCCTTTTATTCCTTGGCTTCTATTCTGCCTTAGCGAGGTCCATTTTCAACAATGTGATTCCCTGAGGGCTGAGGATTAGCTGACCTGGGTAGCCTGACCCTGCCGGCCGGCCCTCCCCAGGTGTGCCTGTGTTGAGGTCAATATAAACAGCACTGCAGGCAGCAATAGCCCCTGAAGCTGTGCCTGACGCCATATTCTCGGCCCAGTCAGCAGTGTCGGGGCTGTGCGGGTGGGAGGGAGTGAGGGGCCATGGCTTTGTGGGTGGCCCGGTGTGAGTGGGTCTCTGCTGGACTTTCTGCAGGAGTTGCCAGGCTGCCACCTGTAAAGAAGAGGATGTGTCACCCATACCTTCCGCTGGAATTTCTCTCCGGACAGAGGTGAGGAAGGAAAAAAGCAGTGGGTGCCGGGACAGGAGGGGTATCTAAGGCAGGGCAATGGAAAGCTTCCAGAACACCGCCCAGGGCCAGGAACTTCCTGGCTGGCCAGCAGGCACCAAGTTGGCCTGCGTGCTGTCGCTGGTGTGGCTCCACGGCCCTTCCACTAGGCTTTCAAGTCCTTGTACATATTCAGGTGTTTTACCTGGGAAGGGTGGGAAAATTTCAACAGCAGCTGGCCTGGGGCTCAGCTCACGGTTACTCTCAGATGTCTCGTCATGGCCCCCAGCTTTGCAATGAGGACGCTCCTTGCGTAGGAATGGGCTGCTGGCTCTATCGGAGATGATTCCCCACCTCTGACCAATTTCAGAATTGCTTACCGCTGGAGCAAGTGCCCTGATAGTGTTTTCCTCTGTCTAACTCGTGGGTTTAGGTTTTTTTTTCTTTTTTGGTTCAAGTTAGATTTTATTCCTCTTTTATGTATTTATAGATATAAGCATGGAAATAATTCATTCATATAAATACATCTGTGTGAAGGGAAGAACTTTTTTCTATTTTATTTTTAAATTTTATTTTTTAAAATTTTGAAATTTAATTTTATTTATTTTTTTAAAGAGCAGGTTATTATTAGTTATGTATTTTATGCATATACATGTATACAGGTCAATCCCAATCTCCCAACTCATCCCAACACCACCTCCCCATGGCTTCCCACACTTGGTGTCCATACATGTGTTCTCTACCTCTGTGTCTCTATTTCTTCCTTGCAAACCAGTTCATCTGTACCATTTTTCTAGGTTCCACATATATGCATTAATATACAATATTTGTTTTTCTCATTCTGACTTACTTCATTCTGTATGACAGTCTCTAGATCCATCGACGTCTCTACAAATGACCCAGTTTCATTCCTTCTTATGGCTGAGTAATATTCCATTTTATATATGTACCACATCTTTATCCATTCGTCTGTCTGTGGGTATTTAGGTTGCTTCCATTACCTGGCTATTGTAAATAGTGCTGAAATGAGCATTGTGGTGAATGTGCCTTTTTGATTTATGGTTTTCTCTGGGTATATGCCCAGAAGTGGGATTGCTGGATCATATGTTAATTCTATTTCTATCTTTTTTTAAGTAAACTCCATACTGTTCTCCATCATGACTGTATCAATTTACATTTCCACCACTAGTGGAAGAGGGATCCTTTTGTCCACACCCTCCCCAGAATTCGTTGTTTGTAGATTTTCTGATGATGCCAATTGTAACAGGTGTGAGGTGATACCTCATTGTAGTTTTGATTTGCATTTCTCTAATAGTTAGTGATGTTAAGCAGCTTTTCATGTGCGTCTTGGCCATCTCTTTGTCTTCTTTGAAGAAACGTCTCTTTAGATCTTCTGCCCATTTTTTATTGGGTTGTTTTTTTTTTTAATATTAAGCTGCATGAGCTCTTTATATATATTGAAGATTAAACCTTTGTCCATTGATTCGTTTGCAAATATTTTCGCCCATTCTCAGGGATGCTTTTTGCCATTCCCGTTTTTTTAACAAAAAAAGAAAGAAAGAAAAAGAAGCAGAACACTAAAGTGTGTAAAATATGCCTTTTGAAACTGTCGTTTTGAAATATGGACGTCCTTTGAATTTTTTGGTCGATATATGAACCCAGGATTTGTTTTCAGGGCAGGTGTCATTTACAGGCCTGCAATGATTTTGAATAGCAACTGACCATTAGCGCTGGGATTAAAGCTGCTGCTGTGTGAAACGGCCACAAGGTGGCAGCAGTTCTTCCTTACCAAATCTGGTTACTCGGGAAACAGAGCCTCAATGGAAGTCGTGCTCTAGATTGGAATTTAGAATGGAATGTGCCAGGAGAAAGCCCCTCAAGTTTGTCTCACTACTTCTTGTTCGTGTTTTTAATTTAATTTTTTTATTTTTTATTACAGCAATTTTGATTACAATGTTTGGCTTGTTGTAGGTGTGGAAGATGTAGTTCTTTTACACATACACATATGTCTGTTCTTCCTGGGATCCTTTTCCCATGTACCTTATGACAGAATGTTGAGTAGTCTTCTCTTGGTATTCTGTAGGTCTTTGGTGATTATATATATCACCTGTGTTTGTATATGTCTGTTAACCCCAATATCATAATGAAACCAATCCTCACACCTTTCCATTGGTGAACCATAAGTTTGTTGAATGAATCTGTGATTGCCCTTCTGCGTGGAAATATCTGCCCTGGTATCCATTTTTCGGTCACACCTATAAGAGATATGATATGATATGTCTCTTTCACTTTCTGACTTACTACAAGTCACGTGATTACCTCTAGACACACCTACGGTGCTGCAAATGGCATTGTGTCCTTTTATTCCTTGGCTTCTATTCTGCCTTAGCGAGGTCCATTTTCAACAATGTGATACCCTGAAGGCTGAAGATTAGCTGACCTGGGTAGCCTGACCCTGCCGGCCGGCCCTCCCCAGGTGTGCCTGGGTTGAGGTCAATATAAACAGTGCTGCAGGCAGCAATAGCCCCTGAAGCTGTGCCTGACTCTATATTCTCTGCCCCGTCAGCAGTTTCGGGGCTGTGCTGGTGGGAGGGAGTGAGGGGCCACGGCTTTGTGGGTGGCCCGGTGTGAGTGGGTCTCTGCTGGACTTTCTGCAGGAGTTGCCAGGCTTCCACCTGTAAAGAAGAGGATGTGTCAGCCATACCTTCCGCTGGAATTTCTCTCCGGACAGAGGTGAGGAAGGAAAAATGCAGTGGGGGCCGGGACAGGAGGGGTATCTCAGTCAGGGCAATGGAAAGCTTCCAGAAGAGCGCCCAGGGCCAGGACCTTGCTGGCTGGCCTGCAGGCACCAAGTTGGCCTCCGTGCTGTCGCTGGTGTGGTTCCACGGCCCTTCATCTAGGCTTTCAAGCCCTTGTACATATTCAGGTGTTTTACCTGGGAAGGGTGGGGAAAGTTCAAGAGCAGCTGGCCTGGGGCTCAGCTCACGGTTACTCACAGATGCCTCAGCATGGCCCCGGGCTTTGCAATGATGACGCTCCTTGCGTAGGAGTGGGCTGCTGGCTCTATGGGAGATGATTCCCCACCTCTGACCAATTTCAGAATTGTTTACTGCTGGAGCAAGTGCCCTGATAGGGTTTTCGTCTGTCTAACTCGTGGGTTCAGGTTTTTTTTTCGTTTTTGGTTCAAGTTAGATTTTATTCCTCTTTTATGTATTTATAGATATAAGCATGGAAATAATTCATTCATATAAATACATCTGTGTGAAGGGAAGAACTTTTTTCTGTTTTATTTTTAAATTTTATTTCTTAAAATTTTGAAATTTAATTTTATTTATTTTTTTATACAACAGGTTATTATTAGTTATGTATTTTATGCATATACATGTATACAGGTCAATCCCAATCTCCCAACTCATCCCACACCACCTCCCCATGGCTTCCCACACTTGGTGACCATACGTGTGTTCTCTACCTCTGTGTCTCTATTTCTTCCCTGCAAACCAGTTCATCTGTACCATTTCTCTAGGTTCCACATATATGCATTAATATACAATATTTGTTTTTCTCTTTCTGACTTACTTCATTCTGTATGACAGTCTTTAAATCCATCGACGTCGCTACAAATGACCCAGTTTCATTCCTTCTTATGGCTGAGTAACATTCCATTTTATATATGTACCACATCTTTATCCATTCGTCTGTCTGTGGGTATTTAGGTTGCTTCCATTACCTGGCTATTGTAAATAGTGCTGAAATGAGCATTGTGGTGAATGTGCCTTTTTGATTTATGGTTTTCTCTGGATATATGCCCAGAAGTGGGATTGCTGGATCATATGGTAATTCTATTTCTAGCTTTTTTTTTTTTCATGTTAAAACTGGATTTTATTATTTTTTTTTTATTTTTATATTTTTTATTTTTATTTTTTTTATTTTTTTTTATTTTTTTTTTGCTTTATCACAAATTTAATCAGTTATATGTATACATATGTTCCCATATCCCCTCCCTTTTGCGTCTCCCTCCCACCCTCCCTATCCCACCCCTCCAGGCGGTCACGAAGCACCGAGCTGATCTCCCTGTGCTATGCGGCTGCTTCCCACTAGCTATCTACCTTACGTTTGGTAGTGTATATATGTCCATGCCGCTCTTTCACTTTGTCACAGCTTACCCTTCCCCCTCCCCATATCCTCAAGTCCATTCTCTAGTAGGTCTGTGTCTTTATTCCTGTCTTACCCCTATGTTCTTCATGACCTTTTTTTTTTTCTTAAATTCCATATATATGTGTCAGCATACAGTATTTGTCTTTCTCTTTCTGACTTACTTCACTCTGTATGACAGACTCTAGGTCCATCCACCTCATTACAAATAGTTCAATTTCATTTCTTTTTATGGCTGAGTAATATTCCATTGTATGTATGTGCCACATCTTCTTTACCCATTCATCCGATGATGGACACTTAGGTTGTTTCCATCTCCGGGCTATTGTAAATAGCGCTGCTATGAACATTTTGGTACATGTCTCTTTTTGAATTATGGTTTTCTCAGGGTATATGCCCAGTAGTGGGATTGCTGGATCATATGGTAATTCTATTTCTAGCTTTTTCTAAGGAAACTCCATACTGTTCTCCATAGTGACTCATAGTGACCCATGGAATTGGTGCCAGGCATTTGTTCTTTAAAGGGTCTGCATTTGCTCACCAAATCTCACCAATAGTCTCAGTCCCAGGTGTCCCTCCTTATGCCACATCCAGCTGTCATTGTAGTTAGGGTCATTCCAGGTTTCATCAGAGACCCTGAAGGAATTGTAAGGAATTTCCCATTTTTTTTGTTTTGTTTTTGAAATTGATTTTTATAGTGGGTTTGAGCTGATTCTCGCTGCCATGTTTATGCCAGTCTAGACACACTTGATTCCCTTACGGAGACATATCAATACATAGGTTTTAAGATTCTTACTAGTCAGATATTTTCCTCTGTGGGAAATATGGTGTTTTGAGTCCCTTTCACTGAGGAAGGTGTAGGTCTTGTATATTCCATAGTTCGTTTTTGGAACGGTACCTGTGCTTATATCAAACTCTGGTTTTATGCATCACCCCACCTCTCCTTCCCCATTAAGCAGGCATAAGAGTGTTTTCTAAATGTGAGACTCTGTTCTCTTTCCTAACTCAGTTCAAGTGTAGCCATGTTTACAGGATCTTCATAAGTGATATCTTATGATAAGTTTCTTTTTCTGTGTGACTTATTTCACATAGAATCATCGTACCTGAATCCACCCATTTTGCTGCTACTGGTCTTATGACATTGATTTCATGGCTGAGGGATATTCCATCGTACGTAAGTACCACAATTTTTTGACCCATTTTTATATTTCCTGGGATATTTAAGGTGTACCCAAGTTGAGGTCCTTGTAAGCAGTGCAGCCCTAAATTTTGGGGTGGCTCTGTCTTATTGATTTTCAGTTTTCCCAAGGAATATTCCCTAGACTGGAAGAGACCTTGGCTCTGTAGCTCTGTTCTTTACTAGTTTTAGGGAACACAATGTACTCCTCTAGAGCGGCAGTTGGCAATTTACATCCCGCCCATCAGTATAACAAGGCACCCTGTTCTCCAGGGCCCGTCTTGCATTTCTGGTTTTTACACATTTTGTGGATGTCCCTTTTGACCGGTGGGAAGTGATACTTCTTTGTAGTGCAGATTTGCATTGCCCGCTTGCTTGCTTGGCCAAAAAGGGCGTATGCGTTTTCTCCTGAATATATTCAGGATAAAACGCATACGCCCTTTTTGGCCAAGTGCATCATTGTCGAAGTTGTGCCCCTCTTCCTGTGCTTTAAAGGCGATTCCAACGTACCTCTTGAAATCTGTTTCCTGCTATTCTGCCTCGCTTTCAAGTCCACCTCGTTGCCTTCCCTCAACAGATTTTTGGACGATAGTTGTCCTTTATTACTCGGCCTGTTTGTGAATTGCTGTGCCCCTGAGCTCCATTTTTCAACTCGTTTTTGGTGAGCTGACCGCAAGTTCAACATTTTGGTTCAGGACCTATACTGGTTCCCGGTGGGTGACTGAGAATTTGGTTAATTCTTCTTCCAGCCGGGAACTTAGTGTGATATGTGCCCGTCCAAATGCCTAACAGCTACTCTCTCATTGGTTCTCCCTCTTCCCTTTATCCTCTGCCAATTTGGAAACCTGTGCGAACCAGGAGGTTAAAGGGGCTGTCTCTCCAAGTTGGGAGATTGATAGTAAAGCAGATGGAAAGTCAAACTGGAGCACCAGGAGAGGGACTATTCGTTGAGTTTTAGAAACCTTTCGTATTCACAGTGTGTCCGTTTTCTAGGTTTCCCGTACATGTTATAACTGTAGTAATATTCCCTTCAACCTGGAGAGTTGGGACCCATGGAATGGGTGCCATGCATTATGGCTTTAAAGGGTCTGCATTTGCTCACCAAATCTCACGAATCGTCTCAGTCCCAAGTGTCCAGCCTTATGCCACATCCAGCTCTCGTTGTAGATAGTGTCATTCCAGGGTTCATCAGAGACCCTGAAGGAATTGTAAAGAATTTCCCAGTTTTTTTGTTTTGGATTTGAAATTCCTTTTTATAGTGGGTTTGAGCTGATTCTCGCTGCCATGTTTATGCCAGTCTAGACACACTTGATTCCCTTACGGAGACATATCAATCCATAGGTTTTAAGATTCTTACTAGTCAGATATATTCCTCTGCGGGAAATATGGGGTTTTGAGTCCCTTTCACTGAGGACGGTGTAGGTCTTGTCTATTCCATAGTTGGTTTTTGGAACGGTACCTGTGCTTATATCAAACTCTGGTTTTATGCATCACCCCACCTCTCCTTCCCCCTTAAGCAGGCATAAGAGTGTTTTCTAAATGTGAGACACTGTTCTCTTTCCTAACTCAGTTCAAGTGTAGCCATGTTTACAGGATCTTCATAAGTGATATCTTATGATAAGTTTCTTTTTCTCTGTGACTTATTTCACTTAGAATCTTCGAACCTGAATCCACCCATTTTGCTGCTACTGGTCTTATGACATTGATTTCATGGCTGAGGGATATTCCATCGTACGTAAGTACCACAATTTTTTGAACCATTTTTATATTTCCTGGGATATTTAAGGTGTACCCAAGTTGAGGTCCTTGTAAGCAGTGCAGCCCTAAATTTTGGGGTGGCTCTGTCATATTGATTTTCAATTTTCCCAAGGTATATTCCCTAGACTGGAAGTGCCCTTGGCTCTGTAGCTCTGTTCTTTACTTGTTTTAGGGAACACAATGCACTCCTCCAGAGAGGCAGTTGGCAATTTATATCCCGCCCATCAGCATAACAAGGCTCCCTGTTCTCCAGGGCCTGTTTTGCCTTTCTGGTTTTTACACATTTTGTGGATGTCCCTTTTGACCGGTGGGAAGTGATACTTCTTTGTAGTGCAGATTTGCATTGCCCGCTTGCTTGCTTGGCCAAAAAGGGCGTATGCGTTTTCTCCTGAATATATTCAGGAGAAAACGCATACGCCCTTTTTGGCCAAGTGCATCATTGTCGAAGTTGTGCCCTTCTTCCTGTGCTTTAAAGGCGATTCCAACGTACCTCTTGAAATCTGTTTCCTGCTATTCTGTCTCGTTTTCAAGTCCGCCTTGTTTCCTTCCCTCAACAGATTTTTGGACGATAGTTGTCCTTTATTACTCGGCCAGTTTGTGAATTGCTGTGCCCCTGAGCTCCATTTTTCAACTCGTGTTTGGTGAGCTCACCGCAAGCCCAAAATTTTGCTTCAGGAACTATAATGGTTCCCGGTTGGTGGCTGAGACTTTGGTTAATTCTTCTTCCTGCCGGGAAATTACAGTGATATGTGCCCGTCGAAATGCCTAACAGCTAATTTCTCATTGGTTCTCCCTCTTCCTTTTCATCCTCTGCCAAATTGGCAACCTGTGCGATCCAGGAGGTTAAAGGAGCAGTCTCTCCAAGTTGGGAGGTTGATAGTAAAGCAGATGGAAAGTCAAACCGGAGCACCAGGAGAGGGACTATTCGTTGAGTTTTAGAAACCTTTCGTATTCACAGTGTGTCCATTCTCTACGTTTCCGGTACATGTTATAACTGTAGTAATATTCCCTTCAACCTGGAGAGTTGGGACCCATGGAATGGGTGCCATGCATTATTGCTTTAAAGGGTCTGCATTTGCTCACCAAATCTCACCAATCGTCTCAGTCCCAAGTGTCCAGCCTTATGCCACATCCAGCTGTCGTTGTAGATAGGGTCATTCCAGGGTTCATCAGAGACCCTGAAGGAATTGTAAAGAATTTCCCAGTTTTTTTGTTTTGTTTTTGAAATTCCTTTTTATAGTGGGTTTGAGCTGATTCTCGCTGCCATGTTTATGCCAGTCTAGACACACTTGATTCCCTTATGGAGACATATCAATACATAGGTTTTAAGATTCTTACTCGTCAGATATATTCTTCTGAGGGAAATATGGGGTTTTGAGTCCCTTTCACTGAGGAAGGTGTAGGTCTTGTCTATTCCATAGTTGGTTTTTGGAACGGTACATGTGCTTATATCAAACTCTGGTTTTATGCATCACCCCACCTCTCCTTCCCCCTTAAGCAGGCATAAGAGTGTTTTCAAAATGTGAGACATTCTTCTCTTTCCTAACTCAGTTCAAGTGTAGCCATGTTTACAGGATCTTCATAAGTGATATCTTATGATAAGTTTCTTTTTCTGTGTGACTTATTTCACTTAGAATCATCGTACCTGAATCCACCCATTTTGCTGCTACTGGTCTTATGACATTGATTTCATGGCGGAGGGATATTCCATCGTACGTAAGTACCACAATTTTTTGAACCATTTTTATATTTCCTGGGATATTTAAGGTGTACCCAAGTTGAGGTCCTTGTAAGCAGTGCAGCCCTAAATTTTGGGGTGGCTCTGTCTTATTGATTTTCAGTTTTCCCAAGGTATATTCCCTAGACTGGAAGTGCCCTTGGCTCTGTAGCTCTGTTCTTTACATGTTTTAGGGAACACAATGCACTCCTCCAGAGAGGCAGTTGGCAATTTACATCCCGCCCATCAGCATAACAAGGCTCCCTGTTCTCCAGGGCCTGTCTTGCCTTTCTGGTTTTTACACATTTTGTGGATGTCCCTTTTGACCGGTGGGAAGTGATACTTCTTTGTAGTGCAGATTTGCATTGCCCGCTTGCTTGCTTGGCCAAAAGGGCTTATGCATTTTCTCCTGAATATATTCAGGAGAAAATGCATACGCCCTTTTCGGCCAAGTGCATCATTGTCGAAGTTGTGCCCCTCTTCCTGTGCTTTAAAGGCGATTCCAACGTACCTCTTGAAATCTGTTTCCTGCTATTCTGCCTCGCTTTCAAGTCTGCCTCGTTGCCTTCCCTCAACAGATTTCTGGACGAGAGTTTTGCTTTATTACTCGGCCAGTTTGTGAATTGCTGTGCACCTGAGCTCCATTTTTCAACTCGTTTTTGGTGAGCTGACCGCAAGTCCAAAATTTTGGTTCAGGACCTATACTGGTTCCCGGTGGGTGGCTGAGACTTTGGTTAATTCTTCTTCCTGCCGGGAAATTACAGTGATATGTGCCAGTCAAAATGCCTAACAGCTACTCTCTCATTGGTTCTCCCTCTTCCCTTTCATCCTCTGCCAAATTGGCAACCTGTGAGAACCAGGAGATTAAAGGGGCTGTCTCTCCAAGTTGGGAGGTTGATAGTAAAGCAGATGGAAAGTCAAACCGGAGCACCAGGAGAGGGACTATTCGTTGAGTATTAGAAACATTTTGTATTCACAGTGTGTCCCTTCTCTAGGTTTCCGGTACGTGTTATAACTGTAGTAATATTCCCTTCAACCTGGAGAGTTGGGACCCATGGAATGGGTGCCATGCATTATTACTTTAAAGGGTCTGAATTTGCTCACCAAATCTCACCAATCGTCTCAGTCCCAAGTGTCCAGCCTTATGCCACATCCAGCTGTCATTGTAGATAGGGTCATTCCAGGGTTCATCAGAGACCCTGAAGGAATTGTAAAGAATTTCCCAGTTTTTTTGTTTTGTTTATGAATTTCCTTTTTATAGTGGGTTTGAGCTGATTCTCGCTGCTATGTTTATGCCAGTCTAGACACACTTGATTCCCTTATGGAGACATATCAATACATAGGTTTTAAGATTCTTACTAGTCAGATATATTCCTCTGCGGGAAATATGTTGTTTTGAGTCCCTTTCACTGAGGAAGGTGTAGGTCTTGTCTATTCCATAGTTGGTTTTTGGAACGGTACCTGTGCTTATATCAAACTCAGGGTTTATGCATCACCCCACCTCTCCTTCCCCCTTAAGTAGGCAAAAGAATGTTTTCTAAATGTGAGACACTGTTCTCTTTCCTAACTCAGTTCAAGTGTAGCCATGTTTACATGATCTTCATAAGTGATATCTTATGATAAGTTTCTTTCTCTGTGACTTATTTCACTTAGAATCATCGTACCTGAATCTACCCATTTTGCTGCTACTGGTCTTATGACATTGATTTCATGGCTGAGGGATATTCCATCGTACGTAAGTACCACAATTTTTTGAACCATTTTTATATTTCCTGAGATATTTAAGGTGTACCCAAGTGAGGTCCTTGTAAGCAGTGCAGCCCTAAATTTTGGGGTGGCTCTGTCTTATTGATTTTCAGTTTTCCCAAGGTATATTCCCTAGACTGGAAGTGTGCTTGGCTCTGTAGTTCTGTTGTTTACTTGATTTAGGGAACACATTGCACTCCTCCAGAGAGGCAGTTGGCAATTTACATCCCACACATCAGCATAACAAGGCTCCCTGTTCTCCAGGGCCTGTCTTGCCTTTCTGGTTTTTACACATTTTGTGGATGTCCCTTTTGACCGCTGGGAAGTGATACTTCTTTGTATCACTTTGTAGTGCAGATTTGCTTTGCCCGCTTGCTTGCTTGGCCAAAAAGGGCGTATGCGTTTTCTCCTGAATATATTCAGGAGAAAACACATACGCCCTTTTTGGCCAAGTGCATCATTGTCGAAGTTGTGCCCCTCTTCCTGTGCTTTAAAGGCGATTCCAACGTACCTCTTGAAATCTGTTTCCTGCTATTCTGCCTCGCTTTCAAGTCCGCCTCGTTGCCTTCCCTCAACAGATTTTTGGACGATAGTTGTCCTTTATTACTCAGCCAGTTTGTGAATTGCTGTGCCCCTGAGCTCCATTTTTCAACTCGTTTTTGGTGAGCTGACCGCAAGTCCAAAATTTTGGTTCAGGACCTATACTGGTTCCTGGTGGGGGGCTGAGACTTTGGTTAATTCTTCTTCCTGCCGGGAAGTTAGAATGATATGTGCCCGATCAAATACCTAACAGCTACTCTCTCATTGGTTCTCCCTCTTCCCTTTCATCCTCTGCCAAATTGGAAACCTGTGTGAACCAGGAGGTTGAAGGGGCTGTCTCTCCAAGGTGGGAGATTGATAGTAAAGCAGATGGAAAGTCAAACCGGAGCACCAGGAGAGGGACTATTCGTTGAGTTTTAGAAACCTTTCATATTCACAGTGTGTCCGTTCTCTAGGTTTCTCGTACATGTTATAACTGTAGTAATATTCCCTTCAACCTGGAGAGTTGGGACCCATGGAATGGGTGCCATGCATTATTGCTTTAAAGGGTCTGTATTTGCTCACCCAATCTCACCAATCCTCTTAGTCCCAAGTGCCCAGCCTTATGCCACATCCAGCTGTCATTGTAGATATTGTCATTCCATGTTTCATCAGAGACCCTGAAGGAATTGTAAAGAATTTCCCAGTTATTTTGTTTTGTTTATGAAATTCCTTTTTATAGTGGTTTTGAGCTGATTCTCGCTGCCATGTTTATGCCAGTCTAGACACACTTGATTCCCTTACGGAGATATATCAATACATAGGTTTAAGATTCTTACTAGTCAGATATATTCCTCTGCGGGAAATATGGGGTTTTGAGTCCCTTTCATTGAGGAAGGTGTAGGTCTTGTCTATTCCATAGTTGGTTTTTGGAACGGTACCTGTGCTTATAGCAAACTCTGGTTTTATGCATCACCCCACCTCTCCTTCCCCCTTAAGCAGGCATAAGAGTGTTTTCTAAATGTGAGACATTCTTCTCTTTCCTAACTCAGTTCAAGTGTAGCCATGTTTACAGGATCTTCATAAGTGATATCTTATGATAAGTTTCTTTTTCTGTGTGACTTATTTCACTTAGAATCATCGTACCTGAATCCACCCATTTTGCTGCTACTGGTCTTATGACATTGATTTCATGGCTGAGGGATATTCCATCGTACGTAAGTACCACAATTTTTTGAACCATTTTTATATTTCCTGGGATATTTAAGGTGTACCCAAGTTGAGGTCCTTGTAAGCAGTGCAGCCCTAAATTTTGGGGTAGCTGAGTCTTATTGATTTTCAGTTTTCCCAAGGTATATTCCCTAGACTGGAAGTGCCCTTTGCTCTGTAGCTCTGTTCTTTACTTGTTTTAGGGAACACAATGCACTCCTCCAGAGAGGCAGTTGGCAATTTACATCCCCACACATCAGCATAACAAGGCTCCCTGTTCTCCAGGGCCTGTCTTGCCTTTCTGGTTTTTACACATTTTGTGGATGTCCCTTTTGACCGGTGGGAAGTGATACTTCTTTGTATCACTTTGTAGTGCAGAATTGCATTGCCCGCTTGCTTGCTTGGCCAAAAAGGGCGTATGCGTTTTCTCCTGAATAAAATCAGGAGAAACACATACGCCCTTTTTGGCCAAATGCATCATTGTCGAATTTGTGCCCCTCTTCCTGTGCTTTAAAGGCGATTTCAACGTACCTCTTGAAATCTGTTTCCTGCTATTCTGCCTCGCTTTCAAGTCCGCCTCGTTGCCTTCCCTCAACAGATTTTTGGACGATAATTGTCCTTTATTACTCGGCCAGTTTGTGAATTGCTATGCCCCAGAGCTCCATTTTTCAACTCGTTTTTGGTGGGCTGACCGCAAGTCCAAAATTTTGGTTCAGGACCTATACTGGTTCCCGGTGGGTGGCTGAGACTTTGGTTAATTCTTCTTCCTGCCGGGAAATTACAGTGATATGTGCCCGTCCAAATGCCTAACAGCTACTCTCTCATTGGTTCTCCCTCTTCCCTTTCATCCTCTGCCAAATTGGCAACCTGTGCGAACCAGGAGGTTAAAGGGGCTGTCTCTCCAAGTTGGGAGGTTGATAGTAAAGCAGATGGAAAGTCAATCCGGAGAACCAGGAGAGGGACTATTCGTTGAGTTTTAGAAACCTTTCGTATTCACAGTGTGTCCGTTCTCTAGGATTCCGATACATGTTATAACTGTAGTAATATTCCCTTCAACCTGGAGAGTTGGGACCCATGGAATGGGTGCCATGCATTATTGCTTTAAAGGGTCTGCATTTGCTCACCCAATCTCACCAATCCTCTCAGTCCCAAGTGTCCCTCCTTATGGCACATCCAGCTGTCGTTGTAAATATGGTTATTCCAGGTTTCATCAGAGACCCTGAAGGAATTGTAAAGAATTTCCCAGTTTTTTTGTTTTGTTTTTGAAATTCCTTTTTATAGTGGGTTTGAGCTGATTCTCGCTGCCAAGTTTATGCCAGTCTAGACACACTTGATTCCCTACGGAGACATATCAATCCATAGGTTTTAACATTCTTACTAGTCAGATATATTCCTCTGAGGGAAATATGGGGTTTTGATTCCCTTTCACTGAGGAAGGTGTAGGTCTTGTCTATTCCATAGTTGGTTTTTGGAACGGTACCTGTGCTTATATCAGACTCTGGTTTTATGCATCACCCCCCTCTCCTTCCCCCTTAAGCAGGCATAAGAGTGTTTTCTAATTGTGAGACACTGTTCTCTTTCCTAACTCAGTTCAAGTGTAGCCATGTTTACAGGATCTTCATAACTGATATCTTATGATAAGTTTCTTTTTCTGTGTGACTTATTTCACTTAGAATCATCGTACCTGAATCCACCCATTTTGCTGCTACTGGTCTTATGACATTGATTTCATGGCTGAGGGATATTCCATCGTACGTAAGTACCACAATTTTTTGAACCATTTTTATATTTCCTGGGATATTTAAGGTGTACCCAAGTTGAGGTCCTTGTAAGCAGTGCAGCCCTAAATTTTGGGGTGGCTCTGTCTTATTGATTTTCAGTTTTCCCAAGGAATATTCCCTAGACTGGAAGTGCCCTTGGCTCTGTAGCTCTGTTGTTTACTTGTTTTAGAGAACACAATGCACTCCTCCAGAGAGGCAGTTGGCAATTTACATCCCGCCCATCAGCATAACAAGGCTCCCTGTTCTCCAGGGCCTGTCTTGCCTTTCTGGTTTTTACACATTTTGTGGATGTCCCTTTTGACCGGTGGGAAGTGATACTTCTTTGTAGTGCAGATTTGCATTGCCCGCTTGCTTGCTTGGCCAAAAAGGGCGTATGCGTTTTCTCCTGAATATATTCAGGAGAAAACGCATACGCCCTTTTGGGCCAAGTGCATCATTGTCGAAGTTGTGCCCCTCTTCCTGTGCTTTAAAGGCGATTCCAACGTACCTCTTGAAATCTGTTTCCTGCTATTCTGCCTCGCTTTCATGTCTGCCTCGTTGCCTTCCCTCAACAGATTTTTGGACGATAGTTGTCCTTTATTACTCGGCCAGTTTGTGAATTGCTGTGCCCCTGAGCTCCATTTTTCAACTCGTTTTAGGTGAGCTGACCGCAAGTCCAAAATTTTGATTCAGGACCTATACTGGTTCCCGGTGGGTGGCTGAGACTTTGGTTAATTCTTCTTCCTGCCGGGAAGTTAGAGTGATATGTGCCCATCCAAATGCCTAACAGCTACTCTCTCATTGGTTCTCCCTCTTCCCTTTCATCCTCTGCCAATTTGGAAACCTGTGCGAACCAGGAGGTTAAAGGGGCTGTCTCTCCAAGTTGGGAGATTGATAGTAAAGCAGATGGAAAGTCAAACTGGAGCACCAGGAGAGGGACTATTCATTGAGTTTTAGAAACCTTTCATATTCACAGTGTGTCCGTTCTCTAGGTTTCCGGTACATGTTATAACTGTAGTAATATTCCCTTCAACCTGGAGAGTTGGGACCCATGGAATGGGTGCCATGCATTATTGCTTTAAATGGTCTGCATTTGCTCACCAAATCTCACCAATCGTCTCAGTCCCAAGTGTGCAGCCTTATGCCACATCCAGCTGTCGTTGTAGATAGGGTCATTCCAGGGTTCATCAGAGACCCTGAAGGAATTGTAAAGAATTTCCCAGTTTTTTTGTTTTGTTTTTGAAATTCCTTTTTATAGTGGGTTTGAGCTGATTCTCGCTGCCATGTTTATGCCAGTCTAGACACACTTGATTCCCTTACGGAGACATATCAATACATAGGTTTTAAGATTCTTACTAGTCAGGTATATTCCTCTGCGGGAAATATGGGGTTTTGAGTCCCTTTCACTGAGGAAGGTGTAGGTCTTGTCTATTCCATAGTTGGTTTTTGGAACGGTACCTGTGCTTATATCAAACTCTGGTTTTATGCATCACCCCACCTCTGCTTCCCCCTTAAGCAGGCATAAGAGTGTTTTCTAAATGTGAGACACTGTTCTCTTTCTTAACTCAGTTCAAGTGTAGCCATGTTTACAGGATCTTCATAAGTGATATCTTATGATAAGTTTCTTTTTCTCTGTGACTTATTTCACTTAGAATCATCGTACCTGAATCTACCCATTTTGCTGCTACTGGTCTTATGACATTGATTTCATGGCTGAGGGATATTCCATCGTACGTAAGTACCACAATTTTTTGTACCATTTTTATATTTCCTGGGATATTTAAGGTGTACCCAAGTTGAGGTCCTTGTAAGCAGTGCTGCCTTAAATTTTGGGGTGGCTCTGTCTTATTGATTTTCAGTTTTCCCAAGGTATATTCCCTAGACTGGAAGTGCCCTTGGCTCTGTAGCTCTGTTGTTTACTTGTTTTAGGGAACACAATGCACTCCTCCAGAGAGGCAGTTGGGAATTTACATCCCGCCCATCAGCATAACAAGGCTCCCTGTTCTCCAGGGCCTGTCTTGCCTTTCTGGTTTTTACACATTTTGTGGATGTCCCTTTTGACCGGTGGGAAGTGATACTTCTTTGTAGTGCAGATTTGCATTGCCCGCTTGCTTGCTTGGCCAAAAAGGGCATATGCATTTTCTCCTGAATATATTCAGGAGAAAACGCATACCCCCTTTTTGGCCAAGTGCATCATTGTCGAAGTTGTGCCCCTCTTCCTGTGCTTTAAAGGCGATTCCAACGTACCTCTTGAAATCTGTTTCCTGCTATTCTGCCTCGCTTTCAAGTCCGCCTCGTTGCCTTCCCTCAACAGATTTTTGGACGATAGTTGTCCTTTATTACTCGGCCAGTTTGTGAATTGCTCTGCCCCTGAGCTCCATGTTTCAACTCGTTTTAGGTGAGTTGACCGCAAGTCCAAAATTTTGGTTCAGGACCTATACTGGTTCCCGGTGGGTGGCTGAGACTTTGGTTAATTCTTCTTCCTTCTGGGAAATTACAGTGATATGTGCCCGTCCAAATGCCTAACAACTACTCTCTCATTGGTTCTCCCTCTTCCCTTTCATCCTCTGCCAAATTGGCAACCTGTGTGAACCAGGAGGTTAAAGGGGCTGTCTCTCCAAGTTGGGAGGTTGATAGTAAAGCAGATGGAAAGTCAAACCGGAACACCAGGAGAGGGACTATTCGTTGAGTTTCAGAAACCTTTCGTATTCACAGTGTGTCCGTTCTCTAGGATTCCGGTACATGTTATAACTGTAGTAATATTCCCTTCAACCTGGAGAGTTGGGACCCATGGAATGGGTGCCATGCATTATTGCTTTAAAGGGTCTGCATTTGCTCACCCAATCTCACCAATCCTCTCAGTCCCAAGTTTCCAGCCTTATGCCACATCCAGCTGTCCTTGTAAATAGGGTCATTCCAGGTTTCATCAGAGACCCTGAAGGAATTGTAAAGAATTTCCCAGTTTTTTTGTTTTGTTTTTGAAATTCCTTTTTATACTGGGTTTGAGCTGATTCTCGCTGCCATGTTTATGCCAGTCTAGACACAGTTGATTCCCTACGGAGACATATCAATCCATAGGTTTTAAGATTCTTACTAGTCAGATATATTCCTCTTCGGGAAATATGGGGTTTTGAGTCCCTTTCACTGAGGAAGGTGTAGGTCTTGTCTATTCCATAGTTGGTTTTTGGAACGGTACCTGTGCTTATATCAAACTCTGGTTTTATGCATCACCCCACCTCTCCTTCCCCCTTAAGCAGGTATAAGAGTGTTTTCTAAATGTGAGACACTGTTCTCTTTCCTAACTAAGTTCAAGTGCAGCCATGTTTACAGGATCTTCATAAGTGATATCTTATGATAAGTTTCTTTTTCTGTGTGACTTATTTCACTTAGAATCATCGTACCTGAATCCACCCATTGTGCTGCTACTGCTCTTATGCCATTGATTTCATGGCTGAGGGATATTCCATCGTACGTAAGTACCACAATTTTTTGAACCATTTTTGTATTTCCCGTGATATTTTAGGCGTACCCAAGTTGAGGTCCTTGTAAGCAGTTCAGCCCTAAATTTTGTGGTGGCTCTGTCTTATTGATTTTCAGTTTTCCCAAGGTATATTCCCTAGACTGGAAGTGCCCTTGGCTCTGTAGCTCTGTTGTTTACTTGTTTTAGAGAACACAATGCACTCCTCCAGAGAGGCAGTTGGCAATTTACATCCCGCCCATCAGCATAACAAGGCTCCCTGTTCTCCAGGGCCTGTCTTGCCTTTCTGGTTTTTACACATTTTGTGGATGTCCCTTTTGACCGGTGGGAAGTGATACTTCATTGTCGTGCAGATTTGCATTGCCCGCTTGCTTGCTTGGCCAAAAAGGGCGTATGCGTTTTCTCCTGAATATATTCAGGAGAAAACGCATACGCCCTTTTTGGCCAAGTGCATCATTGTCGAAGTTGTGCCCCTCTTCCTGTGCTTTAAAGGCGATTCCAACGTACCTCTTGAAATCTGTTTCCTGCTATCCTGCCTCGCTTTCAAGTCCGCCTCGTTGCCTTCCCTCAACAGATTTTTGGACGATAGTTGTCCTTTATTACTCGGCCAGTTTGTGAATTGCTGTGCCCCTGAGTTCCATTTTTCAACTAGTTTTTGGTGAGCTGACCGCAAGTCCAAAATTTTGGTTCAGGACCTATACTGTTTCCCGGTGGGTGGCTGAGACTTTGGTTAATTCTTATTCCTGCCGGGAAATTACAGTGATATATGCCCGTCCAAATGCCTAACAGCTACTCTCTCATTGGTTCTCCCTCTTCCCTTTCATCCTCTGCCAAATTGGCAACCTGTGCGAACCAGGAGGTTAAAGGGGCTGTCTCTCCCAGTTGGGAGGTTGATAGTAAAGCAGATGGAAAGTCAAACCGGAGCACCAGGAGAGGGACTATTCGTTGAGTTTTAGAAACCTTTCGTATTCACAGTGTGTCCGTTCTCTAGGTTTCCGGTACATGTTAAAACTGTAGTAATATTCCCTTCAAACTGGAGAGTTGGAACCCATGGAATGGGTGCCATGCATTATTGCTTTAAAGGGTCTGCATTTGCTCACCCAATCTCACCAATCCTCTCAGTCCCAAGTTTCCAGCTTTTGCCACATCAAGCTGTCGTTGTAAATAGGGTCATTCCAGATTTCATCAGAGACCCTGAAGGAATTGTAAAGAATTTCCCAGTTTTTTTGTTTTGTTTTTGAAATTCCTTTTTATAGTGGGTTTGAGCTGATTCTCGCTGCCATGTTTATGCCAGTCTAGACACACTTGATTCCCTTACGGAGACATACCAATCCATAGGTTTTATGATTCTTACTAGTCAGATATATTCCTCTGTGGGAAATATGGGGTTTTGAGTCCCTTTCACTGAGGAAGGTGTATGTCTTGTCTATTCCATAGTTGGTTTTTGGAACGGTACCTGTGCTTATATCAAACTCTGGTTTTATGCATCACCCCACCTCTCCTTCCCCCTTAAGTAGGCATAAGAGTGTTTTCTAAATGTGAGACACTGTTCTCTTTCCTAACTCAGTTCAAGTGTAGCCATGTTTACAGGATCTTCATAAGTGATATCTTATGATAAGTTACTTTTTCTCTGTGACTTATTTCACTTAGAATCATCGTACCTGAATCTACCCATTTTGCTGCTACAGGTCTTATGACATTGATTTCATGGCTGAGGGATATTCCATCGTACGTAAGTACCACAATTTTTTGAACCATTTTTATACTTCCTCGGATATTTAACGTGTACCCAAGTTGAGGTCCTTGTAAGCAGTGCAGCCCTAAATTTTGGGGTGGCTCTGTCTTATTGATTTTCAGTTTTCCCAAGGTATATTCCCTAGACTGGAAGTGCCCTTGGCTCTGTAGCTCTGTTGTTTACTTGTTTTAGAGAACACAATGCACTCCTCCAGAGAGGCAGTTGGCAATTTACATCCCGCCCATCAGCATAACAAGGCTCCCTGTTCTCCAGGGCCTGTCTTGCCTTTCTGGTTTTTACACATTTTGTGGATGTCCCTTTTGACCGGTGGGAAGTGACACTTCTTTGTAGTGCAGATTTGCATTGCCTGCTTGCTTGCTTGGCCAAAAAGGGCGTATGCGTTTTCTCCTGAATATATTCAGGAGAAAACGCATACGCCCTTTTTGGCCAAGTGCATCATTGTCGAAGTTGTGCCCCTCTTCCTGTGCTTTAAAGGCGATTCCAACGTACCTCTTGAAATCTGTTTCCTGCTATCCTGCCTCGCTTTCAAGTCCGCATCGTTGCCTTCCCTCAACAGATTTTTGGACGATAGTTGTCCTTTATTACTCGGCCAGTTTGTGAATTGCTGTGTCCCTGAGCTCCATTTTTCAACTCGTTTTTGGTGAGCTGACCGCAAGTCCAAAATTTTGCTTCAGGACCTATACTGGTTCCCGGTGGGTGGCTGAGACTTTGGTTAATTCTTCTTCCTGCCGGGAAATTACAGTGATATGTGCCCGTCCAAATGCCTAACAGCTACTCTCTCATTGGTTCTCCCTCTTCCCTTTCATCCTCTGCCAAATTGGCAACCTGTGCGAACCAGGAGGTTAAAGGGGCTGTCTCTCCCAGTTGGGAGGTTGATAGTAAAGCAGATGGAAAGTCAAACCGGAGCACCAGGAGAGGGACTATTCGTTGAGTTTTAGAAACCTTTCGTATTCACAGTGTGTCCGTTCTCTAGGTTTCCGGTACATGTTAAAACTGTAGTAATATTCCCTTCAACCTGGAGAGTTGGAACCCATGGAATGGGTGCCATGCATTATTGCTTTAAAGGGTCTGCATTTGCTCACCCAATCTCACCAATCCTCTCAGTCCCAAGTTTCCAGCCTTTTGCCACATCAAGCTGTCGTAGTAAATAGGGTCATTCCAGGTTTCATCAGAGACCCTGAAGGAATTGTAAAGAATTTCCCAGTTTTTTTGTTTTGTTTTTGAAATTCCTTTTTATAGTGGGTTTGAGCTGATTCTCGCTGCCATGTTTATGCCAGTCTAGACACACTTGATTCCCTTACGGAGACATATCAATCCATAGGTTTTAAGATTCTTACTAGTCAGATATATTCCTCTGTGGGAAATATGGGGTTTTGAGTCCCTTTCACTGAGGAAGGTGTAGGTCTTGTCTATTCCATAGTTGGTTTTTGGAACGGTACCTGTGCTTATATCAAACTCTGGTTTTATGCATCACCCCACCTCTCCTTCCCCCTTAAGTAGGCATAAGAGTGTTTTCTAAATGTGAGACACTGTTCTCTTTCCTAACTCAGTTCAAGTGTAGCCATGTTTACAGGATCTTCATAAGTGATATCTTATGATAAGTTACTTTTTCTCTGTGACTTATTTCACTTAGAATCATCGTACCTGAATCTACCCATTTTGCTGCTACAGGTCTTATGACATTGATTTCATGGCTGAGGGATATTCCATCGTACGTAATTACCACTATTTTTTGAACCATTTTTATATTTCCTGGGATATTTAAGGTGTACCCAAGTTGAGGTCCTTGTAAGCAGTGCAGCCCTAAATTTTGGGGTGGCTCTGTCTTATTGATTTTCAGTTTTCCCAAGGTATATTCCCTAGACTGGAAGTGCCCTTGGCTCTGTAGCTCTGTTGTTTACTTGTTTTAGGGAACACAATGCACTCCTCCAGAGAGGCAGTTGGCAATTTACATCCCGCCCATCAGCATAACAAGGCTCCCTGTTCTCCAGGGCCTGTCTTGCCTTTCTGGTTTTTACACATTTTGTGGATGTCCCTTTTGACCGTTGGTAAGTGATACTTCTTTGTAACACTTTGTAGTGCAGATTTGCATTGCCCGCTTGTTTGCTTGGCCAAAAAGGGCGTATGCGTTTTCTCCTGAATATATTCAGGAGAAACACATACGCCCTTTTTGGCCAAGTGCATCATTGTCGAAGTTGTGCCCCTCTTCCTGTGCTTTAAAGGCGATTCCAACGTACCTCTTGAAATCTGTTTCCTGCTATTCTGCCTCGCTTTCAAGTCTGCCTCGTTGCCTTCCCTCAACAGATTTTTGGACGATAGTTGTCCTTTATTACTCGGCCAGTTTGTGAATTGCTGTGCCCCTGAACTCCATTTTTCAACTCGTTTTTGGTGAGCTGACCGCAAGTCCAAAATTTTGGTTCAGGACCTATATTGGTTCCGGGTGGGTGGCTGAGACTTTGGTTAATTCTTCTTTCTGCCGGGAAATTACAGTGATATGTGCCCGTCCAAATGCCTAACAGCTGCTCTCTCATTGGTTCTCCCTCTTCCCTTTCATCCTCTGCCAATTTGGAAACCTGTGCGAACCAAGAGGTTAAAGGGGCTGTCTCTCCAAGTTGGGAGGTTGATAGTAAAGCAGATGGAAAGTCAAACTGGAGCACCAGGAGAGGGACTATTCGTTGAGTTTTAGAAACCTTTCGTATTCACAGTGTGTCCGTTCTCTAGGTTTCCGGTACATGTTATAACTGTAGTAATATTCCCTTCAACCTGGAGAGTTGGGACCCATGGAATGGGTGCCATGCATTATTGCTTTAAAGGGTCTGCATTTGCTCACCCAATCTCACCAATCGTCTCAGTCCCAAGTTTCCAGCCTTTTGCCACATCCAGCTGTCGTTGTAGATAGGGTCATTCCAGGTTTCATCAGAGACCCTGAAGGAATTGTAAAGAATTTCCCAGTTTTTTTGTTTTGTTCTTGAAATTCCTTTTTATAGTGGGTTTGAGCTGATTCTCGCTGCCATGTTTATGCCAGTCTAGACACACTTGATTCCCTTACGGAGACATATCAATACATAGGTTTTAAGATTCTTACTAGTCAGATATATTCCTCTGCGGGAACTATGGGGTTTTGAGTCCCTTTCACTGAGGAAGGTGTAGGTCTTGTCTATTCCATAGTTGGTTTTTGGAACGGTACCTGTGCTTATATCAAACTCTGGTTTAATGCATCACCCCACCTCTCCTTCCCCCTTAAGCAGGCATAAGAGTGTTTTCTAAATGTGAGACATTCTTCTCTTTCCTAACTCAGTTCAAGTGTAGCCATGTTTACAGGATCTTCATAAGTGATATCTTATGATAAGTTTCTTTTTCTGTGTGACTTATTTCACTTAGAATCATCGTACCTGAATCCACCCATTTTGCTGCTACTGGTCTTATGACATTGATTTCATGGCTGAGGGATATTCCATTGTACGTAAGTACCACAATTTTTTGAACCATTTTTATATTTCCTGGGATATTTAAGGTGTACCCAAGTTGAGGTCCTTGTAAGCAGTGCTGCCTTAAATTTTGGGGTGGCTCTGTCTTATTGATTTTCAGTTTTCCCAAGGAATATTCCCTAGACTGGAAGTGCCCTTGGCTCTGTAGCTCTGTTGTTTACTTGTTTTAGGGAACACAATGCACTCCTCCAGAGAGGCAGTTGGCAATTTACATCCCACCCATCAGAATAACAAGGCTCCCTGTTCTCCAGGGCCTGTCTTGCCTTTCTGGTTTTTACACATTTTGTGGATGTCCCTTTTGACCGGTGGGAAGTGATACTTCTTTGTAGTGCAGATTTGCATTGCCCGCTTGCTTGCTTGGCCAAAAGGGCGTATGCGTTTTCTCCTGAATATATTCAGGAGAAAACGCATACGCCCTTTTTGGCCAAGTGCATCATTGTCGAAGTTGTGCCCCTCTTCCTGTGCTTTAAAGGCGATTCCAACGT
Organism: Hyperoodon ampullatus; assembly: GCF_949752795.1. Taxonomy (NCBI): domain Eukaryota; kingdom Metazoa; phylum Chordata; class Mammalia; order Artiodactyla; family Ziphiidae; genus Hyperoodon; species Hyperoodon ampullatus. The sequence continues at coordinate 148,605 of NW_027640733.1, read as the reverse complement.
ACCTCTTGAAATCTGTTTCCTGCTATTCTGCCTCGCTTTCATGTCCGCCTCGTTGCCTTCCCTCAACAGATTTTTGGACGATAGTTGTCCTTTATTACTCGGCAAGTTTGTGAATTGCAGTGCCCCTGAGCTCCATTTTTCAACTCGTTTTTGGTGAGCTGACCGCAAGTCCGAAATTTTGGTTCAGGACCTATATTGGTTCCCGGTGGGTGGCTGAGACTTTGGTTAATTCTTCTTCCTGCTGGGAAATTACAGTGATATGTGCCCGTCCAAATGCCTAACAGCTACTCTCTCATTGGTTCTCCCTCTTCCCTTCCATCCTCTGCCAAATTGGAGACCTGTGCGAACCAGGAGGTTAAAGGGGCTGACTCTTCAAGTTGGGAGGTTGATAGTAAAGCAGATGGAAAGTCAAACCGGAGCACCAGGAGAGGGACTATTCGTTGAGGTTTAGAAACCTTTCGTATTCACAGTGTGTCCGTTCTCTAGGATTCCGGTACATGTTATAACTGTAGTAATATTCCCTTCAACCTGGAGAGTTGGGACCCATGGAATGGGTGCCATGCATTATTGCTTTAAAGGGTCTGCATTTGCTCACCCAATCTCACCAATCCTCTCAGTCCCAGGTGTCCAGCCTTATGCCACATCCAGCTGTCCTTGTAGATAGGGTCATTCCAGGTTTCATCAGAGACCCTGAAGGAATTGTAAAGAATTTCCCAGTTTTTTTGTTTTGTTTTTGAAATTCCTTTTTATAGTGGGTTTGAGCTGATTCTCGCTGCCATGTTTATGCCTGTCTAGACACACTTGATTCCCTTACGGAGACATATCAATACATATGTTTTAAGATTCTTACTAGTCAGATATATTCCTCTGCGGGAAATATGGGGTTTTGAGTCCCTTTCACTGAGGAAGGTGTAGGTCTTGTCTATTCCATAGTTGGTTTTTGGAACGGTACCTGTGCTTATATCAAACTCTGGTTTTATGCATCACCCCACCTCTCCTTCCCCCTTAAGCAGGCATAAGAGTGTTTTCTAAATGTGAGACATTCTTCTCTTTCCTAACTCAGTTCAAGTGTAGCCATGTTTACAGGATCTTCATAAGTGATATCTTATGATAAGTTTCTTTTTCTGTGTGACTTATTTCACTTAGAATCATCGTACCTGAATCCACCCATTTTGCTGCTACTGGTCTTATGACATTGATTTCATGGCGGAGGGATATTCCATCGTACGTAAATACCACAATTTTTTGAACCATTTTTATATTTCCTGGGATATTTAATTTGTACCCAAGTTGAGGTCCTTGTAAGCAGTGCCACCCTAAATTTTGGGGTGGCTCTGTCTTATTGATTTTCAGTTTTCCCAAGGTATATTCCATAGACTGGAAGTGCCCTTGGCTCTGTAGCTCTGTTGTTTACTTGTTTTAGGGAACACAATGCACTCCTCCAGAGAGGCAGTTGGCAATTTACATCCCACACATCAGCATAACAAGGCTCCCTGTTCTCCAGGGCCTGTCTTGCCTTTCTGGTTTTTACACATTTTGTGGATGTCCCTTTTGACCGGTGGGAAGTGATACTTCTTTGTAGTGCAGATTTGCATTGCCCGCTTGCTTGCTTGGCCAAAAAGGGCGTATGCGTTTTCTCCTGAATATATTCAGTAGAAAACGCATACACCCTTTTTGGCCAAGTGCATCATTGTCGAAGTTGTGCCCCTCTTCCTGTGCTTTAAAGGCGATTCCAACGTACCTCTTGAAATCTGTTTCCTGCAATTCTTCCTCGCTTTCAAGTCCGCCTCGTTGCCTTCCCTCAACAGATTTTTGGATGATAGTTGTCCTTTATTACTCGGCCAGTTTGTGAATTGCTGTGCCCCTGAGCTCCATTTTTCAACTCGTTTTTGGTGAGCTGACCGCAAGTCCAAAATTTTGGTTCAGACCTATACTGTTTCCTGGTGGGGGGCTGAGACATTGGTTAATTCTTCTTCCTGCCAGGAAGTTAGAGTGATATGTGCCCGACCAAATACCTAACAGCTACTCTCTCATTGCTTCTCCCTCTTCCCTTTCATCCTCTGCCAAATTGGAAACCTGTGTGAACTAGGAGGTTGAAGGGGCTGTCTCTCCAAGTTGGGAGTTTGATAGTAAAGCAGATGGAAAGTCAAACCGGAGCACCAGGAGAGGGACTATTCGTTGAGTTTTAGAAACCTTTCATATTCACAGTGTGTCCGTTCTCTAGGTTTCTCGTACATGTTATAACTGTAGTAATATTCCCTTCAACCTGGAGAGTTGGGACCCATGGAATGGGTGCCATGCATTATTGCTTTAAAGGGTCTGCATTTGCTCACCCAATCTCACCAATCCTCTCAGTCCCAAGTTTCCAGCCTTTTGCCACATCCACCTGTGGTTGTAGATAGGGTCATTCCGGGTTTCATCAGAGACCCTGAAGGAATTGTAAAGAATTTCCCAGTTTTTTTGTTTTGTTCTTGAAATTCCTTTTTATAGTGGGTTTGAGCTGATTCTCGCTGCCATGTTTATGCCAGTCTAGACACACTTGATTCCCTTATGGAGACATATCAATACATAGGTTTTAAGATTCTTACTAGTCAGATATATTCCTCTGCGGGAAATATGGGGTTTTGAGTCCCTTTCACTGAGGAAGGTGTAGGTCTTGTCTATTCCATAGTTGGTTTTTGGAACGGTACCTGTGCTTATATCAAACTCTGGTTTAATGCATCACCCCACCTCTCCTTCCCCCTTAAGCAGGCATAAGAGTGTTTTCTAAATGTGAGACACTGTTCTCTTTCCTAACTCAGTTCAAGTGTAGCCATGTTTACAGGATCTTCATAAGTGATATCTTATGATAAGTTTCTTTTTCTGTGTGTCTTATTTCACTTAGAATCATCGTACCTGAATCCACCCATTTTGCTGCTACTGGTCTTATGACATTGATTTCATGGCTGAGGGATATTCCATTGTACGCAAGTACCACAATTTTTTGAACCATTTTTATATTTCCTGGGATATTTAAGGTGTACCCAAGTTGAGGTCCTTGTAAACAGTGCAGCCTTAAATTTTGGTGTGGCTCTGTCTTATTTATTTTCAGTTTTCCCAAGGTATATTCCCTAGACTGGAAGTGCCCTTGGCTCTGTAACTCTGTTGTTTTCTTGTTTTAGGGAACACAATGCACTCCTCCAGAGAGGCAGTTGGCAATTTACATCCCGCCCATAAGCATAACAAGGCTCCCTGTTCTCCAGGGCCTGTCTTGCCTTTCTGGTTTTTACACATTTTGTGGATGTCCTTTTTGACAGGTGGGAAGTGATACTTCTTTGTAGTGCAGATTTGCATTTCCTGCTTGCTTGCTTGGCCAAAAATGGTGTATGCGTTTTTTCCTGAATATATTCAGGAGAAAACGCATACGCACTTTTTGGCCAAGTGCATCATTGTCGAAGTTGTGCCCCTCTTCCTGTGCTTTAAAGGCGATTCCAACGTACCTCTTGAAATCTGTTTCCTGCTATTCTGCCTCGCTTTCAGGTCCGCCTCGTTGCCTTCCCTCAACAGATTTTTGGACGATAGTTGTCCTTTTTTACTCGGCCAGTTTGTGAATTGCTGTGCCCCTGAGCTCCATGTTTCAACTCGTTTTTGGTGAGCTGACCGCAAGTAGAAAATTTTGGTTCAGGACCTATACTGGTTCAAGGTGGGTGTCTGAGACTTTGGTTAATTGTTCTTCCTGCTAGGAAATTACAGTGATATGTGCCCGTCCAAATGCCTAACAGCTACTCTCTCATTGGTTCTCCCTCTTCCCTTTCATCCTCTGCCAAATTGGCAACCTGTGTGAACCAGGAGGTTAAAGGGGCTGTCCTCCAAGTTGGGAGGTTGATAGTAAAGCAGATGGAAAGTCTAACTGGAGCACCAGGAGAGGGACTATTCGTTGAGTTTTAGAAACCTTTCGTATTCACAGTGTGTCCGTTCTCTAGGATTCCGGTACATGTTGCATCTGTAGTAATATTCCCTTCAACCTGGAGAGTTGGGACCCATGGAATGGGTGCCATGCATTATTGCTTTAAAGGGTCTTCATTTGCTCACCCAATCTCACCAATCCTCTTAGTCCCAAGTGTCCAGCCTTATGCCACATCCAGCTGTCCTTGTAGATAGGGTCATTCCAGGTTTCATCAGAGACCCTGAAGGAATTGTAAAGAATTTCCCAGGTTTTTTGTTTTGTTTTTGAAATTCCTTTTTATAGTGGGTTTGAGCTGATTCTCGCTGCCATGTTTATGCCAGTCTAGACACACTTGATTCCCTTACGGAGACATATCAATACATAGGTTTTAAGATTCTTACTAGTCAGATATATTCCTCTGCGGGAAATATGGGGTTTTGAGTCCCTTTCACTGAGGAAGGTGTAGGTCTTGTCTATTCCATAGTTGGTTTTTGGAACGGTACCTGTGCTTATATCAAACTCTGGTTTTATGCATCACCCCACCTCTCCTTCCCCCTTAAGCAGGCATAAGAGTGTTTTCTAAATGTGAGACATTCTTCTCTTTCCTAACTCAGTTCAAGTGTAGCCATGTTTACAGGATCTTCATAAGTGATATCTTATGATAAGTTTCTTTTTCTGTGTGACTTATTTCACTTAGAATCATCGTACCTGAATCCACCCATTTTGCTGCTACTGGTCTTATGACATTGATTTCATGGCTGAGGGATATTCCATCGTACGTAAGTACCACAATTTTTTGAACCATTTTTATATTTCCTGGGATATTTAAGGTGTACCCAAGTTGAGGTCTTGTAAGCAGTGCAGCCCTAAATTTTGGGGTGGCTCTGTCTTATTGATTTTTAGTTTTCCCAAGGTATATTCCCTAGACTCGAAGTGCCCTTGGCTCTGTAGCTCTGTTGTTTACTTGTTTTAGGGAACACAATGCACTCCTCCAGAGAGGCAGTTGGCAATTTACATCCCGCCCATCAGCATAACAAGGCTCCCTGTTCTCCAGGGCCTGTCTTGCCTTTCTGGTTTTTAACACATTTTGTGGATGTCCCTTTTGACCGGTGGGAAGTGATACTTCTTTGTAGTGCAGATTTGCATTTCCCGCTTGCTTGCTTGGCCAAAAATGGTGTATGCGTTTTCTCCTGAATATATTCAGGAGAAAACGCATACATCCTTTTTGTCCAAGTTCATCATTGTCGAAGTTGTGCCCCTCTTCCTGTGCTTTAAAGGCGATTCCAACGTACCTCTTGAAATCTGTTTCCTGCTATTCTGCCTCGCTTTTAAGTCCCCCTCGTTGCCTTCCCTCAACAGATTTTTGGACGATAGTTGTCCTTTATTACTCGGCCAGTTTGTGAATTGCTCTGCCCCTGAGCTGCATGTTTCAACTGGTTTTTGGTGAGCTGACCGCAAGTCCAAAATTTTGGTTCAGGACCTATACTGCTTCCCGGTGGGTGGCTGAGACTTTGGTTAATTCTTCTTCCTGCTGGGAAATTACAGTGATATGTGCCCGTCCAAATGCCTAACAGCTACTCTCTCATTGGTTCTCCCTCTTCTCTTTCATCCTCTGCCAAATTGGCAACCTGTATGAACCAGGAGGTTAAAGGGGCTGTCTCTCCAAGTTGGGAGGTTGATAGTAAGGCAGATGGAAAGTCAAACCGGAGCACCAGGAGAGGGACTATTTCTTGAGTTTTAGAAACCTTCCGTATTCACAGTGTTTCCGTTCTCTAGGTTTCCCGTACATGTTATAGCTGTAGTAATATTCCCTTCAACCTGGAGAGTTGGGACCCATGGAATGGGTGCCATGCATTATTGCTTTAAAGGGTCTGCATTTGCTCACCCAATCTCACCAATCCTCTCAGTCCCAAGTGTCCAGCCTTATGCCACATCCAGCTGTCGTTGTAGATAGGGTCATTCCATGTTTCATCAGAGACCCTGAAGGAATTGTAAAGAATTTCCCAGTTTTTTTGTTTTGTTTTTGAAATTCCTTTTTATAGCTGGTTTGAGCTGATTCTCGCTGCCATGTTTATGCCAGTCTAGACACACTTGATTCCCTTACGGAGACATATCAATACATAGGTTTTAAGATTCTTACTAGTCAGATATATTCCTCTGTGGGAAATATGGGGTTTTGAGTCCCTTTCACTGAGGAAGGTGTAGGTCTTGTCTATTCCATAGTTGGTTTTTGGAACGGTACCTGTGCTTATATCAAACTCTGGTTTTTTTTTTTTTTTTTTTTTTTTTTTTTTTTTTTTTTTTTTTTTTTTTTTGGTACGCGGGCCTCTCACTGTTGTGGCCTCTCCCGTTGCGGAACACAGGCTCCGGACACGCAGGCTCAGCGGCCATGGCTCACGGGCCCAGCCGCTCCACGGCATGTGGGATCTTCCCGGACCGGGGCACGAACCCATGTCCCCTGCATCGGCAGGCGGACTCTCAACCACTGTGCCACCAGGGAAGCCCCAAACTCTGGTTTTATGCATCACCCCACCTCTCCTTCCCCCTAAAGCTGGCATAAGAGTGTTTTCTAAATGTGAGACATTCTTCTCTTTCCTAACTCAGTTCAAGTGTAGCCATGTTTACAGGATCTTCATAAGTGATATCTTATGATAAGTTTCTTTTTCTCTGTGACTTATTTCACTTAGAATCATCGTACCTGAATCCACCCATTTTGCTGCTACTGGTCTTATGACATTGATTTCATGGCTGAGGGATATTCCATTGTACGTAAGTACCACAATTTTTTGAACCATTTTTATATTTCCTGGGATATTTAAGGTGTACCCAAGTTGAGGTCCTTGTAAGCAGTGCAGCCCTAAATTTTGGGGTGGCTCTGCCTTATTGATTTTCAGTTTTCCCAAGGTATATTTCCTAGACTCGAAGTGCCCTTGGCTCTGTAGCTCTGTTGTTTACTTGTTTTAGGGAACACAATGCACTCCTCCAGAGAGGCAGTTGGCAATTTACATCCCACACATCAGCATAACAAGGCTCCCTGTTCTCCAGGGCCTGTCTTGCCTTTCTGGTTTTTACACATTTTGTGGATGTCCCTTTTGACCGGTGGGAAGTGATACTTCTTTGTAGTGCAGATTTGCATTGCCCGCTTGCTTGCTTGGCCAAAAAGGGCGTATGCGTTTTCTCCTGAATATATTCAGGAGAAAACGCATACGCATCCCTTTTGGCCAAGTGCATCATTGTCGAAGTTGTGCCCCTCTTCCTGTGCTTTAAAGGCGATTCCAACGTACCTCTTGAAATCTGTTTCCTGCTATTCTGCCTCGCTTTCAAGTCTGCCTCGTTGCCTTCCCTCAACAGATTTTTGGACGATAGTTGTCCTTTATTACTCGGCCAGTTTGTGAATTGCTGTGCCCCTGAGCTCCATTTTTCAACTCGTTTTTGGTGAGCTGACCGCAAGTCCAAAATTTTGGTTCATCACCTATACTGGTTCCTGGTGGGTGGCTGAGACATTGGTTAATTCTTCTTCCTGCCAGGAAATTACAGTGATATGTGCCCGTCCAAATGCCTAACAGCTACTTCTCATTGGTTCTCCCTCTTCCCTTTCATCCTCTGCCATATTGGAAACCTGTGCGAACCAGGAGGTTAAAGGGGCTGTCTCTCCAAGTTGGGAGGTTGATAGTAAAGCAGATGGAAAGTCAAACCGGAGCACCAGGAGAGGGACTATTCGTTGAGTTTCAGAAACCTTTCGTATTCACAGTGTGTCCGTTCTCTAGGATTCCGGTACATGTTATAACTGTAGTAATATTCCCTTCAACCTGGAGAGTTGGGACCCATGGAATGGGTGCCATGCATTATTGCTTTAAAGGGTCTGCATTTGCTCACACAATCTCACCAATCCTCTCAGTCCCAAGTGTCCAGCCTTATGCCACATCCAGCTGTCCTTGTAGATAGGGTCATTCCAGGTTTCATCAGAGACCCTGAAGGAATTGTAAAGAATTTCCCAGTTTTTTTGTTTTGTTTTTGAAATTCCTTTTTATAGTGGGTTTGAGCTGATTCTCGCTGCCATGTTTATGCCAGTCTAGACACACTTGATTCCCTTATGGAGACATATCAATACATAGGTTTTAAGATTCTTACTAGTCAGATATATTCCTCTGAGGTAAATATGGGGTTTTGAGTCCCTTTCACTGAGGAAGGTGTAGGTCTTGTCTATTCCATAGTTGGTTTTTGGAACGGTACCTGTGCTTATATCAAACTCTGGTTTTATGCATCACCCCACCTCTCCTTCCCCCTTAAGCAGGCATAAGAGTGTTTTCTAAATGTGAGACACTGTTCTCTTTCCTAACTCAGTTCAAGTGTAGCCATGTTTACAGGATCTTCATAAGTGATATCTTATGATAAGTTTCTTTTTCTGTGTGACTTATTTCACTTAGAATCATCGTACCTGAATCCACCCATTTTGCTGCTACTGGTCTTATGACATTGATTTCATGGCTGAGGGATATTCCATCGTACGTAAGTACCACATTTTTTGAAACATTTTTATATTTTCTGGTATATTTAAGGTGTACCCAAGTTGAGGTCCTTGTAAGCAGTGCAGCCCTAAATTTTGGGGTGGCTCTGTCTTATTGATTTTCAGTTTTCCCTAGGTATATTCCCTAGACTGGAAGTGCCCTTGGCTCTGTAGCTCTGTTGTTTACTTGTTTTAGGGAACACAATGCACTCCTCCAGAGAGGCAGTTGGCAATTTACATCCCGCCCATCAGCATAACAAGGCTCCCTGTTCTCCAGGGCCTGTCTTGCCTTTCTGGTTTTTACACATCTTGTGGATGTCCCTTTTGACCGGTGGGAAGTGATACTTCTTTGTAGTGCAGATTTGCATTGCCCGCTTGCTTGCTTGGCCAAAAAGGGCGTATGCGTTTTCTCCTGAATATATTCAGGAGAAAACGCATACGCCCTATTTGGCCAAGTGCATCATTGTCGAAGTTGTGCCCCTCTACCTGTGCTTTAAAGGCGATTCCAACGTACCTCTTGAAATCTGTTTCCTGCTATTCTGCCTCACTTTCAAGTCCGCCTCGTTGCCTTCCCTCAACAGATTTTTGGACGATAGTTGTCCTTTATTACTCGGCCAGTTTGTGAATTGCTGTGCCCCTGAGCTCCATTTTTCAACTCGTTTTTGGTGAGCTGACCGCAAGTCCAACATTTTGGTTCAGGACCTATACTGGTTCCCGGTGGGTGGCTGAGACTTTGGTTAATTCTTCTTCCTGCCGGGAAATTACAGTGATATGTGCCCGTCCAAATGCCTAACAGCTACTCTCTCATTGCTTCTCCCTCTTCCCTTTCATCCTCTGCCAAATTGGCAACCTCTGCGAACCAGGAAGTTAAAGGGTCTCTCTCTCCAAGTTGGGAGGTTGATAGTAAAGCAGATGGAAAGTCAAACCGGAGCACCAGGAGAGGGACTAATCGTTGAGTTTTAGAAACCTTTCGTATTCACATTGTGTCCGTTCTCTAGGTTTCCAGTACATGTTATAAATGTAGTAATATTCCATTCAACCTGGAGAGTTGGGACCCATGGAATGGGTGCCATGCATTATTGCTTTAAAGGGTCTGCATTTGCTCACACAATCTCACCAATCCTCTCAGTCCCAAGTGTCCAGCCTTATGCCATATCGAGCTGTCGTTGTAGATAGTGTCATTCCAGGGTTCATCAGAGACCCTGAAGGAATTGTAAAGAATTTCCCAGGTTTTTTGTTTTGCTTTTGAAATTCCTTTTTATAGTGGGTTTGAGCTGATTCTCCCTGCCATGTTTATGCCAGTCTAGACACACTTGATTCCCTTACGGAGACATATCAATACATAGGTTTTAAGATTCTTACTAGTCAGATATATTCCTCTGCGGGAAATATGGGGTTTTGAGTCCCTTTCACTGAGGAAGGTGTAGGTCTTGTCTATTCCATAGTTGGTTTTTGGAACGGTACATGTGCTTATATGAAACTCTGGTTTTATGCATCACCCCACCTCTCCTTCAACCCTTAAGCAGGCATAAGAGTGTTTTCTAAATGTGAGACACTGTTCTCTTTCCTAACTCAGTTCAAGTGTAGCCATGTTTACAGGATCTTCATAAGTGATATCTTATGATAAGTTACTTTTTCTGTGTGACTTATTTCACTTAGAATCATCGTACCTGAATCCACCCATTTTGCTGCTACTGGTCTTATGACATTGATTTCATGGCTGAGGGATATTCCATTGTACGTAAGTACCACAATTTTTTGAACCATTTTTATATTTCCTGGGATATTTAAGGTGTACCCAAGTTGAGATCCTTGTAAGCAGTGCTGCCCTAAATTTTGGGGTGGCTCTGTCTTATTGATTTTCAGTTTTCCCAAGGAATATTCCCTAGACTGGAAGTGCCCTTGGCTCTGTAGCTCTGTTGTTTACTTGTTTTAGGGAACACAATGCACTCCTCCAGAGAGGCAGTTGGCAATTTACATCCCGCCCATCAGCATAACAAGGCTCCCTGTTCTCCAGGGCCTGTCTTGCCTTTCTGGTTTTTACACATTTTGTGGATGTCCCTTTTGACCGGTGGGAAGTGATACTTCTTTGTAGTGCAGATTTGCATTGCCCGCTTGCTTGCTTGGCCAAAAAGGGCGTATGCGTTTTCTCCTGAATATATTCAGGAGAAAACGCATACGCCCTTTTTGGCCAAGTGCATCATTGTCGAAGTTGTGCCCCTCTTCCTGTGCTTTAAAGGCGATTCCAACGTACCTCTTGAAATCTGTTTCCTGCTATTCTGCCTCGCTTTCAAGTCTGCCTCGTTGCCTTCCCTCAACAGATTTTTGGACGATAGTTGTCCTTTATTACGCGGCCAGTTTGTGAATTGCTGTGCCCCTGAGCTCCATTTTTCAACTCGTTTTTGGTGAGCTGACCGCAAGTCCAAAATTTTGGTTCAGGACCTATACTGGTTCCTGGTGGGTGGCTGAGACATTGGTTAATTCTTCTTCCTGCCGGGAAATTACAGTGATATATGGCCGTCCAAATGCCTAACAGCTACTCTCTCATTGGTTCTCCCTCTTCCCTTTCATCTTCTGCCAAATTGGAAACCTGTGCGAACCAGAAGGTAAAAGGGGCTGTCTCTCCAAGTTGGGAGGTTGATAGTAAAGCAGATGGAAAGTCAAACCGGAGCACCAGGAGAGGGACTATTCATTGAGGTTTAGAAACCTTTTGTATTCACAGTGTCTCCGTTCTCTAGGTTTCCGGTACATGTTATAACTGTAGTAATATTCCCTTCAACCTGGAGAGTTGGGACCCATGGAATGGGTGCCATGCATTATTGCTTTAAAGGGTCTGCATTTGCTCACCCAATCTCACCAATCCTCTCAGTCCCAAGTGTCCAGCCTTTTGCCACATCCGGCTGTCATTGTAGATAGGGTCATTCCAGGTTTCATCAGATTCCCTGAAGTAATTGTAAAGAATTTCCCAGTTTTTTTTTGTTTTGTTTTTGAAATTCCTTTTTATAGTGGGTTTGAGCTGATTCTCGCTGCCATGTTTATGCCAGTCTAGACACACGTGATTCCCTTACGGAGACATATCAATACATAGGTTTTAAGATTCTTACTAGTCAGATATATTCCTCTGCGGGAAATATGGGGTTTTGAGTCCCTTTCACTGAGGAAGGTGTAGGTCTTGTCTATTCCATAGTTGGTTTTTGGAACGGTACCTGTGCTTATATCAAACTCTGGTTTTATGCATCACCCCACCTCTCCTTCAACCCTTAAGCAGGCATAAGAGTGTTTTCTAAATGTGAGACACTGTTCTCTTTCCTAACTCAGTTCAAGTGTAGCCATGTTTACAGGATCTTCATAAGTGATATCTTATGATAAGTTTCTTTTTCTGTGTGACTTATTTCACTTAGAATCATCGTACCTGAATCCACCTATTTTGCTGCTACTGGTCTTATGACATTGATTTCATGGCTGAGGGATATTCCATTGTACGTAAGTACCACAATTTTTTGAACCATTTTTATATTTCCTGGGATATTTAAGGTGTACCCAAGTTGAGATCCTTGTAAGCAGTGCTGCCCTAAATTTTGGGGTGGCTCTGTCTTATTGATTTTCAGTTTTCCCAAGGTATATTCCCTAGACTGGAAGTGCCCTTGGCTCTGTAGCTCTGTTGTTTACTTGTTTTAGGGAACACAATGCACTCCTCCAGAGAGGCAGTTGGCAATTTATATCCCGCCCATCAGCATAACAAGGCTCCCTGTTCTCCAGGGCCTGTCTTGCCTTTCTGGTTTTTACACATTTTGTGGATGTCCCTTTTGACCGGTGGGAAGTGATACTTCTTTCTAGTGCAGATTTGCATTTCCCGCTTGCTTGCTTGGCCAAAAATGGTGTATGCGTTTTCTCCTGAATATATTCAGGAGAAAACACATACGTCCTTTTTGGCCAAGTTCATCATTGTCGAAGTTGTGCCCCTCTTCCTGTGCTTTAAAGGCGATTCCAACATACCTCTTGAAATCTGTTTCCTGCTATTCTGCCTCGCTTTCAAGTCCGCCTCGTTGCCTTCCCTCAACAGATTTTTGGACGATAGTTGTCCTTTATTACTCGGCCAGTTTGTGAATTGCTGTGCCCCTGAGCTCCATGTTTCAACTCGTTTTTGGTGAGCTGACCGCAAGTCCAAAATTTTGGTTCAGGACCTATACTGGTTCCCGGTGGGTGGCTGAGACTTTGGTTAATACTTCTTCCTGCCGGGAAATTACAGTGATATGTGCCCGTCCAAATGCCTAACAGCTACTCTCTCATTGGTTCTACCTCTTCCCTTTCATCCTCTGCCAAATTGGCAACCTATGCGAACCAGGAAGTTAAAGGGTCTGTCTCTCCAAGTTGGGAGGTTGATAGTAAAGCAGATGGAAAGTCAAACCGGAGCACCAGGAGAGGGACTAATCGTTGAGTTTTAGAAACCATTCGTATTCACAGTGTGTCCGTTCTCTAGATTTCCGGTACATGTTATAACTGTAGTAATATTCCCTTCAACCTGGAGAGTTGGGACCCATGGAATGGGTGCCATGCATTATTGCTTTAAAGGGTCTGCATTTACTCATCCAATCTCACCAATCCTCTCAGTCCCAAGTGTCCAGCCTTATGCCACATCCAGCTGTCGTTGTAAATAGGGTCATTCCAGGTTTCATCAGAGACCCTGAAGGAATTGTAAAGAATTTCCCAGTTTTTTTGTTTTGTTTTTGAAATTCCTTTTTATAGTGGGTTTGAGCTGATTCTCGCTGCCATGTTTATGCCAGTCTAGACACACTTGATTCCCTTATGGAGACATATCAATACATAGGTTTTAAGATTCTTACTAGTCAGATATATTCCTCTGCGGGAAATATGGGGTTTTGAGTCCCTTTCACTGAGGAAGGTGTAGGTCTTGTCTATTCCATAGTTGGTTTTTGGAACGGTACCTGTGCTTATATCAAACTCTGGTTTAATGCATCACCCCACCTCTCCTTCCCCCTTAAGCAGGCATAAGAGTGTTTTCTAAATGTGAGACACTGTTCTCTTTCCTAACTCAGTTCAAGTGTAGCCATGTTTACAGGATCTTCATAAGTGATATCTTATGATAAGTTTCTTTTTCTGTGTGTCTTATTTCACTTAGAATCATCGTACCTGAATCCACCCATTTTGCTGCTACTGGTCTTATGACATTGATTTCATGGCTGAGGGATATTCCATTGTACGTAAGTACCACAATTTTTTGAACCATTTTTATATTTCCTGGGATATTTAAGGTGTACCCAAGTTGAGGTCCTTGTAAACAGTGCAGCCTTAAATTTTGGTGTGGCTCTGTCTTATTTATTTTCAGTTTTCCCAAGGTATATTCCCTAGACTGGAAGTGCCCTTGGCTCTGTAACTCTGTTGTTTTCTTGTTTTAGGGAACACAATGCACTCCTCCAGAGAGGCAGTTGGCAATTTACATCCCGCCCATAAGCATAACAAGGCTCCCTGTTCTCCAGGGCCTGTCTTGCCTTTCTGGTTTTTACACATTTTGTGGATGTCCTTTTTGACAGGTGGGAAGTGATACTTCTTTGTAGTGCAGATTTGCATTTCCTGCTTGCTTGCTTGGCCAAAAATGGTGTATGCGTTTTTTCCTGAATATATTCAGGAGAAAACGCATACGCACTTTTTGGCCAAGTGCATCATTGTCGAAGTTGTGCCCCTCTTCCTGTGCTTTAAAGGCGATTCCAACGTACCTCTTGAAATCTGTTTCCTGCTATTCTGCCTCGCTTTCAGGTCCGCCTCGTTGCCTTCCCTCAACAGATTTTTGGACGATAGTTGTCCTTTATTACTCGGCCAGTTTGTGAATTGCTGTGCCCCTGAGCTCCATGTTTCAACTCGTTTTTGGTGAGCTGACCGCAAGTAGAAAATTTTGGTTCAGGACCTATACTGGTTCAAGGTGGGTGTCTGAGACTTTGGTTAATTGTTCTTCCTGCTAGGAAATTACAGTGATATGTGCCCGTCCAAATGCCTAACAGCTACTCTCTCATTGGTTCTCCCTCTTCCCTTTCATCCTCTGCCAAATTGGCAACCTGTGTGAACCAGGAGGTTAAAGGGGCTGTCCTCCAAGTTGGGAGGTTGATAGTAAAGCAGATGGAAAGTCTAACTGGAGCACCAGGAGAGGGACTATTCGTTGAGTTTTAGAAACCTTTCGTATTCACAGTGTGTCCGTTCTCTAGGATTCCGGTACATGTTGCATCTGTAGTAATATTCCCTTCAACCTGGAGAGTTGGGACCCATGGAATGGGTGCCATGCATTATTGCTTTAAAGGGTCTTCATTTGCTCACCCAATCTCACCAATCCTCTTAGTCCCAAGTGTCCAGCCTTATGCCACATCCAGCTGTCCTTGTAGATAGGGTCATTCCAGGTTTCATCAGAGACCCTGAAGGAATTGTAAAGAATTTCCCAGGTTTTTTGTTTTGTTTTTGAAATTCCTTTTTATAGTGGGTTTGAGCTGATTCTCGCTGCCATGTTTATGCCAGTCTAGACACACTTGATTCCCTTACGGAGACATATCAATACATAGGTTTTAAGATTCTTACTAGTCAGATATATTCCTCTGCGGGAAATATGGGGTTTTGAGTCCCTTTCACTGAGGAAGGTGTAGGTCTTGTCTATTCCATAGTTGGTTTTTGGAACGGTACCTGTGCTTATATCAAACTCTGGTTTTATGCATCACCCCACCTCTCCTTCCCCCTTAAGCAGGCATAAGAGTGTTTTCTAAATGTGAGACATTCTTCTCTTTCCTAACTCAGTTCAAGTGTAGCCATGTTTACAGGATCTTCATAAGTGATATCTTATGATAAGTTTCTTTTTCTGTGTGACTTATTTCACTTAGAATCATCGTACCTGAATCCACCCATTTTGCTGCTACTGGTCTTATGACATTGATTTCATGGCTGAGGGATATTCCATCGTACGTAAGTACCACAATTTTTTGAACCATTTTTATATTTCCTGGGATATTTAAGGTGTACCCAAGTTGAGGTCTTGTAAGCAGTGCAGCCCTAAATTTTGGGGTGGCTCTGTCTTATTGATTTTTAGTTTTCCCAAGGTATATTCCCTAGACTCGAAGTGCCCTTGGCTCTGTAGCTCTGTTGTTTACTTGTTTTAGGGAACACAATGCACTCCTCCAGAGAGGCAGTTGGCAATTTACATCCCGCCCATCAGCATAACAAGGCTCCCTGTTCTCCAGGGCCTGTCTTGCCTTTCTGGTTTTTAACACATTTTGTGGATGTCCCTTTTGACCGGTGGGAAGTGATACTTCTTTGTAGTGCAGATTTGCATTTCCCGCTTGCTTGCTTGGCCAAAAATGGTGTATGCGTTTTCTCCTGAATATATTCAGGAGAAAACGCATACGTCCTTTTTGTCCAAGTTCATCATTGTCGAAGTTGTGCCCCTCTTCCTGTGCTTTAAAGGCGATTCCAACGTACCTCTTGAAATCTGTTTCCTGCTATTCTGCCTCGCTTTTAAGTCCCCCTCGTTGCCTTCCCTCAACAGATTTTTGGACGATAGTTGTCCTTTATTACTCGGCCAGTTTGTGAATTGCTCTGCCCCTGAGCTGCATGTTTCAACTGGTTTTTGGTGAGCTGACCGCAAGTCCAAAATTTTGGTTCAGGACCTATACTGCTTCCCGGTGGGTGGCTGAGACTTTGGTTAATTCTTCTTCCTGCTGGGAAATTACAGTGATATGTGCCCGTCCAAATGCCTAACAGCTACTCTCTCATTGGTTCTCCCTCTTCTCTTTCATCCTCTGCCAAATTGGCAACCTGTATGAACCAGGAGGTTAAAGGGGCTGTCTCTCCAAGTTGGGAGGTTGATAGTAAGGCAGATGGAAAGTCAAACCGGAGCACCAGGAGAGGGACTATTTCTTGAGTTTTAGAAACCTTCCGTATTCACAGTGTTTCCGTTCTCTAGGTTTCCCGTACATGTTATAGCTGTAGTAATATTCCCTTCAACCTGGAGAGTTGGGACCCATGGAATGGGTGCCATGCATTATTGCTTTAAAGGGTCTGCATTTGCTCACACAATCTCACCAATCCTCTCAGTCCCAAGTGTCCAGCCTTATGCCACATCCAGCTGTCGTTGTAGATAGGGTCATTCCATGTTTCATCAGAGACCCTGAAGGAATTGTAAAGAATTTCCCAGTTTTTTTGTTTTGTTTTTGAAATTCCTTTTTATAGCTGGTTTGAGCTGATTCTCGCTGCCATGTTTATGCCAGTCTAGACACACTTGATTCCCTTACGGAGACATATCAATACATAGGTTTTAAGATTCTTACTAGTCAGATATATTCCTCTGTGGGAAATATGGGGTTTTGAGTCCCTTTCACTGAGGAAGGTGTAGGTCTTGTCTATTCCATAGTTGGTTTTTGGAACGGTACCTGTGCTTATATCAAACTCTGGTTTTATGCATCACCCCACCTCTCCTTCCCCCTAAAGCTGGCATAAGAGTGTTTTCTAAATGTGAGACATTCTTCTCTTTCCTAACTCAGTTCAAGTGTAGCCATGTTTACAGGATCTTCATAAGTGATATCTTATGATAAGTTTCTTTTTCTCTGTGACTTATTTCACTTAGAATCATCGTACCTGAATCCACCCATTTTGCTGCTACTGGTCTTATGACATTGATTTCATGGCTGAGGGATATTCCATTGTACGTAAGTACCACAATTTTTTGAACCATTTTTATATTTCCTGGGATATTTAAGGTGTACCCAAGTTGAGGTCCTTGTAAGCAGTGCAGCCCTAAATTTTGGGGTGGCTCTGCCTTATTGATTTTCAGTTTTCCCAAGGTATATTTCCTAGACTCGAAGTGCCCTTGGCTCTGTAGCTCTGTTGTTTACTTGTTTTAGGGAACACAATGCACTCCTCCAGAGAGGCAGTTGGCAATTTACATCCCACACATCAGCATAACAAGGCTCCCTGTTCTCCAGGGCCTGTCTTGCCTTTCTGGTTTTTACACATTTTGTGGATGTCCCTTTTGACCGGTGGGAAGTGATACTTCTTTGTAGTGCAGATTTGCATTGCCCGCTTGCTTGCTTGGCCAAAAAGGGCGTATGCGTTTTCTCCTGAATATATTCAGGAGAAAACGCATACGCATCCCTTTTGGCCAAGTGCATCATTGTCGAAGTTGTGCCCCTCTTCCTGTGCTTTAAAGGCGATTCCAACGTACCTCTTGAAATCTGTTTCCTGCTATTCTGCCTCGCTTTCAAGTCTGCCTCGTTGCCTTCCCTCAACAGATTTTTGGACGATAGTTGTCCTTTATTACTCGGCCAGTTTGTGAATTGCTGTGCCCCTGAGCTCCATTTTTCAACTCGTTTTTGGTGAGCTGACCGCAAGTCCAAAATTTTGGTTCATCACCTATACTGGTTCCTGGTGGGTGGCTGAGACATTGGTTAATTCTTCTTCCTGCCAGGAAATTACAGTGATATGTGCCCGTCCAAATGCCTAACAGCTACTTCTCATTGGTTCTCCCTCTTCCCTTTCATCCTCTGCCATATTGGAAACCTGTGCGAACCAGGAGGTTAAAGGGGCTGTCTCTCCAAGTTGGGAGGTTGATAGTAAAGCAGATGGAAAGTCAAACCGGAGCACCAGGAGAGGGACTATTCGTTGAGTTTCAGAAACCTTTCGTATTCACAGTGTGTCCGTTCTCTAGGATTCCGGTACATGTTATAACTGTAGTAATATTCCCTTCAACCTGGAGAGTTGGGACCCATGGAATGGGTGCCATGCATTATTGCTTTAAAGGGTCTGCATTTGCTCACACAATCTCACCAATCCTCTCAGTCCCAAGTGTCCAGCCTTATGCCACATCCAGCTGTCCTTGTAGATAGGGTCATTCCAGGTTTCATCAGAGACCCTGAAGGAATTGTAAAGAATTTCCCAGTTTTTTTGTTTTGTTTTTGAAATTCCTTTTTATAGTGGGTTTGAGCTGATTCTCGCTGCCATGTTTATGCCAGTCTAGACACACTTGATTCCCTTATGGAGACATATCAATACATAGGTTTTAAGATTCTTACTAGTCAGATATATTCCTCTGAGGTAAATATGGGGTTTTGAGTCCCTTTCACTGAGGAAGGTGTAGGTCTTGTCTATTCCATAGTTGGTTTTTGGAACGGTACCTGTGCTTATATCAAACTCTGGTTTTATGCATCACCCCACCTCTCCTTCCCCCTTAAGCAGGCATAAGAGTGTTTTCTAAATGTGAGACACTGTTCTCTTTCCTAACTCAGTTCAAGTGTAGCCATGTTTACAGGATCTTCATAAGTGATATCTTATGATAAGTTTCTTTTTCTGTGTGACTTATTTCACTTAGAATCATCGTACCTGAATCCACCCATTTTGCTGCTACTGGTCTTATGACATTGATTTCATGGCTGAGGGATATTCCATCGTACGTAAGTACCACATTTTTTGAAACATTTTTATATTTTCTGGTATATTTAAGGTGTACCCAAGTTGAGGTCCTTGTAAGCAGTGCAGCCCTAAATTTTGGGGTGGCTCTGTCTTATTGATTTTCAGTTTTCCCTAGGTATATTCCCTAGACTGGAAGTGCCCTTGGCTCTGTAGCTCTGTTGTTTACTTGTTTTAGGGAACACAATGCACTCCTCCAGAGAGGCAGTTGGCAATTTACATCCCGCCCATCAGCATAACAAGGCTCCCTGTTCTCCAGGGCCTGTCTTGCCTTTCTGGTTTTTACACATCTTGTGGATGTCCCTTTTGACCGGTGGGAAGTGATACTTCTTTGTAGTGCAGATTTGCATTGCCCGCTTGCTTGCTTGGCCAAAAAGGGCGTATGCGTTTTCTCCTGAATATATTCAGGAGAAAACGCATACGCCCTATTTGGCCAAGTGCATCATTGTCGAAGTTGTGCCCCTCTACCTGTGCTTTAAAGGCGATTCCAACGTACCTCTTGAAATCTGTTTCCTGCTATTCTGCCTCACTTTCAAGTCCGCCTCGTTGCCTTCCCTCAACAGATTTTTGGACGATAGTTGTCCTTTATTACTCGGCCAGTTTGTGAATTGCTGTGCCCCTGAGCTCCATTTTTCAACTCGTTTTTGGTGAGCTGACCGCAAGTCCAACATTTTGGTTCAGGACCTATACTGGTTCCCGGTGGGTGGCTGAGACTTTGGTTAATTCTTCTTCCTGCCGGGAAATTACAGTGATATGTGCCCGTCCAAATGCCTAACAGCTACTCTCTCATTGCTTCTCCCTCTTCCCTTTCATCCTCTGCCAAATTGGCAACCTCTGCGAACCAGGAAGTTAAAGGGTCTCTCTCTCCAAGTTGGGAGGTTGATAGTAAAGCAGATGGAAAGTCAAACCGGAGCACCAGGAGAGGGACTAATCGTTGAGTTTTAGAAACCTTTCGTATTCACATTGTGTCCGTTCTCTAGGTTTCCAGTACATGTTATAAATGTAGTAATATTCCATTCAACCTGGAGAGTTGGGACCCATGGAATGGGTGCCATGCATTATTGCTTTAAAGGGTCTGCATTTGCTCACACAATCTCACCAATCCTCTCAGTCCCAAGTGTCCAGCCTTATGCCATATCGAGCTGTCGTTGTAGATAGTGTCATTCCAGGGTTCATCAGAGACCCTGAAGGAATTGTAAAGAATTTCCCAGGTTTTTTGTTTTGCTTTTGAAATTCCTTTTTATAGTGGGTTTGAGCTGATTCTCCCTGCCATGTTTATGCCAGTCTAGACACACTTGATTCCCTTACGGAGACATATCAATACATAGGTTTTAAGATTCTTACTAGTCAGATATATTCCTCTGCGGGAAATATGGGGTTTTGAGTCCCTTTCACTGAGGAAGGTGTAGGTCTTGTCTATTCCATAGTTGGTTTTTGGAACGGTACATGTGCTTATATGAAACTCTGGTTTTATGCATCACCCCACCTCTCCTTCAACCCTTAAGCAGGCATAAGAGTGTTTTCTAAATGTGAGACACTGTTCTCTTTCCTAACTCAGTTCAAGTGTAGCCATGTTTACAGGATCTTCATAAGTGATATCTTATGATAAGTTACTTTTTCTGTGTGACTTATTTCACTTAGAATCATCGTACCTGAATCCACCCATTTTGCTGCTACTGGTCTTATGACATTGATTTCATGGCTGAGGGATATTCCATTGTACGTAAGTACCACAATTTTTTGAACCATTTTTATATTTCCTGGGATATTTAAGGTGTACCCAAGTTGAGATCCTTGTAAGCAGTGCTGCCCTAAATTTTGGGGTGGCTCTGTCTTATTGATTTTCAGTTTTCCCAAGGAATATTCCCTAGACTGGAAGTGCCCTTGGCTCTGTAGCTCTGTTGTTTACTTGTTTTAGGGAACACAATGCACTCCTCCAGAGAGGCAGTTGGCAATTTACATCCCGCCCATCAGCATAACAAGGCTCCCTGTTCTCCAGGGCCTGTCTTGCCTTTCTGGTTTTTACACATTTTGTGGATGTCCCTTTTGACCGGTGGGAAGTGATACTTCTTTGTAGTGCAGATTTGCATTGCCCGCTTGCTTGCTTGGCCAAAAAGGGCGTATGCGTTTTCTCCTGAATATATTCAGGAGAAAACGCATACGCCCTTTTTGGCCAAGTGCATCATTGTCGAAGTTGTGCCCCTCTTCCTGTGCTTTAAAGGCGATTCCAACGTACCTCTTGAAATCTGTTTCCTGCTATTCTGCCTCGCTTTCAAGTCTGCCTCGTTGCCTTCCCTCAACAGATTTTTGGACGATAGTTGTCCTTTATTACGCGGCCAGTTTGTGAATTGCTGTGCCCCTGAGCTCCATTTTTCAACTCGTTTTTGGTGAGCTGACCGCAAGTCCAAAATTTTGGTTCAGGACCTATACTGGTTCCTGGTGGGTGGCTGAGACATTGGTTAATTCTTCTTCCTGCCGGGAAATTACAGTGATATATGGCCGTCCAAATGCCTAACAGCTACTCTCTCATTGGTTCTCCCTCTTCCCTTTCATCTTCTGCCAAATTGGAAACCTGTGCGAACCAGAAGGTAAAAGGGGCTGTCTCTCCAAGTTGGGAGGTTGATAGTAAAGCAGATGGAAAGTCAAACCGGAGCACCAGGAGAGGGACTATTCGTTGAGTTTTAGAAACCTTTCGTATTCACAGTGTGTCCATTCTCTAGGTTTCCGGTACATGTTATAACTGTAGTAATATTCCCTTCAACCTGGAGAGTTGGGACCCATGGAATGGGTGCCATGCATTATTGCTTTAAAGGGTCTGCATTTGCTTACCAAATCTCACCAATCCTCTCAGTCCCAAGTGTCCAGCCTTATGCCACATCCAGCTGTCGTTGTAGATAGGGTCATTCCAGGGTTCATCAGAGACCCTGAAGGAATTGTAAAGAATTTCCCAGTTTTTTTGTTTTGTTTTTGAAATTCCTTTTTATAGTGGGTTTGAGCTGATTCTCGCTGCCATGTTTATGCCAGTCTAGACACACTTGATTCCCTTATGGAGACATATCAATACATAGGTTTTAAGATTCCTACTAGTCAGATATATTCCTCTGAGGGAAATATGGGGTTTTGAGTCCCTTTCACTGGGGAAGGTGTAGGTCTTGTCTATTCCATAGTTGGTTTTTGGAACGGTACCTGTGCTTATATCAAACTCTGGGTTTATGCATCACCCCACCTCTCCTTCCCCCTTAAGTAGTCATAAGAGTGTTTTCTAAATGTGAGACACTGTTCTCTTTCCTAACTCAGTTCAAGTGTAGCCATGTTTACATGATCTTCATATGTGATATCTTATGATAAGTTTCTTTCTCTGTGACTTATTTCACTTAGAATCATCGTACCTGAATCTACCCATTTTGCTGCTACTGGTCTTATGACATTGATTTCATGGCTGAGGGATATTCCATCGTACGTAAGTACCACAATTTTTTGAACCATTTTTATATTTCCTGGGATATTTAAGGTGTACCCAAGTGAGGTCCTTGTAAGCAGTGCAGCCCTAAATTTTGGGGTGGCTCTGTCTTATTGATTTTCAGTTTTCCCAAGGTATATTCCCTAGACTGGAAGTGCCCTTGGCTCTGTAGCTCTGTTCTTTACTTGTTTTAGGGAACACAATGCACTCCTCCAGAGAGGCAGTTGGCAATTTACATCCCGCCCATCAGCATAACAAGGCTCCCTGTTCTCCAGGGCCTGTCTTGCCTTTCTGGTTTTTACACATTTTGTGGATGTCCCTTTTGACCGGTGGGAAGTGCTTCTTCTTTGTAGTGCAGATTTGCATTGCCCGCTTGCTTGCTTGGCCAAAAAGGGCGTATGCGTTTTCTCCTGAATATATTCAGGAGAAAACGCCTATGCCCTTTTTGGCCAAGTGAATAATTGTCGAAGTTGTGCCCCTCTTCCTGTGCTTTAATGGCGATTCCAACGTACCTCTTGAAATCTGTTTCCTGCTATTCTGCCTCGCTTTCAAGTCCGCCTCGTTGCCTTCCCTCAACAGATTTTTGGACGATAGTTGTCCTTTATTACTCGGCCAGTTTGTGAATTGCTGTGCCCCTGAGCTCCATTTTTCAACTCGTTTTTGGTGAGCTTACCGCAAGGCCAAAATTTTGGTTCAGGACCTATACTGGTTCCCGGTGGGTGGCTGAGACTTTGGTTAATTCTTCTTCCTGCCGGGAAATTACAGTGATTTGTGCCCGTCGAAATGCCTAACAGCTAATTTCTCATTGGTTCTCCCTCTTCCTTTTCATCCTCTGCCAAATTGGCAACCTGTGCGAACCAGGAGGTTAAAGGGGCAGTCTCTCCAAGTTGGGAGGTTGATAGTAAAGCAGATGGAAAGTCAAACCGGAGCACCAAGAGAGGGACTATTCGTTGAGTTTTAGAAACCTTTCGTATTCACAGTGTGTCCATTCTCTAGGTTTCCGGTACATGTTATAACTGTAGTAATATTCCCTTCAACCTGGAGAGTTGGGACCCATGGAATGGGTGCCATGCATTATTGCTTTAAAGGGTCTGCATTTGCTTACCAAATCTCACCAATCCTCTCAGTCCCAAGTGTCCAGCCTTATGCCACATCCAGCTGTCGTTGTAGATAGGGTCATTCCAGGGTTCATCAGAGACCCTGAAGGAATTGTAAAGAATTTCCCAGTTTTTTTTTTGAAATTCCTTTTTATAGTGGGTTTGAGCTGATTCTCGCTGCCATGTTTATGCCTGTCTAGACACACTTGATTCCCTTATGGAGACATATCAATACATAGGTTTTAAGATTCTTACTCGTCAGATATATTCCTCTGAGGGAAATATGGGGTTTTGAGTCCCTTTCACTGAGGAAGGTGTAGGTCTTGTCTATTCCATAGTTGGTTTTTGGAACGGTACCTGTGCTTATATCAAACTCTGGTTTTATGCATCACCCCACCTCTCCTTCCCCCTTAAGCAGGCATAAGAGTGTTTTCACAATGTGAGACATTCTTCTCTTTCCTAACTCAGTTCAAGTGTAGCCATGTTTACAGGATCTTCATAAGTGATATCTTATGATAAGTTTCTTTTTCTGTGCGACTTATTTCACTTAGAATCTTCGTACCTGAATCCACCCATTTTGCTGCTACTGGTCTTATGACATTGATTTCATGGCTGAGGGATATTCCATCGTACGTAAGTACCACAATTTTTTGAACCATTTTTATATTTCCTGGGATATTTAAGGTGTACCCAAGTTGAGGTCCTTGTAAGCAGTGCAGCCCTAAATTTTGGGGTGGCTCTGTCTTATTGATTTTCAGTTTTCCCAAGGTATATTCCCTAGACTGGAAGTGCCCTTGGCTCTGTAGCTCTGTTGTTTACTTGTTTTAGGGAACACAATGCACTCCTCCAGAGAGGCTGTTGGCAATTTACATCCCGCCCATCAGCATAACAAGGCTCCCTGTTCTCCAGGGCCTGTCTTGCCTTTCTGGTTTTTACACATTTTGTGGATGTCCCTTTTGACCGGTGGGAAGTGATACTTCTTTGTAGTGCAGATTTGCATTGCCCGCTTGCTTGCTTGGCCAAAAAGGGCGTATGCTTTTTCTCCTGAATATATTCAGGAGTAAACGCATACGCCCTTTTTGGCCAAGTGCATCATTGTCGAAGTTGTGCCCCTCTTCCTCTGCTTTAAAGGCGATTCCAACGTACCTCTTGAAATCTGTTTCCTGCTATTCTGCCTCGTTTTCAAGTCCGCCTCGTTGCCTTCCCTCAACAGATTTTTGGATGATAGTTGTCCTTTATTACTCGGCCAGTTTGTGAATTGCTGTGCCCCTGAGCTCCATTTTTCAACTCGTTTTTGGTGAGCTGACCGCAAGTCCAAAATTTTGTTTCAGGACCTATACTGATTCCCGGTGGGTGGCTGAGACTTTGGTTAATTCTTCTTCCTGCCGGGAAATTACAGTGATATGTGCCCGTCCAAATGCCTAACAGCTACTCTCTCATTGGTTCTCCCTCTTCCATTTCATCCTCTGCCAAATTGGCAACCTGTGCGAACCAGGAGGTTAAAGGGGCACTCTCTCCAACTTGGGAGGTTGATAGTAATGCAGATGGAAAGTCAAACCGGAGCACCAGGAGAGGGACTATTCGTTGAGTTTTAGAAACCTTTCGTATTCACAGTGTGTCCGTTCTCTAGGTTTCCGGTACATGTTATAACAGTAGTAATATTCCCTTCAACCTGGAGAGTTGGGACCCATGGAATGGGTGCCATGCATTATTGCTTTAAAGGGTCTGCATTTGCTCACCAAATCTCACCAATCGTCTCAGTCCCAAGTGTCCAGCCTTATGCCACATCCAGCTGTCGTTGTAGATAGGGTCATTCCAGGTTTCATCAGAGACCCTGAAGGAATTGTAAAGAATTTCCCAGTTTTTTTGTTTTGTTTTTGAAATTCCTTTTTATAGTGGGTTTGAGCTGATTCTCGCTGCCATGTTTATGCCAGTCTAGACACACTTGATTCCCTTACGGAGACATATCAATACATAGGTTTTAAGATTCTTACTAGTCAGATATATTCCTCTGCGGGAAATATGGGGTTTTGAGTCCCTTTCACTGAGGAAGGTGCAGGTCTTGTCTATTCCATAGTTGGTTTTTGGAACGGTACCTGTGCTTATATCAAACTCTGGGTTTATGCATCACCCCACCTCTCCTTCCCCCGTAAGCAGGCATAAGAGTGTTTTCTAAATGTGAGACACTGTTCTCTTTCCTAACTCAGTTCAAGTGTAGCCATGTTTACAGGATCTTCATAAGTGATATCTTATGATAAGTTTCTTTTTCTCTGTGACTTATTTCACTTAGAATCATCGTAGCTGAATCTACCCATTTTGCTGCTCCTGGTCTTATGACATTGATTTCATGGCTGAGGGATATTCCATCGTACGTAAGTACCACAATTTTTTGAACCATTTTTATATTTCCTGGTATATTTAAGGTGTACCCAAGTTGAGGTCCTTGTAAGCAGTGCAGCCCTAAATTTTGGGGTGGCTCTGTCTTATTGATTTTCAGTTTTCCCAAGGTATATTCCCTAGACTGGAAGTGCCCTTGGCTCTGTAGCTCTGTTGTTTACTTGTTTTAGGGAACACAATGCACTCCTCCAGAGAGGCAGTTGGCAATTTACATCCCGCCCATCAGCATAACAAGGCTCCCTGTTCTCCAGGGCCTGTCTTGCCTTTCTGGTTTTTACACATTTTGTGGATGTCCCTTTTGACCGGTGGGAAGTGATACTTCTTTGTAGTGCAGATTTGCATTGCCCGCTTGCTTGCTTGGCCAAAAAGGACGTATGCGTTTTCTCCTGAATATATTCAGGAGAAAACGCATACGCCCTTTTTGGCCAAGTGCATCATTGTCGAAGTTGTGCCCCTCTTCCTGTGCTTTAAAGGCGATTCCAACGTACCTCTTGAAATCTGTTTCCTGCTATTCTGCCTCGCTTTCAAGTCCGCCTCGTTGCCTTCCCTCAACAGATTTTTGGACGATAGTTCTCCTTTATTACTCGGCCAGTTTGTGAATTGCTGTGCCCCTGAGCTCCATTTTTCAACTCGTTTTTGGTGAGCTGACCGCAAGTCCAAAATTTTGGTTCAGGACCTATACTGGTTCCCGGTGGGTGGCTGAGACTTTGGTTAATTATTCTTCCTGCCGGGAAATTAGAGTGATATGTGCCCGTCCAAATGCCTAACAGCTAATATCTCATTGGTTCTCCCTCTTCCTTTTCATCCTCTGCCAAATTGGCAACATGTGCGAACCAGGAGGTTAAAGGGGCTGTCTCTCCAAGTTGGGATGTTGATAGTAAAGCAGATGGAAAGTCAAACCGGAGCACCAGGAGAGGGACTATTCGTTGAGTTTTAGAAACCTTTCGTATTCACAGTGTGTCCGTTCTCTAGGTTTCCGGTACATGTTATAAATGTAGTAATATTCCCTTCAACCTGGAGAGTTGGGACCCATGGAATGGGTGCCATGCATTATTGCTTTAAAGGGTCTGCATTTGCTCACCCAATCTCACCAATCCTCTCAGTCCCAGGTGTCCAGCCTTATGCCACATCCAGCTGTCATTGTAAATAGGGTCATTCCAGGTTTCATCAGAGACCCTGAAGGAATTGTAAAGAATTTCCCAGTTTTTTTGTTTTGTTTTTGAAATTCCTTTTTATAGTGGGTTTGAGCTGATTCTCCCTGCCATGTTTATGCCAGTCTAGACACACTTGATTCCCTTACGGAGACATATCAATACATAGGTTTTAAGATTCTTACTAGTCAGATATATTCCTCTGTGGGAAATATGGTGTTTTGAGTACCTTTCACTGAGGAAGGTGTAGGTCTTGTCTATTCCATAGTTGGTTTTTGGAACGTTACCTGTGCTTATATCAAACTCTGGTTTTATGCATCACCCCACCTCTCCTTCCCCCTTAAGCAGGCATAAGAGTGTTTTCTAAATGTGAGACATTCTTCTCTTTCCTAACTCAGTTCAAGTGTAGCCATGTTTACAGGATCTTCATAAGTGATATCTTATGATAAGTTTCTTTTTCTGTGCGACTTATTTCACTTAGAATCATCGTACCAGAATCCACCCATTTTGCTGCTACTGGTCTTATGACATTGATTTCATGGCTGAGGGATATTCCATCGTACGTAAGTACCACAATTTTTTGAACCATTTTTATATTTCCTGGGATATTTAAGTTGTACCCAAGTGAGGTCCTTGTAAGCAGTGCAGCCCTAAATTTTGGGGTGGATCTGTCTTATTGATTTTCAGTTTTCCCAAGGTATATTCCCTAGACTGAAAGTGCCCTTGGCTCTGTAGCTCTGTTCTTTACTTGTTTTAGGGAACACAATGCACTCCTCCAGAGAGGCAGTTGGCAATTTACATCCCGCCCATCAGCATAACAAGGCTCCCTGTTCTCCAGGGCCTGTCTTGCCTTTCTGGTTTTTACACATTTTGTGGATGTCCCTTTTGACCGGTGGGAAGTGATACTTCTTTGTAGTGCAGATTTGCATTGCCCGCTTGCTTGCTTGGCCAAAAAGGGCGTATGCGTTTTCCCCTGAATATATTCAGGAGAAATCGCATACGCCCTTTTTGGCCAAGTGCATCATTGTCGAAGTTGTGCCCCTCTTCCTGTGCTTTAAAGGCGATTCCAACGTACCTCTTGAAATCTGTTTCCTGCTATTCTGCCTCGCTTTCAAGTCCGCCTCGTTGCCTTCCCTCAACAGGTTTTTGGATGATAGTTGTCCTTTATTACTCGGCCAGTTTGTGAATTGCTGTGCCCCTGAGCTCCCTTTTTCAACTCGTTTTTGGTGAGCTGACCGCAAGTCCAAAATTTTGGTTCAGGACCTATACTGGTTCCTGGTGGGTGGCTGAGACTTTGGTTAATTCTTCTTCCTGCCGGGAAATTACAGTGATATGTGCCCGTCCAAATGCCTAACAGCTACTCTCTCATTGGTTCTCCCTCTTCCCTTTCATCCTCTGCCAAATTGGCCACCTGTGCGAACCAGGAGGTTAAAGGGGCTGTCTCTCCAAGTTGGGAGGTTGATAGTAAAGCAGATGGAAAGTCAAACCGGAGCACCAGGAGAGGGACTATTCGTTGAGTTTTAGAAACCTTTCGTATTCACAGTGTGTCCGTTCCCTAGGTTTCCGGTACATGTTATAGCTGTAGTAATATTCCCTTCAACCTGGAGAGTTGGGACCCATGGAATGGGTGCCATGCATTATTGCTTTAAAGGGTCTGCATTTTCTCACCAAATCTCACCAATCGTCTCAGTCCCAAGTGTCCAGCCTTATGCCACATCCAGCTGTCGTTTTAGATAGGGTCATTCCAGGTTTCATCAGAGACCCTGAAGGAATTGTAAAGAATTTCCCAGTTTTTTTGTTTTGTTTTTGAAATTCCTTTTTATAGTGGGTTTGAGCTGATTCTCGCTGCCATGTTTATGCCAGTCTAGACACACTTGATTCCCTTACGGAGACATATCAATACATAGGTTTTAAGATTCTTACTAGTCAGATATATTCCTCTGCGGGAAATATGGGGTTTTGAGTCCCTTTCACTGAGGAAGGTGCAGGTCTTGTCTATTCCGTAGTTGGTTTTTGGAACGGTACCTGTGCTTATATCAAACTCTGGGTTTATGCATCACCCCACGTCTCCTTCCCCCTTAAGCAGGCATAAGAGTGTTTTCTAAATGTGAGACACTGTTCTCTTTCCTAACTCAGTTCAAGTGTAGCCATGTTTACAGGATCTTCATAAGTGATATCTTATGATAAGTTTCTTTTTCTCTGTGACTTATTTCACTTAGAATCATCGTAGCTGAATCTACCCATTTTGCTGCTACTGGTCTTATGATATTGATTTCATGGCTGAGGGATATTCCATCGTACGTAAGTACCACAATTTTTTGAACCATTTTTATATTTCCTGGGATATTTAAGGTGTACCCAAGTTGAGGTCCTTGTAAGCAGTGCAGCCCTAAATTTTGGGGTGGATCTGTCTTATTGATTTTCAGTTTTCCCAAGGTATATTCCCTAGACTGGAAGTGCCCTTGGCTCTGTAGCTCTGTTGTTTACTTGTTTTAGGGAACACAATGCACTCCGCCAGAGAGGCAGTTGGCAATTTACATCCCGCCCATCAGCATAAAAAGGCTCCCAGTTCTCAAGGGCCTGTCTTGCCTTTCTGGTTTTTACACATTTTGTGGATGTCCCTTTTGACCGGTGGGAAGTGATACTCCTTTGTAGTGCAGATTTGCATTTCCCGCTTGCTTGCTTGGCCAAAAAGGGCGTATGCGTTTTCTCCTGAATATATTCAGGAGAAAACGCATACGCCCTTTTTGGCCAAGTGCATCATTGTCGAAGTTGTGCCCCTCTTCCTGTGCTGTAAAGGCGATTCCAACGTACCTCTTGAAATCTGTTTCCTGCTATTCTGCCTCGCTTTCAAGTCCGCCTCGTTGCCTTCCCTCAACAGATTTTTGGACGATAGTTGTCCTTTATTACTCGGCCAGTTTGTGAATTGCTGTGCCCCTGAGCTCCATGTATCAACTCGTTTTTGGTGAGCTGACCGCAAGTAGAAAATTTTGGTTCAGGACCTATACTGGTTCCCGGTGGGTGGCTGAGACTTTGGTTAATTATTCTTCCTGCCGGGAAATTACAGTGATATGTGCCCGTCCAAATGCCTAACAGCTAATATCTCATTGGTTCTCCCTCTTCCTTTTCATCCTCTGCCAAATTGGCAACATGTGCGAACCAGGAGGTTAAAGGGGCTGTCTCTCCAAGTTGGGAGGTTGATAGTAAAGCAGATGGAAAGTCAAACCGGAGCACCAGGAGAGGGACTATTCGTTGAGTTTTAGAAACCTTTCGTATTCACAGTGTGTCCGTTCTCTAGGTTTCCGGTACATGTTATAAATGTAGTAATATTCCCTTCAACCTGGAGAGTTGGGACCCATGGAATGGGTGCCATGCATTATTGCTTTAAAGGGTCTGCATTTGCTCACCCAATCTCACCAATCCTCTCAGTCCCAGGTGTCCAGCCTTATGCCACATCCAGCTGTCATTGTAAATAGGGTCATTCCAGGTTTCATCAGAGACCCTGAAGGAATTGTAAAGAATTTCCAAGTTTTTTTGTTTTGTTTTTGAAATTCCTTTTTATAGTGGGTTTGAGCTGATTCTCCCTGCCATGTTTATGCCAGTCTAGACACACTTGATTCCCTTACGGAGACATATCAATCCATAGGTTTTAAGATTCTTACTAGTCAGATATATTCCTCTGTGGGAAATATGGTGTTTTGAGTACCTTTCACTGAGGAAGGTGTAGGTCTTGTCTATTCCATAGTTGGTTTTTGGAACGGTACCTGTGCTTATATCAAATTCTGGTTTTATGCATCACCCCACCTCTCCTTCCCCCTTAAGCAGGCATAAGAGTGTTTTCTAAATGTGAGACATTCTTCTCTTTCCTAACTCAGTTCAAGTGTAGCCATGTTTACAGGATCTTCATAAGTGATATCTTATGATAAGTTTCTTTTTCTGTGCGACTTATTTCACTTAGAATCATCGTACCAGAATCCACCCATTTTGCTGCTACTGGTCTTATGACATTGATTTCATGGCTGAGGGATATTCCATCGTACGTAAGTACCACAATTTTTTGAACCATTTTTATATTTCCTGGGATATTTAAGTTGTACCCAAGTGAGGTCCTTGTAAGCAGTGCAGCCCTAAATTTTGGGGTGGCTCTGTCTTATTGATTTTCAGTTTTCCCAAGGTATATTCCCTAGACTGGAAGTGCCCTTGGCTCTGTAGCTCTGTTCTTTACTTGTTTTAGGGAACACAATGCACTCCTCCAGAGAGGCAGTTGGCAATTTACATCCCGCCCATCAGCATAACAAGGCTCCCTTTTCTCCAGGGCCTGTCTTGCCTTTCTGGTTTTTACACATTTTGTGGATGTCCCTTTTGACCGGTGGGAAGTGATACTTCTTTGTAGTGCAGATTTGCATTGCCCGCTTGCTTGCTTGGCCAAAAAGGGCGTATGCGTTTTCCCCTGAATATATTCAGGAGAAAACGCATACGCCCTTTTTGGCCAAGTGCATCATTGTCGAAGTTGTGCCCCTCTTCCTGTGCTTTAAAGGCGATTCCAACGTACCTCTTGAAATCTGTTTCCTGCTATTCTGCCTCGCTTTCAAGTCCGCCTCGTTGCCTTCCCTCAACAGGTTTTTGGATGATAGTTGTCCTTTATTACTCGGCCAGTTTGTGAATTGCTGTGCCCCTGAGCTCCATTTTTCAACTCGTTTTTGGTGAGCTGACCGCAAGTCCAAAATTTTGGTTCAGGACCTATACTGGTTCCTGGTGGGTGGCTGAGACTTTGGTTAATTCTTCTTCCTGCCGGGAAATTACAGTGATATGTGCCCGTCCAAATGCCTAACAGCTACTCTCTCATTGGTTCTCCCTCTTCCCTTTCATCCTCTGCCAAATTGGCAACCTGTGCGAACCAGGAGGTTAAAGGGGCTGTCTCTCCAAGTTGGGAGGTTGATAGTAAAGCAGATGGAAAGTCAAACCGGAGCACCAGGAGAGGGACTATTCGTTGAGTTTTAGAAACCTTTCGTATTCACAGTGTGTCCGTTCTCTAGGTTTCCGGTACATGTTATAACTGTAGTAATATTCCCTTCAACCTGGAGAGTTGGGACCCATGGAATGCGTGCAATGCATTATTGTTTAAAGGGTCTGCATTTTCTCACCAAATCTCACCAATCGTCTCAGTCCCAAGTGTCCAGCCTTATGCCACATCCAGCTGTCGTTTTAGATAGGGTCATTCCAGGTTTCATCAGAGACCCTGAAGGAATTGTAAAGAATTTCCCAGTTTTTTTGTTTTGTTTTTGAAATTCCTTTTTATAGTGGGTTTGAGCTGATTCTCGCTGCCATGTTTATGCCAGTCTAGACACACTTGATTCCCTTACGGAGACATATCAATACATAGGTTTTAAGATTCTTACTAGTCAGATATATTCCTCTGCGGGAAATATGGGGTTTTGAGTCCCTTTCACTGAGGAAGGTGCAGGTCTTGTCTATTCCGTAGTTGGTTTTTGGAACGGTACCTGTGCTTATATCAAACTCTGGGTTTATGCATCACCCCACGTCTCCTTCCCCCGTAAGCAGGCATAAGAGTGTTTTCTAAATGTGAGACACTGTTCTCTTTCCTAACTCAGTTCAAGTGTAGCCATGTTTACAGGATCTTCATAAGTGATATCTTATGATAAGTTTCTTTTTCTCTGTGACTTATTTCACTTAGAATCATCGTAGCTGAATCTACCCATTTTGCTGCTCCTGGTCTTATGACATTGATTTCATGGCTGAGGGATATTCCATCGTACGTAAGTACCACAATTTTTTTTACCATTTTTATATTTCCTGGTATATTTAAGGTGTACCCAAGTTGAGGTCCTTGTAAGCAGTGCAGCCCTAAATTTTGGGGTGGCTCTGTCTTATTGATTTTCAGTTTTCCCAAGGTATATTCCCTAGACTGGAAGTGCCCTTGGCTCTGTAGCTCTGTTGTTTACTTGTTTTAGGGAACACAATGCACTCCTCCAGAGAGGCAGTTGGCAATTTACATCCCGCCCATCAGCATAACAAGGCTCCCTGTTCTCCAGGGCCTGTCTTGCCTTTCTGGTTTTTACACATTTTGTGGATGTCCCTTTTGACCGGTGGGAAGTGATACTTCTTTGTAGTGCAGATTTGCATTGCCCGCTTGCTTGCTTGGCCAAAAAGGACGTATGCGTTTTCTCCTGAATATATTCAGGAGAAAACGCATACGCCCTTTTTGGCCAAGTGCATCATTGTCGAAGTTGTGCCCCTCTTCCTGTGCTTTAAAGGCGATTCCAACGTACCTCTTGAAATCTGTTTCCTGCTATTCTGCCTCGCTTTCAAGTCCGCCTCGTTGCCTTCCCTCAACAGATTTTTGGACGATAGTTCTCCTTTATTACTCGGCCAGTTTGTGAATTGCTGTGCCCCTGAGCTCCATTTTTCAACTCGTTTTTGGTGAGCTGACCGCAAGTCCAAAATTTTGGTTCAGGACCTATACTGGTTCCCGGTGGGTGGCTGAGACTTTGGTTAATTATTCTTCCTGCCGGGAAATTAGAGTGATATGTGCCCGTCCAAATGCCTAACAGCTAATATCTCATTGGTTCTCCCTCTTCCTTTTCATCCTCTGCCAAATTGGCAACATGTGCGAACCAGGAGGTTAAAGGGGCTGTCTCTCCAAGTTGGGAGGTTGATAGTAAAGCAGATGGAAAGTCAAACCGGAGCACCAGGAGAGGGACTATTCGTTGAGTTTTAGAAACCTTTCGTATTCACAGTGTGTCCGTTCTCTAGGTTTCCGGTACATGTTATAAATGTAGTAATATTCCCTTCAACCTGGAGAGTTGGGACCCATGGAATGGGTGCCATGCATTATTGCTTTAAAGGGTCTGCATTTGCTCACCCAATCTCACCAATCCTCTCAGTCCCAGGTGTCCAGCCTTATGCCACATCCAGCTGTCATTGTAAATAGGGTCATTCCAGGTTTCATCAGAGACCCTGAAGGAATTGTAAAGAATTTCCCAGTTTTTTTGTTTTGTTTTTGAAATTCCTTTTTATAGTGGGTTTGAGCTGATTCTCCCTGCCATGTTTATGCCAGTCTAGACACACTTGATTCCCTTACGGAGACATATCAATACATAGGTTTTAAGATTCTTACTAGTCAGATATATTCCTCTGTGGGAAATATGGTGTTTTGAGTACCTTTCACTGAGGAAGGTGTAGGTCTTGTCTATTCCATAGTTGGTTTTTGGAACGTTACCTGTGCTTATATCAAACTCTGGTTTTATGCATCACCCCACCTCTCCTTCCCCCTTAAGCAGGCATAAGAGTGTTTTCTAAATGTGAGACATTCTTCTCTTTCCTAACTCAGTTCAAGTGTAGCCATGTTTACAGGATCTTCATAAGTGATATCTTATGATAAGTTTCTTTTTCTGTGCGACTTATTTCACTTAGAATCATCGTACCAGAATCCACCCATTTTGCTGCTACTGGTCTTATGACATTGATTTCATGGCTGAGGGATATTCCATCGTACGTAAGTACCACAATTTTTTGAACCATTTTTATATTTCCTGGGATATTTAAGTTGTACCCAAGTGAGGTCCTTGTAAGCAGTGCAGCCCTAAATTTTGGGGTGGATCTGTCTTATTGATTTTCAGTTTTCCCAAGGTATATTCCCTAGACTGAAAGTGCCCTTGGCTCTGTAGCTCTGTTCTTTACTTGTTTTAGGGAACACAATGCACTCCTCCAGAGAGGCAGTTGGCAATTTACATCCCGCCCATCAGCATAACAAGGCTCCCTGTTCTCCAGGGCCTGTCTTGCCTTTCTGGTTTTTACACATTTTGTGGATGTCCCTTTTGACCGGTGGGAAGTGATACTTCTTTGTAGTGCAGATTTGCATTGCCCGCTTGCTTGCTTGGCCAAAAAGGGCGTATGCGTTTTCCCCTGAATATATTCAGGAGAAATCGCATACGCCCTTTTTGGCCAAGTGCATCATTGTCGAAGTTGTGCCCCTCTTCCTGTGCTTTAAAGGCGATTCCAACGTACCTCTTGAAATCTGTTTCCTGCTATTCTGCCTCGCTTTCAAGTCCGCCTCGTTGCCTTCCCTCAACAGGTTTTTGGATGATAGTTGTCCTTTATTACTCGGCCAGTTTGTGAATTGCTGTGCCCCTGAGCTCCCTTTTTCAACTCGTTTTTGGTGAGCTGACCGCAAGTCCAAAATTTTGGTTCAGGACCTATACTGGTTCCTGGTGGGTGGCTGAGACTTTGGTTAATTCTTCTTCCTGCCGGGAAATTACAGTGATATGTGCCCGTCCAAATGCCTAACAGCTACTCTCTCATTGGTTCTCCCTCTTCCCTTTCATCCTCTGCCAAATTGGCCACCTGTGCGAACCAGGAGGTTAAAGGGGCTGTCTCTCCAAGTTGGGAGGTTGATAGTAAAGCAGATGGAAAGTCAAACCGGAGCACCAGGAGAGGGACTATTCGTTGAGTTTTAGAAACCTTTCGTATTCACAGTGTGTCCGTTCCCTAGGTTTCCGGTACATGTTATAGCTGTAGTAATATTCCCTTCAACCTGGAGAGTTGGGACCCATGGAATGGGTGCCATGCATTATTGCTTTAAAGGGTCTGCATTTTCTCACCAAATCTCACCAATCGTCTCAGTCCCAAGTGTCCAGCCTTATGCCACATCCAGCTGTCGTTTTAGATAGGGTCATTCCAGGTTTCATCAGAGACCCTGAAGGAATTGTAAAGAATTTCCCAGTTTTTTTGTTTTGTTTTTGAAATTCCTTTTTATAGTGGGTTTGAGCTGATTCTCGCTGCCATGTTTATGCCAGTCTAGACACACTTGATTCCCTTACGGAGACATATCAATACATAGGTTTTAAGATTCTTACTAGTCAGATATATTCCTCTGCGGGAAATATGGGGTTTTGAGTCCCTTTCACTGAGGAAGGTGCAGGTCTTGTCTATTCCGTAGTTGGTTTTTGGAACGGTACCTGTGCTTATATCAAACTCTGGGTTTATGCATCACCCCACGTCTCCTTCCCCCTTAAGCAGGCATAAGAGTGTTTTCTAAATGTGAGACACTGTTCTCTTTCCTAACTCAGTTCAAGTGTAGCCATGTTTACAGGATCTTCATAAGTGATATCTTATGATAAGTTTCTTTTTCTCTGTGACTTATTTCACTTAGAATCATCGTAGCTGAATCTACCCATTTTGCTGCTACTGGTCTTATGATATTGATTTCATGGCTGAGGGATATTCCATCGTACGTAAGTACCACAATTTTTTGAACCATTTTTATATTTCCTGGGATATTTAAGGTGTACCCAAGTTGAGGTCCTTGTAAGCAGTGCAGCCCTAAATTTTGGGGTGGATCTGTCTTATTGATTTTCAGTTTTCCCAAGGTATATTCCCTAGACTGGAAGTGCCCTTGGCTCTGTAGCTCTGTTGTTTACTTGTTTTAGGGAACACAATGCACTCCGCCAGAGAGGCAGTTGGCAATTTACATCCCGCCCATCAGCATAAAAAGGCTCCCAGTTCTCAAGGGCCTGTCTTGCCTTTCTGGTTTTTACACATTTTGTGGATGTCCCTTTTGACCGGTGGGAAGTGATACTCCTTTGTAGTGCAGATTTGCATTTCCCGCTTGCTTGCTTGGCCAAAAAGGGCGTATGCGTTTTCTCCTGAATATATTCAGGAGAAAACGCATACGCCCTTTTTGGCCAAGTGCATCATTGTCGAAGTTGTGCCCCTCTTCCTGTGCTGTAAAGGCGATTCCAACGTACCTCTTGAAATCTGTTTCCTGCTATTCTGCCTCGCTTTCAAGTCCGCCTCGTTGCCTTCCCTCAACAGATTTTTGGACGATAGTTGTCCTTTATTACTCGGCCAGTTTGTGAATTGCTGTGCCCCTGAGCTCCATGTATCAACTCGTTTTTGGTGAGCTGACCGCAAGTAGAAAATTTTGGTTCAGGACCTATACTGGTTCCCGGTGGGTGGCTGAGACTTTGGTTAATTATTCTTCCTGCCGGGAAATTACAGTGATATGTGCCCGTCCAAATGCCTAACAGCTAATATCTCATTGGTTCTCCCTCTTCCTTTTCATCCTCTGCCAAATTGGCAACATGTGCGAACCAGGAGGTTAAAGGGGCTGTCTCTCCAAGTTGGGAGGTTGATAGTAAAGCAGATGGAAAGTCAAACCGGAGCACCAGGAGAGGGACTATTCGTTGAGTTTTAGAAACCTTTCGTATTCACAGTGTGTCCGTTCTCTAGGTTTCCGGTACATGTTATAAATGTAGTAATATTCCCTTCAACCTGGAGAGTTGGGACCCATGGAATGGGTGCCATGCATTATTGCTTTAAAGGGTCTGCATTTGCTCACCCAATCTCACCAATCCTCTCAGTCCCAGGTGTCCAGCCTTATGCCACATCCAGCTGTCATTGTAAATAGGGTCATTCCAGGTTTCATCAGAGACCCTGAAGGAATTGTAAAGAAT
Organism: Hyperoodon ampullatus; assembly: GCF_949752795.1. Classification (NCBI taxonomy): domain Eukaryota; kingdom Metazoa; phylum Chordata; class Mammalia; order Artiodactyla; family Ziphiidae; genus Hyperoodon; species Hyperoodon ampullatus. Next base: position 111,138 of record NW_027640733.1, on the reverse strand, counting down.
TTCCCAGTTTTTTTGTTTTGTTTTTGAAATTCCTTTTTATAGTGGGTTTGAGCTGATTCTCCCTGCCATGTTTATGCCAGTCTAGACACACTTGATTCCCTTACGGAGACATATCAATCCATAGGTTTTAAGATTCTTACTAGTCAGATATATTCCTCTGTGGGAAATATGGTGTTTTGAGTACCTTTCACTGAGGAAGGTGTAGGTCTTGTCTATTCCATAGTTGGTTTTTGGAACGGTACCTGTGCTTATATCAAATTCTGGTTTTATGCATCACCCCACCTCTCCTTCCCCCTTAAGCAGGCATAAGAGTGTTTTCTAAATGTGAGACATTCTTCTCTTTCCTAACTCAGTTCAAGTGTAGCCATGTTTACAGGATCTTCATAAGTGATATCTTATGATAAGTTTCTTTTTCTGTGCGACTTATTTCACTTAGAATCATCGTACCAGAATCCACCCATTTTGCTGCTACTGGTCTTATGACATTGATTTCATGGCTGAGGGATATTCCATCGTACGTAAGTACCACAATTTTTTGAACCATTTTTATATTTCCTGGGATATTTAAGTTGTACCCAAGTGAGGTCCTTGTAAGCAGTGCAGCCCTAAATTTTGGGGTGGCTCTGTCTTATTGATTTTCAGTTTTCCCAAGGTATATTCCCTAGACTGGAAGTGCCCTTGGCTCTGTAGCTCTGTTCTTTACTTGTTTTAGGGAACACAATGCACTCCTCCAGAGAGGCAGTTGGCAATTTACATCCCGCCCATCAGCATAACAAGGCTCCCTTTTCTCCAGGGCCTGTCTTGCCTTTCTGGTTTTTACACATTTTGTGGATGTCCCTTTTGACCGGTGGGAAGTGATACTTCTTTGTAGTGCAGATTTGCATTGCCCGCTTGCTTGCTTGGCCAAAAAGGGCGTATGCGTTTTCCCCTGAATATATTCAGGAGAAAACGCATACGCCCTTTTTGGCCAAGTGCATCATTGTCGAAGTTGTGCCCCTCTTCCTGTGCTTTAAAGGCGATTCCAACGTACCTCTTGAAATCTGTTTCCTGCTATTCTGCCTCGCTTTCAAGTCCGCCTCGTTGCCTTCCCTCAACAGGTTTTTGGATGATAGTTGTCCTTTATTACTCGGCCAGTTTGTGAATTGCTGTGCCCCTGAGCTCCATTTTTCAACTCGTTTTTGGTGAGCTGACCGCAAGTCCAAAATTTTGGTTCAGGACCTATACTGGTTCCTGGTGGGTGGCTGAGACTTTGGTTAATTCTTCTTCCTGCCGGGAAATTACAGTGATATGTGCCCGTCCAAATGCCTAACAGCTACTCTCTCATTGGTTCTCCCTCTTCCCTTTCATCCTCTGCCAAATTGGCAACCTGTGCGAACCAGGAGGTTAAAGGGGCTGTCTCTCCAAGTTGGGAGGTTGATAGTAAAGCAGATGGAAAGTCAAACCGGAGCACCAGGAGAGGGACTATTCGTTGAGTTTTAGAAACCTTTCGTATTCACAGTGTGTCCGTTCTCTAGGTTTCCGGTACATGTTATAACTGTAGTAATATTCCCTTCAACCTGGAGAGTTGGGACCCATGGAATGGGTGCAATGCATTATTGTTTAAAGGGTCTGCATTTTCTCACCAAATCTCACCAATCGTCTCAGTCCCAAGTGTCCAGCCTTATGCCACATCCAGCTGTCGTTTTAGATAGGGTCATTCCAGGTTTCATCAGAGACCCTGAAGGAATTGTAAAGAATTTCCCAGTTTTTTTGTTTTGTTTTTGAAATTCCTTTTTATAGTGGGTTTGAGCTGATTCTCGCTGCCATGTTTATGCCAGTCTAGACACACTTGATTCCCTTACGGAGACATATCAATACATAGGTTTTAAGATTCTTACTAGTCAGATATATTCCTCTGCGGGAAATATGGGGTTTTGAGTCCCTTTCACTGAGGAAGGTGCAGGTCTTGTCTATTCCGTAGTTGGTTTTTGGAACGGTACCTGTGCTTATATCAAACTCTGGGTTTATGCATCACCCCACGTCTCCTTCCCCCTTAAGCAGGCATAAGAGTGTTTTCTAAATGTGAGACACTGTTCTCTTTCCTAACTCAGTTCAAGTGTAGCCATGTTTACAGGATCTTCATAAGTGATATCTTATGATAAGTTTCTTTTTCTCTGTGACTTATTTCACTTAGAATCATCGTAGCTGAATCTACCCATTTTGCTGCTACTGGTCTTATGACATTGATTTCATGGCTGAGGGATATTCCATCGTACGTAAGTACCACAATTTTTTGAACCATTTTTATATTTCCTGGGATATTTAAGGTGTACCCAAGTTGAGGTCCTTGTAAGCAGTGCAGCCCTAAATTTTGGGGTGGATCTGTCTTATTGATTTTCAGTTTTCCCAAGGTATATTCCCTAGACTGGAAGTGCCCTTGGCTCTGTAGCTCTGTTGTTTACTTGTTTTAGGGAACACAATGCACTCCGCCAGAGAGGCAGCTGGCAATTTACATCCCGCCCATCAGCATAAAAAGGCTCCCAGTTCTCCAGGGCCTGTCTTGCCTTTCTGGTTTTTACACATTTTGTGGATGTCCCTTTTGACCGGTGGGAAGTGATACTCCTTTGTAGTGCAGATTTGCGTTTCCCGCTTGCTTGCTTGGCCAAAAAGGGCGTATGCGTTTTCTCCTGAATATATTCAGGAGAAAACGCATACGCCCTTTTTGGCCAAGTGCATCATTGTCGAAGTTGTGCCCCTCTTCCTGTGCTGTAAAGGCGATTCCAACGTACCTCTTGAAATCTGTTTCCTGCTATTCTGCCTCGCTTTCAAGTCCGCCTCGTTGCCTTCCCTCAACAGATTTTTGGACGATAGTTGTCCTTTATTACTCGGCCAGTTTGTGAATTGCTGTGCCCCTGAGCTCCATGTTTCAACTCGTTTTTGGTGAGCTGACCGCAAGTAGAAAATTTTGGTTCAGGACCTATACTGGTTCCCGGTGGGTGGCTGAGACTTTGGTTAATTCTTCTTCCTGCTAGGAAATTACAGTGATATGTGCCCTTCCAAATGCCTAACAGCTACTCTCTCATTGGTTCTCCCTCTTCCCTTTCATCCTCTGCCAAATTGGCAACCTGTGTGAACCAGGAGGTTAAAGGGGCTGTCTCTCCAAGTCGGGAGGTTGATAGTAAAGCAGATGGAAAGTCAAACCGGAGCACCAGGAGAGGGACTATTCGTTGAGTTTTAGAAACCTTTCGTATTCACAGTGTGTCCGTTCTCTAGGATTCCGGTACACGTTATAACAGTAGTAATATTCCCTTCAACCTGGAGAGTTGGGACCCATGGAATGGGTGCCATGCATTATTGATTTAAAGGGTCTGCATTTGCTCACCCAATCTCACCAATCCTCTCAGTCCCAAGTGTCCAGCCTTATGCCACATCCAGCTGTCATTGTAGATAGGGTCATTCCAGGTTTAATCAGAGACCCTGAAGGAATTGTAAAGAATTTCCCAGTTTTTTTGTTTTGTTTTTGAAATTCCTTTTTATAGTGGGTTTGAGCTGATTCTCGCTGCCATGTTTATGCCAGTCTAGACACACTTGTTTCCCTTACGGAGACATATCAATACATAGGTTTTAAGATTCTTACTAGTCAGATATATTCCTCTCTGGGAAATATGGGGTTTTGAGTCCCTTTCACTGAGGAAGGTGTAGGTCTTGTCTATTCCATAGTTGGTTTTTGGAACGCTACCTGTGCTTATATCAAACTCTGGTTTTATGTATCACCCCACTTCTCCTTCCCCCTAAAGCAGGCATAAGAGTGTTTTCTAAATGTGAGACATTCTTCTCTTTCCTAACTCAGTTCAAGTGTAGCCATGTTTACAGGATCTTCATAAGTGATATCTTATGATAAGTTTCTTTTTCTCTGTGACTTATTTCACTTAGAATCATCGTACCTGAATCCACCCATTTTGCTGCTACTGGTCTTATGACATTGATTTCATTGCTGAGGGATATTCCATCGTACGTAAGTACCACATTTTTTGAACCATTTTTATATTTCCTGGGATATTTAAGGTATACCCAAGTTGAGGTCCTTGTAAGCAGTGCAGCCCAAAATTTTGGGGTGGCTCTGTCTTATTGATTTTCAGTTTTCCCAAGGTATATTCCCTAGACTGGAAGTGCCCTTGGCTCTGAAGCTCTGTTGTTTACTTGTTTTAGGGAACACAGTGCACTCCTCCAGAGAGGCAGTTGGCAATTTACATCCCACACATCAGCATAACAAGGCTCCCTGTTCTCCAGGGCCTGTCTTGCCTTTCTGGTTTTTACACATTTTGTGGATGTCCCTTTTGACCGGTGGGAAGTGATACTTCTTTGTAGTGCAGATTTGCATTGCCCGCTTGCTTGCTTGGCCAAAAAGGGCGTATGCGTTTTCTCCTGAATATATTCAGGAGAAAACGCATACGCCCTTTTTGGCCAAGTGCATCATTGTCGAAGTTGTGCCCCTCTTCCTGTGCTTTAAAGGCGATTCCAACGTACCTCTTGAAATCTGTTTCCTGCTATTCTGCCTCGCTTTCAAGTCCACCTCGTTGCCTTCCCTCAACAGATTTTTGGACGATAGTTGTCCTTTATTACTCAGCCAGTTTGTGAATTGCTGTGCCCCTGAGCTCCATTTTTCAACTCGTTTTTGGTGAGCTGACCGCAAGTCCAAAATTTTGGTTCAGGACCTATATTGGTTCCCAGTGGGTGGCTGAGACTTTGGTTAATTCTTCTTCCTGCCGGAAAATTACAGTGATATGTGCCCGTCCAAATGCCTAACAGCTACTCTCTCATTGGTTCTAACTCTTCCCTTTCATCCTCTGCCAAATTGGAAACCTGTGCGAACCAGGAGGTTAAAGGGGCTGTCTCTCCAAGTTGGGAGGTTGATAGTAAAGCAGATGGAAAGTCAAACCGGAGCACCAGGAGAGGGACTATTCGTTGAGTTTTAGAAACCTTTCGTATTCACAGTGTGTCCGTTCTCTAGGTTTCCGGTACATGTTATAACTGTAATAATATTCCCTTCAACCTGGAGAGTTGGGACACATGGAAAGGGTGCCATGCATTATTGCTTTAAAGGGTCTGCATTTGCTCACCCAATCTCATCAATCCTCTCAGTCCCAAGTTTCCAGCTTTTTGCCACATCCAGCTGTCGTTATAAATAGGGTCATTCCAGGTTTCATCAGAGACCCTGAAGGAATTGTAAAGAATTTCCCAGTTTTTTTGTTTTGTTTTTGAAATTCCTTTTTATAGTGGGTTTGAGCTGATTCTCGCTGCCATGTTTATGCCAGTCTAGACACACTTGATTCCCTTATGGAGACATATCAATACATAGGTTTTAAGATTCTTACTAGTCAGATATATTCCTCTGCGGGAAATATGGGGTTTTGAGTCCCTTTCACTGAGGAAGGTGTAGGTCTTGTCTATTCCATAGTTGGTTTTTGGAACGGTACCTGTGCTTATATCAAACTCTGGTTTTATGCATCACCCCACCTCTCCTTCCCCCTTAAGCAGGCATAAGAGTGTTTTCTAAATGTGAGACACTGTTCTCTTTCCTAACTCAGTTCAAGTGTAGCCATGTTTACAGGATCTTCATAAGTGATATCTTATGGTAAGTTTCTTTTTCTCTGTGACTTATTTCACTTAGAATCATCGTACCTGAATCTACCCATTTTGCTGCTACTGGTCTTATGACATTGATTTCATGGCTGAGGGATATTCCATCGTACGTAAGTACAACAATTTTTTGAACCATTTTTATATTTCCTGGGATATTTAAGGTGTACCCAAGTTGAGGTCCTTGTAAGCAGTGCAGCCCTAAATTTTGGGGTGGCTCTGTCTTATTGATTTTTAGTTTTCCCAAGGAATATTCCCTAGACTGGAAGTGCCCTTGGCTCTGTAGCTCTGTTCTTTACTTGTTTTAGGGAACACAATGCACTCCTCCAGAGAGGCAGTTGGCAATTTACATCCCGCCCATCAGCATAACAAGGCTCCCTGTTCTCCAGGGCCTGTCTTGCCTTTCTGGTTTTTACACATTTTGTGGATGTCCCTTTTGACCGGTGGGAAGTGATACTTCTTTGTAGTGCAGATTTGCATTGCCCGCTTGCTTGCTTGGCCAAAAAGGGCGTATGCGTTTTCTCCTGAATATATTCAGGAGAAAACGCATATGCCCTTTTAGGCCAAGTGCATCATTGTCGAAGTTGTGCCCCTCTTCCTGTGCTTTAAAGGCGATTCCAATGTACCTCTTGAAATCTGTTTCATGCTATTCTGCCTCGCTTTCAAGTCTGCCTCGTTGCCTTCCCTCAACAGATTTTTGGACGATAGTTGTCCTTTATTACTCGGCCAGTTTGTGAATTGCTGTGCCCCTGAGCTCCATTTTTCAACTCGTTTTTGGTGAGCTGACCGCAAGTCCAACATTTTGGTTCAGGACCTATACTGGTTCCCGGTGTGTGGCTGAGACTTTGGTTAATTCTTCTTCCTGCCAGGAAATTACAGTGATATGTGCCCGTCCAAATGCCTAACAGCTACTCTCTCATTGGTTCTCCCTCTTCCCTTTCATCCTCTGCCAAATTGGCAACCTGTGCGAACCAGGAGGTTAAAGGGGCAGTCTCTCCAAGTTGGGAGGTTGATAGTAAAGCAGATGGAAAGTCAAACCGGAGCACCAGGAGAGGGACTATTCGTTGAGTTTTAGAAACCTTTCGTATTCACAGTGTGTCCGTTCTCTAGGTTTCCAGTACATGTTATAAATGTACTAATATTCCATTCAACCTGGAGAGTTGGGACCCATGGAATGGGTGCCATGCATTATTGCTTTAAAGTATCTGCATTTGCTCACCAATACTCACCAATCCTCTCAGTCCCAAGTGTCCAGCCTTATGCCACATCCAGCTGTCATTGTAGATAGTGTCATTCCAGGGTTCATCAGAGACCCTGAAGGAATTGTAAAGAATTTCCCAGTTTTTTTGTTTTGTTTTTGAAATTCATTTTTATAGTGGGTTTGAGATGATTCTCGCTGCCATGTTTATGCCAGTCTAGACACACTTGATTCCCTATGGAGACATATCAATCCATAGGTTTTAAGATTCTTACTAGTCAAATATATTCCTCTACTGGAAATATGGGGTTTTGAGTCCCTTTCACTGAGGAAGGTGTAGGTCTTGTCTATTCCGTAGTTGGTTTTTGGAACGGTACCTTTGCTTATATCAAACTCTGGTTTTATGCATCACCCCACCTCTCCTTCCCCCTTAAGCAGGCATAAGAGTGTTTTCTAATTGTGAGACACTGTTCTCTTTCATAACTCAGTTCAAGTGTAGCCATGTTTACAGGATCTTCATAAGTGATATCTTATGATAAGTTTCTTTTTCTGTGTGACTTATTTCACTTAGAATCATCGTACCTGAATCCACCCATTTTGCTGCTACTGGTCTTATGACATTGATTTCATGGCTGAGGGATATTCCATCGTACGTAAGTACCACAATTTTTTGAACCATTTTTATATTTCCTGGGATATTTAACGTGTACCCAAGTTGAGGTCCTTGTAAGCAGTGCAGCCCTAAATTTTGGGGTGGCTCTGTCTTATTGATTTTCAGTTTTCTCAAGGAATATTCCCTAGACTGGAAGTGCCCTTGGCTCTGTAGCTCTGTTCTTTACTTGTTTTAGGGAACACAATGCACTCCTCCAGAGAGGCAGTTGGCAATTTACATCCCGCCCATCAGCATAACAAGGCTCCCTGTTCTCCAGGCCCTGTCTTGCCTTTCTGGTTTTTACACATTTTGTGGATGTCCCTTTTGACCGGTGGGAAGTGATACTTCTTTGTAGTGCAGATTTGCATTGCCCGCTTGCTTGCTTGGGCAAAAAGGGCGTATGCGTTTTCTCCTGAATATATTCAGGAGAAAACGCATACGCCCTTTTAGGCCAAGTGCATCATTGTCGAAGTTGTGCCCCTCTTCCTGTGCTTTAAAGGCGATTCCAATGTACCTCTTGAAATCTGTTTCATGCTATTCTGCCTCGCTTTCAAGTCTGCCTCGTTGCCTTCCCTCAACAGATTTTTGGATGATAGTTGTCCTTTATTACTCGGCCAGTTTGTGAATTGCTGTGCCCCTGAGCTCCATTTTTCAACTCGTTTTTGGTGAGCTGACCGCAAGTCCAACATTTTGGTTCAGGACCTATACTGGTTCCCGGGGGGTGGCTGAGAGTTTGGTTAATTCTTCTTCCTGCCGGGAAATTACAGTGATATGTGCCCGTCCAAATGCCTAACAGCTACTCTCTCATTGGTTCTCCCTCTTCCCTTTCATCCTCCGCCAAATTCGCAACCTGTGCGAACCAGGAAGTTAAAGGGGCTGTCTCTCCAAGTTGGGAGGTTGATAGTAAAGCAGATGGACAGTCAAACCGGAGCACCAGGAGACAGACTATTCGTTGAGTTTTAGAAACCTTTCGTTTTCACAGTGTGTCCGTTCTCTAGGTTTCCGGTACATGTTATAAATGTAGTAATATTCCATTCAACCTGGAGAGTTGGGACCCATGGAGTGGGTGCCATGCATTATTGCTTTAAAGGGTCTGCATTTGCTCACCAAATCTCACCAATCCTCTCAGTCCCAAGTGTCCAGCCTTATGCCACATCCAGCTGTCGTTGTAGATAGGTTCATTCCAGGGTTCATCAGAAACCCTGAAGGAATTGTAAAGAATTTCCCAGTTTTTTTGTTTTGTTTTTGAAATTCCTTTTTATAGTGGGTTTGAGCTGATTCTCGCTGCCATGTTTATGCTAGTCTAGAAACACTTGATTCCCTTACAGAGACATATCAATACATACGTTTTAAGATTCTTACTATTCAGATATATTCCTCTGCAGTAAATATGGGGTTTTGAGTCCCTTTCACTGAGGAAGGTGTAGGTCTTGTCTATTCCATAGTTGGTTTTTGGAACGGTACCTGTGCTTATATCAAACTCTGGTTTTATGCATCACCCCACCTCTCCTTCCCCCTTAAGAAGGCATAAGAGTGTTTTCTAATTGTGAGACACTGTTCTCTTTCCTAACTCAGTTCAAGTGTAGCCATGTTTACAGGATCTTCATAAGTGATATCTTATGATAAGTTTCTTTTTCTGTGTGACTTATTTCACTTAGAATCATCGTACCTGAATCCACCCATTTTGCTGCTACTGGTCTTATGACATTGATTTCATGGCTGAGGGATATTCCATCGTACGTAAGTACCACAATTTTTTGAACCATTTTTATATTTCCTGGGATATTTAACGTGTACCCAAGTTGAGGTCCTTGTAAGCAGTGCAGCCCTAAATTTTGGGGTGGCTCTGTCTTATTGATTTTCAGTTTTCCCAAGGAATATTCCCTAGACTGGAAGTGCCCTTGGCTCTATAGCTCTGTTGTTTACTTGTTTTAGGGAACACAATGCACTCCTCCAGAGAGGCAGTTGGCAATTTACATCCCGCCCATCAGCATAACAAGGCTCCCTGTTCTCCAGGGCCTGTCTTGCCTTTCTGGTTTTTACACATTTTGTGGATGTCCCTTTTGACCGGTGGGAAGTGATACTTCTTTGTAGTGCAGCTTTGCATTGCCGGCTTGCTTGCTTTGCCAAAAAGGGCATATGCGTTTTCTCCTGAATATATTCAGGAGAAAACGCATACGCCCTTTTTGGCCAAGTGCATCATTGTCGAAGTTGTGCCCCTCTTCCTGTGCTTTAAAGGCGATTCCAACGTACCTCTTGAAATCTGTTTCCGGCTATTCTGCCTCGCTTTCTAGTCCGCCTAGTTGCCTTCCCTCAACAGATTTTTGGACGATAGTTGTCCTTTATTACTCGGCCAGTTTGTGAATTGCTGTGACCCTGAGCTCCATTTTTCAACTCGTTTTTGGTGAGCTGACCGCAAGTCCAAAATTTTGGTTCAGGACCTATATTGGTTCCCGGTGGGTGGCTGAGACTTTGGTTAATTCTTCTTCCTTCCGGGAAATTACAGTGATATATGCCCATCCAAATGCCTAACAGCTACTCTCTCATTGGTTCTCCCTCTTCCCTTTCATCCTCTGCCAAATTGGCAACCTGTGCGAACCAGGAGGTTAAAGGGGCTGTCTCTCCAAGTTGGGAGGTTGATAGTAAAGCAGATGGAAAGTCAAACCGGAGCACCAGGAGAGGGACTATTCGTTGAGTTTTAGAAACCTTTCATATTCACAGTGTGTCTGTTCTCTTGTATTCCGGTACATGTTATATCTGTAGTAATATTCCCTTCAACCTGGAGAGTTGGGACACATGGAAAGGGTGCCATTCATTATTGCTTTAAAGGGTCTGCATTTGCTCACCCAATCTCATCAATCCTCTCAGTCCCAAGTTTCCAGCCTTTTGCCACATCCAGCTGTCGTTGTAAATAGGGTCATTCCAGGTTTCATCAGAGACCCTGAAGGAATTGTAAAGAATTTCCCATTTTTTTTGTTTTGTTTTTGAAATTCCTTTTTATAGTGGGTTTGAGCTGATTCTCGCTGCCATGTTTATGCCAGTCTAGACACACTTGATTCCCTTATGGAGACATATCAATACATAGGTTTTAAGATTCTTACTAGTCAGATATATTCCTCTGCGGGAAATATGGGGTTTTGAGTCCCTTTCACTGAGGAAGGTGTAGGTCTTGTCTATTCCATAGTTGGTTTTTGGAACGGTACCTGTGCTTATATCAAACTCTGGTTTTATGCATCACCCCACCTCTCCTTCCCCTTTAAGCAGGCATAAGAGTGTTTTCTAAATGTGAGACACTGTTCTCTTTCCTAACTCAGTTCAAATGTAGCCATGTTTACAGGATCTTCATAAGTGATATCTTATGATAAGTTTCTTTTTCTCTGTGACTTATTTCACTTAGAATCATCGTACCTGAATCTACCCATTTTGCTGCTACTGGTCTTATGACATTGATTTCATGGCTGAGGGATATTCCATCGTACGTAAGTACAACAATTTTTTGAACGATTTTTATATTTCCTGGGATATTTAAGGTGTACCCAAGTAGAGGTCCTTGTAAGAAGTGCAGCCCTAAATTTTGGGGTGGCTCTGTCTTATTGATTTTTAGTTTTCCCAAGGAATATTCCCTAGACTGGAAGTGCCCTTGGCTCTGTAGCTCTGTTCTTTAATTGTTTTAGGGAACACAATGCACTCCTCCAGAGAGGCAGTTGGCAATTTACATCCCGCTCATCAGCATAACAAGGCTCCCTGTTCTCCAGGGCCTGTCTTGCCTTTCTGGTTTTTACACATTTTGTGGATGTCCCTTTTGACCGGTGGGAAGTGATACTTCTTGTAGTGCAGATTTGAATTGCCCGCTTGCTTGCTTGGCCAAAAAGGGCGTATGCGTTTTCTCCTGAATATATTCAGGAGAAAACGCATACGCCCTTTTTGGCCAAGTGCATCATTGTCGAAGTTGTGCCCCTCTTCCTGTGCTTTAAAGGCGATTCCAACGTACCTCTTGAAATCTGTTTCATGCTATTCTGCCTCGCTTTCAAGTCCGCCTCGTTGCCTTCCCTCAACAGATTTTTGGACGATAGTTGTCCTTTATTACTCGGCCAGTTTGTGAATTGCTGTGCCCCTGAGCTCCATTTTTCAACTCATTTTTGGTGGGCTGACCGCAAGTCCAAAATTTTGGTTCAGGACCTATACTGGTTCCCAGTGGGTGGCTGAGACTTTGGTTAATTCTTCTTCCTGCCGGGAAATTACAGTGATATGTGCCCGTCCAAATGCCTAACAGCTACTCTCTCATTGGTTCTCCCTCTTCCCTTTCATCCTCTGCTAAATTGGCAACCTGTGCGAACCAGGAGGTTAAAGGGGCTGTCTGTCCAAGTTGGGAGGTTGATAGTAAAGCAGATGGAAAGTCAAACCGGAGCACCAGGAGAGGGACTATTCGTTGAGTTTTAGAAAACTTTCGTATTCACAGTGTGTCCATTCTCTAGGTTTCCGGTACATGTTATAACTGTAGTAATATTCCCTTCAACCTGGAGAGTTGGGACCCATGGAATGGGTGCCATGCATTATTGCTTTAAAGGGTCTGCATTTGCTCACCCAATCTCACCAATCCTCTCAGTCCCAAGTTTCCAGCCTTATGCCACATCCAGCTGTTGTTGTAAATAGGGTCATTCCAGGTTTCATCAGATTCCCTGAAGGAATTGTAAAGAATTTCCCAGTTTTTTTGTTTTGTTTTTGAAATTCCTTTTTATAGTGGGTTTGAGCTGATTCTCGCTGCCATGTTTATGCTAGTGTAGACACACTTGATGCCCTTATGGTGACATATCAATCCATAGGTTTTAAGATTCTTACTAGTCAGATATATTCCTCTGCGGGAAATATGGGGTTTTGAGTCCCTTTCACTGAGGAAGGTGTAGGTCTTGTCTATTCCATAGTTGGTTTTTGGAACGGTACCTGTGCTTATATCAAACTCTGGTTTTATGCATCACCCCACCTCTCCTTCCCCCTTAAGCAGGCATAAGAGTGTTTTCTAATTGTGAGACACTGTTCTCTTTCCTAACTCAGTTCAAGTGTAGCCATGTTTACAGGATCTTCGTAAGTGATATCTTATGATAAGTTTCTTTTTCTGTGTGACTTATTTCACTTAGAATCATCGTACCTGAATCCACCCATTTTGCTGCTACTGGTCTTATGATATTGATTTCATGGCTGAGGGATATTCCATCGTACATAAGTACCACAATTTTTTGAACCATTTTTATATTAGCTGGGATATTTAAGGTGTACCCAAGTTGAGGTCCTTGTAAGCAGTGCAGCCCTAAATTTTGGGGTGGCTGTGTCTTTTTGATTTTCAGTTTTCCCAAGGTATATTCCCTAGACTGGAAGTGCCCTTGGCTCTGTAGCTCTGTTGTTTACTTGTTTTAGGGAACACAATGCACTCCTCCAGAGAGGCAGTTGGCAATTTACATCCCGCCCATCAGCATAACAAGGCTCCCTGTTCTCCAGGGCCTGTCTTGCCTTTCTGGTTTTTACACATTTTGTGGATGTCCCTTTTGACCGGTGGGAAGTGATACTTCTTTGTAGTGCAGATTTGCATTGCCCGCTTGCTTGCTTGGCCAAAAAGGGCGTATGCGTTTTCTCCTGAATATATTCAGGAGAAAACGCATACGCCCTTTTTGGCCAAGTGCATCATTGTCGAAGTTGGGCACATCTTCCTGTGCTTTGAAGGAGATTCCAACGTACCTCTTGAAATCTGTTTCCTGCTATTCTGCCTCGCTTTCAAGTCCTCCTCGGTGCCTTCCCTCAACTGATTTTTGGACGATAGTTGTCCTTTATTACTCGGCCATTTTGTGAATTGCTGTGCCCCTGAGCTCCATTTTTCAACTCGTTTTTGGTGAGCTGACCGCAAGTCCAACATTTTGTTTCAGGACCTATGCTGGTTCCCGGTGGGGTCTGAGACTTTGGTTAATTCTTTTTCCTGCCGGGAAGTTAGAGTGATATGTGCCCGTCCAAATGCCTAACAGCTACTCTCTCATTGGTTCTCCCTCTTCCCTTTCATCCTCTGCCAAATTGGCAACCTGTGCGAACCAGGAGGTTAAAGGGGCTGTCTCTCCAAGTTGGGAGGTTGATAGTAAAGCAGATGGAAAGTCAAACCGGACCACCAGGAGAGGGACTATTCGTTGAGTTTTAGAAACCTTTCATATTCACAGTGTGTCCGTTCTCTAGGTTTCCGGTACATGTTATAAATGTAGTAATATTCCCTTCAACCAGGAGAGTTGGGACGCATGGAATGGGTGCCATGCATTATTGCTTTAAAGGGTCTGCATTTGCTCACCGAATCTCACCAATCGTCTCAGTCCCAAGTGTCCAGCCTTATGCCACATCCAGCTGTCGTTGTAGATAGGGTCATTCCAGGGTTCATCAGAGACCCTGAAGGAATTGTAAAGAATTTCCCAGTTTTTTTGTTTTGTTTTTGAAATTCCTTTTTATAGTGCGTTTGAGCTGATTCTCGCTGCCATATTTATGCCAGTCTAGACACACTTGATTCCCTTATGGAGACATATCAATACATAGGTTTTAAGATTCTTACTAGTCAGATATATTCCTCTGCGGGAAATATGGGGTTTTGAGTCCCTTTCACTGAGGAAGGTGCAGGTCTTGTCTATTCCATAGTTGGTTTTTGGAACGGTACCTGTGCTTATATCAAACTCTGGGTTTATGCATCACCCCACCTCTCCTTCCCCCTTAAGCAGGCATAAGAGTGTTTTCTAAATGTGAGACACTGTTCTCTTTCTTAACTCAGTTCAAGTGTAGCCATGTTTACAGAATCTTCATAAGTGATATCTTATGATAAGTTTCTTTTTCTCTGTGACTTATTTCACTTAGAATCATCGTACCTGAATCCCCCCATTTTGCTGCTACTGGTCTTATGATATTGATTTCATGGCTGAGGGATATTCCATCGTACATAAGTACCACAATTTTTTGAACCATTTTTATATTAGCTGGGATATTTAAGGTGTACCCAAGTTGAGGTCCTTGTAAGCAGTGCAGCCCTAAATTTTGGGGTGGCTGTGTCTTTTTGATTTTCAGTTTTCCCAAGGTATATTCCCTAGACTGGAAGTGCCCTTGGCTCTGTAGCTCTGTTGTTTACTTGTTTTAGGGAACACAATGCACTCCTCCAGAGAGGCAGTTGGCAATTTACATCCCGCCCATCAGCATAACAAGGCTCCCTGTTCTCCAGGGCCTGTCTTGCCTTTCTGGTTTTTACACATTTTGTGGATGTCCCTTTTGACCGGTGGGAAGTGATACTTCTTTGTAGTGCAGATTTGCATTGCCCGCTTGCTTGCTTGGCCAAAAAGGGCGTATGCGTTTTCTCCTGAATATATTCAGGAGAAAACGCATACGCCCTTTTTGGCCAAGTGCATCATTGTCGAAGTTGGGCACATCTTCCTGTGCTTTGAAGGAGATTCCAACGTACCTCTTGAAATCTGTTTCCTGCTATTCTGCCTCGCTTTCAAGTCCTCCTCGGTGCCTTCCCTCAACTGATTTTTGGACGATAGTTGTCCTTTATTACTCGGCCATTTTGTGAATTGCTGTGCCCCTGAGCTCCATTTTTCAACTCGTTTTTGGTGAGCTGACCGCAAGTCCAACATTTTGTTTCAGGACCTATGCTGGTTCCCGGTGGGGTCTGAGACTTTGGTTAATTCTTTTTCCTGCCGGGAAGTTAGAGTGATATGTGCCCGTCCAAATGCCTAACAGCTACTCTCTCATTGGTTCTCCCTCTTCCCTTTCATCCTCTGCCAAATTGGCAACCTGTGCGAACCAGGAGGTTAAAGGGGCTGTCTCTCCAAGTTGGGAGGTTGATAGTAAAGCAGATGGAAAGTCAAACCGGACCACCAGGAGAGGGACTATTCGTTGAGTTTTAGAAACCTTTCGTATTCACAGTGTGTCCGTTCTCTAGGTTTCCGGTACATGTTATAAATGTAGTAATATTCCCTTCAACCAGGAGAGTTGGGACGCATGGAATGGGTGCCATGCATTATTGCTTTAAAGGGTCTGCATTTGCTCACCGAATCTCACCAATCGTCTCAGTCCCAAGTGTCCAGCCTTATGCCACATCCAGCTGTCGTTGTAGATAGGGTCATTCCAGGGTTCATCAGAGACCCTGAAGGAATTGTAAAGAATTTCCCAGTTTTTTTGTTTTGTTTTTGAAATTCCTTTTTATAGTGCGTTTGAGCTGATTCTCGCTGCCATATTTATGCCAGTCTAGACACACTTGATTCCCTTATGGAGACATATCAATACATAGGTTTTAAGATTCTTACTAGTCAGATATATTCCTCTGCGGGAAATATGGGGTTTTGAGTCCCTTTCACTGAGGAAGGTGCAGGTCTTGTCTATTCCATAGTTGGTTTTTGGAACGGTACCTGTGCTTATATCAAACTCTGGGTTTATGCATCACCCCACCTCTCCTTCCCCCTTAAGCAGGCATAAGAGTGTTTTCTAAATGTGAGACACTGTTCTCTTTCTTAACTCAGTTCAAGTGTAGCCATGTTTACAGGATCTTCATAAGTGATATCTTATGATAAGTTTCTTTTTCTCTGTGACTTATTTCACTTAGAATCATCGTAGCTGAATCTACCCATTTTGCTGCTACTG
Source organism: Hyperoodon ampullatus (assembly GCF_949752795.1). NCBI lineage: Eukaryota > Metazoa > Chordata > Mammalia > Artiodactyla > Ziphiidae > Hyperoodon > Hyperoodon ampullatus. The sequence continues at coordinate 95,020 of NW_027640733.1, read as the reverse complement.
GTCTTATGACATTGATTTCATGGCTGAGGGATATTCCATCGTACGTAAGTACCACAATTTTTTGAATCATTTTTATATTTCCTGGGATATTTAAGGTGTACCCAAGTTGAGGTCCTTGTAAGCAGTGCAGCCCTAAATTTTGGGGTGGCTCTGTCTTATTGATTTTCAGTTTTCCCAAGGTATATTCCCTAGACTGGAAGTGCCATTGGCTCTGTAGCTCTGTTCTTTACTTGTTTAGGGAACACAATGCACTCCTCCAGAGAGGCAGTTGGCAATTTACATCCCGCCCATCAGCATAACAAGGCTCCCTGTTCTCCAGGGCCTGTCTTGCCTCTCTGGTTTTTACACATTTTGTGGATGTCCCTTTTGACCGGTGGGAAATGATACTTCTTTGTAGTGCAGATTTGCATTGCCCGCTTGCTTGCTTGGCCAAAAAGGACGTATGCGTTTTCTCCTGAATATATTCAGGAGAAAACGCATACGCCCTTTTTGGCCAAGTGCATCATTGTCGAAGTTGTGCCCCTCTTCCTGTGCTTTAAAGGCGATTCCAACGTACCTCTTGAAATCTGTTTCCTGCTATTCTGCCTCGCTTTCAAGTCCGCCTCGTTGCCTTCCCTCAACAGATTTTTGGACGATAGTTGTCCTTTATTACTCGGCCAGTTTGTGAATTGCTGTGCCCCTGAGCTCCATTTTTCAACTCGTTTTTGGTAAGCTGACCGCAAGTCCAAAATTTTGGTTCAGGACCTATACTGGTTCCCGGTGGGTGGCTGAGACTTTGGTTAATTATTCTTCCTGCCGGGAAATTACAGTGATATGTGCCCGTCCAAATGCCTAACAGCTAATTTCTCATTGGTTCTCCCTCTTCCTTTTCATCCTCTGCCAAATTGGAAACCTGTGCGAACCAGGAGGTTAAAGGGGCTGTCTCTCCAAGTTGGGAGGTTGATAGTAAAGCAGATGGAAAGTCAAACCGGAGCACCAGGAGAGGGACTATTCGTTGAGTTTTAGAAACCTTTCGTATTCACAGTGTGTCCGTTCTCTAGGTTTCTGGTACATGTTATAACTGTAGTAATATTCCCTTCAACCTGGAGAGTTGGGACCCATGGAATGGGTGCCATGCATTATTGCTTTAAAGGGTCTGCATTTGCTCACCGAATCTCACCAATCGTCTCAGTCCCAAGTGTCCAGCCTTATGCCACATCCAGCTGTCGTTGTAGATAGGGTCATTCCAGGGTTCATCAGAGACCCTGAAGGAATTGTAAAGAATTTCCCAGTTTTTTTGTTTTGTTTTTGAAATTCCTTTTTATAGTGGGTTTGAGCTGATTCTCGCTGCCATGTTTATGCCAGTCTAGACACACTTGATTCCCTTACGGAGACATATCAATACATAGGTTTTAAGATTCTTACTAGTCAGATATATTCCTCTGCGGGAAATATGGGGTTTTGAGTCCCTTTCACTGAGGAAGGTGCAGGTCTTGTCTATTCCATAGTTGGTTTTTGGAACGGTACCTGTGCTTATATCAAACTCTGGGTTTATGCATCACCCCACCTCTCCTTCCCCCTTAAGCAGGCATAAGAGTGTTTTCTAAATGTGAGACACTGTTCTCTTTCCTAACTCAGTTCAAGTGTAGCCATGTTTCCAGGATCTTCATAAGTGATATCTTATGATAAGTTTCTTTTTCTCTGTGACTTATTTCACTTAGAATCATCGTAGCTGAATCTACCCATTTTGCTGCTACTGGTCTTATGACATTGATTTCATGGCTGAGGGATATTCCATCGTACGTAAGTACCACAATTTTTTGAACCATTTTTATATTTCCTGGTATATTTAAGGTGTACCCAAGTTGAGGTCCTTGTAAGCAGTGCAGCCCTAAATTTTGGGGTGGCTCTGTCTTATTGATTTTCAGTTTTCCCAAGGTATATTCCCTAGACTGGAAGTGCCCTTGCCTCTGTAGCTCTGTTGTTTACTTGTTTTAGGGAACACAATGCACTCCTCCAGAGAGGCAGTTGGCAATTTACATCCCGCCCATCAGCATAACAAGGCTCCCTGTTCTCCAGGGCTTGTCTTGCCTTTCTGGTTTTTACACACTTTGTGGATGTCCCTTTTGACCGGTGGGAAGTGATACTTCTTTGTAGTGCAGATTCGCATTGCCCGCTTGCTTGCTTGGCCAAAAAGGGCGTATGCGTTTTCTCCTGAATATATTCAGGAGAAAACGCATACGCCCTTTTTGGCCAAGTGCAGCATTGTCGAAGTTGTGCCCCTCTTCCTGTGCTTTAAAGGCGATTCCAACGTACCTCTTGAAATCTGTTTCCTGCTATTCTGCCTCGCTTTCAAGTCCGCCTCGTTGCCTTCCCTCAACAGATTTTTGGACGATAGTTGTCCTTTATTACTCGGCCAGTTTGTGAATTGCGGTGCCCCTGTGCTCCATTTTTCAACTCGTTTTTAGTGAGCTGACCGCAAGTCCAAAATTTTGGTTCAGGACCTATACTGGTTCCCGGTGGGGGGCTGAGACTTTGCTTAATTCTTCTTCCTGCCGGGAAGTTAGAGTGATATGTGCCCAATGAAATACCTAACAGCTACTCTCTCATTGGTTCTCCCTCTTCCCTTTCATCCTCTGCCAAATTGGAAACCTGTGTGAACCAGGAGGTTGAAGGGGCTGTCTCTCCAAGTTGGGAGATTGATAGTAAAGCAGATGGAAAGTCAAACCGGAGCACCAGGAGAGGGACTATTCGTTGAGTTTTAGAAACCTTTCATATTCACAGTGTGTCCGTTCTCTAGGTTTCTCGTACATGTTATAACTGTAGTAATATTCCCTTCAACCTGCAGAGTTGGGACCCATGGAATGGGTGCCATGCTTTATTGCTTTAAAGGGTCTGCATTTGCTCACCCAATCTCACCAATCCTCTCAGTCCCAAGTGTCCAGCCTTATGCCACATCCAGCTGTCATTGTAGATATGGTCATTCCAGGTTTCATCAGAGACCCTGAAAGAATTGTAAAGAATTTCCCAGTTTTTTTGTTTTGTTTTTGAAATTCCTTTTTATAGTGGGTTTGAGCTGATTCTCGCTGCCATGTTTATGCCAGTCTAGACACACTTGATTCCCTTACGGAGACATATCAATACATAGGTTTTAAGATTCTTACTAGTCAGTTATATTCCTCTGCGGGAAATATGGGGTTTTGAGTCCCTTTCACTGAGGAAGGTGTAGGTCTTGTCTATTCCATAGTTGGTTTTTGGAACGGTACCTGTGCTTATATCAAATTCTGGTTTTATGCATCACCCCACCTCTCCTTCCCCCTTAAACAGGCATAAGAGTGTATTCTAAATGTGAGACATTCTTCTCTTTCCTTACTCAGTTCAAGTGTAGCCATGTTTACAGGATCTTCATAAGTGATATCTTATGATAAGTTTCTTTTTCTGTGCGACTTATTTCACTTAGAATCATCGTACCTGAATCCAACCATTTTGCTGCTACTGGTCTTATGACATTGATTTCATGGCTGAGGGATATTCCATCGTACGTAACTACCACAATTTTTTGAACCATTTTTATATTTCCTGGGATATTTAAGGTGTACCAAAGTTGAGGTCCTTGTAAGCAGTGCAGCCCTAAATTTTGGGGTGGCTCTGTCTTATTGATTTTCAGTTTTCCCAAGGTATATTCCCTAGACTGGAAGTGCCCTTGGCTCTGTAGCTCTGTTCTTTACTTGTTTTAGGGAACACAATGCACTCCTCCAGAGAGGCAGTTGGCAATTTACATCCCGCCCATCAGCATAACAAGGCTCCCTGTTCTCCAAGGCCTGTCTTGCCTTTCTGGTTTTTACACATTTTGTGGATGTCCCTTTTGACTGGTGGGAAGTGATACTTCTTTGTAGTGCAGATTTGCATTGCCCGCTTGCTTGCTTTGCCAAAAAGGGCGTATGTGTTTTCTCCTGAATATATTCAGGAGAAAACGCATACGCCCTTTTTGGCCAAGTGCATCATTGTCGAAGTTGTGCCCCTCTTCCTGTGCTTTAAAGGCGATTCCAACGTACCTCTTGAAATCTGTTTCCTGCTATTCTGCCTCGCTTTCAAGTCCACCTCGTTGCCTTCCCTCAACAGATTTTTGGATGATAGTTGTCCTTTATTACTCGGCCAGTTTGTGAATTGCTGTGCACCTGAGCTCCATTTTTCAACTCGTTTTTGGTGATCTGACCGCAAGTCCAAAATTTTGGTTCAGAACCTATACTGGTTCCCAGTGGGTGGCTGAGACTTTGGTTAATTCTTCTTCCTGCCGGGAAATTACAGTGATATGTGCCCGTCCAAATGCCTAACAGCTACTCTCTCATTGGTTCTCCCTTTTCCCTTTCATCCTCTGCCAAATTGGCAACCTGTGCGAACCAGGAGGATAAAGGGGCTGTCTCTCCAAGTTGGGAGGTTGATAGTAAAGCAGATGGAAAGTTAAACCAGAGCACCAGGAGAGGGACTATTCGTTGAGTTTTAGAAACCTTTCGTATTCACAGTGTGTCCGTTCTCTAGGATTCCGATACATGTTATAACTGTAGTAATATTCTCTTCAACCTGGAGAGTTGGGACCCATGGAATGGGTGCCATGCATTATTGCTTTAAAGGGTCTGCATTTGCTCACCCAATCTCACCAATCCTCTCAGTCCCAAGTGTCCAGCATTATGCCACATCCAGCTGTCATTGTAAATCGGGTCATTCCAGGTTTCATCAGAGACCCTGAAGGAATTGTAAAGAATTTCCCAGTTTTTTGGTTTTGTTTTTGAAATTCCTTTTTATAGTGGGTTTGAGCTGATTCTCACTGCCATGTTTATGCCAGTCTAGACACACTTGATTCCCTTACGGAGATATATCAATACATAGGTTTTAAGATTCTTACTAGTCAGATATATTCCTCTGCGGGAAATATGGGGTTTTGAGTCCCTTTCACTGAGGAAGGTGTAGGTCTTGTCTATTCCATAGTTGGTTTTTGGAACGGTACCTGTGCTTATATCAAACTCTGGGTTTATGCATCACCCCACCTCTCCTTCCCCCTTAAGCAGGCATAAGAGTGTTTTCTAAATGTGAGACACTGTTCTCTTTCCTAACTCAGTTCAAGTGTAGCCATGTTTACAGGATCTTCATAAGTGATATCTTATGATAAGTTTCTTTCTCTGTGACTTATTTCACTTAGAATCATCGTACCTGAATCTACCCATTTTGCTGCTACTGGTCTTATGACATTGATTTCATGGCTGAGGGATATTCCATCGTACGTAAGTACCACAATTTTTTGCACCATTTTTATATTTCCTGAGATATTTAAGGTGTACCCAAGTTGAGGTCCTTGTAAGCAGTGCAGCCCTAAATTTTGGGGTGGCTCTGTCTTATTGATTTTCAGTTTTCCCAAGGTATATTCCCTAGACTGGAAGTGCCCTTGGCTCTGTAGCTCTGTTGTTTACTTGTTTTAGGGAACACAATGCACTCCTCCAGAGAGGCAGTTGGCAATTTACATCCCGCCCATCAGCATAACAAGGCTCCCTGTTCTCCAGGGCCTGTATTGCCTTTCTGGTTTTTACACATTTTGTGGATGTCCCTTTTGACCGGTGGGAAGTGATACTTCTTTGTAGTGCAGATTTGCATTGCCCGCTTGCTTGCTTGGCCAAAAAGGGCGTATGCGTTTTCTCCTGAATATCAGGAGAAAACGCATACGCCCTTTTTGGCCAAGTGCATCATTGTCGAAGTTGTGCCCCTCTTCCTGTGCTTTAAAGGCGATTCCAACGTACCTCTTGAAATCTGTTTCCTGCTATTCTGCCTCGCTTTCAAGTCCGCCTCGTTGCCTTCCCTCAACAGGTTTTTGGATGATAGTTGTCCTTTATTACTCGGCCAGTTTGTGAATTGCTGTGCCCCTGAGCTCCATTTTTCAACTCGTTTTTGGTGAGCTGACCGCAAGTCCAAAATTTTGGTTCAGGACCTATACTGGTTCCCGGTGGGTGGCTGAGACTTTGGTTAATTCTTCTTCCTGCCGGGAAATTACAGTGATATGTGCCTGTCCAAATGCCTAACAGCTACTCTCTCATTGGTTCTCCCTCTTCCCTTTCATCCTCTGCCAAATTGGCAACCTGTGCGAACCAGGAGGTTAAAGGGGCTGTCTCTCCAAGTTGGGAGGTTGATAGTAAAGCAGATGGAAAGTCAAACCGGAGCACCAGGAGAGGGACTATTCGTTGAGTTTTAGAAACCTTTCGTATTCACAGTGGGTCCGTTCTCTAGGTTTCCGGTACATGTTATAACTGTAGTAATATTCCCTTCAACCTGTAGAGTTGGGACCCATGGAATGGGTGCCATGCATTATTGCTTTAAAGGGTCTGCATTTGCTCACCAAATCTCACCAATCGTCTCAGTTCCAAGTGTCCAGCCTTATGCCACATCCAGCTGTCGTTGTAGATAGGGTCATTCCAGGGTTCATCAGAGACCCTGAAGGAATTGTAAAGAATTTCCCAGTTTTTTTGTTTTGTTTTTGAAATTCCTTTTTATAGTGGGTTTGAGCTGATTCTCGCTGCCATGTTTATGCCAGTCTAGACACACTTGATTCCCTTACGGAGACATATCAATACATAGGTTTTAAGATTCTTACTAGTCAGATATATTCCTCTGCGGGAAATATGGGGTTTTGAGTCCCTTTCACTGAGGAAGGTGCAGGTCTTGTCTATTCCATAGTTGGTTTTTGGAACGGTACCTGTGCTTATATCAAACTCTGGGTTTATGCATCACCCCACGTCTCCTTCCCCCTAAAGCAGGCATAAGAGTGTTTTCTAAATGTGAGACACTGTTCTCTTTCCTAACTCAGTTCAAGTGTAGCCATGTTTACAGGATCTTCATAAGTGATATCTTATGATAAGTTTCTTTTTCTCTGTGACTTATTTCACTTAGAATCATCGTAGCTGAATCTACCCATTTTGCTGCTACTGGTCTTATGACATTGATTTCATGGCTGAGGGATATTCCATCGTACGTAAGTACCACAATTTTTTGAACCATTTTTATATTTCCTGGGATATTTAAGGTGTACCCAAGTTGAGGTCCTTGTAAGCAGTGCAGCCCTAAATTTTGGGGTGGCTCTGTCTTATTGATTTTCAGTTTTCCCAAGGTATATTCCCTAGACTGGAAGTGCCCTTGGCTCTGTAGCTCTGTTCTTTACTTGTTTTAGGGAACACAATGCACTCCTCCAGAGAGGCAGTTGACAATTTACATCCCGCCCATCAGCATAACAAGGCTCCCAGTTCTCCAGGGCCTGTCTTGCCTTTCTGGTTTTTACACATTTTGTGGATGTCCCTTTTGACCGGTGGGAAGTGATACTTCTTTGTAGTGCAGATTTGCATTGCCCGCTTGCTTGCTTGGCCAAAAAGGGCGTATGCGTTTTCTCCTGAATATATTCAGGAGAAAACGCATACGCCCTTTTTGGCCAAGTGCATCATTGTCGAAGTTGTGCCCCTCTTCCTGTGCTGTAAAGGCGATTCCAACGTACCTCTTGAAATCTGTTTCCTGCTATTCTGCCTCGCTTTCAAGTCCGCCTCGTTGCCTTCCCTCAACAGGTTTTTGGATGATAGTTGTCCTTTATTACTCGGCCAGGTTGTGAATTGCTGTGCCCCTGAGCTCCATTTTTCAACTCGTTTTTGGTGAGCTGACCACAAGTCCAAAATTTTGGTTCAGGACTTATACCGGTTCCCGGTGGGTGGCTGAGACTTTGGTTAATTCTTCTTCCTGCCGGGAAATTACAGTGATATGTGCCCGTCCAAATGCCTAACAGCTAATCTCTCATTGGTTCTCCCTCTTCCCTTTCATCCTCTGCCAAATTGGCAACCTGTGCGAACCAGGAGGTTAAAGGGGCTGTCTCTCCAAGTTGGGAGGTTGATAGTAAAGCAGATGGAAAGTCAAACCGGAGCACCAGGAGAGGGACTATTCGTTGAGTTTTAGAAACCTTTCGTATTCACAGTGTGTCCGTTCTCTAGGTTTCCGGTACATGTTATAACTGTAGTAATATTCCCTTCAACCTGGAGAGTTGGGACCCATGGAATGGGTGCCATGCATTATTGCTTTAAAGGGTCTGCATTTGCTCACCAAATCTCACCAATCGTCTCAGTCCCAGGTGTCCAGCCTTATGCCACATCCAGCTGTCATTGTAAATAGGGTCATTCCAGGTTTCATCAGAGACCCTGAAGGAATTGTAAAGAATTTCCCAGTTTTTTGGTTTTGTTTTTGAAATTCCTTTTTATAGTGGGTTTGAGGTGATTCTCGCTGCCATGTTTATGCCAGTCTAGACACACTTGATTCCCTTACGGAGATATATCAATACATAGGTTTTAAGATTCTTACTAGTCAGATATATTCCTCTGCGGGAAATATGGGGTTTTGAGTCCCTTTCACTGAGGAAGGTGCAGGTCTTGTCTATTCCATAGTTGGTTTTTGGAACGGTACCTGTGCTTATATCAAACTCTGGGTTTATGCATCACCCCACGTCTCCTTCCCCCTTAAGCAGGCATAAGAGTGTTTTCTAAATGTGAGACACTGTTCTCGTTCCTAACTCAGTTCAAGTGTAGCCATGTTTACAGGATCTTCATAAGTGATATCTTATGATAAGTTTCTTTTTCTCTGTGACTTATTTCACTTAGAATCATCGTACCTGAATCTACCCATTTTGCTGCTACTGGTCTTATGACATTGATTTCATGGCTGAGGGATATTCCATCGTACGTAAGTAACACAATTTTTTGAACCATTTTTATATTTCCTGGTATATTTAAGGTGTACCCAAGTTGAGGTCCTTGTAAGCAGTGCAGCCCTAAATTTTGGGGTGGCTCTGTCTTATTGATTTTCAGTTTTCCCAAGGTATATTCCCTAGACTGGAAGTGCCCTTGGCTCTGTAGCTCTGTTCTTTACTTGTTTTAGGGAACACAATGCCCTCCTCCAGAGAGGCAGTTGGCAATTTACATCCCGCCCATCAGCATAACAAGGCTCCCAGTTCTCCAGGGCCTGTCTTGACTTTCTGGTTTTTACACATTTTGTGGATGTCCCTTTTGACCGGTGGGAAGTGATACTTCTTTGTAGTGCAGATTTGCATTGCCCGCTTGCTTGCTTGGCCAAAAAGGGCGTATGCGTTTTCTCCTGAATATATTCAGGAGAAAACGCATACGCCCTTTTTGGCCAAGTGCATCATTGTCGAAGTTCTGCCCCTCTTCCTGTGCTGTAAAGGCGATTCCAACGTACCTCTTGAAATCTGTTTCCTGCTATTCTGCCTCGCTTTCAAGTCCGCCTCGTTGCCTTCCCTCAACAGGTTTTTGAATGATAGTTGTCCTTTATTACTCGGCCAGGTTGTGAATTGCTGTGCCCCTGAGCTCCATTTTTCAACTCGTTTTTGGTGAGCTGACCGCAAGTCCAAAATTTTGGTTCAGGACCTATACTGGTTCCCGGTGGGTGGCTGAGACTTTGGTTAATTCTTCTTCCTGCCGGGAAATTACAGTGATATGTGCCCGTCCAAATGCCTAACAGCTAATCTCTCATTGGTTCTCCCTCTTCCCTTTCATCCTCTGCCAAATTGGAAACCTGTGTGAACCAGGAGGTTGAAGGGGCTGTCTCTCCAAGTTGGGAGATTGATAGTAAAGCAGATGGAAAGTCAAACCGGAGCACCAGGAGAGGGACTATTCGTTGAGTTTTAGAAACCTTTCATATTCACAGTGTGTCCGTTCTCTAGGTTTCTCGTACATGTTATAACTGTAGTAATATTCCCTTCAACCTGGAGAGTTGGGACCCATGGAATGGGTGCCATGCATTATTGCTTTAAAGGGTCTGCATTTGCTCACCCAATCTCACCAATCCTCTCAGTCCCAAGTGTCCAGCCTTATGCCACATCCAGCTGTCGTTGTAGATAGGGTCATTCCAGGTTTCATCAGAGACCCTGAAGGAATTGTAAAGAATTTCCCAGTTTTTTTGTTTTGTTTTTGAAATTCCTTTTTATAGTGGGTTTGAGCTGATTCTCCCTGCCATGTTTATGCCAGTCTAGACACACTTGATTCCCATACGGAGACATATCAATACATAGGTTTTAAGATTCTTACTAGTCAGATATATTCCTCTGCGGGAAATATGGTGTTTTGAGTACCTTTCACTGAGGAAGGTGTAGGTCTTGTCTATTCCATAGTTGGTTTTTGGAACGGTACCTGTGCTTATATCAAACTCTGGTTTTATGCATCACCCCACCTCTCCTTCCCCCTTAAGCAGGCATAAGAGTGTTTTCTAAATGTGAGACACTGTTCTCTTTCCTAACTCAGTTCAAGTGTAGCCATGTTTACAGGATCTTCATAAGTGATATCTTATGATAAGTTTCTTTTTCTCTGTGACTTATTTCACTTAGAATCATCGTAGCTGAATCTACCCATTTTGCTGCTACTGGTCTTATGACATTGATTTCATGGCTGAGGGATATTCCACCGTACGTAAGTACCACAATTTTTTGAACCATTTTTATATTTCCTGGGATATTTAAGGTGTACCCAAGTTGAGGTCCTTGTAAGCAGTGCAGCCCTAAATTTTGGGGTGGCTCTGTCTTATTGATTTTCAGTTTTCCCAAGGTATATTCCCTAGACTGGAAGTGCCCTTGGCTCTGTAGCTCTGTTGTTTACTTGTTTTAGGGAACACAATGCACTCCGCCAGAGAGGCAGTTGGCAATTTACATCCCGCCCATCAGCATAAAAAGGCTCCCAGTTCTCCAGGGCCTGTCTTGCCTTTCTGGTTTTTACACATTTTGTGGATGTCCCTTTTGACCGGTGGGAAGTGATACTCCTTTGTAGTGCAGATTTGCATTTCCCGCTTGCTTGCTTGGCCAAAAAGTGCGTATGCGTTTTCTCCTGAATATATTCAGGAGAAAACGCATACGCCCTTTTTGGCCAAGTGCATCATTGTCGAAGTTGTGCCCCTCTTCCTGTGCTGTAAAGGCGATTCCAACGTACCTCTTGAAATCTGTTTCCTGCTATTCTGCCTCGCTTTCAAGTCCGCCTCGTTGCCTTCCCTCAACAGATTTTTGGACGATAGTTGTCCTTTATTACTCGGCCAGTTTGTGAATTGCTGTGCCCCTGAGCTCCATGTTTCAACTCGTTTTTGGTGAGCTGACCGCAAGTAGAAAATTTTGGTTCAGGACCTATACTGGTTCCCGGTGGGTGGCTGAGACTTTGGTTAATTCTTCTTCCTGCTAGGAAATTACAGTGATATGTGCCCTTCCAAATGCCTAACAGCTACTCTCTCATTGGTTCTCCCTCTTCCCTTTCATCCTCTGCCAAATTGGCAACCTGTGTGAACCAGGAGGTTAAAGGGGCTGTCTCTCCAAGTCGGGAGGTTGATAGTAAAGCAGATGGAAAGTCAAACCGGAGCACCAGGAGAGGGACTATTCGTTGAGTTTTAGAAACCTTTCGTATTCACAGTGTGTCCATTCTCTAGGATTCCGGTACACGTTATAACTGTAGTAATATTCCCTTCAACCTGGAGAGTTGGCACCCATGGAATGGGTGCCATGCATTATTGATTTAAAGGGTCTGCATTTGCTCACCCAATCTCACCAATCCTCTCAGTCCCAAGTGTCCAGCCTTATGCCACATCCAGCTGTCATTGTAGATAGGGTCATTCCAGGTTTAATCAGAGACCCTGAAGGAATTGTAAAGAATTTCCCAGTTTTATTGTTTTGTTTTTGAAATTCCATTTTATAGTGGGTTTGAGCTGATTCTCGCTGCCATGTTTATGCCAGTCTAGACACACTTGTTTCCCTTACGGAGACATATCAATACATAGGTTTTAAGATTCTTACTAGTCAGATATATTCCTCTCTGGGAAATATGGGGTTTTGAGTCCCTTTCACTGAGGAAGGTGTAGGTCTTGTCTATTCCATAGTTGGTTTTTGGAGCGCTACCTGTGCTTATATCAAACTCTGGTTTTATGTATCACCCCACTTCTCCTTCCCCCTAAAGCAGGCATAAGAGTGTTTTCTAAATGTGAGACATTCTTCTCTTTCCTAACTCAGTTCAAGTGTAGCCATGTTTACAGGATCTTCATAAGTGATATCTTATGATAAGTTTCTTTTTCTCTGTGACTTATTTCACTTAGAATCATCGTACCTGAATCCACCCATTTTGCTGCTACTGGTCTTATGACATTGATTTCATGGCTGAGGGCTATTCCATCGTACGTAAGTACCACATTTTTTGAACCATTTTTATATTTCCTGGGATATTTAAGGTGTACCCAAGTTGAGGTCCTTGTAAGCAGTGCAGCCCAAAATTTTGGGGTGGCTCTGTCTTATTGATTTTCAGTTTTCCCAAGGTATATTCCCTAGACTGGAAGTGCCCTTGGCTCTGAAGCTCTGTTGTTTACTTGTTTTAGGGAACACAGTGCACTCCTCCAGAGAGGCAGTTGGCAATTTACATCCCACACATCAGCATAACAAGGCTCCCTGTTCTCCAGGGCCTGTCTTGCCTTTCTGGTTTTTACACATTTTGTGGATGTCCCTTTTGACCGGTGGGAAGTGATACTTCTTTGTAGTGCAGATTTGCATTGCCCGCTTGCTTGCTTGGCCAAAAAGGGCGTATGCGTTTTCTCCTGAATATATTCAGGAGAAAACGCATACGCCCTTTTTGGCCAAGTGCATCATTGTCGAAGTTGTGCCCCTCTTCCTGTGCTTTATAGGCGATTCCAACGTACCTCTTGAAATCTGTTTCCTGCTATTCTGCCTCGCTTTCAAGTCCACCTCGTTGCCTTCCCTCAACAGATTTTTGGACGATAGTTGTCCTTTATTACTCAGCCAGTTTGTGAATTGCTGTGCCCCTGAGCTCCATTTTTCAACTCGTTTTTGGTGAGCTGACCGCAAGTCCAAAATTTTGGTTCAGGACCTATATTGGTTCCCAGTGGGTGGCTGAGACTTTGGTTAATTCTTCTTCCTGCCGGAAAATTACAGTGATATGTGCCCGTCCAAATGCCTAACAGCTACTCTCTCATTGGTTCTAACTCTTCCCTTTCATCCTCTGCCAAATTGGAAACCTGTGCGAACCAGGAGGTTAAAGGGGCTGTCTCTCCAAGTTGGGAGGTGGTTAGTAAAGCAGATGGAAAGTCAAACCGGAGCACCAGGAGAGGGACTATTCGTTGAGTTTTAGAAACCTTTCGTATTCACAGTGTGTCCGTTCTCTAGGTTTCCGGTACATGTTATAACTGTAATAATATTCCCTTCAACCTGGAGAGTTGGGACACATGGAAAGGGTGCCATGCATTATTGCTTTAAAGGGTCTGCATTTGCTCACCCAATCTCATCAATCCTCTCAGTCCCAAGTTTCCAGCCTTTTGCCACATCCAGCTGTCGTTGTAAATAGGGTCATTCCAGGTTTCATCAGAGACCCTGAAGGAATTGTAAAGAATTTCCCAGTTTTTTTGTTTTGTTTTTGAAATTCCTTTTTATAGTGGGTTTGAGCTGATTCTCGCTGCCATGTTTATGCCAGTCTAGACACACTTGATTCCCTTACGGAGACATATCAATACATAGGTTTTAAGATTCTTACTAGTCAGATATATTCCTCTGCGGGAAATATGGGGTTTTGAGTCCCTTTCACTGAGGAAGGTGTAGGTCTTGTCTATTCCATAGTTGGTTTTTGGAACGGTACCTGTGCTTATATCAAACTCTGGTTTTATGCATCACCCCACCTCTCCTTCCCCCTTAAGCAGGCATAAGAGTGTTTTCTAAATGTGAGACACTGTTCTCTTTCCTAACTCAGTTCAAGTGTAGCCATGTTTACAGGATCTTCATAAGTGATATCTTATGGTAAGTTTCTTTTTCTCTGTGACTTATTTCACTTAGAATCATCGTACCTGAATCTACCCATTTTGCTGCTACTGGTCTTATGACATTGATTTCATGGCTGAGGGATATTCCATCGTACGTAAGTACAACAATTTTTTGAACCATTTTTATATTTCCTGGGATATTTAAGGTGTACCCAAGTTGAGGTCCTTGTAAGCAGTGCAGCCCTAAATTTTGGGGTGGCTCTGTCTTATTGATTTTTAGTTTTCCCAAGGAATATTCCCTAGACTGGAAGTGCCCTTGGCTCTGTAGCTCTGTTCTTTACTTGTTTTAGGGAACACAATGCACTCCTCCAGAGAGGCAGTTGGCAATTTACATCCCGCCCATCAGCATAACAAGGCTCCCTGTTCTCCAGGGCCTGTCTTGCCTTTCTGGTTTTTACACATTTTGTGGATGTCCCTTTTGACCGGTGGGAAGTGATACTTCTTTGTAGTGCAGATTTGCATTGCCCGCTTGCTTGCTTGGCCAAAAAGGGCGTATGCGTTTTCTCCTGAATATATTCAGGAGAAAACGCATATGCCCTTTTAGGCCAAGTGCATCATTGTCGAAGTAGTGCCCCTCTTCCTGTGCTTTAAAGGCGATTCCAATGTACCTCTTGAAATCTGTTTCATGCTATTCTGCCTCGCTTTCAAGTCTGCCTCGTTGCCTTCCCTCAACAGATTTTTGGACGATAGTTGTCCTTTATTACTCGGCCAGTTTGTGAATTGCTGTGCCCCTGAGCTCCATTTTTCAACTCGTTTTTGGTGAGCTGACCGCAAGTCCAACATTTTGGTTCAGAACCTATACTGGTTCCCGGTGGGTGGCTGAGACTTTGGTTAATTCTTCTTCCTGCCAGGAAATTACAGTGATATGTGCCCGTCCAAATGCCTAACAGCTACTCTCTCATTGGTTCTCCCTCTTCCCTTTCATCCTCTGCCAAATTGGCAACCTGTGCGAACCAGGACGTTAAAGGGGCAGTCTCTCCAAGTTGGGAGGTTGATAGTAAAGCAGATGGAAAGTCAAACCGGAGCACCAGGAGAGGGACTATTCGTTGAGTTTTAGAAACCTTTCGTATTCACAGTGTGTCCGTTCTCTAGGTTTCCAGTACATGTTATAAATGTACTAATATTCCATTCAACCTGGAGAGTTGGGACCCATGGAATGGGTGCCATGCATTATTGCTTTAAAGTATCTGCATTTGCTCACCAATACTCACCAATCCTCTCAGTCCCAAGTGTCCAGCCTTATGCCACATCCAGCTGTCGTTGTAGATAGTGTCATTCCAGGGTTCATCAGAGACCCTGAAGGAATTGTAAAGAATTTCCCAGTTTTTTTGTTTTGTTTTTGAAATTCATTTTTATAGTGGGTTTGAGATGATTCTCGCTGCCATGTTTATGCCAGTCTAGACACACTTGATTCCCTATGGAGACATATCAATCCATAGGTTTTAAGATTCTTACTAGTCAAATATATTCCTCTACTGGAAATATGGGGTTTTGAGTCCCTTTCACTGAGGAAGGTGTAGGTCTTGTCTATTCCGTAGTTGGTTTTTGGAACGGTACCTTTGCTTATATCAAACTCTGGTTTTATGCATCACCCCACCTCTCCTTCCCCCTTAAGCAGGCATAAGAGTGTTTTCTAATTGTGAGACACTGTTCTCTTTCCTAACTCAGTTCAAGTGTAGCCATGTTTACAGGATCTTCATAAGTGATATCTTATGATAAGTTTCTTTTTCTGTGTGACTTATTTCACTTAGAATCATCGTACCTTAATCCACCCATTTTGCTGCTACTGGTCTTATGACATTGATTTCATGGCTGAGGGATATTCCATCGTACGTAAGTACCACAATTTTTTGAACCATTTTTATATTTCCTGGGATATTTAACGTGTACCCAAGTTGAGGTCCTTGTAAGCAGTGCAGCCCTAAATTTTGGGGTGGCTCTGTCTTATTGATTTTCAGTTTTCTCAAGGAATATTCCCTAGACTGGAAGTGCCCTTGGCTCTGTAGCTCTGTTGTTTACTTGTTTTAGGGAACACAATGCACTCCTCCAGAGAGGCAGTTGGCAATTTACATCCCGCCCATCAGCATAACAAGGCTCCCTGTTCTCCAGGGCCTGTCTTGCCTTTCTGGTTTTTACACATTTTGTGGATGTCCCTTTTGACCGGTGGGAAGTGATACTTCTTTGTAGTGCAGATTTGCATTGCCCGCTTGCTTGCTTGGGCAAAAAGGGCGTATGCGTTTTCTCCTGAATATATTCAGGAGAAAACGCATACGCCCTTTTAGGCCAAGTGCATCATTGTCGAAGTTGTGCCCCTCTTCCTGTGCTTTAAAGGCGATTCCAATGTACCTCTTGAAATCTGTTTCATGCTATTCTGCCTCGCTTTCAAGTCTGCCTCGTTGCCTTCCCTCAACAGATTTTTGGATGATAGTTGTCCTTTATTACTCGGCCAGTTTGTGAATTGCTGTGCCCCTGAGCTCCATTTTTCAACTCGTTTTTGGTGAGCTGACCGCAAGTCCAACATTTTGGTTCAGGACCTATACTGGTTCCCGGGGGGTGGCTGAGAGTTTGGTTAATTCTTCTTCCTGCCGGGAAATTACAGTGATATGTGCCCGTCCAAATGCCTAACATCTACTCTCTCATTGGTTCTCCCTCTTCCCTTTCATCCTCCGCCAAATTGGCAACCTGTGCGAACCAGGAAGTTAAAGGGGCTGTCTCTCCAAGTTGGGAGGTTGATAGTAAAGCAGATGGACAGTCAAACCGGAGCACCAGGAGACAGACTATTCGTTGAGTTTTAGAAACCTTTCGTATTCACAGTGTGTCCGTTCTCTAGGTTTCCGGTACATGTTATAAATGTAGTAATATTCCATTCAACCTGGAGAGTTGGGACCCATGGAGTGGGTGCCATGCATTATTGCTTTAAAGGGTCTGCATTTGCTCACCAAATCTCACCAATCCTCTCAGTCCCAAGTGTCCAGCCTTATGCCACATCCAGCTGTCGTTGTAGATAGGTTCATTCCAGGGTTCATCAGAAACCCTGAAGGAATTGTAAAGAATTTCCCAGTTTTTTTGTTTTGTTTTTGAAATTCCTTTTTATAGTGGGTTTGAGCTGATTCTCGCTGCCATGTTTATGCTAGTCTAGAAACACTTGATTCCCTTACAGAGACATATCAATACATACGTTTTAAGATTCTTACTATTCAGATATATTCCTGTGCAGTAAATATGGGGTTTTGAGTCCCTTTCACTGAGGAAGGTGTAGGTCTTGTCTATTCCATAGTTGGTTTTTGGAACGGTACCTGTGCTTATATCAAACTCTGGTTTTATGCATCACCCCACCTCTCCTTCCCCCTTAAGCAGGCATAAGAGTGTTTTCTAATTGTGAGACACTGTTCTCTTTCCTAACTCAGTTCAAGTGTAGCCATGTTTACAGGATCTTCATAAGTGATATCTTATGATAAGTTTCTTTTTCTGTGTGACTTATTTCACTTAGAATCATCGTACCTGAATCCACCCATTTTGCTGCTACTGGTCTTATGACATTGATTTCATGGCTGAGGGATATTCCATCGTACGTAAGTACCACAAATTTTTGAACCATTTTTATATTTCCTGGGATATTTAACGTGTACCCAAGTTGAGGTCCTTGTAAGCAGTGCAGCCCTAAATTTTGGGGTGGCTCTGTCTTATTGATTTTCAGTTTTCCCAAGGAATATTCCCTAGACTGGAAGTGCCCTTGGCTCTATAGCTCTGTTGTTTACTTGTTTTAGGGAACACAATGCACTCCTCCAGAGAGGCAGTTGGCAATTTACATCCCGCCCATCAGCATAACAAGGCTCCCTGTTCTCCAGGGCCTGTCTTGCCTTTCTGGTTTTTACACATTTTGTGGATGTCCCTTTTGACCGGTGGGAAGTGATACTTCTTTGTAGTGCAGCTTTGCATTGCCGGCTTGCTTGCTTTGCCAAAAAGGGCATATGCGTTTTCTCCTGAATATATTCAGGAGAAAACGCATACGCCCTTTTTGGCCAAGTGCATCATTGTCGAAGTTGTGCCCCTCTTCCTGTGCTTTAAAGGCGATTCCAACGTACCTCTTGAAATCTGTTTCATGCTATTCTGCCTCGCTTTCAAGTCCGCCTCGTTGCATTCCCTCAACAGATTTTTGGACGATAGTTGTCCTTTATTACTCGGCCAGGTTGTGAATTGCTGTGCCCCTGAGCTCCATTTTTCAACTCATTTTTGGTGGGCTGACCGCAAGTCCAAAATTTTGGTTCAGGACCTATACTGGTTCCCAGTGGGTGGCTGAGACTTTGGTTAATTCTTCTTCCTGCCGGGAAATTACAGTGATATGTGCCCGTCCAAATGCCTAACAGCTACTCTCTCATTGGTTCTCCCTCTTCCCTTTCATCCTCTGCTAAATTGGCAACCTGTGCGAACCAGGAGGTTAAAGGGGCTGTCTCTCCAAGTTGGGAGGTTGATAGTAAAGCAGATGGAAAGTCAAACCGGAGCACCAGGAGAGGGACTATTCGTTGAGTTTTAGAAAACTTTCGTATTCACAGTGTGTCCATTCTCTAGGTTTCCGGTACATGTTATAACTGTAGTAATATTCCCTTCAACCAGGAGAGTTGGGACCCATGGAATGGGTGCCATGCATTATTGCTTTAAAGGGTCTGCATTTGCTCACCCAATCTCACCAATCCTCTCAGTCCCAAGTTTCCAGCCTTATGCCACATCCAGCTGTTGTTGTAAATAGGGTCATTCCAGGTTTCATCAGATTCCCTGAAGGAATTGTAAAGAATTTCCCAGTTTTTTTGTTTTGTTTTTGAAATTCCTTTTTATAGTGGGTTTGAGCTGATTCTCGCTGCCATGTTTATGCTAGTGTAGACACACTTGATGCCCTTATGGTGACATATCAATACATAGGTTTTAAGATTCTTACTAGTCAGATATATTCCTCTACGGGAAATATGGGGTTTTGAGTCCCTTTCACTGAGGAAGGTGTAGGTCTTGTCTATTCCATAGTTGGTTTTTGGAACGGTACCTGTGCTTATATCAAACTCTGGTTTTATGCATCACCCCACCTCTCCTTCCCCCTTAAGCAGGCATAAGAGTGTTTTCTAATTTTGAGACACTGTTCTCTTTCCTAACTCAGTTCAAGTGTAGCCATGTTTACAGGATCTTCGTAAGTGATATCTTATGATAAGTTTCTTTTTCTGTGTGACTTATTTCACTTAGAATCATCGTACCTGAATCCACCCATTTTGCTGCTACTAGTCTTATGATATTGATTTCATGGCTGAGGGATATTCCATCGTACATAAGTACCACAATTTTTTGAACCATTTTTATATTAGCTGGGATATTTAAGGTGTACCCAAGTTGAGGTCCTTGTAAGCAGTGCAGCCCTAAATTTTGGGGTGGCTCTGTCTTATTGATTTTCAGTTTTCCCAAGGTATATTCCCTAGACTGGAAGTGCCCTTGGCTCTGTAGCTCTGTTCTTTACTTGTTTTAGGGAACACAATGCACTCCTCCAGAGAGGCAGTTGGCAATTTACATCCCGCCCATCAGCATAACAAGGCTCCCTGTTCTCCAGGGCCTGTCTTGCCTTTCTGGTTTTTACACATTTTGTGGATGTCCCTTTTGACCGGTGGGAAGTGATACTTCTTTGTAGTGCAGATTTGCATTGCCCGCTTGCTTGCTTGGGCAAAAAGGGCGTATGCGTTTTCTCCTGAATATATTCAGGAGAAAACGCATACGCCCTTTTTGGCCAAGTGCATCATTGTCGAAGTTGGGCACCTCTTCCTGTGCTTTGAAGGAGATTCCAACGTACCTCTTGAAATCTGTTTCCTGCTATTCTGCCTCGCTTTCAAGTCCTCCTCGGTGCCTTCCCTCAACTGATTTTTGGACGATAGTTGTCCTTTATTACTCGGCCATTTTGTGAATTGCTGTGCCCCTGAGCTCCATTTTTCAACTCGTTTTTGGTGAGCTGACCGCAAGTCCAACATTTTGTTTCAGGACCTATGCTGGTTCCCGGTGGGGTCTGAGACTTTGGTTAATTCTTTTTCCTGCCGGGAAGTTAGAGTGATATGTGCCCGTCCAAATGCCTAACAGCTACTCTCTCATTGGTTCTCCCTCTTCCCTTTCATCCTCTGCCAAATTGGCAACCTGTGAGAACCAGGAGGTTAAAGGGGCTGTCTCTCCAAGTTGGGAGGTTGATAGTAAAGCAGATGGAAAGTCAAACCGGAGCACCAGGAGAGGGACTATTCGTTGAGTTTTAGAAAACTTTCGTATTCACAGTGTGTCCATTCTCTAAGTTTCCTGTACATGTTATAGCTGTAGTAATATTCCCTTCAACCAGGAGAGTTGGGACGCATGGAATGGGTGCCAGGCATTTGTGCTTTATAGGGTCTGCAATTGCTCACCCAATCTCACTAATCGTCTCAGTCCCAAGTGTCCCTCCTTATGCCACATCCAGCTGTCATTGTAGATAGGGCCATTCCAGGTTTCATCAGAGTCCCTGAAGGAATTGTAAAGAATTTCCCAGTTTTTTTGTTTTGTTTTTGAAAGTCCTTTTTATAGTGGGTTTGAGCTGATTCTCGCTGCCATGTTTATGCCAGTCTAGACACACTTGATTCCCTTACGGAGACATATCAATACATAGGTTTTAAGATTCTTACTAGTCAGATATATTCCTCTGCGGGAAATATGGGGTTTTGAGTCCCTTTCACTGAGGAAGGTGTAGGTCTTGTCTATTCCATAGTTGCTGTTTGGAACGGTACCTGTGCTTATATCAAACTCTTGTTTTATGCATCACCCCACCTCTCCTTCCACCTTAAGCAGGCATAAGAGTGTTTTCTAAATGTGAGACACTGTTCTCTTTCCTAACTCAGTTCAAGTGTAGCCATGTTTACAGGATCTTCATAAGTGATATCTTATGATAAGTTTCTTTTTCTGTGTGACTTATTTCACTTAGAATCATCGTTCCTGAATCCACCCATTTTGCTGCTACTTGTCTTATGACATTGATTTCATGGCTGAGGGATATTCCATCGTACGTAAGTACCACAATTTTTTGAACCATTTTTATATTTCCTGGGATATTTAAGGTGTACCCAAGTTGAGGTCCTTGTAAGCAGTGCAGCCCTAAATTTTGGGGTGGCTCTGTCTTATTGATTTTCAGTTTTCCCAAGGTATATTCCCTAGACTGGAAGTGCCCTTTGCTCTGTAGCTCGGTTGTTTACTCGTTTTAGGGAACACAATGCACTCTTCCAGAGCGGCAGTTGGCAATTTACATCCCGCCCATCAGCATAACAAGGCTCCCTGTTCTCCAGGGCCTGTCTTGCCTTTCTGGTTTTTACACATTTTGTGGATGTCCCTTTTGACCGGTGGGAAGTGATACTTCTTTGTAGTGCAGATTTGCATTGCCCGCCTGCTTGCTTGGCCAAAAAGGGCGTATGCGTTTTCTCCTGAATATATTCAGGAGAAAACGCATACGCCCTTTTTGGCCAAGTGCATCATTGTCGAAGTTGTGCCCCTCTTCCTGTGCTTTAAAGGCGATTCCAACGTACCTCTTGAAATCTGTTTCCTGCTATTCTGCCTCGCTTTCAAGTCCGCCTCGTTGCCTTCCCTCAACAGATTTTTGGACGATAGTTGTCCTTTATTACTCGGCCAGTTTGTGAATTGCTGTGCCCCTGAGCTCCATTTTTCAACTCGTTTGTGGTGAGCTGACCGCAAGTCCAATATTTTTGTTCAGGACCTATGCTGGTTCCAGGTGGGTGGCTGAGACTTTGGTTAACTCTTCTTCCTGCCGGGAATTTAGAGTGATATGTGCCCGTCCAAATGCCTAACAGCTACTCTCTCATTGGTTCTCCCTCTTCCCTTTCATCCTCTGCCAAATTGGAAACCTGTGAGAACCAGGAGGTTAAAGGGGCTGTCTCTCCAAGTTGGGAGGTTGATAGTAAAGCAGATGGAAAGTCAAACCGGAGCACCAGGAGAGGGACTATTCGTTGAGTTTTAGAAACCTTTCGTATTCACAGTGTGTCCGTTCTCTAGGTTTCCCGTACATGTTATAGCTGTAGTAATATTCCCTTCAACCAGGAGAGTTGGGACCCATGGAATGGGTGCCAGGCATTTGTGCTTTATAGGGTCTGCATTTGCTCACCCAAACTCACTAATCGTCTCAGTCCCAAGTGTCCCTCCTTATGCTACATCCAGCTGTCATTGTAGATAGGGTCATTCCAGGTTTCATCAGAGACCCTGAAGGAATTGTAAAGAATTTCCCAGTTTTTTTGTTTTGTTTTTGAAATTCCTTTTTATAGTGGGTTTGAGCTGATTCTCGCTGCCATGTTTATGCCAGTCTAGACACACTTGATTCCCTTACGGAGATATATCAATCCATAGGTTTTAAGATTCTTACTAGTCAGATATATTCCTCTGCGGGAAATATGGGGTTTTGAGTCCCTTTCACTGAGGAAGGTGTAGGTCTTGTCTATTCCATAGTTGGTTTTTGGAACGGTACCTGTGCTTATAGCAAACTCTGGTTTTATGCATCACCCCACCTCTCCTTCCCCCTTAAGCAGGCATAAGAGTGTTTTCTAAATGTGAGACACTGTTCTCTTTCCTAACTCAGTTCAAGTGTAGCCATGTTTACAGGATCTTCATAAGTGATATCTTATAATAAGTTTCTTTTTCTGTTTGACTTATTTCACTTAGAATCATCGTACTTGAATGCACCCATTTTGCTGCTACTGGTCTTATGACATTGATTTCATGGCTGAGGGATATTCCATCATACGTAAGTACCACAATTTTTTGAACCATTTTTATATTTCCTGGGATATTTAAGGTGTACCCAAGTTGAGGTCCTTCTAAGCAGTGCAGCCCTAAATTTTGGGGTGTCTCTGTCTTATTGATTTTCAGTTTTCCCAAGGTATATTCCCTAGACAGGAAGTGTCCTTGGCTCTGTAGCTCTGTTGTTTACTTGTTTTAGGGAACACAATGCACTCCTTCAGGGAGGCAGTTGGCAATTTACATCCCGCCCATCAGCATAACAAGGCTCCCTGTTCTCCAGGGCCTGTCTTGCCTTTCTGGTTTTTACACATTTTGTGGATGTCCCTTTTGACCGGTGGGAAGTGATACTTCTTTGTAGTGCAGATTTGCATTGTCCGCTTGCTTGCTTGGCCAAAAAGGGCGTATGCGTTTTCTCCTGACTATATTCAGCAGAAAACGCATACGCCCTTTTTGGCCAAGTGCATCATTGTCGAAGTTGTGCCCCTCTTCCTGTGCTTTAAAGTCGATTCCAACGTACCTCTTGAAATCTGTTTCCTGCTATTCTGCCTCGCTTTCAAGTCCGCCTCGTTGCCTTCCCTCAACAGATTTTTGGACGATAGTTGTCCTTTATTACTCGGCCAGTTTGTGAATTGCTGTGCCCCTGAGCTCCATTTTTCAACTCGTTTTTGGTGAGCTGACCGCAAGTCCAACATTTTGGTTCAGAACCTATACTGGTTCCCGGTGGGTGGCTGAGACTTTGGTTAATTCTTCTTCCTGCCAGGAAATTACAGTGATATGTGCCCGTCCAAATGCCTAACAGCTACTCTCTCATTGGTTCTCCCTCTTCCCTTTCATCCTCTGCCAAATTGGCAACCTGTGCGAACCAGGACGTTAAAGGGGCAGTCTCTCCAAGTTGGGAGGTTGATAGTAAAGCAGATGGAAAGTCAAACCGGAGCACCAGGAGAGGGACTATTCGTTGAGTTTTAGAAACCTTTCGTATTCACAGTGTGTCCGTTCTCTAGGTTTCCAGTACATGTTATAAATGTACTAATATTCCATTCAACCTGGAGAGTTGGGACCCATGGAATGGGTGCCATGCATTATTGCTTTAAAGTATCTGCATTTGCTCACCAATACTCACCAATCCTCTCAGTCCCAAGTGTCCAGCCTTATGCCACATCCAGCTGTCGTTGTAGATAGTGTCATTCCAGGGTTCATCAGAGACCCTGAAGGAATTGTAAAGAATTTCCCAGTTTTTTTGTTTTGTTTTTGAAATTCATTTTTATAGTGGGTTTGAGATGATTCTCGCTGCCATGTTTATGCCAGTCTAGACACACTTGATTCCCTATGGAGACATATCAATCCATAGGTTTTAAGATTCTTACTAGTCAAATATATTCCTCTACTGGAAATATGGGGTTTTGAGTCCCTTTCACTGAGGAAGGTGTAGGTCTTGTCTATTCCGTAGTTGGTTTTTGGAACGGTACCTTTGCTTATATCAAACTCTGGTTTTATGCATCACCCCACCTCTCCTTCCCCCTTAAGCAGGCATAAGAGTGTTTTCTAATTGTGAGACACTGTTCTCTTTCCTAACTCAGTTCAAGTGTAGCCATGTTTACAGGATCTTCATAAGTGATATCTTATGATAAGTTTCTTTTTCTGTGTGACTTATTTCACTTAGAATCATCGTACCTTAATCCACCCATTTTGCTGCTACTGGTCTTATGACATTGATTTCATGGCTGAGGGATATTCCATCGTACGTAAGTACCACAATTTTTTGAACCATTTTTATATTTCCTGGGATATTTAACGTGTACCCAAGTTGAGGTCCTTGTAAGCAGTGCAGCCCTAAATTTTGGGGTGGCTCTGTCTTATTGATTTTCAGTTTTCTCAAGGAATATTCCCTAGACTGGAAGTGCCCTTGGCTCTGTAGCTCTGTTGTTTACTTGTTTTAGGGAACACAATGCACTCCTCCAGAGAGGCAGTTGGCAATTTACATCCCGCCCATCAGCATAACAAGGCTCCCTGTTCTCCAGGGCCTGTCTTGCCTTTCTGGTTTTTACACATTTTGTGGATGTCCCTTTTGACCGGTGGGAAGTGATACTTCTTTGTAGTGCAGATTTGCATTGCCCGCTTGCTTGCTTGGGCAAAAAGGGCGTATGCGTTTTCTCCTGAATATATTCAGGAGAAAACGCATACGCCCTTTTAGGCCAAGTGCATCATTGTCGAAGTTGTGCCCCTCTTCCTGTGCTTTAAAGGCGATTCCAATGTACCTCTTGAAATCTGTTTCATGCTATTCTGCCTCGCTTTCAAGTCTGCCTCGTTGCCTTCCCTCAACAGATTTTTGGATGATAGTTGTCCTTTATTACTCGGCCAGTTTGTGAATTGCTGTGCCCCTGAGCTCCATTTTTCAACTCGTTTTTGGTGAGCTGACCGCAAGTCCAACATTTTGGTTCAGGACCTATACTGGTTCCCGGGGGGTGGCTGAGAGTTTGGTTAATTCTTCTTCCTGCCGGGAAATTACAGTGATATGTGCCCGTCCAAATGCCTAACATCTACTCTCTCATTGGTTCTCCCTCTTCCCTTTCATCCTCCGCCAAATTGGCAACCTGTGCGAACCAGGAAGTTAAAGGGGCTGTCTCTCCAAGTTGGGAGGTTGATAGTAAAGCAGATGGACAGTCAAACCGGAGCACCAGGAGACAGACTATTCGTTGAGTTTTAGAAACCTTTCGTATTCACAGTGTGTCCGTTCTCTAGGTTTCCGGTACATGTTATAAATGTAGTAATATTCCATTCAACCTGGAGAGTTGGGACCCATGGAGTGGGTGCCATGCATTATTGCTTTAAAGGGTCTGCATTTGCTCACCAAATCTCACCAATCCTCTCAGTCCCAAGTGTCCAGCCTTATGCCACATCCAGCTGTCGTTGTAGATAGGTTCATTCCAGGGTTCATCAGAAACCCTGAAGGAATTGTAAAGAATTTCCCAGTTTTTTTGTTTTGTTTTTGAAATTCCTTTTTATAGTGGGTTTGAGCTGATTCTCGCTGCCATGTTTATGCTAGTCTAGAAACACTTGATTCCCTTACAGAGACATATCAATACATACGTTTTAAGATTCTTACTATTCAGATATATTCCTGTGCAGTAAATATGGGGTTTTGAGTCCCTTTCACTGAGGAAGGTGTAGGTCTTGTCTATTCCATAGTTGGTTTTTGGAACGGTACCTGTGCTTATATCAAACTCTGGTTTTATGCATCACCCCACCTCTCCTTCCCCCTTAAGCAGGCATAAGAGTGTTTTCTAATTGTGAGACACTGTTCTCTTTCCTAACTCAGTTCAAGTGTAGCCATGTTTACAGGATCTTCATAAGTGATATCTTATGATAAGTTTCTTTTTCTGTGTGACTTATTTCACTTAGAATCATCGTACCTGAATCCACCCATTTTGCTGCTACTGGTCTTATGACATTGATTTCATGGCTGAGGGATATTCCATCGTACGTAAGTACCACAAATTTTTGAACCATTTTTATATTTCCTGGGATATTTAACGTGTACCCAAGTTGAGGTCCTTGTAAGCAGTGCAGCCCTAAATTTTGGGGTGGCTCTGTCTTATTGATTTTCAGTTTTCCCAAGGAATATTCCCTAGACTGGAAGTGCCCTTGGCTCTATAGCTCTGTTGTTTACTTGTTTTAGGGAACACAATGCACTCCTCCAGAGAGGCAGTTGGCAATTTACATCCCGCCCATCAGCATAACAAGGCTCCCTGTTCTCCAGGGCCTGTCTTGCCTTTCTGGTTTTTACACATTTTGTGGATGTCCCTTTTGACCGGTGGGAAGTGATACTTCTTTGTAGTGCAGCTTTGCATTGCCGGCTTGCTTGCTTTGCCAAAAAGGGCATATGCGTTTTCTCCTGAATATATTCAGGAGAAAACGCATACGCCCTTTTTGGCCAAGTGCATCATTGTCGAAGTTGTGCCCCTCTTCCTGTGCTTTAAAGGCGATTCCAACGTACCTCTTGAAATCTGTTTCATGCTATTCTGCCTCGCTTTCAAGTCCGCCTCGTTGCATTCCCTCAACAGATTTTTGGACGATAGTTGTCCTTTATTACTCGGCCAGGTTGTGAATTGCTGTGCCCCTGAGCTCCATTTTTCAACTCATTTTTGGTGGGCTGACCGCAAGTCCAAAATTTTGGTTCAGGACCTATACTGGTTCCCAGTGGGTGGCTGAGACTTTGGTTAATTCTTCTTCCTGCCGGGAAATTACAGTGATATGTGCCCGTCCAAATGCCTAACAGCTACTCTCTCATTGGTTCTCCCTCTTCCCTTTCATCCTCTGCTAAATTGGCAACCTGTGCGAACCAGGAGGTTAAAGGGGCTGTCTCTCCAAGTTGGGAGGTTGATAGTAAAGCAGATGGAAAGTCAAACCGGAGCACCAGGAGAGGGACTATTCGTTGAGTTTTAGAAAACTTTCGTATTCACAGTGTGTCCATTCTCTAGGTTTCCGGTACATGTTATAACTGTAGTAATATTCCCTTCAACCAGGAGAGTTGGGACCCATGGAATGGGTGCCATGCATTATTGCTTTAAAGGGTCTGCATTTGCTCACCCAATCTCACCAATCCTCTCAGTCCCAAGTTTCCAGCCTTATGCCACATCCAGCTGTTGTTGTAAATAGGGTCATTCCAGGTTTCATCAGATTCCCTGAAGGAATTGTAAAGAATTTCCCAGTTTTTTTGTTTTGTTTTTGAAATTCCTTTTTATAGTGGGTTTGAGCTGATTCTCGCTGCCATGTTTATGCTAGTGTAGACACACTTGATGCCCTTATGGTGACATATCAATACATAGGTTTTAAGATTCTTACTAGTCAGATATATTCCTCTACGGGAAATATGGGGTTTTGAGTCCCTTTCACTGAGGAAGGTGTAGGTCTTGTCTATTCCATAGTTGGTTTTTGGAACGGTACCTGTGCTTATATCAAACTCTGGTTTTATGCATCACCCCACCTCTCCTTCCCCCTTAAGCAGGCATAAGAGTGTTTTCTAATTTTGAGACACTGTTCTCTTTCCTAACTCAGTTCAAGTGTAGCCATGTTTACAGGATCTTCGTAAGTGATATCTTATGATAAGTTTCTTTTTCTGTGTGACTTATTTCACTTAGAATCATCGTACCTGAATCCACCCATTTTGCTGCTACTAGTCTTATGATATTGATTTCATGGCTGAGGGATATTCCATCGTACATAAGTACCACAATTTTTTGAACCATTTTTATATTAGCTGGGATATTTAAGGTGTACCCAAGTTGAGGTCCTTGTAAGCAGTGCAGCCCTAAATTTTGGGGTGGCTGTGTCTTATTGATTTTCAGTTTTCCCAAGGTATATTCCCTAGACTGGAAGTGCCCTTGGCTCTGTAGCTCTGTTCTTTACTTGTTTTAGGGAACACAATGCACTCCTCCAGAGAGGCAGTTGGCAATTTACATCCCGCCCATCAGCATAACAAGGCTCCCTGTTCTCCAGGGCCTGTCTTGCCTTTCTGGTTTTTACACATTTTGTGGATGTCCCTTTTGACCGGTGGGAAGTGATACTTCTTTGTAGTGCAGATTTGCATTGCCCGCTTGCTTGCTTGGCCAAAAAGGGCGTATGCGTTTTCTCCTGAATATATTCAGGAGAAAACGCATACGCCCTTTTTGGCCAAGTGCATCATTGTCGAAGTTGGGCACCTCTTCCTGTGCTTTGAAGGAGATTCCAACGTACCTCTTGAAATCTGTTTCCTGCTATTCTGCCTCGCTTTCAAGTCCTCCTCGGTGCCTTCCCTCAACTGATTTTTGGACGATAGTTGTCCTTTATTACTCGGCCATTTTGTGAATTGCTGTGCCCCTGAGCTCCATTTTTCAACTCGTTTTTGGTGAGCTGACCGCAAGTCCAACATTTTGTTTCAGGACCTATGCTGGTTCCCGGTGGGGTCTGAGACTTTGGTTAATTCTTTTTCCTGCCGGGAAGTTAGAGTGATATGTGCCCGTCCAAATGCCTAACAGCTACTCTCTCATTGGTTCTCCCTCTTCCCTTTCATCCTCTGCCAAATTGGCAACCTGTGAGAACCAGGAGGTTAAAGGGGCTGTCTCTCCAAGTTGGGAGGTTGATAGTAAAGCAGATGGAAAGTCAAACCGGAGCACCAGGAGAGGGACTATTCGTTGAGTTTTAGAAACCTTTCGTATTCACAGTGTGTCCATTCTCTAAGTTTCCTGTACATGTTATAGCTGTAGTAATATTCCCTTCAACCAGGAGAGTTGGGACGCATGGAATGGGTGCCAGGCATTTGTGCTTTATAGGGTCTGCAATTGCTCACCCAATCTCACTAATCGTCTCAGTCCCAAGTGTCCCTCCTTATGCCACATCCAGCTGTCATTGTAGATAGGGCCATTCCAGGTTTCATCAGAGTCCCTGAAGGAATTGTAAAGAATTTCCCAGTTTTTTTGTTTTGTTTTTGAAAGTCCTTTTTATAGTGGGTTTGAGCTGATTCTCGCTGCCATGTTTATGCCAGTCTAGACACACTTGATTCCCTTACGGAGACATATCAATACATAGGTTTTAAGATTCTTACTAGTCAGATATATTCCTCTGCGGGAAATATGGGGTTTTGAGTCCCTTTCACTGAGGAAGGTGTAGGTCTTGTCTATTCCATAGTTGCTGTTTGGAACGGTACCTGTGCTTATATCAAACTCTTGTTTTATGCATCACCCCACCTCTCCTTCCACCTTAAGCAGGCATAAGAGTGTTTTCTAAATGTGAGACACTGTTCTCTTTCCTAACTCAGTTCAAGTGTAGCCATGTTTACAGGATCTTCATAAGTGATATCTTATGATAAGTTTCTTTTTCTGTGTGACTTATTTCACTTAGAATCATCGTTCCTGAATCCACCCATTTTGCTGCTACTTGTCTTATGACATTGATTTCATGGCTGAGGGATATTCCATCGTACGTAAGTACCACAATTTTTTGAACCATTTTTATATTTCCTGGGATATTTAAGGTGTACCCAAGTTGAGGTCCTTGTAAGCAGTGCAGCCCTAAATTTTGGGGTGGCTCTGTCTTATTGATTTTCAGTTTTCCCAAGGTATATTCCCTAGACTGGAAGTGCCCTTTGCTCTGTAGCTCGGTTGTTTACTCGTTTTAGGGAACACAATGCACTCTTCCAGAGCGGCAGTTGGCAATTTACATCCCGCCCATCAGCATAACAAGGCTCCCTGTTCTCCAGGGCCTGTCTTGCCTTTCTGGTTTTTACACATTTTGTGGATGTCCCTTTTGACCGGTGGGAAGTGATACTTCTTTGTAGTGCAGATTTGCATTGCCCGCCTGCTTGCTTGGCCAAAAAGGGCGTATGCGTTTTCTCCTGAATATATTCAGGAGAAAACGCATACGCCCTTTTTGGCCAAGTGCATCATTGTCGAAGTTGTGCCCCTCTTCCTGTGCTTTAAAGGCGATTCCAACGTACCTCTTGAAATCTGTTTCCTGCTATTCTGCCTCGCTTTCAAGTCCGCCTCGTTGCCTTCCCTCAACAGATTTTTGGACGATAGTTGTCCTTTATTACTCGGCCAGGTTGTGAATTGCTGTGCCCCTGAGCTCCATTTTTCAACTCATTTTTGGTGGGCTGACCGCAAGTCCAAAATTTTGGTTCAGGACCTATACTGGTTCCCAGTGGGTGGCTGAGACTTTGGTTAATTCTTCTTCCTGCCGGGAAATTACAGTGATATGTGCCCGTCCAAATGCCTAACAGCTACTCTCTCATTGGTTCTCCCTCTTCCCTTTCATCCTCTGCTAAATTGGCAACCTGTGCGAACCAGGAGGTTAAAGGGGCTGTCTCTCCAAGTTGGGAGGTTGATAGTAAAGCAGATGGAAAGTCAAACCGGAGCACCAGGAGAGGGACTATTCGTTGAGTTTTAGAAAACTTTCGTATTCACAGTGTGTCCATTCTCTAGGTTTCCGGTACATGTTATAACTGTAGTAATATTCCCTTCAACCAGGAGAGTTGGGACCCATGGAATGGGTGCCATGCATTATTGCTTTAAAGGGTCTGCATTTGCTCACCCAATCTCACCAATCCTCTCAGTCCCAAGTTTCCAGCCTTATGCCACATCCAGCTGTTGTTGTAAATAGGGTCATTCCAGGTTTCATCAGATTCCCTGAAGGAATTGTAAAGAATTTCCCAGTTTTTTTGTTTTGTTTTTGAAATTCCTTTTTATAGTGGGTTTGAGCTGATTCTCGCTGCCATGTTTATGCTAGTGTAGACACACTTGATGCCCTTATGGTGACATATCAATACATAGGTTTTAAGATTCTTACTAGTCAGATATATTCCTCTACGGGAAATATGGGGTTTTGAGTCCCTTTCACTGAGGAAGGTGTAGGTCTTGTCTATTCCATAGTTGGTTTTTGGAACGGTACCTGTGCTTATATCAAACTCTGGTTTTATGCATCACCCCACCTCTCCTTCCCCCTTAAGCAGGCATAAGAGTGTTTTCTAATTTTGAGACACTGTTCTCTTTCCTAACTCAGTTCAAGTGTAGCCATGTTTACAGGATCTTCGTAAGTGATATCTTATGATAAGTTTCTTTTTCTGTGTGACTTATTTCACTTAGAATCATCGTACCTGAATCCACCCATTTTGCTGCTACTAGTCTTATGATATTGATTTCATGGCTGAGGGATATTCCATCGTACATAAGTACCACAATTTTTTGAACCATTTTTATATTAGCTGGGATATTTAAGGTGTACCCAAGTTGAGGTCCTTGTAAGCAGTGCAGCCCTAAATTTTGGGGTGGCTCTGTCTTATTGATTTTCAGTTTTCCCAAGGTATATTCCCTAGACTGGAAGTGCCCTTGGCTCTGTAGCTCTGTTCTTTACTTGTTTTAGGGAACACAATGCACTCCTCCAGAGAGGCAGTTGGCAATTTACATCCCGCCCATCAGCATAACAAGGCTCCCTGTTCTCCAGGGCCTGTCTTGCCTTTCTGGTTTTTACACATTTTGTGGATGTCCCTTTTGACCGGTGGGAAGTGATACTTCTTTGTAGTGCAGATTTGCATTGCCCGCTTGCTTGCTTGGCCAAAAAGGGCGTATGCGTTTTCTCCTGAATATATTCAGGAGAAAACGCATACGCCCTTTTTGGCCAAGTGCATCATTGTCGAAGTTGGGCACCTCTTCCTGTGCTTTGAAGGAGATTCCAACGTACCTCTTGAAATCTGTTTCCTGCTATTCTGCCTCGCTTTCAAGTCCTCCTCGGTGCCTTCCCTCAACTGATTTTTGGACGATAGTTGTCCTTTATTACTCGGCCATTTTGTGAATTGCTGTGCCCCTGAGCTCCATTTTTCAACTCGTTTTTGGTGAGCTGACCGCAAGTCCAACATTTTGTTTCAGGACCTATGCTGGTTCCCGGTGGGGTCTGAGACTTTGGTTAATTCTTTTTCCTGCCGGGAAGTTAGAGTGATATGTGCCCGTCCAAATGCCTAACAGCTACTCTCTCATTGGTTCTCCCTCTTCCCTTTCATCCTCTGCCAAATTGGCAACCTGTGAGAACCAGGAGGTTAAAGGGGCTGTCTCTCCAAGTTGGGAGGTTGATAGTAAAGCAGATGGAAAGTCAAACCGGAGCACCAGGAGAGGGACTATTCGTTGAGTTTTAGAAACCTTTCGTATTCACAGTGTGTCCATTCTCTAAGTTTCCTGTACATGTTATAGCTGTAGTAATATTCCCTTCAACCAGGAGAGTTGGGACGCATGGAATGGGTGCCAGGCATTTGTGCTTTATAGGGTCTGCAATTGCTCACCCAATCTCACTAATCGTCTCAGTCCCAAGTGTCCCTCCTTATGCCACATCCAGCTGTCATTGTAGATAGGGCCATTCCAGGTTTCATCAGAGTCCCTGAAGGAATTGTAAAGAATTTCCCAGTTTTTTTGTTTTGTTTTTGAAAGTCCTTTTTATAGTGGGTTTGAGCTGATTCTCGCTGCCATGTTTATGCCAGTCTAGACACACTTGATTCCCTTACGGAGACATATCAATACATAGGTTTTAAGATTCTTACTAGTCAGATATATTCCTCTGCGGGAAATATGGGGTTTTGAGTCCCTTTCACTGAGGAA
Source organism: Hyperoodon ampullatus (assembly GCF_949752795.1). NCBI lineage: Eukaryota > Metazoa > Chordata > Mammalia > Artiodactyla > Ziphiidae > Hyperoodon > Hyperoodon ampullatus. Next base: position 62,267 of record NW_027640733.1, on the reverse strand, counting down.
GGTGTAGGTCTTGTCTATTCCATAGTTGCTGTTTGGAACGGTACCTGTGCTTATATCAAACTCTTGTTTTATGCATCACCCCACCTCTCCTTCCACCTTAAGCAGGCATAAGAGTGTTTTCTAAATGTGAGACACTGTTCTCTTTCCTAACTCAGTTCAAGTGTAGCCATGTTTACAGGATCTTCATAAGTGATATCTTATGATAAGTTTCTTTTTCTGTGTGACTTATTTCACTTAGAATCATCGTTCCTGAATCCACCCATTTTGCTGCTACTTGTCTTATGACATTGATTTCATGGCTGAGGGATATTCCATCGTACGTAAGTACCACAATTTTTTGAACCATTTTTATATTTCCTGGGATATTTAAGGTGTACCCAAGTTGAGGTCCTTGTAAGCAGTGCAGCCCTAAATTTTGGGGTGGCTCTGTCTTATTGATTTTCAGTTTTCCCAAGGTATATTCCCTAGACTGGAAGTGCCCTTTGCTCTGTAGCTCGGTTGTTTACTCGTTTTAGGGAACACAATGCACTCTTCCAGAGCGGCAGTTGGCAATTTACATCCCGCCCATCAGCATAACAAGGCTCCCTGTTCTCCAGGGCCTGTCTTGCCTTTCTGGTTTTTACACATTTTGTGGATGTCCCTTTTGACCGGTGGGAAGTGATACTTCTTTGTAGTGCAGATTTGCATTGCCCGCCTGCTTGCTTGGCCAAAAAGGGCGTATGCGTTTTCTCCTGAATATATTCAGGAGAAAACGCATACGCCCTTTTTGGCCAAGTGCATCATTGTCGAAGTTGTGCCCCTCTTCCTGTGCTTTAAAGGCGATTCCAACGTACCTCTTGAAATCTGTTTCCTGCTATTCTGCCTCGCTTTCAAGTCCGCCTCGTTGCCTTCCCTCAACAGATTTTTGGACGATAGTTGTCCTTTATTACTCGGCCAGTTTGTGAATTGCTGTGCCCCTGAGCTCCATTTTTCAACTCGTTTGTGGTGAGCTGACCGCAAGTCCAATATTTTTGTTCAGGACCTATGCTGGTTCCAGGTGGGTGGCTGAGACTTTGGTTAACTCTTCTTCCTGCCGGGAATTTAGAGTGATATGTGCCCGTCCAAATGCCTAACAGCTACTCTCTCATTGGTTCTCCCTCTTCCCTTTCATCCTCTGCCAAATTGGAAACCTGTGAGAACCAGGAGGTTAAAGGGGCTGTCTCTCCAAGTTGGGAGGTTGATAGTAAAGCAGATGGAAAGTCAAACCGGAGCACCAGGAGAGGGACTATTCGTTGAGTTTTAGAAACCTTTCGTATTCACAGTGTGTCCGTTCTCTAGGTTTCCCGTACATGTTATAGCTGTAGTAATATTCCCTTCAACCAGGAGAGTTGGGACCCATGGAATGGGTGCCAGGCATTTGTGCTTTATAGGGTCTGCATTTGCTCACCCAAACTCACTAATCGTCTCAGTCCCAAGTGTCCCTCCTTATGCTACATCCAGCTGTCATTGTAGATAGGGTCATTCCAGGTTTCATCAGAGACCCTGAAGGAATTGTAAAGAATTTCCCAGTTTTTTTGTTTTGTTTTTGAAATTCCTTTTTATAGTGGGTTTGAGCTGATTCTCGCTGCCATGTTTATGCCAGTCTAGACACACTTGATTCCCTTACGGAGATATATCAATCCATAGGTTTTAAGATTCTTACTAGTCAGATATATTCCTCTGCGGGAAATATGGGGTTTTGAGTCCCTTTCACTGAGGAAGGTGTAGGTCTTGTCTATTCCATAGTTGGTTTTTGGAACGGTACCTGTGCTTATAGCAAACTCTGGTTTTATGCATCACCCCACCTCTCCTTCCCCCTTAAGCAGGCATAAGAGTGTTTTCTAAATGTGAGACACTGTTCTCTTTCCTAACTCAGTTCAAGTGTAGCCATGTTTACAGGATCTTCATAAGTGATATCTTATAATAAGTTTCTTTTTCTGTTTGACTTATTTCACTTAGAATCATCGTACTTGAATGCACCCATTTTGCTGCTACTGGTCTTATGACATTGATTTCATGGCTGAGGGATATTCCATCATACGTAAGTACCACAATTTTTTGAACCATTTTTATATTTCCTGGGATATTTAAGGTGTACCCAAGTTGAGGTCCTTCTAAGCAGTGCAGCCCTAAATTTTGGGGTGTCTCTGTCTTATTGATTTTCAGTTTTCCCAAGGTATATTCCCTAGACAGGAAGTGTCCTTGGCTCTGTAGCTCTGTTGTTTACTTGTTTTAGGGAACACAATGCACTCCTTCAGGGAGGCAGTTGGCAATTTACATCCCGCCCATCAGCATAACAAGGCTCCCTGTTCTCCAGGGCCTGTCTTGCCTTTCTGGTTTTTACACATTTTGTGGATGTCCCTTTTGACCGGTGGGAAGTGATACTTCTTTGTAGTGCAGATTTGCATTGTCCGCTTGCTTGCTTGGCCAAAAAGGGCGTATGCGTTTTCTCCTGACTATATTCAGCAGAAAACGCATACGCCCTTTTTGGCCAAGTGCATCATTGTCGAAGTTGTGCCCCTCTTCCTGTGCTTTAAAGTCGATTCCAACGTACCTCTTGAAATCTGTTTCCTGCTATTCTGCCTCGCTTTCAAGTCCGCCTCGTTGCCTTCCCTCAACAGATTTTTGGACGATAGTTGTCCTTTATTACTCGGCCAGTTTGTGAATTGCTGTGCCCCTGAGCTCCATTTTTCAACTCGTTTTTTGTGAGCTGACCGCAAGTCCAAAACTTTGGTTCAGGACCTATGCTGGTTCCCGTTGGGATGCTGAGATTTTGCTTAATTTTTCTTCCTGCCGGAAAGATAGAGTGATATGTGCCCGTCCAAATGCCTAACAGCTACTCTCTCATTGGTTCTCCCTCTTCCCTTTCATCCTCTGCCAAATTGGCAACCTGTGCGAACGAGGATGTTAAAGGGGCTGTCTCTCCAAGTTGGGAGATTGATAGTAAAGCAGATGGAAAGTCAAACCGGAGCACCAGGAGAGGGACTATTCGTTGAGTTTTAGAGACCTTTCGTATTCACAGTGGGTCCGTTCTCTAGGTTTCCAGTACATGTTATAACTGTATTAATATTCCCTTCAACCTGGAGAGTTGGGACCCATGGAATGGGTGCCATGCATTATTGCTTTAAAGGGTCTGCATTTGCTCACCCAAGCTCACCAATCCTCTCAGTCCCAAGTGTCCAGCCTTATGCCACATCCAGCTGTCGTTGTAGATAGGGTCATTCCAAATTTCATCAGAGACCCTGAAGGAATTGTAAAGAATTTCCCAGTTTTTTTGTTTTGTTTTTAAATTCCTTTTTATAGTGGGTTTGAGCTGATTCTCGCTGCCATGTTTATGCCAGTCTAGACACACTTGATTCCCTTACAGAGACATATCAATACATAGGTTTTAAGATTCTTACTCGTCAGATATATTCCTCTGCGGGAAATATGGGGTTTTGAGTCCCTTTCACTGAGGAAGGTTTAGGTCTTGTCTATTCCATTGTTGGTTTTTGGAACGGTACCTGTGCTTATAGCAAACTCTGGTTTTATGCATCATCCCACCTCTCCTTCCCCCTTAAGCAGGCATAAGAGTGTTTTCTAAATGTGTGACACTGTTCTCTTTCCTAACTCAGTTCAAGTGTAGCCATGTTTACAGGATCTTCATAAGTGATATCTTATGATAAGTTTCTTTTTCTCTGTGACTTATTTCACTTAGAATCATCGTACCTGAATCCACCCATTTTGCTGCTACTGGTCTTATGACATTGATTTCATGGCTGAGGGATATTCCATCGTACGTAAGTACCACAATTTTTTGAACCATTTTTATATTTCCTGGGATATTTAAGGTGTACCCAAGTTGAGGTCCTTGTAAGCAGTTCAGCCCTAAATTTTGGGGTGGCTCTGTCTTATTTATTTTCAGTTTTCCCAAGTTATATTCCCTAGACTGGAAGTGCCCTTGGCTCTGTAGCTCTGTTCTTTACTAGTTTCAGGGAACACAATGTACTCCTCCAGAGAGGCAGTTGGCAATTTACATCCCGCCCATCAGCATAACAAGGCTCCCTGTTCTCCAGGGCCTGTCTTGCCTTTCTGGTTTTTACACATTTTGTGGATGTCCCTTTTGACCGGTGGGAAGTGATACTTCTTTGTAGTGCAGATTTGCATTGCCCGCTTGCTTGCTTTGCCAAAAAGGGTGTATGCGTTTTCTCCTGAATATATTCAGGAGAAAACGCATACGCCCTTTTTGGCCAAGTGCATCATTGTCGAAGTTGTGCCCCTCTTCCTGTGCTTTAAAGGCGATTCCAACGTACCTCTTGAAATCTGTTTCCTGCTATTCTGCCTCGCTTTCAAGTCCGCCTCGCTGCCTTCCCTCAACAGGTTTTTGGATGATAGTTGTCCTTTATTACTCGGCCAGTTTGTGAATTGCTGTGCCCCTGAGCTCCATTTTTCAACTCGTTTTTGGTGAGCTGACCGCAAGTCCAAAATGTTGGTTCAGGACCTATGCTGGTTCCAGTGGGTGGCTGAGACTTTGGTTAATTCTTCTTCCTGCCGGGAAATTACAGTGATATATGCCAGTTCAAATGCCTAACAGCTACTCTCTCATTGGTTCTCCCTTTTCCCTTTCATCCTCTGCCAAAATGGCAACCTGTGCGAACCAGGAGGGTCAAGATGCTGTCTCTCCAAGTTGGGAGGTTGATAGTAACGCAGATGGAAAGTCAAACCGGAGCACCAGGAGAGGGACTATTCGTTGAGTTTTAGAAACCTTTCGTATTCACAGTGTGTCCATTCTCTAGGTTTCCCGTACATGTTATAGCAGTAGTAATATTCCCTTCAACCTGGAGAGTTGGGACCCATTGAATGGGTGTCAGGCATTTGTGCTTTAAAGGGTCTGCATTCGCTCACCCAATCTCACCAATCGTCTCAGTCCCAAGTGTCCCTCCTTATGCCACATCCAGCTGTCATTGTAGATAGGGTCATTCCAGGTTTCATCAGAGACCCTGAAGGAATTGTAAAGAATTTCCCAGTTTTTTTGTTTTGGTTTTGAAATTCCTTTTTATAGTGGGTTTGAGCTGATTCTCGCTGCCATGTTTATGCCAGTGTAGACACACTTGATTCCCTTACGGAGACATATCAATACATAGGTTTTAAGATTCTTACTAGTCAGATATATTCCTCTGCGGGAAATATGGGGTTTTGAGTCCCTTTCACTGAGGAAGGTGTAGGTCTTGTCTATTCCATAGTTGGTTTTTGGAACGGTACCTGTGCTTATATCAAACTCTGGTTTTATGCATCACCCCACCTCTCCTTCCCCCTTAAGCAGGCATAAGAGTGTTTTCTAAATGTGAGACACTGTTCTCTTTCCTAACTCAGTTCAAGTGTAGCCATGTTTACAGGATCTTCATAAGTGATATCTTATGATAAGTTTCTTTTTCTGTGTGACTTATTTCACTTAGAATCATCGTACCTGAATCCACCCATTTTGCTGCTACTGGTCTTATGACATTGATTTCATGGCTGAGGGATATTCCATCGTACGTAAGTACCACAATTTTTTGAATTATTTTTATATTTCCTGGGATATTTAAGGTGTACCCAAGTTGAGGTCCTTGTAAGCAGTGCAGCCCTAAATTTTGGGGTGGCTCTGTCTTGTTGATTTTCAGTTTTCCCAAGGTATATTCCCTAGACTGGAAGTGCCCTTGGCTCTGTAGCTCTATTCTTTACTTGTTTTAAGGAACACTATGTACTCCTCCAGAGAGGCAGTTGGCAATTTACATCCCGCCCATCAGCATAACAAGGCTCCCTGTTCTCCAGGGCCTGTCTTGCCTTTCTGGTTTTTACACATTTTGTGGATGTCCCTTTTGACCGGTGGGAAGTGATACTTCTTTGTAGTGCAGATTTGCATTGCCCGCTTGCTTGCTTGGCCAAAAAGGGCGTATGCGTTTTCTCCTGAATATATTCAGGAGAAAACACATACGCCCTTTTGGCCAAGTGCATCATTGTCGAAGTTCTGCCCCTCTTCTTGTGCTTTAAATGCGATTCCAACGTACCTCTTGAAATCTGTTTCCTGCACTTCTGCCTCGCTTTCAAGTCCGCCTTGTTGCCTTCCCTCAACAGATTTTTGGACGATAGTTGTCCTTTATTACTCAGCCAGTTTGTGAATTGCTGTGCCCCTGAGCTCCATTTTTCAACTCGTTTTTGGTGAGCTGACCGCAAGTCCAAAATTTTGGTTCAGGAACTATGCTGGTTCCCGGTGGGGGGCTGAGACTTTGGTTAATTCTTCTTCCTGCCGGGAAGTTAGAGTGATATGTGCCCGTCCAAATGCCTAACAGCTACTCTCTCATTGGTTCTCCCTCTTCCCTTTCATCCTCTGCCAAATTGGAAACCTGTGCGAACCAGGAGGTTAAAGGGGCTGTCTCTCAAAGTTGGGAGATTGATAGTAAAGCAGATGGATAGTCAAACCGGAGCACCAGGAGAGGGACTATTCTTTGAGTTTTAGAAACCTTTCATATTCACAGTGTGTCCGTTCTCTAGGTTTCCCGTACATGTTATAACTGTAGTAATATTCCCTTCAACCTGGAGAGTTGGGACCCATGGAATGGGTGCCATGCATTATTGCTTTAAAGGGTCTGCAATTGCTCACCCAATCTCACCAATCCTCTCAGTCCCAAGTGTCCCTCCTTATGCCACATCCAGCTGTCATTGTAGATAGGGTCATTCCAGGTTTCATCAGAGACCCTGAAGGAATTGTAAAGAATTTCCCAGTTTTTTTGTTTTGTTTTTGAAATTCCTTTTTATAGTGGGTTTGAGCTGATTCTCGCTGCCATGTTTATGCCAGTCTAGACACACTTGATTCCCTCACGGAGACATATCAATACATAGGTTTTAAGATTCTTACTAGCCAGATATATTCCTCTGCGGGAAATATGGGGTTTTGAGTCCCTTTCACTGAGGAAGGTGTAGGTCTTGTCTATTCCATAGTTGGTTTTTGGAACGGTACCTGTGCTTATATCAAACTCTGGTTTTATGCATCACCCCACCTCTCCTTCCCCCTTAAGCAGGCATAAGAGTGTTTTCTAAATGTGAGACACTGTTCTCTTTCCTAACTCAGTTCAAGTGTAGCCATGTTTACAGGATCTTCATAAGTGATATCTTATGATAAGTTTCTTTTTCTGTGTGACTTATTACACTTAGAAACATCGTACCTGAATCCACCCATTTTGCTGCTACTGGTCTTATGACATTGATTTCATGGCTGAGGGATATTCCATCGTACGTAAGTACCACAATTTTTTGAACCATTTTTATATTTCCTGGGATATATAAGGTGTACCCAAGTTGAGGTCCTTGTAAGCAGTGCAGCCCTAAATTTTGGGGTGGTTCTGTCTTATAGATTTTCAGTTTTCCCAAGGTATATTCCCTAGACTGGAAGTGCCCTTGGCTCTGTAGCTCTGTTGTTTACTTGTTTTAGGGAACACAATACACTCCTCCAGAGAGGCAGTTGGCAATTTACATCCCGCCCATCAGCATAACAAGGCTCCCTGTTCTCCAGGGCCTGTCTTGCCTTTCTGGTTTTTACACATTTTGTGGATGTCCCTTTTGACCGGTGGGAAGTGATACTTCTTTGTAGTGCAGATTTGCATTGCCCGCTTGCTTGCTTGGCCAAAAGGGGCGTATGCGTTTTCTCCTGAATATATTCAGGAGAAAACACATACGCCCCTTTTGGCCAAGTGCATCATTGTCGAAGTTCTGCCCCTCTTCTTGTGCTTTAAAGGCGATTCCAACGTACCTCTTGAAATCTGTTTCCTGCACTTCTGCCTCGCTTTCAAGTCCGCCTTGTTGCCTTCCCTCAACAGATTTTTGGACGATAGTTGTCCTTTATTACTCAGCCAGTTTGTGAATTGCTGTGCCCCTGAGCTCCATTTTTCAACTCGTTTTTGGTGAGCTGACCGCAAGTCCAAAATTTTGGTTCAGGAACTATGCTGGTTCCCGGTGGGGGGCTGAGACTTTGGTTAATTCTTCTTCCTGCCGGGAAGTTAGAGTGATATGTGCCCGTCCAAATGCCTAACAGCTACTCTCTCATTGGTTCTCCCTCTTCCCTTTCATCCTCTGCCAAATTGGAAACCTGTGCGAACCAGGAGGTTAAAGGGGCTGTCTCTCAAAGTTGGGAGATTGATAGTAAAGCAGATGGAAAGTCAAACCGGAGCACCAGGAGAGGGACTATTCGTTGAGTTTTAGAAACCTTTCATATTCACAGTGTGTCCGTTCTCTAGGTTTCCCGTACATGTTATAACTGTAGTAATATTCCCTTCAACCTGGAGAGTTGGGACCCATGGAATGGGTGCCATGCATTATTGCTTTAAAGGGTCTGCATTTGCTCACCCAATCTCACCAATCCTCTCAGTCCCAAGTGTCCCTCCTTATGCCACCTCCAGCTGTCATTGTAGATAGGGTCATTCCAGGTTTCATCAGAGACCCTGAAGGAATTGTAAAGAATTTCCCAGTTTTTTTGTTTTGTTTTTGAAATTCCTTTTTATAGTGGGTTTGAGCTGATTCTCGCTGCCATGTTTATGCCAGTCTAGACACACTTGATTCCCTCACGGAGACATATCAATACATAGGTTTTAAGATTCTTACTAGCCAGATATATTCCTCTTCGGGAAATATGGGGTTTTGAGTCCCTTTCACTGAGGAAGGTGTAGGTCTTGTCTATTCCATAGTTGGTTTTTGGAACGGTACCTGTGCTTATATCAAACTCTGGTTTTATGCATCACCCCACCTCTCCTTCCCCCTTAAGCAGGCATAAGAGTGTTTTCTAAATGTGAGACACTGTTCTCTTTCCTAACTCAGTTCAAGTGTAGCCATGTTTACAGGATCTTCATAAGTGATATCTTATGATAAGTTTCTTTTTCTGTGTGACTTATTTCACTTAGAATCATCGTACCTGAATCCACCCATTTTGCTGCTACTGGTCTTATGACATTGATTTCATGGCTGAGGGATATTCCATCGTACGTAAGTACCACAATTTTTTGAACCATTTTTATATTTCCTGGGATATATAAGGTGTACCCAAGTTGAGGTCCTTGTAAGCAGTGCAGCCCTAAATTTTGGGGTGGTTCTGTCTTATTGATTTTCAGTTTTCCCAAGGTATATTCCCTAGACTGGAAGTGCCCTTGGCTCTGTAGCTCTGTTGTTTACTTGTTTTAGGGAACACAATACACTCCTCCAGAGAGGCAGTTGGCAATTTACATCCCGCCCATCAGCATAACAAGGCTCCCTGTTCTCCAGGGCCTGTCTTGCCTTTCTGGTTTTTACACATTTTGTGGATGTCCCTTTTGACCGGTGGGAAGTGATACTTCTTTGTAGTGCAGATTTGCATTGCCCGCTTGCTTGCTTGGCCAAAAGGGGCGTATGCGTTTTCTCCTGAATATATTCAGGAGAAAACACATACGCCCTTTTGGCCAAGTGCATCATTGTCGAAGTTCTGCCCCTCTTCTTGTGCTTTAAAGGCGATTCCAACGTACCTCTTGAAATCTGTTTCCTGCACTTCTGCCTCGCTTTCAAGTACGCCTTGTTGCCTTCCCTCAACAGATTTTTGGACGATAGTTGTCCTTTATTACTCAGCCAGTTTGTGAATTGCTGTGCCCCTGAGCTCCATTTTTCAACTCGTTTTTGGTGAGCTGACCGCAAGTCCAAAATTTTGGTTCAGGAACTATGCTGGTTCCCGGTGGGGGGCTGAGACTTTGGTTAATTCTTCTTCCTGCCGGGAAGTTAGAGTGATATGTGCCCGTCCAAATGCCTAACAGCTACTCTCTCATTGGTTCTCCCTCTTCCCTTTCATCCTCTGCCAAATTGGAAACCTGTGCGAACCAGGAGGTTAAAGGGGCTGTCTCTCAAAGTTGGGAGATTGATAGTAAAGCAGATGGAAAGTCAAACCGGAGCACCAGGAGAGGGACTATTCGTTGAGTTTTAGAAACCTTTCATATTCACAGTGTGTCCGTTCTCTAGGTTTCCCGTACATGTTATAACTGTAGTAATATTCCCTTCAACCTGGAGAGTTGGGACCCATGGAATGGGTGCCATGCATTATTGCTTTAAAGGGTCTGCATTTGCTCACCCAATCTCACCAATCCTCTCAGTCCCAAGTGTCCCTCCTTATGCCACCTCCAGCTGTCATTGTAGATAGGGTCATTCCAGGTTTAATCAGAGACCCTGAAGGAATTGTAAAGAATTTCCCAGTTTTTTTGTTTTGTTTTTGAAATTCCTTTTTATAGTGGGTTTGAGCTGATTCTCGCTGCCATGTTTATGCCAGTCTAGACACACTTGATTCCCTCACGGAGACATATCAATACATAGGTTTTAAGATTCTTACTAGCCAGATATATTCCTCTTCGGGAAATATGGGGTTTTGAGTCCCTTTCACTGAGGAAGGTGTAGGTCTTGTCTATTCCATAGTTGGTTTTTGGAACGGTACCTGTGCTTATATCAAACTCTGGTTTTATGCATCACCCCACCTCTCCTTCCCCCTTAAGCAGGCATAAGAGTGTTTTCTAAATGTGAGACACTGTTCTCTTTCCTAACTCAGTTCAAGTGTAGCCATGTTTACAGGATCTTCATAAGTGATATCTTATGATAAGTTTCTTTTTCTGTGTGACTTATTACACTTAGAATCATCGTACCTGAATCCACCCATTTTGCTGCTACTGGTCTTATGACATTGATTTCATGGCTGAGGGATATTCCATCGTACGTAAGTACCACAATTTTTTGAACCATTTTTATATTTCCTGGGATATATAAGGTGTACCCAAGTTGAGGTCCTTGTAAGCAGTGCAGCCCTAAATTTTGGGGTGGTTCTGTCTTATTGATTTTCAGTTTTCCCAAGGTATATTCCCTAGACTGGAAGTGCCCTTGGCTCTGTAGCTCTGTTGTTTACTTGTTTTAGGGAACACAATACACTCCTCCAGAGAGGCAGTTGGCAATTTACATCCCGCCCATCAGCATAACAAGGCTCCCTGTTCTCCAGGGCCTGTCTTGCCTTTCTGGTTTTTACACATTTTGTGGATGTCCCTTTTGACCGGTGGGAAGTGATACTTCTTTGTAGTGCAGATTTGCATTGCCCGCTTGCTTGCTTGGCCAAAAGGGGCGTATGCGTTTTCTCCTGAATATATTCAGGAGAAAACACATACGCCCCTTTTGGCCAAGTGCATCATTGTCGAAGTTCTGCCCCTCTTCTTGTGCTTTAAAGGCGATTCCAACGTACCTCTTGAAATCTGTTTCCTGCACTTCTGCCTCGCTTTCAAGTCCGCCTTGTTGCCTTCCCTCAACAGATTTTTGGACGATAGTTGTCCTTTATTACTCAGCCAGTTTGTGAATTGCTGTGCCCCTGAGCTCCATTTTTCAACTCGTTTTTGGTGAGCTGACCGCAAGTCCAAAATTTTGGTTCAGGAACTATGCTGGTTCCCGGTGGGGGGCTGAGACTTTGGTTAATTCTTCTTCCTGCCGGGAAGTTAGAGTGATATGTGCCCGTCCAAATGCCTAACAGCTACTCTCTCATTGGTTCTCCCTCTTCCCTTTCATCCTCTGCCAAATTGGAAACCTGTGCGAAACAGGAGGTTAAAGGGGCTGTCTCTCAAAGTTGGGAGATTGATAGTAAAGCAGATGGAAAGTCAAACCGGAGCACCAGGAAAGGGACTATTCGTTGAGTTTTAGAAACCTTTCATATTCACAGTGTGTCCGTTCTCTAGGTTTCCCGTACATGTTATAACTGTAGTAATATTCCCTTCAACCTGGAGAGTTGGGACCCATGGAATGGGTGCCATGCATTATTGCTTTAAAGGGTCTACATTTGCTCACCCAATCTCACCAATCCTCTCAGTCCCAAGTGTCCCTCCTTATTCCACCTCCAGCTGTCATTGTAGATAGGGTCATTCCAGGTTTCATCAGAGACCCTGAAGGAATTGTAAAGAATTTCCCAGTTTTTTTGTTTTGTTTTTGAAATTCCTTTTTATAGTGGGTTTGAGCTGATTCTCGCTGCCATGTTTATGCCAGTCTAGACACACTTGATTCCCTCACGGAGACATATCAATACATAGGTTTTAAGATTCTTACTAGCCAGATATATTCCTCTGCGGGAAATATGGGGTTTTGAGTCCCTTTCACTGAGGAAGGTGTAGGTCTTGTCTATTCCATAGTTGGTTTTTGGAACGGTACCTGTGCTTATATCAAACTCTGGTTTTATGCATCACCCCACCTCTCCTTCCCCCTTAAGCAGGCATAAGAGTGTTTTCTAAATGTGAGACACTGTTCTCTTTCCTAACTCAGTTCAAGTGTAGCCATGTTTACAGGATCTTCATAAGTGATATCTTATGATAAGTTTCTTTTTCTGTGTGACTTATTTAACTTAGAATCATCGTACCTGAATCCACCCATTTTGCTGCTACTGGTCTTATGACATTGATTTCATGGCTGAGGGATATTCCGTCGTACGTAAGTACCACAATTTTTTGAACCATTTTTATATTTCCTGGGGTATATAAGGTGTACCCAAGTTGAGGTCCTTGTAAGCAGTGCAGCCCTAAATTTTGGGGTGGCTCTGTCTTATTGATTTTCAGTTTTCCCAAGGTATATTCCCTAGACTGGAAGTGCCCTTGGCTCTGTAGCTCTGTTGTTTACTTGTTTTAGGGAACACAATACACTCCTCCAGAGAGGCAGTTGGCAATTTACATCCCGCCCATCAGCATAACAAGGCTCCCTGTTCTCCAGGGCCTGTCTTGCCTTTCTGGTTTTTACACATTTTGTGGATGGCCCTTTTGACCGGTGGGAAGTGATACTTCTTTGTAGTGCAGATTTGCATTGCCCGCTTGCTTGCTTGGCGAAAAAGGGCGTATGCGTTTTCTCCTGAATATATTCAGGAGAAAACGCATACGCCCTTTTTGGCCAAGTGCATCATTGTCGAAGTTGTGCCCCTCTTCCTGTGCTTTAAAGGCGATTCCAACGTACCTCTTGAAATCTGTTTCCTGCTATTCTGCCTCGCTCTCAAGTCCGCCTCGTTGCCTTCCCTCAACAGATTTTTGGACGATAGTTGTCCTTTACTACTCGGCCAGTTTGTGAATTGCTGTGCCCCTGAGCTCCATTTTTCAACTCGTTTGTGGTGAGCTGACCGCAAGTCCAACATTTTTGTTCAGGACCTATGCTGGTTCCAGGTGGGTGGCTGAGACTTTGGTTAATTCTTCTTTCTGCCGGGAATTTAGAGTGTTATGTGCCCGTCCAAATGCCTAACAGCTACTCTCTCATTGGTTCTCCCTCTTCCCTTTCATCCTCTGCCAAATTGGAAACCTGTGCGAACCAGGAGGTTAAAGGGGCTGTCTCTCCAAGTTCGGAGGTTGATAGTAAAGCAGATGGAAAGTCAAACCGGAGCACCAGGAGAGGGACTATTCGTTGAGTTTTAGAAACCTTTCGTATTCACAGTGTGTCCGTTCTCTAGGTTTCCCGTACATGTTATAGCTGTAGTAATATTCCCTTCAACCAGGAGAGTTGGGACCCATGGAATGGGTGCCAGGCATTTGTGCTTTATAGGGTCTGCAATTGCTCACCCAATCTCACTAATCGTCTCAGTCCCAAGTGTCCCTCCTTATGCCACATCCAGCTGTCATTGTAGATAGGGTCATTCCAGGTTTCATCAGAGACCCTGAAGGAATTGTAAAGAATTTCCCAGTTTTTTTGTTTTGTTTTTGTAATTCCTTTTTATCGTGGGTTTGAGCTGATTCTCGCTGCCATGTTTATGCCAGTCTAGACACACTTGATTCCCTTACGGAGACATATCAATACATAGGTTTTAAGATTCTTACTAGTCAAATATATTCCTCTGTGGGAAATATTGGGTTTTGAGTCCCTTTCACTGAGGAAGGTGTAGGTCTTGTCTATTCCATAGTTGGTTTTTGGAACGGTACCTGTGCTTATAGCAAACTCTGGTTTTATGCATCACCCCACCTCTCCTTCCCCCTTAAGCAGGCATAAGAGTGTTTTCTAAATGTGAGACACTGTTCTCTTTCCTACCTCAGTTCAAGTGTAGCCATGTTTACAGGATCTTCATAAGTGATATCTTATGATAAGTTTCTTTTTCTGTGTGACTTATTTCACTTAGAATCATCGTACCTGAATCCACCCATTTTGCTGCTACTGGTCTTATGACATTGATTTCATGGCTGAGGGATATTCCATTGTACGTAAGTACCACAATTTTTTGAATTATTTTTATATTTCCTGGGATATTTAAGGTGTAACCAAGTTGAGGTCCTTGTAAGCAGTGCAGCCCTAAATTTTGGGGTGGCTCTGTCTTGTTGATTTTCAGTTTTCCCAAGGTATATTCCCTAGACTGGAAGTGCCCTTGGCTCTGTAGCTCTATTCTTTACTTGTTTTAAGGAGCACTATGTACTCCTCCAGAGAGGCAGTTGGCAATTTACATCCCGCCCATCAGCATAACAAGGCTCCCTGTTCTCCAGGGCCTGTCTTGCCTTTCTGGTTTTTACACATTTTGTGGATGTCCCTTTTGACCGGTGGGAAGTGATACTTCTTTGTAGTGCAGATTTGAATTGCCCGCTTGCTTGCTTGGCCAAAAAGGGCGTATGCGTTTTCTCCTGAATATATTCAGGAGAAAACTCATACGCCCTTTTGGCCAAGTGCATCATTGTCGAAGTTCTGCCCCTCTTCTTGTGCTTTAAAGGCGATTCCAACGTACCTCTTGAAATTTGTTTCCTGCACTTCTGCCTCGCTTTCAAGTCCGCCTTGTTGCCTTCCCTCAACAGATTTTTGGACGATAGTTGTCCTTTATTACTCAGCCAGTTTGTGAATTGCTGTGCCCCTGAGCTCCATTTTTCAACTCGTTTTTGGTGAGCTGTCCGCAAGTCCAAAATTTTGGTTCAGGAACTATGCTGGTTCCCGGTGGGGGGCTGAGACTTTGGTTAATTCTTCTTCCTGCCGGGAAGTTAGAGTGATATGTGCCCGTCCAAATGCCTAACAGCTACTCTCTCATTGGTTCTCCCTCTTCCCTTTCATCCTCTGCCAAATTGGAAACCTGTGCGAACCAGGAGGTTAAAGGGGCTGTCTCTCAAAGTTGGGAGATTGATAGTAAAGCAGATGGAAAGTCAAACCGGAGCACCAGGAGAGGGACTATTCGTTGAGTTTTAGAAACCTTTCATATTCACAGTGTGTCCGTTCTCTAGGTTTCCCGTACATGTTATAACTGTAGTAATATTCCCTTCAACCTGGAGAGTTGGGACCCATGGAATGGGTGCCATGCATTATTGCTTTAAAGTGTCTGCATTTGCTCACCCAATCTCACCAATCCTCTCAGTCCCAAGTGTCCCTCCTTATGCCACCTCCAGCTGTCATTGTAGATAGGGTCATTCCAGGTTTCATCAGAGACCCTGAAGGAATTGTAAAGAATTTCCCAGTTTTTTTGTTTTGTTTTTGAAATTCCTTTTTATAGTGGGTTTGAGCTGATTCTCGCTGCCATGTTTATGCCAGTCTAGACACACTTGATTCCCTCACGGAGACATATCAATACATAGGTTTTAAGATTCTTACTAGCCAGATATATTCCTCTGCGGGAAATATGGGGTTTTGAGTCCCTTTCACTGAGGAAGGTGTAGGTCTTGTCTATTCCATAGTTGGTTTTTGGAACGGTACCTGTGCTTATATCAAACTCTGGTTTTATGCATCACCCCACCTCTCCTTCCCCCTTAAGCAGGCATAAGAGTGTTTTCTAAATGTGAGACACTGTTCTCTTTCCTAACTCAGTTCAAGTGTAGCCATGTTTACAGGATCTTCATAAGTGATATCTTATGATAAGTTTCTTT
Organism: Hyperoodon ampullatus; assembly: GCF_949752795.1. NCBI lineage: Eukaryota > Metazoa > Chordata > Mammalia > Artiodactyla > Ziphiidae > Hyperoodon > Hyperoodon ampullatus. The sequence continues at coordinate 46,407 of NW_027640733.1, read as the reverse complement.
TTCTGTGTGACTTATTTCACTTAGAATCATCGTACCTGAATCCACCCATTTTGCTGCTACTGGTCTTATGACATTGATTTCATGGCTGAGGGATATTCCATCGTACGTAAGTACCACAATTTTTTGAACCATTTTTATATTTCCTGGGATATATAAGGTGTACCCAAGTTGAGGTCCTTGTAAGCAGTGCAGCCCTAAATTTTGGGGTGGTTCTGTCTTATTGATTTTCAGTTTTCCCAAGGTATATTCCCTAGACTGGAAGTGCCCTTGGCTCTGTAGCTCTGTTGTTTACTTGTTTTAGGGAACACAATACACTTCTCCAGAGAGGCAGTTGGCAATTTACATCCCGCCCATCAGCATAACAAGGCTCCCTGTTCTCCAGGGCCTGTCTTGCCTTTCCGGTTTTTACACATTTTGTGGATGTCCCTTTTGACCGGTGGGAAGTGATACTTCTTTGTAGTGCAGATTTGCATTGCCCGCATTCTTGCTTGGCGAAAAAGGGCGTATGCGTTTTCTCCTGAATATATTCAGGAGAAAACGCATACGCCCTTTTTGGCCAAGTGCATCATTGTCGAAGTTGTGCCCCTCTTCCTGTGCTTTAAAGGCGATTCCAACGTACCTCTTGAAATCTGTTTCCTGCTATTCTGCCTCGCTCTCAAGTCCGCCTCGTTGCCTTCCCTCAACAGATTTTTGGACGATAGTTGTCCTTTACTACTCGGCCAGTTTGTGAATTGCTGTGCCCCTGAGCTCCATTTTTCAACTCGTTTGTGGTGAGCTGACCGCAAGTCCAACATTTTTGTTCAGGACCTATGCTGGTTCCAGGTGGGTGGCTGAGACTTTGGTTAATTCTTCTTCCTGCCGGGAATTTAGAGTGTTATGTGCCCGTCCAAATGCCTAACAGCTACTCTCTCATTGGTTCTCCCTCTTCCCTTTCATCCTCTGCCAAATTGGAAACCTGTGCGAACCAGGAGGTTAAAGGGGCTGTCTCTCCAAGTTGGGAGGTTGATAGTAAAGCAGATGGAAAGTCAAACCGGAGCACCAGGAGAGGGACTATTCGTTGAGTTTTAGAAACCTTTCGTATTCACAGTGTGTCCGTTCTCTAGGTTTCCCGTACATGTTATAGCTGTAGTAATATTCCCTTCAACCAGGAGAGTTGGGACCCATGGAATGGGTGCCAGGCATTTGTGCTTTATAGGGTCTGCAATTGCTCACCCAATCTCACTAATCGTCTCAGTCCCAAGTGTCCCTCCTTATGCCACATCCAGCTGTCATTGTAGATAGGGTCATTCCAGGTTTCATCAGAGACCCTGAAGGAATTGTAAAGAATTTCCCAGTTTTTTTGTTTTGTTTTTGTAATTCCTTTTTATCGTGGGTTTGAGCTGATTCTCGCTGCCATGTTTATGCCAGTCTAGACACACTTGATTCCCTTACGGAGACATATCAATACATAGGTTTTAAGATTCTTACTAGTCAAATATATTCCTCTGTGGGAAATATGGGGTTTTGAGTCCCTTTCACTGAGGAAGGTGTAGGTCTTGTCTATTCCATAGTTGGTTTTTGGAACGGTACCTGTGCTTATATCAAACTCTGGTTTTATGCATCACCCCACCTCTCCTTCCCCCTTAAGCAGGCCTAAGAGTGTTTTCTAAATGTGAGACACTGTTCTCTTTCCTACCTCAGTTCAATTGTAGCCATGTTTACAGGATCTTCATAAGTGATATCTTATGATAAGATTCTTTTTCTGTGTGGCTTATTTCACTTAGAATCATCGTACCTGAATCCACGCATTTTGCTGCTACTGGTCTTATGACATTGATTTCATGGCTGAGGGATATTCCATCGTACGTAAGTACCACAATTTTTTGAACCATTTTTATATTTCCTGGGATATTTAAGGTGTACCCAAGTTGAGGTCCTTGTAAGCAGTGCAGCCCTAAATTTTGGGGTGGCTCTGTCTTATTGATGTTCAGTTTTCCCAAGGTATATTCCCTAGACTGAAAGTGCCCTTGGCTCTGTAGCTCTGTTCTTTACTTGTTTTAGGGAACACAATGTACTCCTCCAGAGAGGCAGTTGGCAATTTACATCCCGCCCATCAGCATAACAAGGCTCCCTGTTCTCCAGGGCCTGTCTTGCCTTTCTGTTTTTTACACATTTTGTGGATGTCCCTTCTGACCCGTGGGAAGTGATACTTCTTTATAGTGCAGATTTGCATTGCCCGCTTGCTTGCTTGGCCAAAAAGGGCGTATGCGTTTTCTCCTGAATATATTCAGGAGAAAACGCATACGCCCTTTTTGGCCAAGTGCATCATTGTCAAAGTTGTGCCCCTCTTCCTGTGTTTTAAAGGTGATTCCAACGTACCTCTTGAAATCTGTTTCCTGCTATTCTGCCTCGCTTTCAAGTCCGCCACGATGCCTTCCCTCAACAGATTTTTGGACGATAGTTGTCCTTTATTACTCGGCCAGTTTGTGAATTGCTGTGCCCCTGAGCTCCATTTTTCAACTCATTTTTGGTGAGCTGACCGCAAGTCCAAAATTTTGGTTCAGGACCTATACTGGTTCCCGGTGGGTGGCTGTGACTTATGTTAATTTTTCTTCCTACCGGGAAATTAGAGTGACATGTGCCCGTCCAAATACCTGACAGCTACTCTCTCATTGGTTCTCCCTCTTCCCTTTCATCCTCTGCCAAATTGGCAACCTGTGCGAACCAGCAGGTTAAAGTGGCTGTCTCTTCAAGTTTGGAGACTGATAATGAAGCAGTTGGAAAATCAAACCGGAGCACCAGGAGAGGGACTATTCTTTGAGTTTTAGAAACCTTTCATATTCACAGTGTGTCCGTTCTCTAGGTTTCCCATACATGTTATAGCTGTAGTAATAGTTCCTTCAACCTGGAGAGTTGAGACCCATGGAATGGGTGCCACATATTATTGTTTTAAAGGGTCTGCATTTGCTCACCCACTCTCACCAACCCTCTCAGTCCCAAGTGTCCAGCCTTATGCCACATCCAGCTGTCGTTGTAGATAGGGTCATTCCAGGTTTCATCAGCGACCCTGAAGGAATTGTAAAGAATTTCACTGTTTTTTGTTTTGTTTTTGAATTTCCTTTTCTAGTGGGTTTGAGCTGATTCTCGCTGCCATGTTTATGCCAGTCTAGACACACTTGATTCCCTTAAAGAGACATATCAATACATAGGTTTTAAGATTCTTAGTAGTAAGATATATTCCTCTGCTGGAAATATGGGGTTTTGAGTCCCGTTCACAGAGGAAGTAGTAGGTCTTGTCTATTCTGTATTTGGATTATGGAACCGTACCTGTGCTAATATCAAACTCTGGTTTTATTCATCACTCCACCTCTGCTTTCCCCTTAAGCATGCATAAGAGTGTTTTCTAAATATGAGACTCTGTTCCGTTTCCTAATTCCTTCCATGTGTAGCCATGTTTATATACCCGTCATAAGTGATATCTTATGATAAGTTTATTTTTCTGTGTGATTTTTTCAGTTAGAATCATCGTACATGAATCCCGTCATTATGCTGCTACTGGCCTTATGACATTGATTTCATGGCTGAGGGATATTCCATCATACGTATGTACCACAATTTCTTTACCATTTTTGTCTTTCCTGGTATTTATAAGGTGTCCCGAAGTCGAGGTTCTTGTAAGCAGTGCTGCCATAAATTTTGGGGTGGCTGTGTCTTATTGATTTTCAATTTTCCCAAGGTATATTCCCGTGACCGGAAGTGCCTTAGGTTGTGAAGCACTGTTGTTTACTTCTTTTGGGGAACACAATGCACTCCTCCAGAGTGGCTGTGGGCAATTGCCATCCCACCCATCCGCATAACAAGGCTCCCTGTTCTCCAGATCCTGTCTTGCCTTTCTTGTTTTTACACATTTTACGGATGTCCCTTTTGACCGGTTGGAAGTGATACTTCTTTGTAGTGCAGATTTGCATTGTGCAGTTGCTTGGTTGGCCAAAATGGGCGTATGCGTTTTCTCCTGAATATATTCAGGAGAAAACGCATGCGCCCTTTATGGACAATTCCATAATTGTCGAAGTTGTGATGCTTTTCCTGTGTTTAAAGGCGATTCCAATGTACTTCTGGTAATCTGTTTCGTGCACTTCTGCCTCATTTTCAAGTCCGCCTCATGGCTTTCTCTCAACAGATTTTTGGAAGAGAGTAGTCCTTTATAACTCTGCAAGTTAGTGAATTGCTGTGCCCCTGAGTTCCATTTTTCAACTCGCGTTTTTGTGAGCTGACTGCCAATCCACAATTTTGCTTCAGGACCTATACTGGTTCCATTGGGGGGGCTGGCTCAGATTTTGTTAATTCTTCTTCGTGACGGGAATTTAGAGTGACATGTGGCCTTCCAAATGCCTACAGCTACTCTCTAATTGTTTCTCCCTCTTCCCTTATATCCTCTACACAACGTGCCAACTGTGCGAACCAGGAGGTTATAGGTGCTGACTCTCCAATTTGGGAGATTGATACTAAAGCAGTTGGAATGTCAAACTGGTGCACAAGGAGAGAAAAAAATTAGTAGAGTTTTAGAAACCTTTCACCATCAGATGGTGTCCATTCTCGAGGTTTCCCATACATGTTATAACTGTAGTGATATTCCCTTCTACCTGGAGAGTTGGGACCCATAGAATGGGTGCCAGGTATTATTGCTTTAAACGGTCTGCATTTTCTCACCCAATCTCACCAATCCTCTCAGTCCCAAGTGACCAGCCTTATGCCACATCCAGCTGTCGTTGTACATAGGGTCATTCTAAGATTCATCAGAACCCCTGAAGGTATTGTGTAAGAATCTCACTGTTTATTTGTTTTGTTTTGAAATTCTTTTTTATAGTGGGTTTGAGCTGATTCTCTCTGCCGTGTTTATGTCATTCTAGACACACTTGGTTACCTTATGGAGACATATCAATACATAGGTTTTAAGATTCTTACTAGTCAGATATACTACTCTGCGGGGAATAGGGGTGTTGAGCCCCGTTCTGTGAGGAAAGAGTAGGTCTTGTCTATTTTGTATTTGGATTATGCAACAGTACGTGTGCTAATATCAAACTCTGGTTTTATGCATCGCCCCGCCTCTCCTTTCCTCTTGAGCAGGCATAAGAGTGTTTTCTAAATGTGAGACTCTTCTCTTTCCTAATTCAGTTCATGTGTATCCATGTTTACAAGACCTTCATAAGTGATATCTTATGATAAGTTTCTTTTTCTGTGTGACTTATTTCAGTTAGAATCATCGTACATGAACCCACCCATTATGCTGCTACTGGCCTTATGACATTGATTTCATGGCTGAGGGATATTCCATCGTACGTATGTACCACAATTTCTTTACTATTTTTGTCTTTCCTGGGATATTTAAGGTGTCCCGAAGTCGAGGTTCTTGTAAGCAGTGCTGCCCTATATTTTGGGTTGGCTGTGTCTTATTGATTTTCAATTTCCCCAAGGTATATTCCCATGACTGGAAGTGCCTTAGGTTGTGAAACTCTGTTGTTTAATTCTTTTAGGGAACACAATGCACTCCTCCAGAATGGCTGTTGGCAATCTGCATCCCACCCATCAGCATAACAAGGCTCCCTGTTCTCTAGAGCCCCTCTTGCCTTTCTGGTTTTTACACATTTTACGGATATCCCTTTTGATTGGTGGGAAGTGATACTTCTTTGTAGTGCAGATTTGCATTGTGCGGTTGCTTGCTTGGCCAAAATGGGTGTATGCGTTTTCTCCTGAATATATTCAGGAGAAAACGCCTGCAACCTTTATGGACAATTCCATAATTGTCGAAGTTGTGATGCTTTTCCTGTGTTTAAAGGCGATTCCAATGTACTTCTGGAAATCTGTTCCGTGCAAATCTCCCTCATTTTCAAGTCCGCCTCATGGCTTTTCCTCAACAGATTTTTGGAAGAGAGTAGTCCTGTATAACTCTGCAAGTTAGTGAATTGCTGTGCCCCTGAGCTCCATTTTTCAACTTGTGTTTTTGTGAGCTGACCGCAAACCCACAATTTTGCTTCAGGACCTATACTAGTTATGGGGGTGGGGCAGGCTGAGAGTTTGGTTAATTCTTCTTCGTGACGGGAAATTAGAGTGACATGTGGCCATCCAAATGCCTACAGCTACTCTCTCATTGGTTCTCCCTCTTCCCTTATATCCTCTGCACAATGTGCCAACTGTGCGAACCAGGAGGTTATAGGGGCTGACTCTCCAAGTTGGGAGATTGATATTAAAGCAGTTGGAATGTCAAGCTGCAGCACATGGAGGGAAAAAAATTAGTAGAGTTTTAGAAACCTTTCACCATCAGAGGGTGTCCATTCTCTAGGTTTCCCATACATGTTATAACTGTAGTGATATTCCCTTCTACCTGGAGAGTTGGGAACCATGGAATCAGTGGCAGGCATTATTGCTTTAAATGGTCTGCATTTTCTCACCCAATCTCACCAATCCTCTCAGTCCCAGGTGAACAGCCTTATGCCACATCCAGCTGTTGTTGTAGATAGGGTCATTCCAAGTTTCATCAGAACCCCTGAAGGTGTTGTGTAAGAATTTCACTGTTTCTTTGTTTTGTTTTGAAATTCCTTTTTATAGTGGGTTTGAGCTGATTCTCACTGCCGTGTTTATGTCATTCTAGACACACTTGGTTCCCTTATGGAGACATATCAATACTTAGGTTTTAAGATCCTTACTAGTCAGATATATTTCTCTGCGGGGAATAGGGGTGTTGAGTCCCATTCACCGAGGAAGGAGTCGGGCTTGTCTCTTCTGTATTTGGATTATGGAACGGTACCTGTGTTAATATCAAACTCTGGTTTTGTGTGTCTCCCCACCTCTCCTTCCCCCTTAAGCAAGCATAAGAGTGTTTTCTAAATCTGAGACTCTGTTCTCTTTCCTAATTCAGTTCATATGTAGCCAGGTTTACATTCCCTTCATAAGTGATATCTTATATCAGAATGCACCATGGCCCTTGTCATAATAATGCTCCATGACCCCTGTCAACACAATGCTCCATTCCCTGGTTATCACAATGCTCCATGTCCCTTGTCATAACAATTCTCCACGTACTTGTCATCACAATGCTACATGACACTTCTCATCACAAAGTTACATGCTCGTTTCATCACAATTCTCCATGCACTTGTCATTGCAATGTTCCATGACCCCTGTCATAGCAAGCTCCAAGTGTTTGTCATCACAATGCTTCACGACTTTACCATCAAAATTCTCAATGGCACTTTTCATCACAATGTTCAGTACCCTTGTCATCACAATGCTCCATGCCCTTGTCATCACAATGCTCCATGACCCCTGTCATCACAATACTCCCTGAAACCTGTCATCACAATGCTTCATGCCCCTTGTCATTACAGTGCTCCATGATGCTCGTCATCACAATTACCCATGGTCTTCTCATCACAATGCTCCACGGTTTTGCCATCCCAATGCTCCATGCCCTGGTCATCTCAAAGCTCAATGTACCTTGTCCTCACAATTCTCCACGTCCTTGTCATCACAATGCTCCATGGCACTTCTCATCACAATGTTATATGCTCTTGTCATAACAATACTCCATGCACTTGTCATCGCAATGCTCCATGACCCCTGTCATAGGAAGCTCCATGCGCTTGTCATCACAATGTTTCAGGACATGGACATTAAAATTATCAATGTCCCTTGTCATCTCAATGCTCCATGCGCTTATCATCACAATGCTCCTTTACCTTTGTCACAACAATCCTCCATGACAATTGGCATCACCGTACTCCGTGCTATTGTCATCACAATGGAACATGACATATGTCATCACAATGCTCCCTGACACCTGTCTTCACAATACTCCATGACATTGTCATCACAATGCTCCATGCCCTTGTCATCACAATGTGCCATGCCCACTGTCATCAAAATAATCCATGAAACTTGTCAGACCAAAGCTTCATGCCACCTTTCATCACAATGCTCCATGAACCCTGTCATCACAATGCTCCATGACCCCTGCCATCACAATGTTCTACGGCCTTGTCATCACAAGACTCCATGATCCTTGTCATCACAATGCTCCAAGACCCCTGTAATCACAATGCTCCATGCCCATGTCATCACAAAGCTCCCTGACGCATGTCATCAGAATGCTCCATGGCCGTCTCATCAAAATACTCCATGCCCTTGTCATCACAATGCTCCAAGACCCTTGTTATTACAATGATCCATGCCTCTTTTCATCTCAATGCTCCATGAACCCTGTCATCACAATGCACCATGCCCATCATCATAATGCTTCATGCTATTGTCATCACAATGAAATAAAAATTCTCCATGACCTCTCTCATCACAATGCTCCAAACCCTTGTGATCACAATGTTCCATAACACTTGTCATCACAACGCCCCATGACGCTGGTCATCACAATTATCCATGGACTTCTCATCACAATGCTCCATGACCTTTGTCATCACAATTCTCAATACACTTGTCATCACAATGCTCCCTGACACTTGTCATCAGTATGCTCATTGAACACTGTCATGACAAGTCTCCATGCCTTTTTCATCACAATGATCCATGCCCTTTTCATCACAATGCTTCATGCCATTGTCATCACAATACTCCACAAGCTTGTCATCAGAATGCTCCGTGACCCTTGTCATCTCAATGATCCATGACCCCTGTCATCACAATGCTCCATGACACCTGTCATCACAATGCTCGATGCCCCTTGTCATTACAGTGCTCCATGATGTTCGTCATCACAATTATCCATGGTCTTCTCATCACAGTGCTCCACGGTCTTGCCATCACAATGCTCCATGCCCTGGTCATCACAATGCTCAATGTCCCCAGTCATCACAATGCTCCATGACCCCTGTCATCACAATGATCCATACTGCTTGTCATTACAGTGCTCCATGACACTCGTAATCACAATTGTCCATGGTCTTCTCATCACAATGCTCCACGCCCTTGTCATCAAAATGCTCCATGACCCTTGTCATCACAATGCTCCATGACCACTGTCATAACAATGCTCCATGACCCCTGTCATCACAAGGCTCCATACCACTTGTCATTACAGTGTTCCATGATGCTCCTCATCACAATTATCCATGGTCTTCTCATCACAATGCTCCACGGTCTTGCCATCACAGTGCTCCATGCCTTGGGCATCACAATGCTCCATGTCCCCGGTCATCACAATGCTCCAAGACCACTGTCATCACAATGCTCTATACCCCTTGTCATTACAGTGCTCCATGACCCTCGTCATCACAATTATCCATGGTCTTCTCATCACAATGCTCCACGATCTTGCCATCGCAATGCTCCATGCCCTGGTCATCACAATGCTCCATGTCCCCTGTCATCACAATTGTCCACGATCTTGGCATCACTATGCTCCACGACACTTCTCATCACAGTGTTACATGCTTTGTCATCACAATTCTCTATGCACTTGTCATCGCAATGCTCCATGACCCCGTCATAGCAAGCTCCATGTGCTTGTCATCACAATACTCCATGCCCTTGTCGTCACAATTCTCCATGACCTTTGTCATCACAATGCTCCCTGACACTTGTCGTCAGAATGCTCCCTGAAAACTGTCATGAAATGGCTCCATGTCTTTTTCATCACAATGCCCCATGCCATTTTCATCAAAATGCTCCATGTCATTGTCATCAAAATACTCCACAAGCTTGTCTTCAGAATGCTCCAAGAAACTTGTCATCACAATGCTCCATGACCCCTGTTATCACAATGTTCCATACCCCTTGTCATTACAGTGCTCCATGACGCTCATCATCACAATTATCCATGGTCTTCTCATCACAATGCTCCACGGTCTTGCCATCACAATACTCCATGCCCTGGTCATCACAATTCTCCACGTTCTTGGCATCACTGTGCTCCATGATGCTTTTCATCACAGTGTTACATGCTTTGTCATCACAATTCTCTATGCACTTGTCATCGCAATGCTCCATGATCCCTGTCACAGCAAGCTCCATGTGATTGTCATCACAATGCTTCATGAACATGTCATCAAAATTCTCAATGGCCCTTGTTATCACAATGCTTCATGACCCCTGTCATCACAATGCTCCAAGCCCTTGTCATCAAAATGCTCCATTACCTTTGTCATCACAATCCTCCATGACACTTGGCATCACAATGCGCCATTCCATTGTCATCGCAATGGACCATGACATATGTCATCACAATGCTCCCTGACACCCTTCTTCACAATACTCCATGACCTTCTCATCACAGTGCTCCATGCCCTTGTCATCACAATGCGCCATGCCCACTGTCATCACAATAATCCCTGAAACTTGTCAAACCAATGCAACATGCCCCTGTCATCACAATGCTCCATGCCCTTTCATCACAATGCTCTATGACCCCTGTCATCACAATGCTCCGTGACTCCAGTCATCACAATGCTTCATGACCTTTGTCATCACAATGGTTCATGCCCTCATCATCACAAGGCTCTGTGACCTTTGTCACCACAGCGCTCCATGAACATTTCATCACAATGCTCGGTGACCCTTGTCATCCCAATGCTCAATGCCTTTGTTAGCACAATACTCCATGACCCATGGCATCACAATGTGCCATGCGCTTGTCATCACAATGCTCCACATCTTTGTCATCACAATGCTCCATAAACCTTGTCATCACACTGCTCCATGTACTTCTCATCAAAATGCTCTCTCACCACTGATATCACAATGTTCCATCACTAGTCAACACAATACTCCCTCACCCCTGTCATCACAATATTCCATGACCCTTGTCACAACAATGCTACATGCCTTTATCATCACAATGCTCCATTCCCCTGACATCACAATGTTCCATAACCCCTGTCATCACAATGCTCCCTGCCCTTCACAACAGAATGCACCACACCCTTGTCATAAAAATGCTCCATGACCTTTGTCATCACAAAGCTCAATGACCCTTGTCATCACAATGCTGCATGCCATTGTCATCACAATGCTCCATGAGCCCTCTCATCACATTGTTCCATGCCCTTGTCATCACAGGCTCCATGATGCTTTTCATCACAATGCTCGATGCCATTCTTATCACAATGCTCCATGCGCTTCTCATTACAATCCTGCATGACCCATGTATCACAGTGTTCCATGCCCTTGTCATCACAATGCTCCTTGCCCCCTCTCATCACAATAATCCATGAAACTTTTCAGACCAATGCTCCATGCCCTTGTCATCACAATGCTCCATTACCCCTGTCATAACAATGCTCCATGACCCCTGCCATCACAATGTTCCACAGCCTTGTCATCACAAGGCTCCATGACCCTTGTCATCACAATGCTCCAAGACCCCTGTAATCACAATGCTCCATGCCCTTGTCATCACAAAGCTCCATGACGCATGTCAACAGAATGCTCCATGGCCTTCTCATTCACGATGTTCCATGCCTTTGTCATCACAATGCTCCAAGACTCCTGTAATCGCAATGCTCCATGCCCCTTTTCATCTCAATGCTCCATGAACCCTGTCATCACAATGCACCATGCCCATCATCATAATGCTTCAGGCTATTGTCATCACAATGAAACCAAAATGCTCCATGACCCCTCTCATCAAAATGCTCCAAATCCTTGAGATCAATATGTTCCATAACACTTATCATCACAATGCCCCATGACGCTCGTCATCACAATAATCCATGGTCTTCTCATCACAATGCTCCATGACCTTTGTCATCACAATACTCAATACCATTGTCATCACAATGCTCCCTGACACTTGTTGTCAGTTTGCTCCTTGAACCCTGTCATGACAAGGCTCCATGCCTTTTTCATCACAATGATCCATGCCCTTTTCATCACAGTGCTCCAAGACCGCTGTAATCACAATGCTCCATGCCCTTGTCATAACAAAGCTCCATGATGCATGTCATCAGAACGCTCCATGGCCTTCTCATCCCAATGCTCCATGCCCTTGTCATCACAATGCTCCAAGACCCCTGTAATCACAATGCTCCATGGCACTTTTCATCAGAATGCTCCATGAGACTTGTCATCACAAAGCTCCATGGTCTTCTCATCACAGTGCTCCAGTACCTTGTCATCACAATGCTCCATGACCCCTGTCATCACAGTACTCCATGGACATTTTCAGCCCAATGCTCCATGACCTTCTCATCACAATGCGCCATGACCCCTGTCATCACAATGCTCCATGACCACTGTCATCACAACGCTGCATGAACCCTGACAACACAATGATCCGGGACTCTTGTCATTAAAATGCTCCATGACCATTGTCATCACAATGATCCATGTGCTTGTCATCCCAATGCTCCATGACCCCTGTAATCACAATGCTCTGTGATGCTTGTCATCACAGTGCTCCATGAACCTTGTCATCATAATGCTCCTTGCCTTTGTCAACAAAATGGTACATATTCTTGTCATCACAATTCTCCATGCGCTTGTCATCACAATCCTCCATGACCATTGGGATCACATTGCTTCATGCCCTTGCCATCTCTCTCTTGCCTTTCTGGTTTTTACAGATATTCGGATGTCCCTTTTGACCGGTGGTAAGTGACAATTCTTTGTAGTGTGGATTTGTATTGCGCGCTTGCTTGATTGGCCAAAAAGGGCGTATGAGTTTTCTTCTGAATATATTCAGGAGAAAAGGCATACGCCCTTTTTGGCCAAGTGCATCTCTGTCCAAGTTGGGATGCTTTTCCTGTGCTTTAAAGGCGATTCCAATTTACCTCTTGAAATATGTTTTGTGCAATTCTGCCTCATTTTCAAGTCCGCTTCATTGCCTTCCCTCAACAGATTTTTGGAAGAGAGTAGTCCTTTATAAGTCTGCAGGTTTGTGAATTGCTGTGCCCCTGAGCTCCAATTTTCAAATCCCATCTTTGTGAGCTGGCCGCAAATCCACAATTTGGCTTCAGGACCTATACTGGTTCCAGGGGTCGCTATATTGGTTCCCTGTGGGTGGTTGAGGCTTTGGTTAATTCTTCTTCCTGCCGGGAACTTAGAGTGACATGTGCCCGTCCAAATGCCTACATCTACTCTCTGATTGGTTCTCCCTCTTCCCTTTCATCCTCTGCACAATTAGCAAACTGTGCGAACCAGGAGGTTATAGGGGCTGACTCTCCTAAGTTGGGAGATTGATAGTAAAGCAGTTGGAATGCCAAAGTGGAGCACAAGGAGAGGAAAAATTTGGAGAGTTTTAGAAACCTTTCACCATCACAGGGTGTCCATTTTCTAGGTTTCCCATACATGTTATAATTGTAGTGATATACCCTTCTACCTGGAGATTTGGAACACATGGAATGGTGGCATGCATTACTACTTTAAAAGGTCTGCATTTTCTCTCTCAATCTCACCAGTCCTCTCAGTCCCAAGTGTCCAGCCTTATGTCTCATCCAGCTGTCTTTGCAGATAGGGTCATTCCAGGTTTCATCAGAAACCCTGAAGGAATTGTGTAAGAATTTCGCTGTTTTTTGGGGGTTTTTTGAAATTCATTTTTATAATGGGGTTGAGCTGATTTTCACTGACGTGTTTATGCCAGTCTAGACACAATTGATTCCCTTACGGAGACATATCAATACATAGGTTTTAAGATTCTTAGTAGTCAGATATATTCCTCTGTGGGGCATAGGGGTGTTGAGTCCCGTTCACTGAGGAAGGTGTAGGTCTTGTCTATTCTGTATTTGGTTTATGGAATGGTACCTGTGCTAATATCAAACTCTGGTTTTATGCATCACCCCACCTCTCCTTTCCCCTGAAGCAGGCATAAGAGATTTTTGCTAAATGTGAGACTCTGTTCTCTTTCCTAATTCAGTTCATGTGTTGTGATATTGACATTCCCTCTATAAGTGATATCTTATGATAAGATTCTTTTTCTGTGTGACTAATTTCCCTTAAAATCATCATACCTAAATCCACTCTTTATGCTGCTACTGGCCTTATATACATTGATTTCACGTCTGAGTGATATTCCGTTGTACAAAATTACCACAAGTTCTTTATGCATTTCTCTTTTTCCTGGGATATTTTAGGTGTACCAAAGTTGAGGTTCTTGTATGCAGAGCAGCCCTAAACTTTGGGGTGCCTGTGTCTTATTGACATTTAGTCTTCCCAAGTTATATGTCCATGAGTTGAAGTCCCCTTGCTCCGGGGCTTTGTATTTTAGATGTTTTAAAAACAGCATACACTTCTTCAGAGTGGCTCTTGGATATTTATACCCCACCCATCAGCGTGACTAGGCTCCCTGTTTTCCATGGCCTCTCCTGCATTTCTGGTTTGTACACATTTTTTGGATGGCCTTTCTGAGCAGTGGAAATTGAGACTTCTTTGTTGTGCGGATTTGCATTTCCCTCTTGCCTGGTTGGGCAAAAACTCTGCATGTGTTTTTTTCCTGAAGATATTCACGAAAAAAACGCATACACCCTTTTGCCCAACCGCATCATTTTAGAAATTCTGCTGCTTTTCATATGCTTTAAATGTGAGTACAATCTACCTTTTGAAATCTGTTTCCTGCAATTCTGCCTCTCATTCAGATCCTCTTCGTTATCTTACCTGAATATATTTTTGGACGTTGGTTATCATTTATATCTTTGCAGGTCTTTGAATTGTCTGCTCCTGAGCTCCATTTTGCAACTCGCTATTTTTGTGAGCTGGCCGCCAAACCATTGGATTACTTCTGGCCCTATTCTGGTTCTGGGGAGGCAGGCTGAGCCTTTGGTTAATTCTTCTTCCTAATGGGAAATTAGAGTGACATGTGCCTGTCAAAACTCCTACAGCTAATCTCTCATTGGTTCCCCCTCTTCCCATTTATCCTCTGCACAAATTGCAAACTGTGTGAAACAGGAGGTTAAAGGTGCTGATTCTCCAAGTGGGGAGATTGTTAGTAATGTGGCTGGAATGGCGAACCCCAGCACCAGGAGATCAAAAATGAGGTGCATTTTAGACACCTTTCCTGAGCACACGGTGTACATTCATCTCGGTTTCCCAGGCATGTTTTCGCTGTCAGAAGATTCCCTTGAACCTGCAGATTTGGGACCCATGGAATGGGTACCAGGCAGTATTACTTTAAAAGGTCTGCATTTCCTCACCCAGCCTCTCTAACATCTCTTAGCGTGCATAGCTTCCAGCCTTATATAATCATCCTGCTGTGGGTCTACATGTGTTCAATCCATGTTACGTCGTAGCCCTTCAACAAAAGTTGTAAGAATTTTTGTCTGTCTCACTGTTTTTATAAATAGTTTTAAATTTATTTTTATATTGATTACAGCTGATTTTCAAAGCTCTCTTTTTTGCTGCTGTACATCCACTTGATTCATGTACTGTGAGACAACAATAAATTCTTTTTCAGATGCTTACCAGTCATATGTATTATTTTCCAGTGACTTGAGTGGGCTGAGTGCAGTTCTTTGAGGTACCGTGTAGGCCTTGTCAGTTATTCAATTTGGTTCTTGGAATGGTATCTTTGCTAATTTCAACCTCCTGGATAATACCTCACCATTCCCCACCTTTCCCATTTAGCAGCCTTATGTCTATTTTCTACATATTTGACTATGTTTCTGTTTTGTAATTTATTTCATGTGTAGCCATTTTTGATTCCACCTTTAAGTGACATCTTATGATATGTGTCTTTTTCTTTCTGACATATGTCACTCAGAATGATCGTATGTAACTCCTCCAGAGTTGTTACAACTGGCCTTATTTCATTGATTTCTGGATGAGTAATATTCCACTCTACATAAGTACCCCATCTCTTTTATCCATTTTATCCTTCCAGGGACATTTAGGTTATATCCAAGTTGAGGCCCTTTTTAACAGAGAGGTGGTAAACGTTCGGGTGCCTGTTTTCTGTCGATTTTTGTTTTTCCCAAGGTACACGCCCATGAGTGCAAGTGCCCTATGCTCTGTAGCTCATTTTTTAGATGTTTTAGCAAACACAATACACTTCTCCAGAGTGGCCGTTGGCAAATTACATTTCCACTATCAGCCTCACAGGGCTCCCTTTTCTCCTCGCCCTGTCCTGCATTTCTGGTGTTTACACTTTATGTGGATGGCCCTTCTGACTGATGTGAAGTGATACATTTTGTGATATTGATTTCCAGTGCCCACCTGTTTGGTTGGATAAAAAGTGTGTATGGCCTTTACTTGAATATATTCAGAAAAAATGCATACACCCTTTTTGGCCAACTGCATCATTGGCGATGTTCAGCCCCTTTTCTTGTGCTTTAATGGGGAGTCCTTTCTACCTCTTCAAATCTGTTTCCTGCCACTCTCCCTTGCTTACAAGTCCTTTTCTGTGACTTACCTCAAGACATTTTTCGACGATAGATATTTTCAACTCTGCAGTTTCATGAATTTTAGTGCCCCTGAGTTCCATTTTTCAACTTGTGTTTTTGGAAACTGGACACAAAACAGCGGGATTTCCTCTAGCCCTATTCTGTTTCCGTGGGCAATTCTAGCCTTTGATGAATTTGTCTTCTGGATTGGAAATTAGAGTGGCATGTGCCTGTCCGAACACCTATGACTTGTCTCTAAATTTTTCTCATCCTTCCGCTTCATCCTCTGGACAAATTCCAAACTGTGTGCAACAGGATGTTGACGGTGCTGATATCCCCAAGTGAGGAGATTGTTAGGAAAGATGCTGGAGGGTTGAACCCGAGCACCAGGCGATGAGGAGATGAGGTGCCTTTTCCAAACTCTTTCCGATCAAACGGTGTACCATCCTCTAGGTGTGACAGGCGTGTTTTAGCTGTAGGAATGGTCCCGTGCATGTAAGGAGAACACCAGGGATTTTTCCAAATCAGTGCCTCCCCGAACCCCAAACTGGGGAATTTTTAAGCTACGGCTACACGTATGTCCTTTAAGGGCCTTGGGAAATAGGCAGAGCCCAAACTTTAGATGACTGAAATCTTCAGGGTCAGAAGCGCTCACAATCGGCCTTGCTTAGGTTACATTTTATCTGTCATTGATAGATGATGTCAATAAAAATATCTATTCTTTTTCAGATTATTTCCCCTTATAGGTTATTGCAAAATATTCAGTGTAGTTCCCTGTGCTATACAGTAGTTCCTTGTTGATGATCTATTTTATACATAGCAGTGTGTATGTGTTAATCCCAAACTGTTAATTTATCCCTTCTCCTACCTTTCCCCTTTGGTAATAATAAATTATAAGCTTTTATACTTCTCAGAAATGGGGGAGCTGAAAGAGAGGTATCATTTTCAATGGAAAAGCATTCAAAACAAGATTGAAGCTTCAGCCAAGAGTATTCGATGTACATCCATGGAAATAAAGCACTTCATTTCTCTAATGTTGACCTGGCAAATAAGACAGACGTTTTCACTGAACTTGCTTATAGGAAAGTGATGGAAATATCAAATGTAAGTCTTAGAAACATCTTATTTTACCCGAGCATTATACACTGCTCTATGTTAACTACAGTTTGGCTCACACATCTGTTCATTGAAGTTACAATGTTCTCAATTTCTGTTACTGATCCTCCAGAGTGGACCCCAACAGGAGTCCCCGTGCCCAGTGTCATTGGAGCCAACAGATCAAGACTGAGTTTGGTTCAGAAGCAAAGGAAACATTATTTTGAAAACAGAATGGAGAGGGGAGAGCGTGCACTCCCCCATGGGCTGTGGGCTGGGCTGCTGTGTAGGGTCCCCGGCAGCGTCAGTGGGAGGGAGGGGATGGAGCTCTCGAGGGCTGCGTTGGCTGCAGCTCAGGCTCTATGCCGCGGAGTCTGCATGGGACCCCGCTAGCTGAGGTGTCGACCCAGCCATTCTGCACTAGGAAATCGGGTCTGAAGTGCCGGGTGTGGGACCTCTGCATGCGGAACCCTAGGAGCACGTGAAATTAGACAAAGCACAAAGGAAAAACAGGTTAGACTTTATTTTATTGCCCAGATTCTCTTTTTATCTCCCAAGAATTTTTAATGAACGTTGCCGGAGACGAACACCTCCTCTGCTTTTTGTTCCGTTCCTTATTCTTGGGGTGTTGAGGGTGCAGACCCCTCTTTTTTAACCGCTTCATGCTGTGGTGGGAGCCGTGATACATGGGGGGAGGGGCAAAAAGTCTCCCCACCAGCCTCCTGGTGAGGTTGATTGTCCCAAGGCCTCCTGCCTCACTTCTCGTCCGCCTGAGCACCAGCATTGGAAGTGTTACAGATTCTAATGACCTTTAAGGGTCCAGGAAAGAGAGGCGCAGAGATGCTGCGGTGGCAGGTTTCACCCCACCCCATATATGTTCGGCGACCTTAGGCTGACAGTTTTTGCCAGACTAGATGCTCTGACCAGTAGTCTGTGCTTTCTTTAATTAGGTCCCTGAATTAATGTACAAACAGCACCATGTGTCAGAGCCCTGCCCGCGCAACTCCCAGACAGTCCAGGGTCAGTGGTGATCCAGGACCATGACGTCCACTGAGTAAATGGCCTTTAGAAGTAGCCAGCAGTCCAGCCGGTCATATTGGCCACCATCACCGCGGTGTCTGTAGGGTTTTCTATGGTGAAAGCGTGATATACGTTTCCCCCGCCAAGCTTATTAGCTCCCCTCTGGGTGCAGTAAGTCCTGCAAGCAGTAGTCTGCTCTTTCGGGGCACAGTCTTGTCGTTTTCTGAGAGAAACTCCAGGTCAAGTGATGGTCACACGAGTCATCTTGGGGGCCCGTTGCCCCCGTTTATCTCTCTGGAGGTTGGAGTTGGAGGGCCTCCTCACTCGAGGTCAGTGTGTCCACAGAGCGACCCCTGCAACTTCAGGGCATGATGGGTGGTTAGGATCACCACGTGGGGTCCTTTTCCCTTAGGAGGGAGCTGGCCTTGCGAGCTGCTGATTTCCAGCTTTTTAGATACCCCAGTATCCTGGCCTGATGAGTCGGTGGGCAAAGCCCTTGGTGACCATAGTTTATCATACCTGAAGGGCATTCTTGTGTTGCTCCATTTCAAGTGGTCCCAGTTTTTGCACTAAGGCTCCAAGGGCGATTAACCTTTGACCGGGTATGTAAAGGTCAAAGGGTTTAGCTAAATTAGGGAGTTCCTGGGCAAGGGTCTGTATTGACTGCTCTTTCCATTCTTGAAAGGCTGCTTCTGGATTCTATTCAAAAGGATCATCATCTTTTCGTGTCAGTGTTTCATGTAGAGGCCCAGCTATTACACTGTAGTTAGGGATCCAGATGCAGAAAACCTTGGCCTCCCCAGGAACCCCTAAGCTATCTTCTAGTTTTAGAAGAGGTAAGGCTGCAAATGGCTTCTTCCCTATCCTGGGATGCGTTTCTCCGAATATCTGTGAGAATGAAGCCCAGGCATGTCACCTTAGCCTGGGATATTTGAGCGTTTTTCTTGGACACCTTCTATCCTTTCTTGGCTAGGTAGTTCAGAGGCGTCTTTAGTAGGCCTGGCGATCAGAATGTCATCTGCATATTGAAGGAGGGTTCCCTTTTACAGAGGTTGAACTTTTAGGTCTTTAGAGGACATTTCCCCAATGATGGTGTGGGGATTTTTGAACCATTGGGGCAGGACGGCCCAGCATTATTGCTTTTGTTGCATGTTGTGTCCTGCCACTCACAAGCCAAAAATTCTTGTGACTCTGAGATGAATGGAATACAGAAGAAGTCATCATTGAAGTCTAATACAGAATGCCATGGCCTGGTGGAAGGTAGAATGACCAGTAGGGTGTAGGAAATAGGAGCTACTGGATGTATATCCTCGGTGGCTTCACTGACTGTCCTGATATCCTTTACCAGGTCTCCAGCAGCCCATGGGGCTCTCGTGGTCAGGCCAATCCCAGGATATGGAGCTCACCTGGGCTGCACCCCTACCCCACAGTCCACGGGGCTCTCGTGGTCAAGTCCCTCCCAGGGTATGGAGCTCACCTCTGCAGCTACCCAGCAGCCCATGGGGCTCTCCTACTCAGGCCCTTCCCAGGATACGGAGCTCCCCTGTGCAGGTACCCAGCAGGGCTGGACATACAGGAACTGTGCACATAGCCCACCTTGCAGAGAACCCCCAGCTCACCTGTCGCTCACAGCTGACACAGAATACCTCAGAGCAGGACTTGAACTAACAAACAGCAGCTCTGACAGGTCTGTGACCATGGCTATCACTCTCTGCAGGCTCTTTCTGCCTGGTCTTCCAGACACTTCCACTGCAGCCAGGGCACCAGGCCTCTGTCTCCACCCACCATCACTCCTCTCCCTGACTCCTGGGATCCTCTCATTAGGAGAGTGTCTTCTTGAAGTTGTTTTCCACTCATGGACCAGATAAAATGATAAGAAAACAAGCCGCAGCTGCAGCCCCTTGTCTATCCTGACTCTCAAGAGCCCACACCTGTTCCTAGGGCCTGGCCCGTTTAGCAAGTTTCATTTTCTGCAACTGTGAGCCCCTGAGGGGTGAGGATTGGCTGATTTTGGTAGCCTGAAACTGCCTGCCAGCCCTCCACAGGTGTGCCTGGGTTGAGGGCAATATAAACAGCTCTCCAGTGAGCGACAGCCCTTGTAGCTGTGACTGACGCCATATTCTCTGCCCCGTAGGCAGTGCCGGGGCTGTGCTGGTGGGAGGGAGTGAGGGGCCGTGGCTTTGTGGGTGGCCCAGTGTGAGTGGGGCTCTGCTGGACTTTCTGCAGGAGTTGCCAGGCTGCGACCTGCTAAAGAAGAGGATGTGTCACCGATACCTGCCGCTGGAATTTCTCCCCAGGCAGAGGTGAGGAAGTAAAAAAGCAGTGGGGGCCGTGGCAGGAGGGGTATCTCAGGCAGGGAAATGGAAAGATTCCAGAAGAGCATCTGGGGCCAGGACCATCCTGACTGGCCTGCAGGCACCAAGTAGGCCTGTGTGCTGTCGCTGGTGTGGCTCCACAGCCCTTCCTCTAAGCTTGCAAGTTCTTGTACATATTCAGGTGTTTTACCTGGAAAGGGTGGGAAGAGTTCAGCTGCAGCAGGACTGGGGCTCAGCTCACGTTTACTCACAGATGCCTTGGAACGGTCCCCCAGCTTTGCAATGAGGACCCTCCTTGCTTGGGGGGTGGGCTGCTGGCTGTATGGGAGATGATTCCCCACCTCTGACCAATTTCAGAATTGTTTACCGCTGGAGCAAGTGCCCTGATAGGGTTTTCCTCTGTATAACTGGTGGGTTCAGGTTTTTTTTCCTTTTTTGGTTCAAGTTAGATTTTATTCCTCTTTTATGTGTTTATTTATATAAGCATGGAAATAATTCATTCATATAAATACATCTGTGTGAAGGGAAGAACTTTTTTCTCTTTTAATTTAAATTTTATTTTTTTAAATTTTAAAGTTTAATTTTATTTATATTTTTATACAGCAGGTTATTATTAGTTATGTATTTTATGCATATACATGTATACAGGTCAATCCCAATCTCCCAACATATGCCACCAACACCACCCCATGGCTTCCCACACTTGGTGTCCATACGTGTGTTCTCTACCTCTGTGTCTCTATTTCTTCCCTGCAAACCAGTTCATCTATACCATATTTCTAGGTTCCACATATATGCATTAATATACAATATTTGTTCTTCTCTTTCTGACTTACTTCATTCTGTATGACAGTCTCTAGATCCATCGACGTCTCTACAAATGACCCAGTTTCATTCCTTCTTATGGCTGAGTAATATTCCATTTTATATATGTACCACATCTTTATCCATTCGTCTGTCTGTGGGTATTTAGGTGGCTTCCATTACCTGGCTATTGTAAATAGTGCTGAAATGAGCATTGTGGTGAATGTGCCTTTTTGATTTATGGTTTTCTCTGGGTATATGCCCAGAAGTGGGATTGCTGGATCATATGGTAATTCTATTTCTAGTTTTTTTAAGGAAACTCCATACTGTTCTCCATCGTGACTGTATCAATTTACATTTCCACCACTAGTGGAAGAGGGATCCTTTTGTCCACACCCTCCCCAGAATTTGTTGTTTGTAGATTTTCTGATGATGCCGATTCTAACAGGTGTGAGGTGATACCTCATTGTAGTTTTGATTTGCATTTCTCTAATAATTAGTGATGTTGAGCAGCTTTTCATGTTGGTCTTGGCCATCTCTGTGTCTTCTTTGAAGAAACGTCTCTTTAGATCTTCTGCACAATTTTGTATTGGGTTGTTTGTTTTTTTAATATTAAGCTGCATGAGCTCTTTATATATATTGGAGATTAAACCTTTGTCCATTGATTCGTTTGCAAATATTTTCGCCCATTCTGAGGGATGCTTTTTGCCATTCCCGTTTTTTTAACAAAAAAAGAAAGAAAGAAAAAGAAGCAGAACACTAATGTGTGTAAAATATGCCTTTTGAAACTCTCGTTTTGAAATATGGACGTCCTTTGAAATTTTTGGTCGATATATGAACCCAGGATTTGTTTTCAGGGCAGGTGTCATTTACAGGCCTGCAATGATTTTGAATATCAACTGACCATTAGCGCTGGGATTAATGCTGCTGTTTTGTGAAAAGGCCACAATGTGGCAGCAGTTCTCCCTTACCATATCTGGTTACTGGGGCAACAGAGCCTCAATGGAAGTCGTGTTCTAGATTGGAATGTAGAATGGAATGTACCAGGAGAAAGCCCCTCAAGTTTGTCTCACTACTTCTTGTTCGTGTTTTTAGTTTAATTATTTATTTTTTATTACAGCAAATTTGATTACAATGTTTGGCTTGTTGTAGGTGTGGAAGATGTGGTTCTTTTACACATATACATATGTCTGTTCTTCCTGGGATCCTTTTCCCATGTACCTTATGACAGAATGTTGAGTAGTCTTCTCTTGGTATTCTGTAGGTCTTTGGTGATTATATATGTCACCTGTGTTTGTATATGTCTGTTAACCCCAATATCAAAATGAAACCAATCCTCACACCTTTCCATTGGTGAACCATTAGTTTGTTTAATGAATCTGTGATTGCCCTTCTGCGTGGAAATATCTGCCCTGGTATCCATTTTTCGGTCACACCTATAAGAGATATGATATGATCTGTGTCTTTCACTTTCTGACTTACTACAAGTCACGTGATTACATCTAGACACACCTACGGTGCTGCAAATGGCATTGTGTCCTTTTATTCCTTGGCTTCTATTCTGCCTTAGCGAGGTCCATTTTCAACAATGTGATTCCCTGAGGGCTGAGGATTAGCTGACCTGGGTAGCCTGACCCTGCCGGCCGGCCCTCCCCAGGTGTGCCTGGGTTGAGGTCAATATAAAGAGCGCTGCAGGCAGCAATAGCCCCTGAAGCTGTGCCTGACTCCATATTCTCTGCCCCGTCAGCAGTCTCGGGGCTGTGCTGGTGGGAGGGAGTGAGGGGCCACGGCTTTGTGGGTGGCCCGGTGTGAGTGGGTCTCTGCTGGACTTTCTGCAGGAGTTGTCAGGCTGCCACCTGTAAAGAAGAGGATGTGTCACCCATACCTTCCGCTGGAATATCTTTCCGGAAATAGCTGAGGAAGGAAAAAAGCAGTGGGTGCCGGGACAGGAGGGGTATCTCAGGCAGGGCAATGGAAAGCTTCCAGAAGGGCGCCCAGGGCCAGGACCATCCTGGCTGGCCTGCAGGCACCAAGTTGGCCTGCGTGCTGTCGCTGGTGTGGCTCCACGGCCCTTCCTCTAGGCTTTCAAGCCCTTGTACATATTCAGGTGTTTTACCTGGGAAGGGTGGGAAAAGTTCAACAGCAGCTGGCCTGGGGCTCAGCTCACCGTTACTCACAGATGCCTCGGCATGGCCCCCAGCTTTGAAATGAGGACGCTCCTTGCGTAGGAGTGGGCTGCTGGCTCTATGGGAGATGATTCCCCACCTCTGACCAATTTCAGAATAGTTTACCGCTGGAGCAAGTGCCCTGATAGGATTTTCCTCTGTCTAACTCGTGGGTTCAGGGTTTTTTTTTTCTTTTTTGGTTCAAGTTAGATTTTATTCCTCTTTTATGTATTTATAGATATAAGCATGGAAATAATTCATTCATATAAATACATCTGTGTGAAGGGAAGAACTTTTTTCTGTTTTATTTTTAAATTTTATTTTTAAAAATTTTGAAATTTAATTTTATTTATTTTTTTATACAGCAGGTTATTATTAGTTATGTATTTGATGCATATACATGTATACAGGGCAATCCCAGTCTCCCAACTCATCCCAACACCACCTACCCATGGCTTCCCACACTTGGTGTCCATACGTGTGTTCTCTACCTCTGTGTCTCTATTTCTTCCCTGCAAAGCAGTTCATCTGTACCATTTTTCTAGGTTCCACATATGTGCATTAATATACAATATTTGTTTTTCTCTTTCTGACTTACTTCATTCTGTATGACAGTCTCTAGATCCATCGACGTCTCTACAAATGACCCAGTTTCATTCCTTCTTATGGCTGAGTAATATTCCATTTTATATATGTACCATATCTTTATCCATTCGTCTCTCTGTGGGTATTTAGGTTGCTTCCATTACCTGGCTATCGTAAATAGTGCTGAAATGAGCATTGTGGTGAATGTGCCTTTTTGATTTATAGTTTTCTCTGGCTATATGCCCAGAAGTGGGATTGCTGGATCATATGGTAATTCTATTTCTAGTTTTTTAAAGGAAACTCCATACTGTTCTCCATCGTGACTGTATCAATTTACATTTCCACCACTAGTGGAAGAGGGATCCTTTTGTCCACACCCTCCCCAGAATTCGTTGTTTGTATATTTTCTGATGATGCCGATTCTAACAGGTGTGAGGGGATACCTCATTGTAGTTTCGATTTGCATTTCTCTAATAATTAGTGATGTTGAGCAGCTTTTCATGTGCGTCTTGGCCATCTCTGTGTCTTCTTTGAAGAAACGTCTCTTTAGATCTTCTGCCCATTTTTGTATTGGGTTGTTTGTTTTTTTAATATTACGCTGCATGAGCTCTTTGTATATATTGGAGATTAAACCTTTGTCCATTGATTCGTTTGCAAATATTTTCGCCCATTCTGAGGGATGCTTTTTGCCATTCCCGTTTTTTTAACAAAAAAAGAAAGAAAGAAAAAGAAGCAGAACACTAATGTGTGTAAAATATGCCTTTTGAAACTGTCGTTTTGAAATATGGACGTCCTTTGAAATTTTTGGTCAATATATGAATCCAGGATTTGTTTTCAGGGCAGGTGTCATTTACAGGCCTGCAATGATTTTGAATATCAACTGACCATTAGCGCTGGGATTAAAGCTGCTGTTGTGAGAAACGGCCACAAGGTGGCAGCAGTTCTCCCTTAACAAATCTGGTTACTGGGGCAACAGAGCCTCAATGGAAGTCCTGTTCTAGATTGGAATTTAGAATGGAATGTGCCAGGAGAAAGCCCCTCAAGTTTGTCTCACTACTTCTTGTTCCTGTTTTTAATTAAATTTTTTTATTTTTTATTACAACAAATTTGATTACAATGTTTGGCTTTTTGTAGGTGTGGAAGATGTGGTTCTTTTACACATATACATATGTCTGTTCTTCCTGGGATCCTTTTCCCATGTACCTTATGACAGAATGTTGAGTAGTCTTCTCTTGGTATTCTGTAGGTCTTTGGTGATTATATATGTCACCTGTGTTTGTATATGTCTGTTAACCCCAACATCATAATGAAACAAATCCTCACACCTTTCCATTGGTGAACCATAAGTTTGTTTAATGAAACTGTGATTGCCCTTCTCCGTGGAAATATCTGCCCTGGTATCCATTTTTCGGTCACACCTATAAGAGATATGATATGATATGTGTCTTTCATTTTCTGACTTACTACAAGTCACGTGATTACCTCTAGACACACCTACGGTGCTGCAAATGGCATTGTGTCCTTTTATTCCTTGGCTTCTATTCTGCCTTAGCGAGGTCCATTTTCAACAATGTGATTCCCTGAGGGCTGAGGATTAGCTGACCTGGGTAGCCTGACCCTGCCGGCCGGCCCTCCCCAGGTGTGCCTGGGTTGAGGTCAATATAAACAGCGCTGCAGGCAGCAATAGCCCCTGAAGCTGTGCCTGACTCCATGTTCTCTGACTCGTCAGCAGTCTCGGGGCTGTGGTGGTGGGAGGGAGTGTGGGGCCACGGCTTTGTAGGTGGCCCGGTGTGAGTGGGTCTCTGCTGGACTTTCTGCAGGAGTTGCCAGGATGCCACGTGTAAACAAGAAGATGTATCACCCACACCTTCCGTTGGAATTTCTCTCCGGACAGAGGTGAGGAAGGAAAAAAGCAGTGGGTGCCGGGACAGGAGGGGTATCTCAGGCAGGGCAATGGAAAGCTTCCAGAAGAGCGCCCAGGGACAGGACCATCCTGGCTGGCCTGCAGGCAACAAGTTGGCCGGCGTACTGTCGCTGGTGTGGCTCCACGGCCCTTCCTCTAAGCTTTCAAGGCCTTGTACATATTCAGGTGTTTTACCTGGGAAGGGTGGGAAAAGTTCAGCAGCAGCTGGCCTGGGGCTCAGCTCACAGTTACTCACAGATGCCTCAAGCCCCTTTCACTGAGGAAGGTGTAGGTCTTGTCTATTCCATAGTTTGTTTTTGGAACGGTACCTGTGCTTATATCAAACTCTGGTTTTATGCATCACCCCACCTCTCCTTCCCCCTTAAGCAGGCATAAGAGTGTTTTCCAAAGGTGAGACTCTGCTCTCTTTCCTAACTCAGTTCAAGTGTAGCCATGTTTACAGGATCTTCATAAGTGATATCTTATGATAAGATTCTTTTTCTGTGTGACTTATTTCACTTACAATCATCGTACCTGAATCCACCCATTTTGCTGCTACTGGTCTTATGACATTGATTTCATGGCTGAGGGATATTCCATCGTATGTAAGTACCACAATTTTTTGAACCATTTTTGTATTTCCGGGGATATTTAAGGTGTACCCAAGTTGAGGTCCTTGTAAGCAGTGCAGCCCTAAATTTTGGGGTCGCTCTCTCTTATTGATTTTCAGTTTTCACAAGGTATATTCCCTAGACTGGAAGTGCCCTTGGCTCTGTAGCTCTGTTGTTTATTGTTTTAGGGAACACAATGCACTCCTCCAGGGAAGCAGTTGGCAATTTATATCCCGCCCATCAGCATAACAAGGCTCCCTGTTCTCCAGGGCCTGTCTTGCCTTTCTGCTTTTTACACATTTTGTGGATGTCCCTTATGACCGGTGGGAAGTGATACTTCTTTGTTGTGCAGATTTGCATTGCCCACTTGCTTGCTTGGCCAAAAAGGGCGTATGCGTTTTCTCTTGAATATATTCAGGAGAAAACGCATACGCCCTTTTTGGCCAAGTGCATCATTGTCGAAGTTGTGCCCCTCTTCCTGTGCTTTAAAGGCGATTCCAACGTACCTCTTGAAATCTGTTTCCTGCTATTCTGCCTCGCTTTCAAGTCCGCCTCGTTGCCTTCCCTCAACAGATTTTTGGACGATAGTTGTCCTTTATTACTCGGCCAGTTTGTGAATTGCTGTGCCCCTGAGCTCCATTTTTCAACTCGTTTTTTGTGAGCTAACCGCAAGTCCAAAATTTTGGTTCAGGACCTATACTGGTTCCCGGTGGGTGGCTGAGACTTTGGTTAATTCTTCTTCCTGCCGGGAAATTAGAGTGATATGTGCCCGTCCAAATGCCTAACAGCTACTCTCTCATTGGTTCTCCCTCTTCCCTTTCATCCTCTGCCAAATTGGCAACCTGTGCGAACCAGGAGGTTAAAGGGGCTGTCTCTCTAAGTTTGGAGGTTGATAGGAAAGCAGATGGATAGTCAAACCCGAACACCAGGAGAGGGACTATTCGTTGAGTTTTAGAAACATTTCGTATTCACAGTGTCTCCGTTCTCTAGGTTTCCCGTACATGTTATAGCTGTAGTAATATTCCCTTTAATCTGGAGAGTTGTTACCCATGGAATGGGTGCCAGGCATTTGTGCTTTAAAGGGTCTGCATTTGCTCTCCCAATCTCACCAATCCTCTCAGTCCCAAGTGTCCAGCCTTATGCCACATTCAGCTGTCATTGTAAATAGGGTCATTCCAGGTTTCATCAGAGACCCTGAAGGAATTGTAAAGGATTTCCCAGTTTTTTTGTTTTGTTTTTGAAATTCCTTTTTATAGTGGGTTTGAGCTGATTCTCGCTGCCATGTTTATGCCAGTCTAGACACACTTGATTCCCTTACGGAGACATATCAATACATAGGTTTTAATATTCTTACTAGTCAGATATATTCCTCTGCGGGAACTATGGGGTTTTCAGTCCATTTCAATGAGGAAGGTGTAGGTCTTGTCTATACCATAGTTGGTTTTTGGAACGGTACCTGTGCTTATATCAAACTCTGGTTTTATGCATCACCCCACCTCTCCTTCCCCCTTAAGCAGGCATAAGAGTTTTTTCTAAATGTGAGACACAGCTCTCTTTATTAACTCAATTCAAGTGTAGCCATGTTTACAGGATCTTCATAAGTGATATCTTATGATAAGATTCTTTTTCTGTGTGACTTATTTCACTTAGAATCATCGTACCTGAATCCACCCATTTTGCTGCTACTGGTATTATGACATTGATTTCATGGCTGAGGGATATTCCATCGTATGTAAGTACCACAATTTTTTGAACCATTTTTATATTTCTGGGGATATTTAAGGTGTACCCAAGTTGAGGTCCTTGTAAGCAGTGCAGCCCTAAATTTTGGGGTGGCTCTGTCTTATTGATTTTCAGTTTTCCCAAGATATATTCCCTAGACTGGAAGTGCCCTTGGCTCTGTAGCTCTGTTCTTTACTTGTTTTAGGGAACACAATGCACTCCTCCAGAGAGGCAGTTGGCAATTTACATCCCGCCCATCAGCATAACAAGGCTCCCTGTGCTCCAGGGCCTGTCTAGACTTTCTGCTTTTTACACATTTTGTGGATGTCCCATTTGACCGGTGGGACGTGATACTTCTTTGTAGTGCAGATTTGCATTGCCCGCTTGCTTGCTTGGCCAAAAAGGGCGTATGCGTTTTCTCCTGAATATATTCAGGAGAAAACGCATACGCCCTTTTTGGCCAAGTGCATCATTGTCGAAGTTGTGCCCCTCTTCCTGTGCTTTAAAGGCGATTCCAACGTACCTCTTGAAATCTGTTTCCTGCTATTCTGCCTCGCTTTCAAGTCCGCCTCTTTGCCTTCCCTCATCAGATTTTTGGATGATAGTTGTCCTTTATTACTCGGCCAGTTTGTGAATTGCTGTGCCCCTGAGCTCCATTTTTCAACTCGTTTTTTGTGAGCTGACCGCAAGTCCAAAATTTTGGTTCAGGACCTATACTGGTTCCCGGTGGGTGGCTGAGACTTTGGTTAATTCTTCTTCCTGCCGGGAAATTAGAGTGATATGTGCCCGTCCAAATGCCTAACAGCTACTCTCTCATTGGTTCTCCCTCTTCCCTTTCATCCTCTGCCAAATTGGCAACCTGTGCGAACCAGGAGGTTAAAGGGGCTGTCTCTTCAAGTTGGGAGGTTGATAGTAAAGCAGTTGGAAATTCAAACTGGAGCACCAGGAGAGGGACTATTCGTTGAGTTTTAGAAACCTTTCGTATTCACTGTGTGTCCATTCTCTAGGTTCCTCGTACATGTTATAACGGTAGTAATATTCCCTTCAACCTGGAGAGTTGGGACCCATGGAATGGGTGCCATGCATTATTGCTTTAAAGGGTCTGCATTTGCTCACCCAATCTCACCAATCCTCTCAGGCCCAGTTGTATAGCCTTATGCCACATCCAGCAGTCATTGTAGATAGGGTCATTCCAGGTTTCATCAGAGACCCTGAAGGAATTGTAAAGAATTTCTCAGTTTTTTGTTTTGTTTTTGAAATTCCTTTTTAAAGTGGGTTTGAGCTGATTCTCGCTGCCATGTTTATGCCAGTCTAGACACACTTGATTCCCTTACGGAGACATATCAATACATAGGTTTTAATATTCTTACTAGTCAGATATATTCCTCTGCGGGAAATATGGGGTTTTGAGTCCCTTTCCCTGAGGAAGGTGGAGGTCTTCTCTATTCCATAGTTGGTTTTTGGAACGGTACCTGTGCTTATATCAAACTCTGGTTTTATGCATCACCCCACCTCTCCTTCCCCCTTAAGCAGGCATAAGAGTGTTTTCTAAATGTGAGACACTGTTCTCTTTCCTAACTCAGTTCAAGTGTAGCCATGTTTACAGGATCTTCATAAGTGATATCTTATGATAAGTTTCTTTTTCTGTGTGACTTATTTCACTTAGAATCATCGTACATGAATCCAACCATTTTGCTGCTACTGGTCTTATGACATTGATTTCATGGCTGAGGGATATTCCATCGTACGTAAGTACCACAATTTTTTCATCCATTTTTATATTTCCTGGGATATTTAAAGTGTACCCAAGTTGAGGTCCTTGTAAGCAGTGCAGCCCTAAATTTTGGGGTGGCTCTGTCTTATTGATTTTCAGTTTTCCCAAGGTATATTCCCTAGACGGGAAGTGACCTTCCTCTGTAGCTCTGTTCTTTACTTGTTTTAGGGAACACAATGCACTCATCCAGAGAGGCAGTTGGCAAGTTACATCCCGTCCATCAGCATAACAAGGCTCCCTGTTCTCCAGGGCCTTCTTGCCTTTCTGGTTTTTACACATTTTGTGGATGTCCCTTTTGACCGGTGGGAAGTGATACTTCTTTGTAGTGCAGATTTGCATTGCCCACTTGCTTGCTTGGCAAAAATGGGCGTATGCGTTTTCTCCTGAATATATTCAGGAGAAAATGCATACGCCCATTTTGGCCAAGTTCATCATTGTCGAAGTTGTGCCACTCTTCCTGTGCTTTAAAGGCGATTCCAACGTACCTCTTGAAATCTCTTTCCTGCTATTCTTCCTCGCTTTCAAGTACGCCTCGTTGCCTTCCCTCAACAGATTTTTGGACAAGAGTTGTCCTTTATTACTCGGCAAGTTTGTGAATTGCTGTGCCCCTGAGCTCCATTTTTCAACTCGTTTTTTGTGAGCCGACCGCAAGTCCAAAATTTTGGTTCAGGACCTATACTGGTTCCCGGTGGGTGGCTGAGACTTTGGTTAATTCTTCTTCCTGCCGGTAAGTTAGAGTGATATGTGCCCGTTCAAATGCCTAACAGCTACTCTCTCATTGGTTCTCCCTCTTCCCTTTCATCCTCTGCCAAATTAGCAACCTGTGTGAAACAGGAGGTTGAAGGGGCTGTCTCTCCAAGTTGGGAGATTGATAGTAAAGCAGGTGGAAAGTCAAACCGGAGCACCAGTAGAGGGACTATTCGTTGAGTTTTAGAAACCTTTCGTATTCACAGTGTGTCCGTTCTCTAGGTTTCTCGTACATGTTATAATTGTAGTAATATTCCCTTCAACCTGGAGAGTTGGGACCCATGGAATGGGTGCCATGCATTATTGCTTTAAAGGGTCTGCATTT
Organism: Hyperoodon ampullatus; assembly: GCF_949752795.1. Classification (NCBI taxonomy): domain Eukaryota; kingdom Metazoa; phylum Chordata; class Mammalia; order Artiodactyla; family Ziphiidae; genus Hyperoodon; species Hyperoodon ampullatus. The sequence continues at coordinate 15,046 of NW_027640733.1, read as the reverse complement.
GCTCACCAAATCTCACCAATCGTCTCAGTCCCAAGCGTCCAGCCTTATGCTACATCCAGCTGTCATTATAGATAGGGTCATTCCATGTTTTATCAGAGACCCTGAAGGAATTTTAAAGAGTTTCGCAGTTTTTTTGTTTTGTTTTTGAAATTAATTTTTATAGTGGGTTTGAGCTGATTCTCGCTGCCTTGTTTATGCCAGTCTAGACACACTTGATTTCCTTACAGAGACATATCAATACATAGATTTTAAGATTCTTACTAGTCAGATATATTCCTCTGCGGGAAATATGAGGTTTTGAGTCCCTTTCACTGAGGAAGGTGTAGGTCTCGTCTATTCCATAGTTGGTTTTTGGAACGGTACATGTGCTTATATCAAACTCTGGTTTTATGCATCACCCTACCTCTCCTTCCCCCTTAAGCAGGCATAAGAGTGTTTTCTAAATGTGAGACACTGTTCTCTTTCCTAACTCAGTTCAAGTGTAGCCATGTTTACAGGATCTTCCTAAGTGATATCTTATGATAAGTTTCTTTTGCTCTGTGACTTATTTCACTTAGAATCATCGTACCTGAATCTACCCATTTTGCTGCTACTGGTCTTATGACAATGATTTCATGGCTGAGGGATATTCCAACGTACGTAAGTACCACAATTTTTTTAACCATTAATATATTTCCTGGGATATTTAAGGTGTACCCAAGTTGAGGTCCTTGTAAGCAGTGCAGCCCTAAATTTTGGGGTGGCTCTGTCTTATTGATTTTCAGTTTTCCCAAGGTATATTCCCTAGACTGGAAGTGCCCTTGGCTCTGTAGCTCTGTTCTTTACTTGTTTTAGGGAACACAATGCCCTCCTCCAGAGAGGCAGTTGGCAATTTACATCCCGCCCTATCAGCATAACAAGTCTCCCTGTTCTCCAGGGTCTGTCTTGCCTTTCTAGTTTTTACACATTTTGTGGATGTCCCTTTTGACCTGTGGGAAGTGATACTTCTTTGTAGTGCAGATTTGCATTGCCCCCTGGCTTGCTTGGCCAAAAAGGGCGTATGCGTTTTCTCCTGAATATATTCAGGAGAAAACGCATACGCCCTTTTTGGCCAAGTGCATCATTGTCAAAGTTGTGCCCCTCTTCCTGTGCTTTAAAGGCGATTCCAACGTACCTCTTGAAATCTGTTTCCTGCTATTCTGCCTCGCTTTCAAGTCCGCCTCTTTGCCTTCCCTCAACAGATTTTTGGACGATAGTTGTCCTTTATTACATGGCCAGTTTGTGAATTGCTGTGCCCCTGAGCTCCATTTTTCAACTCGTTTTTGGTGAGCTGACCGCAAGTCCAAAATTTTGGTTCAGGACCTATACTGGTTCCCGGTGGGTGGCTGAGACTTTGGTTAATTCTTCTTCCTACCGGGAAATTACAGTGATATGTGCCCGTCCAAATGCCTAACAGCTACTCTCTCATTGGTTCTCCCTCTTCCCTTTCATCCTCTGCCAAATTGGAAAGCTGTGCGAACCAGAGAGTTAGAGGGGCTGTCTCTCCAAGTTGGGAGATTGATAGTAAAGCAGATGGAAAGTCAAACCGGAGCACCAGGAGAGAGACTATTCGTTGAGTTTTAGAAACCTTTCGTATTCACAGTGTGTCCGTTCTCTCGGTCTCCCGTACATGTTATAACTGTAGTAATATTCCATTCAACCTGGAGAGTTGGGACCCATGGAATGGGTGCCATGCATTATTGCTTTAAAGGGTCTGCATTTTCTCACCCAATCTCACCAATCCTGTCAGTACCAAGTGTCCAGCCTGATGCCACATCCAGCTGTCATTGTAGATAGGGTCATTCCAGGTTTCATCAGAGACCCTGAAGGAATTGTAAAGAATTTCTCAGTTTTTTTGTTTTGTTTTTGAAATTCCTTTTTAAAGTGGGTTTGAGCTGATTCTCGCTGCCATGTTTATGCCAGTCTAGACACACTTGATTCCCTTACGGAGACATATCAATACATAGGTTTTAATATTCTTACTAGTCAGATATATTCCTCTGCGGGAAATATGGGGTTTTGAGTCCCTTTCCCTGAGGAAGGTGGAGGTCTTCTCTATTCCATAGTTGGTTTTTGGAACGGTACCTGTGCTTATATCAAACTCTGGTTTTATGCATCACCCCACCTCTCCTTCCCCCTTAAGCAGGCATAAGAGTGTTTTCTAAATGTGAGACACTGTTCTCTTTCCTAACTCAGTTCAAGTGTAGCCATGTTTACAGGATCTTCATAAGTGATATCTTATGATAAGTTTCTTTTTCTGTGTGACTTATTTCACTTAGAATCATCGTACATGAATCCAACCATTTTGCTGCTACTGGTCTTATGACATTGATTTCATGGCTGAGGGATATTCCATCGTACGTAAGTACCACAATTTTTTCATCCATTTTTATATTTCCTGGGATATTTAAAGTGTACCCAAGTTGAGGTCCTTGTAAGCAGTGCAGCCCTAAATTTTGGGGTGGCTCTGTCTTATTGATTTTCAGTTTTCCCAAGGTATATTCCCTAGACGGGAAGTGACCTTGGCTCTGTAGCTCTGTTCTTTACTTGTTTTAGGGAACACAATGCACTCATCCAGAGAGGCAGTTGGCAAGTTACATCCCGTCCATCAGCATAACAAGGCTCCCTGTTCTCCAGGGCCTTCTTGCCTTTCTGGTTTTTACACATTTTGTGGATGTCCCTTTTGACCGGTGGGAAGTGATACTTCTTTGTAGTGCAGATTTGCATTGCCCACTTGCTTGCTTGGCAAAAATGGGCGTATGCGTTTTCTCCTGAATATATTCAGGAGAAAATGCATACGCCCATTTTGGCCAAGTTCATCATTGTCGAAGTTGTGCCACTCTTCCTGTGCTTTAAAGGCGATTCCAACGTACCTCTTGAAATCTCTTTCCTGCTATTCTTCCTCGCTTTCAAGTACGCCTCGTTGCCTTCCCTCAACAGATTTTTGGACAAGAGTTGTCCTTTATTACTCGGCAAGTTTGTGAATTGCTGTGCCCCTGAGCTCCATTTTTCAACTCGTTTTTTGTGAGCCGACCGCAAGTCCAAAATTTTGGTTCAGGACCTATACTGGTTCCCGGTGGGTGGCTGAGACTTTGGTTAATTCTTCTTCCTGCCGGTAAGTTAGAGTGATATGTGCCCGTTCAAATGCCTAACAGCGACTCTCTCATTGGTTCTCCCTCTTCCCTTTCATCCTCTGCCAAATTAGCAACCTGTGTGAAACAGGAGGTTGAAGGGGCTGTCTCTCCAAGTTGGGAGATTGATAGTAAAGCAGGTGGAAAGTCAAACCGGAGCACCAGTAGAGGGACTATTCGTTGAGTTTTAGAAACCTTTCGTATTCACAGTGTGTCCGTTCTCTAGGTTTCTCGTACATGTTATAATTGTAGTAATATTCCCTTCAACCTGGAAAGTTGGGACCCATGGAATGGGTGCCATGCATTATTGCTTTAAAGGGTCTGCATTTGCTCACCCAATCTCACCAATCCTCTCAGTCCCAAGTGTCCAGCCTTATGCCACATCCAGCTGTCATTGTAGATAGGGTCATTCCAGTTTTCATCAGAGACCCTGAAGGAATTGTAAAGAATTTCCCAGTTTTTTGTTTTGTTTCTGAAATTCCTTTTTATAGTGGGTTTCAGCTGATTCTCGCTGCCATGTTTATGCTAGTCTAGACACACATGATTCCCTTACGGAGACATATCAATACATAGGTTTAAAATTCTTACTAGTCAGATATATTCGTCTGCAAGAAATATGGGGTTTTCAGTCCCTTTCACTGAGGAAGGTGTATGTCTTGTCTATTCCATAGTTGGTTTTTGGAACGGTACCTGTGCTTATATCAAACTCTGGTTTTATGCATCACCCCACCTCTCCTTCCCCCTTAAGCAGGCATAAGAGTGTTTTCTAAATGTGAGACACTGTTCTCTTTCCTAACTCAGTTCAAGTGTAGCCATGTTTACAGGATCTTCCTAAGTGATATCTTATGATAAGTTTCTTTTGCTCTGTGACTTATTTCACTTAGAATCATCGTACCTGAATCTACCCATTTTGCTGCTACTGGTCTTATGACAATGATTTCATGGCTGAGGGATATTCCAACGTACGTAAGTACCACAATTTTTTTAACCATTAATATATTTCCTGGGATATTTAAGGTGTACCCAAGTTGAGGTCCTTGTAAGCAGTGCAGCCCTAAATTTTGGGGTGGCTCTGTCTTATTGATTTTCAGTTTTCCCAAGGTATATTCCCTAGACTGGAAGTGCCCTTGGCTCTGTAGCTCTGTTCTTTACTTGTTTTAGGGAACACAATGCCCTCCTCCAGAGAGGCAGTTGGCAATTTACATCCCGCCCTATCAGCATAACAAGTCTCCCTGTTCTCCAGGGTCTGTCTTGCCTTTCTAGTTTTTACACATTTTGTGGATGTCCCTTTTGACCTGTGGGAAGTGATACTTCTTTGTAGTGCAGATTTGCATTGCCCCCTGGCTTGCTTGGCCAAAAAGGGCGTATGCGTTTTCTCCTGAATATATTCAGGAGAAAACGCATACGCCCTTTTTGGCCAAGTGCATCATTGTCAAAGTTGTGCCCCTCTTCCTGTGCTTTAAAGGCGATTCCAACGTACCTCTTGAAATCTGTTTCCTGCTATTCTGCCTCGCTTTCAAGTCCGCCTCTTTGCCTTCCCTCAACAGATTTTTGGACGATAGTTGTCCTTTATTACATGGCCAGTTTGTGAATTGCTGTGCCCCTGAGCTCCATTTTTCAACTCGTTTTTGGTGAGCTGACCGCAAGTCCAAAATTTTGGTTCAGGACCTATACTGGTTCCCGGTGGGTGGCTGAGACTTTGGTTAATTCTTCTTCCTACCGGGAAATTACAGTGATATGTGCCCGTCCAAATGCCTAACAGCTACTCTCTCATTGGTTCTCCCTCTTCCCTTTCATCCTCTGCCAAATTGGAAAGCTGTGCGAACCAGAGAGTTAGAGGGGCTGTCTCTCCAAGTTGGGAGATTGATAGTAAAGCAGATGGAAAGTCAAACCGGAGCACCAGGAGAGAGACTATTCGTTGAGTTTTAGAAACCTTTCGTATTCACAGTGTGTCCGTTCTCTCGGTCTCCCGTACATGTTATAACTGTAGTAATATTCCATTCAACCTGGAGAGTTGGGACCCATGGAATGGGTGCCATGCATTATTGCTTTAAAGGGTCTGCATTTTCTCACCCAATCTCACCAATCCTCTCAGTACCAAGTGTCCAGCCTGATGCCACATCCAGCTGTCATTGTAGATAGGGTCATTCCAGGTTTCATCAGAGACCCTGAAGGAATTGTAAAGAATTTCTCAGTTTTTTTGTTTTGTTTTTGAAATTCCTTTTTAAAGTGGGTTTGAGCTGATTCTCGCTGCCATGTTTATGCCAGTCTAGACACACTTGATTCCCTTACGGAGACATATCAATACATAGGTTTTAATATTCTTACTAGTCAGATATATTCCTCTGCGGGAAATATGGGGTTTTGAGTCCCTTTCCCTGAGGAAGGTGGAGGTCTTCTCTATTCCATAGTTGGTTTTTGGAACGGTACCTGTGCTTATATCAAACTCTGGTTTTATGCATCACCCCACCTCTCCTTCCCCCTTAAGCAGGCATAAGAGTGTTTTCTAAATGTGAGACACTGTTCTCTTTCCTAACTCAGTTCAAGTGTAGCCATGTTTACAGGATCTTCATAAGTGATATCTTATGATAAGTTTCTTTTTCTGTGTGACTTATTTCACTTAGAATCATCGTACATGAATCCAACCATTTTGCTGCTACTGGTCTTATGACATTGATTTCATGGCTGAGGGATATTCCATCGTACGTAAGTACCACAATTTTTTCATCCATTTTTATATTTCCTGGGATATTTAAAGTGTACCCAAGTTGAGGTCCTTGTAAGCAGTGCAGCCCTAAATTTTGGGGTGGCTCTGTCTTATTGATTTTCAGTTTTCCCAAGGTATATTCCCTAGACGGGAAGTGACCTTGGCTCTGTAGCTCTGTTCTTTACTTGTTTTAGGGAACACAATGCACTCATCCAGAGAGGCAGTTGGCAAGTTACATCCCGTCCATCAGCATAACAAGGCTCCCTGTTCTCCAGGGCCTTCTTGCCTTTCTGGTTTTTACACATTTTGTGGATGTCCCTTTTGACCGGTGGGAAGTGATACTTCTTTGTAGTGCAGATTTGCATTGCCCACTTGCTTGCTTGGCAAAAATGGGCGTATGCGTTTTCTCCTGAATATATTCAGGAGAAAATGCATACGCCCATTTTGGCCAAGTTCATCATTGTCGAAGTTGTGCCACTCTTCCTGTGCTTTAAAGGCGATTCCAACGTACCTCTTGAAATCTCTTTCCTGCTATTCTTCCTCGCTTTCAAGTACGCCTCGTTGCCTTCCCTCAACAGATTTTTGGACAAGAGTTGTCCTTTATTACTCGGCAAGTTTGTGAATTGCTGTGCCCCTGAGCTCCATTTTTCAACTCGTTTTTTGTGAGCCGACCGCAAGTCCAAAATTTTGGTTCAGGACCTATACTGGTTCCCGGTGGGTGGCTGAGACTTTGGTTAATTCTTCTTCCTGCCGGTAAGTTAGAGTGATATGTGCCCGTTCAAATGCCTAACAGCTACTCTCTCATTGGTTCTCCCCCTTCCCTTTCATCCTCTGCCAAATTAGCAACCTGTGTGAAACAGGAGGTTGAAGGGGCTGTCTCTCCAAGTTGGGAGATTGATAGTAAAGCAGGTGGAAAGTCAAACCGGAGCACCAGTAGAGGGACTATTCGTTGAGTTTTAGAAACGTTTCGTATTCACAGTGTGTCCGTTCTCTAGGTTTCTCGTACATGTTATAATTGTAGTAATATTCCCTTCAACCTGGAGAGTTGGGACCCATGGAATGGGTGCCATGCATTATTGCTTTAAAGGGTCTGCATTTGCTCACCCAATCTCACCAATCCTCTCAGTCCCAAGTGTCCAGCCTTATGCTACATCCAGCTGTCGTTGTAGATAGGGTCATTCCAGTTTTCATCAGAGACCCTGAAGGAATTGTAAAGAATTTCCCAGTTTTTTGTTTTGTTTTTGAAATTCCTTTTTATAGTGGGTTTCAGCTGATTCTCGCTGCCATGTTTATGCCAGTCTAGACACACATGATTCCCTTACGGAGACATATCAATACATAGGTTTAAAATTCTTACTAGTCAGATATATTCGTCTGCAAGAAATATGGGGTTTTCAGTCCCTTTCACTGAGGAAGGTGTATGTCTTGTGTATTCCATAGTTGGTTTTTGGAACGGTACCTGTGCTTATATCAAACTCTGGTTTTATGCATCACCCCACCTCTCCTTCCCCCTTAAGCAGGCATAAGAGTGTTTTCTAAATGTGAGACACTGTTCTCTTTCCTAACTCAGTTCAAGTGTAGCCATGTTTACAGGATCTTCCTAAGTGATATCTTATGATAAGTTTCTTTTGCTCTGTGACTTATTTCACTTAGAATCATCGTACCTGAATCTACCCATTTTGCTGCTACTGGTCTTATGACATTGATTTCATGGCTGAGGGATATTCCATCGTACGTAAGTACCACAATTTTTTGAACCATTTTTATATTTCCTGGGATATTTAAGGTGTACCCAAGTTGAGGTCCTTGTAAGCAGTGCAGCCCTAAATTTTGGGGTGGCTCTGTCTTATTGATTTTCAGTTTTCCCAAGGTATATTCCCTAGACTGGAAGTGCCCTTGGCTCTGCAGCTCTGTTCTTTACTTGTTTTAGGGAACACAATGCCCTCCTCCAGAGAGGCAGTTGGCAATTTACATCCCACCCATCAGCATAACAAGGCTCCCTGTTCTCCAGGGCCTGTCTTGCCTTTCTGGTTTTTACACATTTTGTGGATGTCCCTTTTGACCCGGTGTGAAGTGATACTTCTTTGTAGTGCAGATTTGCATTGCCCGCTTGCTTGCTTGGCCAAAAAGGGCGTATGCATTTTCTCCTGAATATATTCAGGGGAAAACGCATATGCCCTTTTTGGCCAAGTGCATCATTGTCGTAGTTGGGCCCCTCTTCCTGTGCTTTAAAGGCGATTCCAACGTACCTCTTGAAATCTGTTTCCTGCTATTCTGCCTCGCTTTCAAGTCCGCCTCGTTGCCTTCCCTCAACAGATTTTTGGACGATAGTTGTCCTTTATTACTCGGCCAGTTTGTGAATTGCTGTGCCCCTGAGCTCCATTTTTCAACTCGTTTTTGGTGAGCTGACCGCAAGTCCAAAATTTTGGTTCAGGACTTATACTGGTTCCCGGTGGGTGCCTGAGACTTTGGTTAATTCTTCATCCTGCCGGGAAATTACAGTGATATGTGCCCATCCAAATGCCTCACAGCTACTCTCTCATTGGTTCTCCCTCTTCCCTATCATCCTCTGCCAAATTGGCAACCTGTGTGAACCAGGAGGTTAAAGGGGCTGTCTCTCCAAGTTGGGAGGTTGATAGTAAAGCAGATGGAAAGTCAAACCGGAGCACCAGGAGAGGGACTATTCGTTGAGTTTTAGAAACCTTTCGTATTCACAGTGTGTCCGTTCTCTAGGTTTCCCGTACATGTTATAACTGTAGTAATATTCCCTTCAACCTGGAGAGTTGGGACCCATGGAACGGGTGCCATGCATTATTGCTTTAAAGGGTCTGCATTTGCTCACCCAATCTCACCAATCTTCTCAGTCCCCAGTGTCCAGCCTTATGCCACATCCAGCTGTCGTTGTAGATAGGGTCATTCCAGGTTTTATCAGAGACCCTGAAGCAATTGTAAAGAGTTTCCCAGTTTTTTTGTTTTGTTTTTGAAATTCCTTTTTATAGTGGGTTTGAGCTGATTCTCGCTGCCATGTTTATGCCAGTCTAGACACACTTGATTTCCTTACAGAGACATATCAATACATAGGTTTTAAGATTCTTACTAGTCAGATATATTCCTCTGCGGGAAATATGAGGTTTTGAGTCCCTTTGACTGAGGAAAGTGTAGGTCTTGTCTATTCCATAGTTGGTTTTTGGAACGGTACCTGTGCTTATATCAAACTCTGGTTTTATGCATCACCCCACCTCTCCTTCCCCCTTAATCAGGCATAAGAGTGTTTTCTAAACGTGAGACACTCTTCTCTTTCCTACCTCAGTTCAATTGTAGCCATGTTTACAGGATCTTCATAAGTGATATCTTATGATAAGATTCTTTTTCTGTGTGACTTATTTCACTTAGAATCATCGTACCTGAATCCACGCATTTTGCTGCTACTGGTCTTATGACATTGATTTCATGGCTGAGGGATATTCCATCGTATGTAAATTCCACAGTTTTTTGAACCATTTTTATATTTCCTGGGATATTTAAGGTGTACCCAAGTAGAGGTCTTTGTAAGCGGTGCAGCCCTAAATTTTGCGGTGGCTCTGTCTTATTGATTTTCAGTTTTCCCAAGATATATTCCCTAGACTGGAAGTGCCCTTGGCTCTGAAGCTCTGTTGTTTAATTGTTTTAGGGAACACAATGCATTCCTCCCGAGAGGCAGTTGGCAATTTACATCCTGCCTATCAGCATAAAAAGGCTCCCTCTTCTCCAGGGCCTGTCTTGCCTTTCTGCTTTTTGCACATTTTGTGGATGTCCCTTTTGACCGTTGGGAAGTGATACATCTTGTAGTGAAGATTTGCATTGCCCGCTTGCTTGCTTGGCCAAAAAGGGCGTATGCGTTTTCTCCTGAATATATTCAGGAGAAAATGCATACGCCCTTTTTGGCCAAGTGCATCATTGTTGAAGTTGTGCCCCTCTTCCTGTGCTTTAAAGGCGATTCCAACGTACCTCTTGAAATCTGTTTCCTGCTATTCTGCCTCGCATTCAAGTCGGCCTCGTTGCCTTCCCTTAACAGATTTTTGGACGATAGTGTCCTTTATTACTCTGCCAGTTTGTGAATTGCTGTGCCCTTGAGATCCATTTTGCAACTCGTTTCTTGTGAGCTGACCGCAAGTCCAAAATTTTGGTTCAGGACCTATGCTGGTTCCCGGTGGGTGGCTGAGACTTTGGTTAATTCTTCTTCCTGCCGGGAAGTTAGAGTGATATGTGCCCATCCAAATGCCTAACAGCTACTCTCTCCTTGGTTCTCCCTCTTCCCTTTCATCCTCTGCCAAATTGGCCACCTGTGCGAACCAGGAGGTTAAAGGGGATGTCTCATCAAGTTGGGAGATTGATAGTAAAGCAGATAGAAAGTCAAACCCGAGCACCAAGAGAGGGACTATTCGTTGAGATTTAGAAACCTTTCGTATTCACAGTGTGTCCATTCTCTAGGTTTCCTGTACATGTTATAGCTGTTGTAATATTCCCTTCAGCCTGGAGAGTTGGGACCCATGGAATGGGTGCCAGGCATTTGTGATTTAAAGGGTCTGCATTTGATCACCCAATCTCACCAATCCTCTCAGTCCCAAGTGTCCAGCCTTATGCCACATCCAGCTGTCGTTGTAGATAGGGTCATTCCAGGTTTCATCAGAGACCCTGAAGGAATTGTAAAGAATTTCCCAGTTTTTTTGTTTTGTTTTTGTAATTCCTTTTTATCGTGGGTTTGAGCTGATTCTCGCTGCCATGTTTATGCCAGTCTAGACACACTTGATTCCCTTACGGAGACATATCAATACATAGGTTTTAAGATTCTTACTAGTCAGATATATTCCTCTGCGGGAAATATGGGGTTTTGAGTCCCTTTCACTGAGGAAGGTGTAGGTCTTGTCTATTCCATAGTTGGTTTTTGGAACGGTACCTGTGCTTATATCAAACTCTGGTTTTATGCATCACCCCACCTCTCCTTCCCCCTTAAGCAGGCAAAAGAGTTTTTTCTAAATGCGAGACACTGTTCTCTTTCCTAACTTAGTTCAAGTGTAGCCATGTTTACAGGATCTTCATAAGTGAAATCTTATGATAAGTTTCTTTTTCTGTGTGACTTATTTCACTTAGAATCATCGAACCTGAATCCACCCATTTTGCTGCTACTGGTCTTATGACATTGATTTCATGGCTGAGAGATATTCCATCGTACGTAAGTACCACAATTTTTTGAACCATTTTTATATTTCCTGGGATATTTAAGGTGGACAAAAGTTGAGGTCCTTGTAAGCAGTGCAGCCCTAAATTTTGGTGTGCCTCTGTCTTATAGATTTTCAATTATCCCAAGGTATATTCCCTAGACTCGAAGTGCCCTTGGCTCTGTATCTCTGTTGTTTATTTGTCTTAGGGAACACAATGCAGTCCTCCAGAGAAGCAGTTGGCAAGTTACATCCCGCCCATCAGCATAATAAGGCTCCCTGTTCTCCAGGGCCTGTCTTGCCTTTCTGGTTTTTACACATTTTGTGGATGTCCCTTTTGACCGGTGGGAAGTGATACTTCTTTGTAGTGCAGATTTGCATTGCCCGCTTGCTTGCTTGGCCAAAAAGGGCGTATGCATTTTCTCCTGAATATATTCAGGAGAAAACGCATACGCCCTTTTTGCCCAAGTGCATCATTGTCGAAGTTGTGCCCCTCTTCCTGTGCTTTAAAGGCGATTCCAACGTACCTCTTGAAATCTGTTTCTTGCTATTCTGCCTCGCTTTCAAGTCCGCCTCGTTGCTTTCCCTAAACAGATTTTTGGACGATAGTTGTCCTTTATTACTCGGCCAATTTGTGAATTGCTGTGCCCCTGAGCTCCATTTTTCAACTCGTTTTTGGTGGGCTGACCGCAAGTCCAAAATTTTGGTTCAGGACCTATGCTGGTTCCCGGTGGCGGGCTGAGACTTTGGTTAATTCTTCTTCCTGCCGGTAAGTTAGAGTGATATGTGCCCGTCCAAATGCCTAATAGTTACTCTCTTATTGGTTCTCCCTCTTCCCTTTCATCCTCTGCCAAATTGGAAACCTGTGCGAACCAGGAGGTTAAAGGGGCTGTCTCTCCAAGTTGGGAGGTTGATAGTAAAGCTGATGGAAAGTCAAACCGGAGCACCAGGAGAGGGACTATTCGTTGAGTTTTAGAAACCTTTCGTATTCACAGTGTGTCCGTTCTCTAGGTTTCCCGTACATGTTATAACTGTAGTAATATTCCCTTCAACCTGGAGAGTTGGGACCCATGGAATGGGTGCCATGCATTATTGCTTTGAAGGGTCTGCATTTTCTCACCCAATCTCACCAATCCTCTCAGTCCCAGGTGTCCAGCCTTATGCCACATCCAGCTGTCATTGTAGATAGGGTCCTTCCAGATTTCATCAGAGACCCTGAAGGAATTGTAAAGAATTTCCCAGTTTTTTTGTTTTATTTTTGAATTTCATTTTTATAGTGGGTTTGAGCTGATTCTCGCTGCCATGTTTATGCCAGTCTAGACACACTTGATTCCCTTACGGAGACATATCAATACATAGGTTTTAAGATTCTTACTAGTCAGATATATTCCTCTGCGGGAAATATGGGGTTTTGAGTCCCTTTCACTGAGGAAGGTGTAGGTCTTGTCTATTCCATAGATGGTTTTTGGAACGGTACCTGTTCTTATATCAAACTCTGGTTTTATGCATCACCCCACCTCTCCTTCCCCCTTAAGCAGGCATAAGCGTGTTTTCTAAATGTGAGACACTGTTCTCTTTCCTAACTCAGTTCAAGTGTAGCCATGTTTACAGGATCTTCATAAGTGATATCTTATGATAAGTTTCTTTTTCTGTGTGACTTATTTCACTTAGAATCATCGTACCTGAATCCAACCATTTTGCTGCTACTGGTCTTATGACATTGATTTCATGGCTGAGGGTTATTCCATCATACGTAAGTACCTCAATTTTTTGAACCATTTTTATATTTCCTGGGATATTTAAGGTGTACCCAAGTTGAGGTCGTTGTAAGCAGTGCAGCCCTAAATTTTGGGGTGGCTCTGTCTTATTGATTTTCAGTTTTCCCAAGGTATGTTCCCTGGACTGGATGTGCCCTTGGCTCTGTAGCTTTGTTCTTTACTTGTTTTAGGGAACACAATGTACTCCTCCAGAGAGGCAGTTGGCTATTTACATCCCGCCCATCAGCATAACAAGGCTCCCTGTTCTCCAGGGCCTGTCTTGCCTTTCTTGTTTTTACACATTTTGTGGATGTCCCTTTTGACCGGTGGGAAGTGATACTTCTTTGTAGTGCAGATTTGCATTGCCCGCTTGCTTGCTTGGCCAAAAAGGGCGTATGCGTTTTCTCCTGAATATATTCAGGAGAAAACGCATACGCCCTTTTTGGCCAAGTGCATCATTGTCGAAGTTGTGCCTCTCTTCCTGTGCTTTAAAGGCGATTCCAACGTACCTCTTGAAATCTGTTTCCTGCTATTCTGCCTCGCTTTCAAGTCCGCCTCGTTGCCTTCCCTCAACAGATTTTTGGACGATAGTTGTCCTTTATTACTCGGCCAGTTTGTGAATTGCTGTGCCCCTGAGCTCCATTTTTCAACTCGTTTTTGGTGAGCTGACCGCAAGTCCAAAATTTTGGTTCAGGACCTATACTGGTTCCCGGTGAGTGGCTGAGACTTTGGTTAATTCTTCTTCCTGCCGGGAAATTACAGTGATATGTGCCCGTCCAAATGCCAAACAGCTACTCTCTCATTGGTTCTCCCTCTTCCCTTTCATCCTCTGCCAAATTGGCAACCTGTGCGAACCAGGAGGTTAAAGGGGCTGTCTCTCCAAGTTGGGAGGTTGATAGTAAAGCAGATGGAATGTCAAACCGGAGCACCAGGAGAGGGACTATTCGTTGAGTTTTAGAAACCTTTCTTATTCAGAGTGTGTCCGTTCTCTAGGTTTCCGGTACATGTTATAACTGTAGTAATATTCCCTTCAACCTGGAGAGTTGGGACCCATGGAATGGGTGCCATGCATTATTGCTTTAAAGGGTCTGCATTTGCTCACCCAATCTCAACAAACCTCTCTGTCCCAAGTGTCCAGCCTCATGCCACTTCCAGCTGTAGTTGTAGATAGGGTCATTCCAGGTTTCATCAGAGACCCTGACGTAATTGCAAAGAATATCCCAGTTTTTTTGTTTTGTTTTCGAAATTCCTTTTTGTAGTGGGTTTGAGCTGATTCTCGCTGCCATGTTTATGCCAGTCTAGACACACTTGATTCCCTTATGGAGACATATCAATACATAGGTTTTAAGATTCTTACTAGTCAGATATATTCCTCTGCGGGAAATATGGGGTTTTGAGTCCCTTTCACTGAGGAAGGTGTAGGTCTTGTCTATTCCATAGTTGGTTTTTGGAAAGGCACCTGTGCTTATATCAAACACTGGTTTTATGCATCACCCCACCTGTCCTTACCCCTTAAGCAGGCATAAGAGTGTTTTCTAAATGTGAGACACTGTTCTCTTTCCTAACTCAGTTCAAGTGTAGCCATGTTTACAGGATCTTCATAAGTGATATCTTATGATAAGTTTCTTTTTCTGTGTGACTTATTTCACTTAGAAACATCGTACCTGAATCCGCCCATATTGCTGCTACTGGTCTCATGACATTGATTTCATGGCTGAGGGATACTCCATCGTACGTAGGTACCACAATTTTTTGAACCATTTTTATATTTCCTGGGATAATTAAGGTGTACCCAAGTTGAGGTCCTTGTAAGCAGTGCAGCCCTAAATTTTGGGGTGGCTCTGGCTTATTGATTTTCAGTTTTCCCGAGGTATATTCCCTAGACTGGAAGTGCCCTTGGCTCTGTAGCTCTGTTGTTTACTTGTTTTAGGGAACACAATGCACTCCTCCAGATAGGCAGTTGGCAATTTACATCCCGCCCATCAGCATAACAAGGCTCCCTGTTCTCCAGGGCCTGTCTTGCCTTTGTGGTTTTTACACATTTTGTGGATGTCCCTTTTGACCGGTGGGAAGTGATACTTCTTTGTAGTGCAGATTTGCATTGCCCGCTTGCTTGCTTGGCCAAAAAGGGCGTATGCGTTTTCTCCTGAATATATTCAGGAGAAAACGCATACGCCCTTTTTGGCCAAGTGCATCATTGTCGAAGTTGTGCCCCTCTTCCTGTGCTTTAAAGGT